>NC_137866.1:50061237-50678737 GCF_963924005.1 Protomyctophum bolini
ATACTAAACATTTGTAACGTAAAACGTTGGTGTACTCAACATGTCCGGGTTCACCTTCTGGCTACTAGACTATCAGTTTCTACATGCTGGGGCACATACTAAACATTTGTAACATAAAACGTTGGTGTACTCAACATGTCCGGGTTCACCTTCTGGCTACTATAGACTATGTATGGCTTTTGAAATGACGTCATAAGGCAGTTTGTTTAGGGCACTAATGACGACATGAGATGTAAAAAGAAAAAAAACATACCCGTGTTAACCCATTTTGGGCGGGAACCCCATTTGGTGTGAGCATTATGTTATGCTTTAGCTATTGAAAAATAGCAGATCTACGAGCTTGTAGGTCTGCTATTTTTGAAAAATCGTGAAAATGTGGCACAAATCTTTGAATATATATTTCAGAGCGAATATTTTTTATTCAAATATTGGCTTCTGGGGGTCCCTGGAACTACATATTTTGAGATGGGTTTCGGTGGCCCAATAGAGATAATTCTGGGGGTCCTTGACATGAAAAAGGTTGAGCACCACTGACACATAGGATCCAGGAGATTTTTTTTTATCGACCTCAGTCCAAAATGTGAGGGACGCTCTTCTCATTGTACATCATGACGTAACCATTATTATGCTTTCTCATGCCAATGAAGCTCATTTGAATTTAATTGGATAATAATTCACTTTATGTGTATGCTATAGCATGTTTCATGACAGCAGCCCAGATTACTTTACATTAAAACATAGATGAACTGATCCTGCACGGCTTTCATGTTTGACATGTCTTTAGAGATCCACTCTGACAACATTCCCTTCCCCAACGCTCCACTGGGAAGCTAAGTGTCATCAATGGCAGCAAACATATGAAATAAATCATTTTTCACTGCCAGCTTCACGCTCAGAAGGGAATATCACAACTCTTCAGTTCAGTCAGACAACTCACGAATAGATTAAACAATATTTATTGCAGCATGAGTAACAAGTGTGCATATGATATTTGACTTGGCGTTCGGCTCTGCTGGAATTCTCCCTGCTCGGCATGATTAGCAACAACATAAAACATAAGAGCAGGGAGATAGATATACAATAACCCCCCCATGGGGAGCATAGATAGCAGAGCCCACCGGTGGTGCTGGGGTGGTGGTGGGAGAAAACATCACATGCAACTGGGAACCATGAGCAGAGGAAGGCAGGAAGAGCATGGAGACTAGTGAGCTTAAGTAGCCTGCCCAGTTAGTCAGCTGACTGCCGCATCGGCGAATGACGTGTGAGACTTGTACACACGTATACTCCCACATAGTAATGCAGCATGTTAACCCCTTGAGCATAGCATGGGCCTTTGAGCATGGCAAGAACCTCCCTTGAGGTTGACTGACTGAACTGACTCCGCAAGCTGCGTTTGATTAGTTGTGATATTCCCGTACAGTCTTAACATGAAAGTGAGTGGAAACGACAGTGATTCATGTGAATGTCACTACCAGTAATGGTTGGTCACTATACTGTCAGTGAGAAATCCTGAAAAAGCATTTCAACGTGATTTGTCCACACAAGATGTGAACAAACAGGCCACATCTCAGTTCTGTGCATAACATGTGTAATGTGATGACTCTTGAACTGTCGCTGGTAGCCTATTCCATCATGCTCTCTGTAAGAGGAGCTGTGTAGTATTGTCAGTGTATGGTGTGATCTCTCTATGTATTGATTATTTATTGTGCTGTGATTTCTTTGTATCCTGGATTCATTCTGTCTGTCTGTCTGTCTGTCTGTCTGTCTGTCCATAATTTGTAATGAGGAAGTAGCTCTGAACATACTACTAGCAATCAGTTAATTCATTGTGCATTATTACCGTATGACTACTCTCAAAGGCTACGATTAATATATATCATGTTTAACCACATTACACAACTCATCCATTCTATGTTTAAAACAGTGTTAAAACCTTTCACGTTGCACAATGGGTAAATTACATTTGTACAATTTCAACCAGAAGATCAATAAATAAATTATCTGTTAGGCCGTCTACTTTTAAGTACCATAATCATAGGACATAGGGCCCGACTTTATAGTAAGCTTCTACCATCATGTTGGGTCACTGTTCCCCCTCCAACTTACCCCATTGTCAACTGTATTTAGTTATATTTTCACACTTTCTTTGGCATTGCAAACATTTGCTTTCTCATGCCAATGAAGCTCATTTGAATTTAATTGGATAATGATAATACACTTTATGTGTATGCTATAGCATGTTTCATGACAGCAGCCCAGATTACTTTACATTAAAACATAGATGAACTGATCCTGCACGGTTTTCATGTTTTACATGTCTTTAGAGATCCACTCTGACAACATTCCCTTCCTCAAGGCTCCACTGGGAAGCTAAGAACAGTCATCAATGGCAGCAAACATATGAAATAAATCATTTTTCACTGCCAGCTTCACACTCAGAAGGGAATATCACAACTCTTCATCGTGGTTAGCGAGACCAAACACTTTAGAAACTCATCTCTCAAGTTGAAAACTATAGAAATAATCCCTGAAAGTATAGTCTTAACATGAAAGTGAGTGGAAACGACTAGTGATTCATGTGAATGTCACTTAATGTAATGGTTGGTCACTATACTGTCAGTGAGAAATCCTGAAAAAGCATTTCAACGTGATTTGTCCTCACAAGATGTGAACAAACAGGGCAGGCCACATCTCAGTTCTGTGCATAACATGTGTAATGTGATGACTCTTGAACTGTGGCTGGTAGCCTATTCCATCCTGCTCTCTGTAAGAGGAGCTGTGTAGTATTGTCAATATATGGTGTGATCTCTCTATGTATTGTTTATTTATTGTGCTGTGATTTCTTTGTATCCTGAATTCATTCTGTCTGTCTGTCTGTCCGTCCATAATTTGTAATGAGGAAGTAGCTCTGAACATACTACTAGCAATCAGTTAATTCATTGTGCATTATTACCGTATGACTACTCTCTCAAAGGCTACGATTAATATATCATGTTTAACCACATTACACAACTCATCCATTCTATGTTTAAAACAGGGTTAAAACCTTTCACGTTGCACAATGGGTAAATTACATTTGTACAATTTCAACCAGAAGATCAATAAATAAATTATCTGTTAGGCCGTCTACTTTTAAGTACCATAATCATAGGACATAGGGCCCGACTTTACAGTAAGCTTCTACCATCATGATGGGTCACTGTTCCCCCTCCAACTTACCCCATTGTCAACTGTATTTAGTTATATTTTCACACTTTCTTTGGCATTGCAAACATATGCTTTCTCATGCCAACGAAGCTCATTTGAATTTAATTGGATAATGACAATACACTTTATGTGTATGCTATAGCATGTTTCATGAAAGCAGCCCAGATTACTTTACATTAAAACATAGATGAACTGATCCTGCACGGTTTTCATGTTTGAAAATGCGTAAAAAAACAACCTAAGTTACAGATGCTTTTTTTGGTTCCCCAGTAATATCACTGCCAAAAATCACATGACGGCTGAGAGCCAATCACTTACGAACAGAGTTGGGTGTAACGAGTAACGGAAAATCTCGTTACTGTAACGACACTACTTTGGTCGGTAGCGAGTAATATAACGACACTACTCCTCCAAAATTGATAATCACACTACAGTTACTGGTCGCTTTAGCGCTGCCGTTACTCGTTACTTAATTGCGTCATGTGGCTGCTTTCAGCAGTGTTGCTTAATTTGGACTTGGAGAATAATGCACACAACGGAGATGAGTTGAACGTGAAAAGTAATGGTGCGCTGGAGTCGTGGACTAGAACATGTCAAACTGGTGTCAGATCAGCAGCAGCACAGCACTTTTCGCTACTGTCGTGGACTCGTAGGGTGGCCAGACGTCCGGTTTTAGACCCACCTGTCCTCCTCCCACCTCGGACACATCAATGTCCGTTGTTCGATATAGCCTACAGCGCTTGTGTCATAACTGTCATTTACGTCGTCTCGGTATTAAAATCTCCGCAGCAACACTGCTCTGCTCCACACAGCGAGCCAGTCTCCCACTGTCACAGAGACGGAGCAGACGTTGGGCTTGTTTTATAATAGCCTATAGTCAGGCTTCTTTTGGGCTTGTTTTCATAGACATGAATGCTTGTTTCTCTTCCAAAACCTGGCAACACTGCCAGTCGGTTTGTTTGTTGTAGAATGTGTGCTTAATGCAGAGATGAATAAACCAAATATGCCGACATGAAAAACTACATTTAATGAGAATGGAGCAGGGAACTCCACATCATAAAGAAAGGGATCCTAAAGCACTGTGAACATATAGGCTACTGATTTCTCTCAGTCTCATTATTTTTATTTGAATATATTTGATTTGATTGATTGAAGAATTGATTAGAAGTTTGCATAGAAAAAGTTTTACAAGGTCAAGAGAACCACTGCACTAGACCGTTTTGGAAAGGCCCATTTTGTTTTATTCCTCCACAACCTGGTAAAGAGCATAAAGAAAGATCTTGTGTCCTTATTAGGATTATAAAGATTTGTTAAAGGACCACTTCGCCACTATTCAACCTAATCTGTGTGTTTTTTATCATTAGCATATATGCTAAAATACCCCGGAGTATTATCATTGGTAGTCTGTAGCTCCGTGGGCGCACTTTCAAAGCTGTCGTCCACTTACGTATTTGTCCCAAAGTGACGTAAGTGGATGACCCTCGGTAGGCTCTCAGAAACTACAGGGAGCTGTGGACAGGTAGGGTTGCCGTAGCCGCTCTGGCCGTAGCTAGCCTAGCCGCGAAGGACATCCTCGCCACAACAACGAGTCAGTATATGGCTACTCGAGTCCACAACAAACGAAAACAAAGAGTCCGTATGGCTACTCCATGGGAGTTTTTGGACGAGATAATTTTAAATACATATTGGCAGAATCTGCGTTAGGGTCGTTATATTATGAACCAGAAATATACGGAGGAAGGAATGCATTGACGGGGACAATGTGGATGTGTGGATTGATGCCTGCTGGAGCGACCTAGCTAGTAGCTTTCCCTGGACCAGTACGTCGCGCACACAAACTTTTCTGCCCAGGAAAAGCCCAGATAGGGTTGACTGTTTTACTGAGAAGTGGGGACATACGTTCAGGATGCCTCAAACTGGAAGTTGCAACCGAAGCCCGATGGACCAAGAGGGACATTCAGATTGAAGTAAGTGTTCAATGTATTTACTGAGCTTATTTGTGTATGTGTGTGTCGCCACACCGTATTGTTTACATAAGTGTCAGAGGCTAGGCACGGCTTCAGCCTACAACTTTTCGGTCCAAACATCTGTATGTATGGCATGCCATATTTGAAGCAATGTATTAGCCATGGGCATGGGCTCGTATGTTTCAGGGTTAGCAATGTAAACATTCAAGTGTTATACCTGTGTCCATTCATTCACTTAGGTCAGCCCAGATGGGTGAAGATGCTGATGAAGCTGAAGACTTCTTTGATGGACTGATGGTGAGCCATACATACATACTCAACTCAAACTTTATACATAAAGCACATTACTGTATTTGCTGTATTTTGTTTGACCCCCTAGAAAACTAGATGACATCACAAGGGAATATCATTTTCAATAAAGGTTCACATAGTTATATTATCTCTGGTCAGAGCTATATTTATATATGCTTTTACAAAGACCAGTGGTCAACCAAAGTCCTGCAAAATGTAGTAAATATACTGTAATTTATACTATAGACTACTGTGTCTCACACAGACTCTTGTCTTCTCTCACCACAGCATGTGCGTCTCCTGTTCTGGCCAGAAGCAGCTCCAGCGAAAGCCTGAAAACCACCTGCCTCAGTGACCTAATGCACTTTTATGATTGTACATGTATTTTGTTAGTTTCCAGTTCAACCATATACCCCTGTTTTTATATACAATATATTTATGTAAATCAGTACTATTAAAATATAGTTGATTTGATGTCAAGTTTGTTTTATTTTATCTCATGTAGGCCTATTGTATTTATACATTTTGACCAATTCCTAATACTCTGAGGCTCAAACTGTCATGATATTGCATCAAATACAAATCATCCACACTGGAAATAAGTCTGACTTCATTTCAGTGAATGTGTTTTCTGTACTTACTGTAACATAAGGTTTAAAAAACAAAGCCATACAAAGTTTGTCCCTCCTCTACTCAGATTACAAAGATCGGACAGTGCAAGAATCCCAGCAGAAAAAGTATCAATATTGCTATATATAGTAATACAAGTAAAAGTCTAGAATTTAAAGTGTACTTCAGTAAAAGCACAACAGTATTGGTAAAGGCAGAGGGCTTAGAGTAGTACATGTCTAAAATTACAAAATGAGATCACATTGATGTACAGCTGGATCTTACTATCCAGCTGTACTGTATTTTACTATGGACAGGTAAGCTTGCCGTAGCAGGAACGAACGCGTACGGGACTTGTGTTGGAAACTAGTAGTAGACGGAGGAGACGGAAGTTGAACACGTTGTTGTTAGTTGTTAGTACTTTCAATTCAGTAATTTCAATTCAAGTAGACAGTAGACGTTGGCTATGGCTGCTTCAGAGGACTATTTCGATGAGGAGTTCTTCAATATCTTGGCAGAATCCACGGTAGAGCCGTATTTATATGAACCGGAGTATACCGAGGAAGAGATGGCGCAGCGGGAAATACAACAGAGGGAAGCTGAGGCGGCCTCAGCTGCAGCGACTGCTGCCGCTGAGGACAGACCCAGGAGGGCTAATAGTAATTTGCATTGTCTGTGTGGACGTTGCCCAGCAATGCCAACAGAACTCGAGTCGCTGTGCTGCAGAGAGTGGCCCCGTGCTCAATTTATTTTCGCTGAGTTTGGCACAGAAGAGGAAAGCTCTGGTGTGTGTATGACTACACACACCAGCTTTCATGCCCACTTGGATCGGCATGTCCTCGGGACATACTTTCGGATCCCAAAAGTGAACTGGAAAAAACAGCCGAAGCCTGCTGGACCAGGAGGGACACTGACTGACGGGTAAGGGGTGTGTGTGTGTGTGTGTGTGTGTGTGTGTGTGTGTCACCCAGTGCAAGAGTGTTCCCCGATTGGCGTTACTGGAATCATAACTTATGTCTGTATGACACTGATTTACTATCACACACTATGGCACATACAGTGGTTCTCATTTTATTTGCTAGGACCCCCTACGTCTACGGGTCCATTTGGTTCCAGTTGTACAGTCAGTTACAGACCTGTTATGATCCATTTTGAACCACCTTCCAGCCTCCAGGAACAATATAATGTATGGCCATTGCAAAAATAGAATTTTGACAAGTGTGTGTTGGGCATAACTCTCTTACACACACACTCCGACAGGTATCATGCAGTGTACCACCCTGTGGCAACAACTGGCACTGCATGCTGACTGAGAGTTAACACATTTCAGCTTTCTAACTTTTCTTCTCACTGTAGGCAGTATCGTTTGGCTGGGTACCGAATAACCCTGGAATGGGTATTACAAGGGGAAAGGCTCGGCAGATATTACCGGATTCCTCTGCCAGCGTGTGTAATTAACCAGGTATGATTTATTCCACTACTTCACACTTTTTTCCTTTTACATTTTGGAAAACATGCCAATTTAACATCAAGGTACCCCATTCTTCCCGTGTCCATTCACCAGATAAGACAGAAATACCCGAGCCCAGATGATACATATAGAGGATTCCTTCACGCTGAGGACCACTTTCATGGACTGTGATGGTGAGTAACTCAACTCAAACTCTTTACAAAGACCAGTGGTCAACCAAAGTGCTCTACAGTCTGTAGTTAACTGCTGTAAATAGTCATAAACATCAAGGGACATGAAATTATTTAAGATTATACTGTTTCACACTTGTACAGACAGTGAATTGACCTTCACCACCTCTTCTTTGCCACAGCACGTCTCCTGTTCCTGGCCTGCAAGACCGCCTGCCTGCCTACTACATGCATATGTACATAGTACAATAAAAAATACATTTGATTTCAAGGTTTGTGTTTTATTGTACACTCAGATGCAAGTGCACTGGAGATTGAACATATTTACATATATATTTGGGGTCCTTGACATGAAAATGTTTGAGAACTAAACTGTCAGGATTTAAATCAGGTTCTCGGGTCAAATCTTGACTTGTGGGCAAGAATTGCCTGCTCCTTCGGGGGCTTTGGTGTTGCAGCAATGTTGGCTGCTACAGCCTTCCGCTCCAGTGATGACGTCAGCACCTGGTACTTGACCTTTGGATCTTGTCTCAGTGAAATTGCGCGATTGACCAGACTCTGACGGAAGAGGTGTGTGTGAGGCTCGTAGACTGTCTTCACAACCCACCCCTTTGTTCTCTTGCAGAACGCCTGTTTGGTGCGGGGTCCACCTGAAATTGAGCAAGACATACATAGATTATTTGTAAAGTCCTAGCTAAGTCACATTTATAAATAAATTGTAATGTATATGATAAGGACAGGTAGACATGGATCTTTACAGAAGGAAGGCAGCTTCACACTACTGACAATGATATGGACAGAAAAGAAGGCTTACAGGTCACCTTTTGGTGTTGGCATTATGTTATGCTTTGGCTATTGAAAAATAGCGTGCTACAAGCTTGTAGGTCTGCTATTTTTGAAAAATCGAAGAACGACTGACATAAACAGCGTTTTCAGAAAACTGTCAGGATGTAGAAGACATTTTTAGAATCTGATCTCAGGTCAAAATGGGTTAAAAAAAATAATCATGTAAGGTGTGGTTCTACTGAATGCAGCGATACCAATTGTGTAAATGTAGCTTTCCAGTGTATCACACAGATGGTATTATTTTGACTAATCAAGGGTGGAAAGATTATAACAAACTCGCTTGAGTAGAACTCAGTCAAATGTATGAAATGTCCCATAAAATATTCCGGAAAATGTATTACAATAACCTGTGGCAAGGGTGGCTTGTCTTCTCTTGACAATGTTCTCGTTGTGTTCGAGGACTGCCAGCATGCCTCGTTCTGTCATCCCAGAATAGGAGAAGTGTAGTCTTTTTGGCATGTACTTCAACAGTGCACTGTGGAAGACCTCCAAGGCACCTGTAAGAACATAATAAAATGTACACATAATGTAAGCATGGATACAATATAATATTGTTGTTCACATTACTCACTACATTTACTTTTCACCAGTATGACGATGTCATGAAGCTTTTATTTTACCTGTATGTTTGAATAAGCCCAACTGATCGAGGTCTTTCAGGAGGCGCTTGTCACACACCAACTTCTCCAGATCCTGGTATACCTGCAATTACAATTCACCTTTATTCTGCAGAAGGGCTGCACAATTCTTGACGTGTAAATGATGAATTTTCTCCCTGCTAATTTGGGAACTGATTCTCAAACTATTCTTATTTCCATTTCGACTTATTTCAACAACAGTCTCAAAACACACTTGTGTCATAGCATGTCTCTCTTGCAACATTATAATTGCAGAGAGTAGTACTAATATTTTAAAATGAGATCACATTGATGTAACTATGAATCCAGACTGTGTAGTTTTCTTTATATCCCTAACACAGTAACATACAAAAAGTAAATTGTATCTAAATAATATACCGGGGAGTCCATTGAAAGCCATTTCTTCTTCTTCTGCATCTCTGGAATCAGAGGGCGATGGAGACACATGTAGCTCTGTTCTCCCTCAGTCCAGCTGTGCACATCTTGGACGTGGTGCAGTATGGACAGCCATCGACGTTTTAACTCCTGCATCAAAAACATTATGCCATTATGGACCTCTGTGACCAATATGTTAATTTTCCAGGAAATGAAAAATATTATAAAATTATTATCCAAAGAATGTACTACTTTCTATTGGTTCAATATTTTCAACACAGACGTAAAGGGTGTTCAATAGCACTGACTTATGCAACAAAAAAATGAATCAAAACCTAAAAAAAATGGAGTTAGGTGGTTTCCTCCCAACAGCAACGATATGATGATCACATACCTGTGTGTTGCCACCGCATGAAGCAGAGCAGAACCACATGTGGTTGCTCAGAGACCTAATTGGTGAAACAATACACAAGTTACACTCCTTTGCAGTGTGTGACACATGAAGTGTTAGGGCCGATTCATACTCCAATTTTAGAGCCGAATAAAAGTGGGTTCGGCGCTGTAGAGCCTACAATGTCACATCATTTGAGGTTCGGGGGGGTGGGGTACCGTCCTAAAGTCGGCTCTTCGGTGCTACTGAAAATTTCTGACGAGCCGAAATCATTTCAGCACTACAGCGCCGAAACAGGAGTAAAATAGGAGTATGAATCGGCCATTAGGCAATATACCTTAGTACATTTGATAGCTTGAAAACTTAGATATAATGCCCTATAACACCCCCCCACACACACACACACACACAACACTTTTTACGCTACATGCTAGAGATGTCTGCCTCTACTCAACGTGAGTGTTTGTGTAGCTATGGGTGTCTTATGAACATCCGTCCTTACCTTGACCAGTTAGCCAGTTCTCCCCTACCCTTCTTCCTGGATTTTGCCATCAGCTTCTTATTGAAACCTGAAATAGTAATTTAAATATGAAAACAATGTTGGGTTATAGAAAATGTCAAATCAGAGATTATGAATCACAATCCATTTACACATTATCTTGCACTTGCCTTTGACAGTGTGCCAGATATCAAACTGGTGATTGATGTCTGGATATTGATCCCTCATCATCTTCCTCACTGAGGGTGACCGGTCAGTTGCGACCACCTCCACCTGCAGTCCCACATCTAGGAGCGTGTTTAGTGCCCGTTCGAAGCCAAGTGCTTCCATGGCAACTGAACTGGAGGCTTCTGTAACCTGCAAGAAGCACAAGAAGTTAGAGGGATGAAGGGTGGGGAAAATATATAGTAACAGTCGATTACGTTATGCA
The DNA here is from genome assembly GCF_963924005.1 of Protomyctophum bolini. Taxonomy (NCBI): domain Eukaryota; kingdom Metazoa; phylum Chordata; class Actinopteri; order Myctophiformes; family Myctophidae; genus Protomyctophum; species Protomyctophum bolini. The sequence continues at coordinate 50,072,132 of NC_137866.1, forward strand.
ATAACGAATACCTGCACTAGGTCAGTCTGCAAAATCTCTTGAGTGCCATCCAGCATCATGGTGTAATGGCAGTACTTGGCCGAAAACCCTGGTGAGTCACATCTGAGGTGACGAAGTAAAAAAACAAAACAACGTTCAATCAATGCAATGAATCTAAAACTAATACTTTTCATTGTATATATACACACACACACAAGTACTACTATTTCTGATGTTTCCTTTATATTCTTCGTACACACCTTCCATCTCCGGACAGGTGGACTGGTATAGATGGTCCAGCTCCATCTTTCCACTCCTCCTCTTCAACACACAGTCTGGCCAGAATCTCGTCCCTCTGTTCTGCATATTGTGCCTCAATGGCAGGACCTAGGTACGACTTCTGCACGTCATAGAAGGTGGTGGGTTGGATCATATGCACGGCCATTAGTGCGGCCCAATCCACCAACTCTGTTATGGTTGTCCCTGTGAACAGCACAGAGGCAGCACTGAGCAAGTTCACCTCAGGCATGCCTCTGATTTCAGGAGATGAAGTCCAAGTCCCAGAGTGTCCTCCAAGGCAGTCCAATCGAACCTTCATTTGTGCCCCGACATAGGTCACGTGTGTGTCGTTTATGGGCTTTCCACACTCCTGACACATCCTAAAAAGCTCGTTGATCCTGGACTGATAAACTATCACCTTGGGCTCCTGCCAACCAGTCACCTCCACCTTCACCTCCTGAGATGAAACTGGGGTGGCAGTGGCGCTCGAGTCATCCTCAGTGACATATGGTGGATCATTGGGGTCTAGTGCTTCAGCACTGCTGCTACTGGTGTCCATAAGAGCCTAATTTACAAAGAAAGTGTAGAGCAAAAAATAAATAAATAAGCTAACACTGACCACACTAACAATAGCCGTTGATAATGTCTCACTCTAACCACATCTGAGGCAGATTCTACAAATTGCTTCTAAATCAGGGGTTCAGAAATACATCTGCTATTTTTGAACATGCATAACATATATATCTGCCATTTTAATAGCCAATGCAAATACATAAAATTACACAGATGCTTTCCCGGTTTTAATAATTACAGTTTGTAGTTCAAATGTGCAGATTGATGTGGAAAACAACAACAATTCCCAAGTACAACGGAAAAACAATTAGCTACTTATCCATGATTCCACATTCACATGTGAATTAGTAACTAACTGAGACAAGTAAACTGGTACTTACAGATTGACCTAGCCTATGTAGCCCATATGGGATTGGCGTGCCTGGTGTTGAAGAGGAGGGTGTTCCAGCTACAAACTAAACAATAAAAAATGTATTAGCATTCTCAAATCTCATTCTCACAGTCAGCATCAGAGACTCTCGGTAGGTCAAATTAATTTACAGATATCACAATAATAACCATATGTACCCATAGGTTTTGCAATCGCCATTTGCCAGTGTCTGTTACCTGGTTCATTCTACACATCCTCAGGCAGTGGGTCTCAAAAAACGAATAAACAGTGACTTTCTTACCTCACTAAAGAGGACCTCTTCATGTAAAGCCTCTGTAGGTGGGCGACTCTACAGAAAAGAGGTTGACAACACGTGTTAATCAGTGCTATACGAGTCAAGTGGCTAGCTTTTGCTTGTATATTCCACACACACATATATATATATATATATATATACACACACACACACACACACACACACACACACACATTATACAGCATTTTAACTCCAACCATACCTCTTTCCTGCTTCTTTTGGCCAGGTCAGCAGTTGAAGTACAGGGTCTCTCCATGGACCCCTGGAGGCCCTACCAAAATAAAGAAGAGTTGAATCACTATTATTTTACCAGCTATAAGTTAACCCAAGAGAGAATGTATAAGAATCAATTCATACACTATAGTATCATAGGCGGCGGGTGAGTTTTACCTTTGGGTAGGCTATAGAATTGCGTTTGGGGGGGGGATTCTCGGATTTATTTATTTCGGATTTATTTATTTCCCAGATGGTCTAAAAATGAGTTATTTAGCATACTTTTACCAATGAATTAGCCTATACACAGACAACGACTTTTGGACGTCTTTTTCTCAAGTCTCGAGTCAGTCAGTACTCAGTGTAGATTACAGGGCTCGAAATAGCGACCATTTTGGTCGCAAATGCGCCTGAATTTTAATCTGTGCGATCTCAAAATATAACTGGGCGCACCAGTGCTACTGCATATAATTACTGTAGTGCGACCAAAACGATCGCGACCGAAAGTGTCGCGGGCCGGTTCCCTCCCGCGAGATGATTTAAACTTGTAGAGCATAAAGATCTGAGCATGTAAAAAAAAAGTAAGTTCCTAGTCCATTCCTGTCCAGAGTTATGATTGTTTAAAGAAATATCTCCTTGGCTTCTTCTACTTCCTCTAACCTCCCGTCAGTCCGTGGACTGATTGGGTGATCAACATCAGCTGGACCTGAGGTCCTCAGCTGTGAGAGACAACAAAAGGGCTCAATTGAATGGAATGTGTGGAGTCACACACACACATTTATGATGACGTTATGAAAATAACTTCTCATAAATATATACAGTAGGCATATATATATATATATATATATATATATATATATATATATATATATATTATTTTTTTTACTTCAATCAAAAAGCAGGCCTACATAAAACAAAGGGTTTTGTAGCCATTTACAAATTCAGAAATTATAGCAGAGACAGTATTTAGAATTTAATTATATTTTCAACTGGTTTATTGCCACAAAAATAGCATCTCATACCAACTGGCTTGTAGGCCAGTGGTTCCCAAAGTGGGGTCCGGGGATCCCTAGGGGTCCTCGGTTAAATGATAGTTAGGAACCAAATGGACCCTTATGGGTCTGAAACTCTGAGAGTGTACTACATACTATGGGTAAACCAATTTCACTGTACATTTGTACACTCAGTTAAATTAACTTTGATTTTATGGGTCCCAGAGATAGAAATGGGGAACGGTAGCCTAATTCAGGTCAAACTGGGGGTCCTTGAAATGTAAATAACTGAAAATCACTGCTAGAGCCGTAAAAATCTTCTCATATGGGGGTCCCTGGCATATATTTTCAAATGGGGGTCCGTGGGCTAATGAGTGTCAATTTGAGGGTGCTTGACATGAAAAATGTTGGGAACCACTGCTGTAGGCTACAAGTGTAATAATAATGAATGTAAAAAATCGATTACATATTGGTGCTCGTAAAATTTTGGTGGGTGCTCCTAATTTTTTTCTGGTGCTCCTTCATTCTGAATTTGGGAGCACCAGTGCTACCAAGTAAAAAAGTTAATTTCGAGCCCTGGATTACCCGGCGGTGTTGCTGCCCCTCCGGGAGTCGCGGCTCATGGCTCTACAGACGGCACAGAGACAGCAGTCACTCCGCTGAACGTGTCAGTGTTGCTGCAGTCGTGTGAACTGTGAACCGTGCAGCCTAGGCACTGGTGCTGCTGAGTTCTGACACAGCCGACTCACAGCTTCTTCTTCTGAATTAGGCTACTTTATATTTGCATTGAAAAATACATTTTGCTGTTTCCCAAAACAAACCAGCGCGCGCTACTCTTTGCTACAAAGCGACTGGAAGGACGAGGTTTACAGACATACCAATAGTAGTCCATCATATGCTGTATAGTGTATAGCCTATCCGATCAGCGATCACCAGGGGGCAGCGACAACACACACACACACACACACACACACACACACACACACACACACACACACAATAGCCTTCTATAATGCTGCGCACATATATTATATATATTTAAAAAAATACCCAGCATAATTTTTGGGAAGGCTAAGCCTTCCCTAGCCTTATGCACCCGCCGCCTATGTATAGTATTCACTGTTATTTCACAAGTGTTTGTAGGGTACCTGTACATGACAGTGTTAAAATCACAGAACAACCAGTGTTACATTACATGAGTCAAGTGGCCAGCCTTTGCTTTTACATTACTAATACACATCTTAGTATGGCAATCATACCTCTGTTGTGCTTCTCTTGACGAAGAGCAGGGATGTTGATGCCCCAGGCTGGGGAAATACAGAGGGAACAGCGTCGTCCTTCAGCAATGTCTGTGGTTTCCTACGCTTTCCCTTGTCCATCAACTCTGCCATGACATTGCGGGTGAAGTCGTCCGGGGTGAAATGTTGACCACACACGCGAAGAGGACGAAGAATTCCTGGATCAGTGTTCTCGTCGTACCGGGGGTTTTTAATAGCTCTCAGCCACTGAGTACAAAGCTCCCGCCGATCCGATTTAGGGAAACGGTGATACGAGGGGTCCAGGAACTTCTTCATCTTTCTGGCGTCATCACACCCAGGCACAACACAATACGAAGGCATGTTGATAACCAAGTCCGAGCTATGCTACTGCTAGCTACTAGCCTAGACGACTACTACTACTCCTAGTCTCCTACCACCACTACTCCTAGACTCCTTCTACTACTACTCCTAGTCTCCTACCACCACTACTCCTAGACTCCTTCTACTACTACTCCTAGACTCCTACACTCCTACTAGACTCCTACCACCACTACTACTCCTAGACTCCTACCACCACTACTACTCCTAGACTCCTACACTCCTTCTACTACTACTAGACTCCTACCACCACTACTACTCCTAGACTCCTACCACCACCACTACTACTCCTAGACTCCTTCTACTACTACTACTTCTACTACTACTCCTTCTCCTAGACTCCTAATAATACTACTACTAGTATTACTACTACTGTCTCCTACCACTCCGTCTTCTAGACTCCTACTATTACTACTACTCCGTCTCCTCTACTACGAATACTACTATAAATACAAAAACGACTACTAATAATACTATTACTACTAATACTGCTACTACTACTGCTACTGCTACTACTAATAAATCTAAATATGAGGTAAAACTGACTTACTTTCTATCACACGTTCACAACAACTGCTTCAAAATTCGCTCTCGGTCTCGGTTCATCAAACTCCACGCAACAAAGCGCGGTCTCTGGCGGCGCGCTTTTTGGCTTCGCAGGAGCGGATGTCGCGCAATGCACTGTGGGTAGTGTAGGAAATGATATAACCGTGCCTCGGCTCAATACATGACTCGTTCTCCGCAGCGGTTTCGCCAAATGTAAATATTTTTTATTGTTTTCATGAACGGATATGATACTAAAGCATGACAAAGGCCATATAATAGTGGCGAACCGATCCTTTAAGTGGTAAATTATGTGACAATGCGACAGGCAATTTTATGGAGTAACGCAAACTCTGCTTACGAACAGAAAAAAAGACAACCTAAGTTACAGATGCTTTTTTTGGTTCCCCAGTGATATCACTGCCAAAAAAACAACAACTGTCATAAAACAACCACTCAATGGCCAATTGACTAATTCATTATTTTAGTAGCCTATATTAAATAGGGGGGTCTCAAGATTCGGGGACCCCCAGGGACCCCCCGGGACCCCCAAATGGTAACTCATTTTTCAACCGTTTTTGACGGCGGTGGGCTCGTTGTGATTTTGTCGCCCCCCTGGGGGCGTCTTTGGGGGTCTCAAGGTTTGGGACCCCTGGGGACCCCCCAGGGACCCCCAAATGGTAACTCTGTCATTTCTCAACTGTTTTGGACGGGGGTGGGCTCGTTGGAATCGTGTCTTTGGGGTCTCAAGGTTCAGGGACCCCCATGGACCCCCCAGGGACCCCCAAATGGTAACTGTCATTTCTCAACTGTTTTGGACGGGGGTGGGCTCGTTGGAATCGTGTCGCCCCCCTGGGGGCGTCTTTGGGGGTCTCAAGGTTCACAGCTCGCCTCACAGCTAGAAGATCCTGGGTTCGATTCCCGCTGTGGGCGCTGGGGGCGTGTTCTCTCCTCTGCGTCATCAATGCCCATACCCGAGGCGGGGTTGGCGAAAGGGCCTTTCTGTGTGGAGTTTGTATGTTCTCCCCGTTTCCCCTAGGGTATAGTACCCTTACATGTTCTCCCCGTGTCCCCTAGGGCAGGTACCCTCACATGTTCTCCCCGTGTCCCCTAGGGCAGGTACCCTCACATGTTCTCCCCGTGTCCCCTAGGGTAGGTACGCTCACATGTTCTCCCCGTGTCCCCTAGGGTAGGTACCCTCACAAAAACATGCAGTAATCCTGGTCGGAATGTGTTAAGGAGATAACTGTTACAATTGCTCAATTCAACAGACCCATTCAGCATTCTAAAAACACCTTCTCAACCCTGACCTAAGTTTTAAGTGTTTTAAGTGTGTTGTCTTTATCTCCTTGGGCAAATCATTCCATTGCACCGTTTGTACTACATGGAATACAAGCTACTGTTATGCTAATTACTGTCTGTTATTTACTTAGTATTATTTCTAGTAGTATTATTCACTGTCTCTGTTGTTTATGTATTGTTATTTCTGTCTGTATGATTCCAGAAGTGCAGTCCACCACAGAGCAGAGTCTCCAACTCCCAGCCTTCTGTCTGTGAAGAGTGACTGGTCTAAAGGGAAACCTCCTAACTTCAGTAACGAACCTGGACCTCCTGATTCACAGTATGTCAACCCTCCTATAAATATATACAAGACTATAACACTGTAACACTATACAATATACACTATAACACTATACAATTTACACTTTAACATATTTTATACTGACTGTGAGATGGCGGGCAGCTGTGTTCTGCACTAGCTGTAAACGCCTGAGTGATGCCTGGTCGATGCCAATATACAAAGAGTTGCAATAATCTATTCTTGATTAAATCAAAGCATGGATAACCATCTCCAGCTGTTTTTAGGGGAGGTAGGATTTGACCGTGGCGATGATTGGAATTTGGAAGAAGAGTTTTAACAACGGAGCTGATTGTTTATTAAGTTTAAAATCTTTATCAAAAATAAAACCAAGAGGGGGGACAGTGGCACAGTCGGTAGTGTTGTCGCCTCACAGCTAGAAGATCCTGGGTTCGATTCCCGCTGTGGGCGCTGGGGGCGTGTTCTCTCCTCTGCGTCATCAATGCCCATACCCGAGGCGGGGTTGGCGAAAGGGCCTTTCTGTGTGGAGTTTGTATGTTCTCCCCGTTTCCCCTAGGGTAGGTACCCTCACATGTTCTCCCCTTGTCCCCTAGGGCAGGTACCCTCACATGTTCTCCCCGTGTCCCCTAGGGTAGGTACCCTCACAAAAACATGCAGTAATCCTGGTCGGAATGTGTTAAGGAGATAACTGTTACAATTGCTCAATTCAACAGACCCATTCAGGATTCTAAAAACGCCTTCTCAATCCTGACCTAAGTTTTAAGTGTTTAGAGAGGCACTTGTCTTTATCTCCTTGGGCAAATCATTCCATTGCACCGTTTGTACTACATGGAATACAAGCTACTGTTATGCTAATTACTGTCTGTTATTTACTTAGTATTATTTCTAGTAGTAATATTCACTGTCTCTGTTGTTTATGTATTGTTATTTCTGTTTGTATGATTCCAGAAGTGTCCACCACAGAGCAGAGTCTCCAACTCCCAGCCTTCTGTCTGTGAAGAGTGACTGGTCTAAAGGAGATCCTCTTAACTTAAGTAACGAACCTGGACCTCCTGATTCACAGTATGTCAACCCTCCTATAAATATATACAACACTATAACACTGTAACACTATAAAATATACACTATAACACTACACAATATACACTATAACATATTTTATACTGACTGTGAGATGGCGGGCAGCTGTGTTCTGCACTAGCTGTAAACGCCTGAGTGATGCCTAGTCGATGCCAATATACAAAGAGTTGCAATAATCTATTCTTGATGAAATCAAAGCATGGATAACCATCTCCAGCTGTTTTTAGGGGAGGTAGGATTTGACCGTGGCGATGATTGGAATTTGGAAGAAGAGTTTTAACGACGGAGCTGATTGTTTATTAAGTTTAAAATCTTTATCAAAAATAAAACCAAGAGGTGGGACAGTGGCACAGTCGGTAGTGTTGTCGCCTCACAGCTAGAAGATCCTGGGTTCGATTCCCGCTGTGGGCGCTGGGGGCGTGTTCTCTCCTCTGCGTCATCAATGCCCATACCCGAGGCGGGGTTGGCGAAAGGGCCTTTCTGTGTGGAGTTTGCATGTTCTCCTCGTTTCCCCTAGGGTATAGTACCCTCACATGTTCTCCCCGTGTCCCCTAGGGTAGGTACCCTCACAAAAACATGCAGTAATCCTGGTCGGAATGTGTTAAGGAGATAACTGTTACAATTGCTCAATTCAACAGACCCATTCAGCATTCTAAAAACGCCTTCTCAATCCTGACCTAAGTTTTAAGTGTTTTAAGTGTGTTGTCTTTATCTCCTTGGGCAAATCATTCCATTGCACCGTTTGTACTACATGGAATACAAGCTAATGTTATGCTAATTACTGTCTGTTATTTACTTAGTATTATTTCTAGTAGTATTATTCACTGTCTCTGTTGTTTATGTATTGTTATTTCTGTCTGTATGATTCCAGAAGTGTCCACCACAGAGCAGAGTCTCCAACTCCCAGCCTTCTGTCTGTGAAGAGTGACTGGTCTAAAGGGAAACCTCCTAACTTCAGTAACGAACCTGGACCTCTTGATTCACAGTATGTCAACCCTACTATAAATATATACAACACTATAACACTGTAACACTATACGATATACACTATAACACTATACAATATAAACTATAACATAAAGGGAGTCTACCAACGCGCCTCAAGCCTGAAACGGCTGATCCGGTGCTTCACAGGTGCAAGGACATCATGAGTTGCATAAGGAGAAGAGACTGGAGCAGCACGGACATTTAGAGCCTTTTATTTAGGTGCTGAGTATACAAACGACTAACGTTTCGACCTTGCTGTCTTCTAGGGTAGGTACCCTCACATGTTCTCCCCGTGTCCCCTAGGGTAGGTACCCTCACATGTTCTCCCCGTGTCCCCTAGGGTAGGTACCCTCACGTGTTCTCCCCGTGTCCCCTAGGGTAGGTACCCTCACAAAAACATGCAGTAATCCTGGTCGGAATGTGTTAAAGGTCCAATGCCACGCCCTGAAATTAATATTGGTACTGTACATCATGTGGTCTGACTGAAAACAGTTTGAATGGGCTACGGCGCTAGCAACAAGTGGCTACTAGGTCAGGCTAGTACATTTAGCGTCATATTGACTATAAATGTAATTGAAAAAAACTCTTAGTTAGAATGCAATTGAGGTTGGCGTGGGTTTTTTTAGGGGAACTGCAGCACAAGTGCAAATTTCGGACTCGAGTCCCACGTTCCCCCGGCCACCAACAACCCTGTCTGCCCGCTCTGAGTAGAGCCCTGAGTCCCGCAGCGCGACTACTGTTCTCTTCCCTTTCTTTCTTCCCCTCTACTTGAACAATGTTGTGGTACATAGGATATTTGAAGACTGATATGCATTTTAGCCCGGTGCAGTGCCGCTACTCAACCTGTGAGCAGGGCTCCGCAGCAGGCTGAACTTAGCCGTGGTTGAGGCCATTTCAGCAGGGGAGACAGAGAGCTACATGGCCGGGGCATGGCTCGAGTGCGAAATTGCGATTATGCAACAGTTACCATAAAACAAAAAACACGTCAACTCAATGTCATTGTAACTAAGATTTTCGAGCGAAAAAATATTTTTTTGAATGAGACTTTCACCCAGTATGAAGCTAAATGTGACACCAAAATAGTAGCATAAGTTACTATGCTACTACTGCCACCAAGCCCGGCGAGCCCACATAGAAGTCGTTGGGGAAAGTTAATCGGCACTATGACGTCGTCATCATGATTCAAGCATTGTTTGATAGCCGTTCTTATCTCCCGAGGGGCGTGACATTGGGCCTTTAAGGAGATAACTGTTACAATCAGGGCTCCAGACTAACTTTTTCACAGGTAGCACTGGTGCCACCTACCTTTTCAGTTGGTAGCGCCACCACAAATTAGGTAGCACCAACTTTTTATTTGTATCACCAAGGCTAGCAAAGGTTTTCTTGGCTGAAGCATAAATGCCTTAAATTAAGCACATAACATGGAATATTTCTCACTCACACACATTCTATAGGAAATTATTATAATGAATTAACCTATAGTGCATTTTTCCATATCGTTATTATCATTTGGCTATATGAAACAGAAATGAGACACACCCCTTACCTTCTGCATGGGCATGTTCAACCTAATGGCCAATAAGGATATTTAACACTGAGGTGCCCACGTGCCCACTCTTCCTGCACCCTTTTGCAATGTGAAATGCCACCGAATTCATAATCCTTGCCCACTTTGCTCGTCTTTTTTTTATATGGAATGAAATGAACGTGTGTATGTGTGTGTGTGTGTGTGTGTGTGTGTGTGTGTGTGTGTGTGTGTGTGTGTGTGTGCTTGCGTGTGTGCGTGCGTGCGTCTGACACTGCAGTCAAACCACATCTGGGCTCACCACACCCAGTCAAACAACACCTGGACTGAAGACACCCAGTCAAACCACACCTGGACTGAAGACACCCAGTCAAAACACAGGTGGACAAAGTAAGAATGTGCACTCATTGAAAATGCATGCTGATAAATTGAAATCATAGACTAAATGTTCAAATAATTACTGTCTGTAACAATTATATCCAAGTGCATATAATGAAGCTCAACAACTATCAACTCAAAAGCTGGACAAAAACAACTGATCTTGTGTTGTTACTTTTGCCTGTTTTTCTGAATAAATTGCATAGTAAGGTATGAGGTATTTAATATATAATGAATGTGTGCTGTATACTGTACATGTAAAGTTATAAATTAACCTCAATGTTTAAAACATAAATGTTCTTCTCATTTCAGATGTCAGTCTGCAGGGTATTTTGAACGATTATAAGGACAGTGTGAACAGTCTTGATGAAGTGAAAGACGACATGACGGAGTCTGTAACCTCCGTCACCGGCACCTACTCAGAGCTCTACTTCTCAGCGGGAGAGAGTGAAGGGGTTAATCGCCAACATGAGGTGATACAGCTTGAAACAGCTTCCAACATGAAGACCTTCCATGACGAACCAATCAACTGCTGTAAAATCTTTAAGATCCTCCTCCCTGGCAGAAAGACACCCAGCACAAGTGTTCTGACCGAAGGCATCGCTGGCATTGGAAAAACATTCTCTGTGCGCAAGTTTCTTCTGGACTGGGCAAGAGGTTTGGAGAATCAAGATATAGATCTCCTGGTTCCCTTTCCATTCCGGGAGCTGAACTTGGTCAGAGATAAGCAGTACAGCCTTCTCAACCTGATCCATGATTTCCACCCAACATTAAAGAAGGTCACAGCAGAGCAGCTCGCTGCCTGGAAAGTTTGCTTCATCTTCGATGGCCTCGATGAAAGCAGGTCTCCATTGCACTTCGACAAAAATGAAATCCTCTCTGATGTCACAGTGACATCATCGGTGGATGCTCTGTTGACAAACCTCATCAAGAGGAATCTGCTCCCCTCGGCCCTCCTCTGGATAACCACCAGACCTGCAGCAGCCAATCGGATCCCTCCTGCATGTGTTGACATGGTGACAGAAGTGCGAGGGTTCACAGACCCCCAGAAGGAGAAGTACTTCAGGAAGAGATTCAGTGAAGAGAAGCTGGCCGACAGAGTTCTCTCACACTTGAAGACATCGAGGAGCCTCCACATCATGTGTTACATCCCACTCTTCTGTTGGATCATTGCTACCGTTCTGCTGGACATGTTGAGGACACACACCACCATTGGACAGCTGCCCAAGACCCTGACTGAGATGTGCTGCCACTTCCTGTTGGTTCTGACAAACAGGAAGAAGCAGAAGTATGATGAGACTCATCATGTCAAAAAGAGAGCAAAAGAAAAGAGGACTCAACAGCAGCTCACAGATACTGAGAGGAAAGTTCTTCTGAACCTGGGCATGCTGGCATTTGGACATCTGGAGAAAAGTAGCATCATGTTCTACCAAGAAGACCTGGAAGAGTGTGGTCTTGATGTGAAAGACGCCTCGCTGTACTCAGGAGTGTGCACGCAGATCTTCAAGAGAGAGAGTGTGCTGTTTCAGAAAACTGTCTACAGCTTTGTTCATCTGAGCATCCAGGAGTTTATGGCTGCAGTCTACCTGTTCCACTGTTTCACACAGAAGAACATGAAGGTACTGAAGACATTCCTGGAAGATGAAAAATACAGAGGTATGAGCTCCCTCTCCGACTTCCTGAAAGCTGCTATGGAAAAATCCCTGAAGAGTAAAAATGGCCACCTGGACCTACTTGTTCGGTTCCTTCATGGCCTCTCACTGGATTCCAACCAAAGTCTGTTAGGAGGCCTGCTGGGTCAGACAAAGAAAAGTCTGTCAGGAGGTCTGCTGGGTCAGAAAACGAAGGAGATCCAGAAAGCCATCCAGAACCTGAAGGAGATGTTAACTCGTGATGATGCCTCTCCTGACAGATGTATCAACATGTTCCACTGTCTGATGGAGATGAACGACCAATCATTACATCAGGAGATCCAACAGTTCCTGAAGTCAGAGAACAGAACAGAGAAACTGTATGAGACCCAGTGTTCAGCTCTGGCCGTCATGCTGCAGATGTCAGAGGAGGTTCTGGAAGAGTTGGACCTGGACAAATACAACACATCAGAGGAGGGGCGAAGGAGACTGATCCCAGCTGTGAGGAACTACAGAAAGGCTCGGTTAGTAGTCAAGTGAATAGAAACATCCTAGAGTCAATCTGCCATTACAGTTAACACTATAATTATAAATGAAGGTTGGCATAAAAGTCTGCATTTCAAATAGTGATTAGTGGTATTGTGTGGTATTATGGGTATTTTGTGTATTGTCTGCATTGTTCTACACCCCTTTTAACACCATAAAAGACAGCCAAAATACCCAACGTTAAATCCGCTTCACTGTGGTGAAAGCACTCAGTAGAACAAGTTGAAAGGTGTCACTCACAGATCTATAAGCATACAATGCTTTGCATCGCAACACATTGACAGCTTGTAGGTCTGGTTAATTATCAAAGCGAGTCCCTCGATGCGATGTAATATAAAAAACAGCCAAAGCTTTTGAAAGTGGTACAAAGTTGAGGGAAAGGCCATGGAGTCACTTAATCTGTAGGGTCCATCCTCCAGGGACCATGTGTGTGATATGATCTGTAGGGTCCATCCTCCAGGGACCATGTGTGTGATATGATCTGTTGGGTCCATCCTCCAGGGACCATGTGTGTGATATGATCTGTAGGGTCCATCCTCCAGGGACCATGTGTGTGTCATCATCTGTCTAGCATGAAGGTGCACAACACACATCCTGGCAATAATTTAAAGATAATGTTGTCCTAAGTGTAGTAGCTAGCGAATGCAATTATCAATGCTGTATAATGGCTGAATATCCATGGACAACTTAAGTTATAAGCAACATAGTTTGTCTAAGCTCCAGATTCAATAATGATATTTTAACTGCCACGGTTCTTTTAATTACTCCGTTAAAGGAGCATAAGTTAACAGTTGTTGCTTGTGAAAAGGATCAATATTAATAAGACACTTCTAATATCTGTGCATATGTTTGATGCAACGTTTGGAGCTGCTCATTTCCTTTTCTTGGGTTAGCAAAAAAGAAAAGCAAAATGTACCACATTGGATAATTCTTTCATAATTCTTATGCAAGCTCACAATGCTGCGATTGGCTATTTTCAGCAAAAATCTGTCATTATGACGGCATCAAGGCCCGCCACAATACATTTTAGTCGACTAAATCAACTGTAGATTTAGTCGACTAAAACTTATGACATTTAGTCGACTAAAACTAGACTAAACACTAAAACATTCCAGGTGACTAAAATGTGACTAAAACTAAATGAAAGCTATTCAAGAGACTATGACTAAAACTAAAATCAAAATGTGCTGCCAAAAACAAAACTGGACTTAAAACATTGTGTAGGTTATGAAATGTTATAATATTGTAGGTTATGAAATGTTATACTATTGTAGGTTATGAAATGGTATAATATTGTAGGTTATGAAATGTTATAATATTGTAGGTTATGATGCATGTTATAATATTGTAGGTTATGAAATGTTATAATATTCTAGGTTATGCAATATTATAATATTGGGGTCAATTCAAACTAACAGTAAAGCCTACAGCTGTGGCCCAGCCTGAGGAGACTGAATGCTGGTCTCCAGCAGCTTGTTTGTGAAGCTTTTACAATGTTTAGGCAGTAAATATCCAATGTTGTTGTTCAGTCTTCATTTCACTCCTTCAACTGCTGGTTGAAGTCTTTGATGTCAAAATGTGTTGTCAAGTGGTGTCTATATCTCTGGATAACTAGATAGGAGATGTTTTAGTTAACTTCAATGACAGTGAACTAGGTATCATTTGTTTTTATAATCTCTTATTTAATCTGCATTCACAGACTTGCTGGCTGTAAACTCAGAAAAACAGACGTTGAAGTTGTGTCTTCAGCTCTCAACTCTAATCCTTCCCATTTGAGAGAATTGGACCTCAGTGAAAACGACCTGCAGGACTCAGGACTCTGTGCTTCACTGAAGAGCCCACACTGTAGACTGGAAGTTCTAAAGTAAGATACATTTACCACATTTATTTTGATCACTTCTGTTTATTATGTACTGTATTATGTGAATATAATATGATTGCTGTGGTGAGAATATTAATAAGCTTGATATCATGCAGGTAACCCAAGCTTATGGGCCTGAGTAGATGTTAAAATTACCCAAATATGTTTGAAAGTGTAATAATCCTTTAACATTACGACGTCGGAGCAGCCGTTCTGACCGGATTTGAGATTTAAAAGTTTATTTTCTTAGACCATGGAGTCCAGAGAAAGTTCCCCTTGCACGACTTTGTCTAAATATTCGATTGAAATCATCTGTTTTTTTCCCATTTGAAACGTTTTGTAAATATGATTTTAGGCATATATCTCTTACTATGTCTGACTATTATCGGCACAATGGACCGCCGTCCCCCTTTCTCACCCACTCGCCTTTTTTTTTGCGCTGCTTGATAATGGTGTCTTTTATAAACCGATTCCCGACATTTCCTTTTCACTTGATATAATTTCGTAGAGAGGGCCTACACAACCAATCTGTATACCAAATGAAAGCCCGAATTCCGTAGTTTACATGGTATTTTGAATTTTTTTAAATGAGCAAAAAATTAGCGAGTTATGATTTAAAGAAAAGAGGGGTGGAGGAAAAAAAAGAACACACAACACACATACAGCTAGCTAACTAGGCGATTATTTGGCAGAATCAATCAAATATATATTAATTACATCGATAACATGCGTAGCCTATAATGTTTCCCCCTCTATATAAAAATGACAATATATAACTCATGTCGTATGTCGTCATCAGTGTTGGGACGTAACGTAACGTAAATAACGCGTTACAGTAACGCCGTTACGTTCGGCAGTAACGGTTGCTGTAACGCGTTATTTTTTTAAATTCAGTAACTTGTTACCGTTACTACATGGTGCGTTATTCCGTTACTCTTCCATTATTTTTCATGTAGTCTCGATCGGGGGAGAATGAGAAGAACTGTCATGCTTGCCTTGCGGGAGAGAAGGGGGAGGAGGAGGAGTGTGTGTGCGTTTGTGTGTGTGTGTGTGTGTGTGTGTGTGTGTGTGTGTGTGTGTGTGTGTGTGTGTGTGTGTGTGTGCGTGTGTGTGTACTACACGTGGTGATGCGCAAGTTTGTTTACTCTGACTAGTGTCATGGCGGCGCCCATATCGCAAATGGCTATATTCCTCCTTATTTCCTTCAGCTGCTCCAATCCAGCACAAAGTACAGTCAAAGTAAGTTGTTGAGTCCCAGCAAATTATGACGATCCCATTCCCACCGGCTATACCACCGTGTTTGTTTATGTCGGTCGCGCGCGCGTGTGTGTGTGTGTGTGTGTGTGTGTGTGTGTGTCGTGTGCGCCGTGTATGCACATCATGTGAGCGAGCGAGCGAGAGAAAAAGAGAGAGAGACACTGAAAGAGGCTGCGCGTTCGTGTGTGTGTGTGTGTGTGTGTGTGTGTGTGTGTGTGTGAGACAGTGTGCGTAGCCTAGCTACTTTTGAGCGAGAGAGAGAGACGGACAGATACTGAAAGAGACTTTGCGCGTGTGTTTGATTATCAAATATTAATTCTGGTTTTGGTCTTACTTTGTTTATAAATCCAGACTCAAATTAGTATTGCCACCACCACCACCAATAAGAGCAGCTATGAGCTATCTCAGCATATCTGCACAGTATACAACATTCACTGGAGCAGTGGAACTGGAACCCTCATGTTGTTGGTTGTAGCCTACTTGTATTTAGTTGTTTGCTATAAATATGTATTGATAGGCCTACATAGCATCATCAAAATCACCACCAGTCCCCCCTGCTATTGGTATATTATTATCACTGTACTGAACTGAAGGCATGAATGAATGGCCTGGAAGTGGGAGCCCGTTTTTCTTTTTGAGTGGTGCAACCACTCTATTATAGATAGAACTATGTGTGTCCCTGGTTGGCTGGTTGTGTCCCTGGGTCTGAGCACGGAAATAGCACCAAGTGTTTTGGATGTGGGGCGGCTCGCCGGAACCGGCACCGGCGAGCCGAGCCGAAAAGTAACGAAAAAGTTACTTTTCGAAGTAACGCTTTACTTTTTGGTTTAAGTAACAGTAAAGTAACTAAGTTACTTTTGAAATGATGTAACTAGTAACTGTAACTAGTTACTTTTTAAAAGTAACGGTCCCAACACTGGTCGTCATGTATGTGAACTAGGCTGCTTGATCAAGGGTGTTGCTTTTGTGAGCAATGGTGTACAAGATTGGTAATACGTTGGTCAAAGTAACTAATTTTTAGACCATCTGGGGGAAATAAATACATCTGCAGAGTTCCCCCCCCCCCCCCACACACGCAATTCTAGCCTACCCAAACGTAAAACAAAGTCGGAAAGTGTTTTATCAGCTCCCAAACTTTTTCGTTTGCATGGCCGGTTTGACCAGACGCGATTCTTTCTTTGGCACAATCAATCAAATATAATAGTAGGCTACTAAGCCCGTTTTCAGCTAAATGCGGAAATGTCCAGGCTAAATAACTTATCGACGGGAGTCGTGTTAATATTTATTTACTCGTCATTGTCATGTTCACTCCAAATAAACAAGTATTATGCACTTATGATGCGGAGAGCCATCTTATAAAATATTTGGGTTGGGATATTGAGAGGGCAGAAAACAGCCCGGTCACGTGGTTCATGTACTTGCAAGTTGGGACAAAGAAATGCAATGTTTTTTATTAATTAAACTGATATAACAACATAACGTGGCTAATAATTGTTTATTTGGAATGTACTTTGGCTGGTAATTTAGGTAAATATAACGCGACTCACTTGTATAAGTAATTTACGGCGGACATGCCGCATTTACCACAATACATTGGCTTTAGTAATGCAGTTAGCTTACATAAGCTAACGGCTGGAGGACTACGGACAATCCGGTCAATAACATCATTACACTTAAACATTAATACAATTATGTCATGTTTACATGCCTAGTCAAGCAGTCTGTACATCGCGTGGGGTCACATATATTAATTACATTGATAACACACGAGAAAAGACGAGTGATCTTGGCTCTTTGCTGGGTGGAAGGAAACAGAAGAACAAGAACAACAAGAACAACAGAAGACAGCAAGTAGCAATGCGACACTCTTCCATGGCTATGTTGCAATATAGCACTAACAGGCAACGGCAATATATATTTTTCACATGTATTATTAGTTTTATACATTTTAGGAGTGAAAACATGTGTTTAGAAATGACAACATCTCAGCAGTTCAGACAATGTCCCATTGTTAACAACACTTAACACACGACACAGACAGCTAGCTACCTAGGCTAGCTAGCTTCTCGCTCCATTGAAACCGAGCATTCAATAACATCCCTCTGCCCTCATCATGGATAATAATCATTGTATTCATATTATCTTATCAAAATAGTAAACAAATTCCAAGTTAATTAACCAGCCAAACATATATGATTTAATTCGTTGGAAATGGGATGCAGGCTTGAACAATGTCGGCTCCAGCTGGAGAGGGACGAGTGGGGGAGAGAGTGGCCAATCAAATCGCACCAAAAACACGGTCCCCCTGACTGTTCAGCCGAGACTGAGTAGTAGTGAATTTTTTTCAGACTTCCTAGTGTTAAGGCAAATGTATAAGCTTCTGAGCTACTTCGTCATACAACTGGATTACAAACCATAAACAGCTGATGTACAAGCTCACAACGCGTCGAGGACGCAACGCTTGTGAGCTCGTATGATTGTCTATTTTATGCGTGCGACCCGTTGTAGCTACGCCACAGTTATCGAGCTTTACCGTGGTACGCATTAATGCATAATCAATAGTCTGCATCTACCTACTGTACTAATCAATTATCATTCTATTAGTCTAGGTCTGTGGTTCCAAAACTGAGGGTCTGGACCCCCAAGGGTGGTCCCCAGAGGATTAGCTTAATGTGCATCATTGTTTTCTCACTGAACAGTAGACAACCCACAGTATAAGTGTACAGTATACAGAGTATCTGTACATTTCTAAAGCCCAAACCACACCAAAGGGTTGGGTCAGGACAAAGTGTTTTTTTTAAAGATAAACCACACCAATGAAACTCATTGAGTTGCATTGGTGTGGTTGATGTAAAAACGAATATAAAGAAAATGTTTTGTCCCGACCCGACCCTTTGGTGTGATTTAGGATTTAAGGTACAATTCAATTACTTTTAAAATATTTTTAAAACCAAATTGTCAAATATTACGGAAGAAAGTCGCAAACATTATGAAAATAGCTGATCTACAAGCTCACTGTGAGGCATTGTGAGCTTGTAGTTTGGCTATTTAGTGTGGTTGCCCCAGACTCTTGTAATTGTAACACTTTATTATTATTCTTCTTCTTATTATTATTCCATTACGCGAGTAAGACAAAGTTTGGCGCATTATACCTCCCACAGTTTTGACTGTACGCACTTGAGCCATATGTCAAATTGACCGTGTTTTAATTTGTTATGTTTGTTATTTAATCTGCATTCACAGACTTGCTGGCTGTAAACTCAGAAAGACAGACGTTGAAGCTGTGTCTTCAGCTCTCAGCTCTTATCCTTCCATTTGAGAGAATTGGACCTCAGTGAAAACGACCTGCAAGACTCAGGACTAGTGGAGCTAGTGGAGTGGAGACAGGAAGTTCTAAAGTAAGATACATTTACCACATTTATTTTGATCACTTCTGTTTAATTATGTACTGTATTATGTGAATATATTATGAATGCTGTGGTGAGAATGTATTAATAAGCTTGATATTGAACGTGTAATATCCCTTTAAGGCAAATGTATAGGCTACTTCGAAATTCTCATTTGTGTGTTTTTATATCAAGTCAATACAAATATATTTTTTATTACTTCCTTAAAACTAAAACGTGCTGCGTGATGACTGATGACGTGTAGAGATACACATCAATGAAAGCCAATAAAAATAAAAAGTTTGAGTCCCATTCCTGCGCGTCCGTCCAAACACAGCTGCTACTGATTACAGAAATCCTCCGTTTTTAATCTCATTCAAGGTGACATCCAGACTCGTTTTAAACTTAATCATCACGCTAACATATGTATATGGTCATGTGTACAGGTTATGGTTAAAGATAAACCCCTAGATTTGCTGCAGGTTTAATGTAATGGTTACAATTGCAAGTGCTTCTAAGGGTGGGGTTCAATATATAAGTCTTTTGGGGGTCCCAGTTCTATATATAAGTATTTTGGGGGTCCCAGTTCAATATATAAGTATTTTGGGGGTCCCAGTTCAATATATAAATATTTTGGGGGGTCCCAGTTCAATATATAAGTATTTTGGGGGCTCCCAGTTCAATATATAAGACTTTTGGGGGTCCAAATTCAATATATAAGTCTTTTGGGGGGTCCCAGTTCATATTTAAGTCTTTTGGGGGCTCCCAGTTCAATATATAAGTATTTTGGGGGCTCCCAGTTAAATATATAAGTCTTTTGGGGGGGTCCCAGTTCAAATATGATTATGTTGGGCGTTCAGGGTTTGTTTTAATGGAACTAAAACATCCAGGTGTGAAGGCACCCTAAGTGGGACAAGAGAGTCCTTTAAGCAGGTTTTAAATCCAGGAATAATGCATATTATAAATGTGTCATTCATTCATTCATTCATTCATTCATTCATTCATTCATGTTTTCATCTGATGTTTCAGACTGGCTCACTGCTTCTTATCAGAGAGATGCTGGCCTCAGCTGTAAGCTCTAATCCCTCCCTAAGAGAGTTGGACCTGAGCCTCAACGTGGTGAATGATTCAGTCCTGGAGAACTGCAAGTGAGTAGACTTGGGCTGTGTCCATGTTGGACAGTGCAGTGTTTCCCTTTACAGTGTATTCACTCTGACACGACGTCATGCATGCAGAGAGAACAATGCAGTGCCTCAAAGAAACTATAGGATAGCAGGTCAACAATGAACATCTGTCACAATAGGCATTAAAATACCTTTTAATGTCAAGGACCCCCAGTTTGACGTACATTAGTCTACGGGCCCCCATTTAATGGGATTTCTATCTCTGAGACCCCAATTCATATTGCAAAATCAATGTTATTTTAACTCTAAGAGTGTACAAATCACCACTTTGGGAACCACTGGACTACACAGTAAGCAAGAACAACACATGGTAATACATCAAATACATAGGAATAATCATCATAAGAATCTAACAGTAGAATATCTGTACAATGAAACTATACACTATAGAGAGCTATGTCTACATAATATGCTATCTAAATTACATAATTTGGTCAATAAACATGTAAGGTCGTCGAGGCTATGGCAAGGTCTACGGGCTAAGATAGTGGAGTCTGAAGAGGTGGTTTTCTCAGAGTCTGAGGAGGTGATGAGATCCAAACTGGGCAGCAGTGAGTATGTCTGGATGAGCTGCAGGGCCAAGATAATGATAGGAGAAACACTGTACACTTTACAGCTGTAGTGTCAGCTAGTGGAGACGTTGTGTTAGACCAGGGGTAACCAACCAGGGGTTCGCGAGCTACCAGTCGATCGCGGGAACGTTTCCAGTCGATCGCGAAGTGTCCGACCCATTTGAATAATGTCAGTGCCGCTTGTCACATGCAAATTAATTTTGAGCAGAGCGCTGTGGCTCTGAGTTTGAGAATAGACCCCATCGTCCAAGGGTGTGTGTGCGTGTGTGGTATCTTAGCAACACTGAATGATCTGTCCCATTGGTCGTGTGCTCGTATCATGAGCCAATGGCTGCAGCTCTGAGCTTCCCAGACCCAGGTTCACATCAAGGTTCACAACAAGCCGTAAAGAGAACTGACAGGTCAGCCACAGGGCTGCTACCATATTAGCAGCTGTGAGCGCTCTTCTCTTCTCGTGAAGAAAGCAGGACAGAGTTGTCAAATAAATCCCGCCGTCATTCATACTGTATTTATTCTCCGACCCGACATTAAAATACGGAACAACGTGCGTTCATTACGGGGCTCGTGACAGGCTGCAGACACTTGAGTTGGGACTACTAGCCGATAGCGCCCTGCTCCTTCAGTTTTCGTTGTTCGTTGTTATAATATTTTTTATTATTGGGATTTGATCATTGATGCAAATTCTAAACATATGGATGCAGCTGCAGAAGTTGTGTTGCTTAAAGGAATGCATAGTTGCGTTCTCCTCAACTGCTGCGCAGCAACAACAAAAATATAAAAATGAGAAAAATATACTGAATATACCAGTCTGCAATGCAAACTAATAGGCGAGTGCACTCCAGGGCATATGCAAAGGGAAAGAATGACTTCTGTCCGTGACAATAATCAATGCTACAGTTTGAATTCTGTACACATGCACACAACCACACATAGAGCAAAAAATATGATAAATATGAAATATGAAAACTTGTTGAAGTACAACACATGAGTCAAGTAGCTGCTTTTGTATCAAACCCTTTCCTCTTTACTGAGCCTACTGTCATTGAACTGCTGTCCGATAAAATGCAGGATGTGTTTGCATTAACTTCAGATATTTAAATGGAGATTATTGGATTAGTAAGTGACTGTCACCTGCAGGTCAGAGCTAAAGAGAAGGAATTTTGGTCTCTTGTGAGCAGAGAAGTATCCCCTGATTGTGTCGTGTGCACTGAAGCTGCATGCCTATACTTTGGTTCCACGTACTTATGTGAAATGGCCTTTTCACAAATGAAAATAATAAAATCCAAGTTTAGAACTCGTATGACTGACTCACATCTTAATGACACCCTCAGACTGGCAATCACTAAATATGAACCAGATTTCAAAACGCTTGCAGATAAAGTGCAGTCACAGCAGTCTCATTAAAGGTGGGCTGACCCTGAGAGTATGTCACCATATCTGTGCAAATATATATGGTCATGTTATGCCTATGTCATTTGAACATCTGCCAATGTGAATATTCATTGAAATGAGAAACAAAATAGTTCTAATACTAATTATTTCTAATTCGTCTTAATATTATTTGACATTGATAATATACTATAAGTATTTATTCTAATTTAAGCTTTAGTCTTTGTGTGGATGTGTGCACATGCATTGAGCCTGTCAGAAATAGCAAAAAAACAAGTGTTTTTTCTAACACGTTTTAGTGGTAGATCTTGGCTTACAATTGGGAATAAAATGGGCTCTTGGGCTTGAAAAGGTTGGTTACCATGTGTTAGACAGTTAGACATTGATGCATTGTTGTTCTACTTCCTACAGAGTGAAACACTGTAGTGTCAGCTAGTGGAGACGTTGTGTTAGACAGTCAGACATTGATGCATTGTTGTTCTACTTCCTACAGAGTGAAACACTGTAGTGTCAGTTAGTGGAGACGTTGTGTTAGACAGTCAGACATTGATGCATTGTTGTTCTTCCTACAGAGTGAAACATGGAGGAGAAGATGGGTTTAATTCTACACTCATTTCAAAACGTGAGTATCTGTCTGTCTGTGTCAACATCACACATTTTATACACTGTTGCATACTTGGTTGATGTTGTCCTGAAAACTCTTGTGCTCTCTACTCTGTGCTCTTGGCCTGGTCCTTAACACCATCAAGATGAGGTCATGTGGTTTGACAGAAACAATGGGCCTCATTCACTAACCTGGTTGTAAATAACATGTATTTCGTCTATATTTGGCATGAGTTCATTTCTGAAGTGTGATGCATGAAAGGTGCCGTGATGTGTACGGATCACAGGTGTGTCTCGTTTTTGTTAGAAAGTCACAAGTGATCTCCGTGTTGATCAATTGCATTGTTCCACGCTCCATTTGACACCATACGAGACAACTGGAAATAAAAAGCACACTTGTGTGAACTGAGCGGTGCAACTATACATTTATTGGTATAGTTACTTCTCTGTACTGTATTGTAGTGGGCTGTGCTCTATGCTGTACTTTGATTATTTTTGGAAAATGACAGAGTTACCGTGTGGGGGTCCCCAGAACATCCAGACCCCCAGGAACGTACCCAGGGGGCCGGGACGGTTCTGGCAAGCCTTTGCGCGTCCGAAATGGTTGAGAAATGACAGAGTTACCACGTTGCAGCTTTCCGTGCTCGGACAGAGAGACAGTCACGTTCACATAGAGACAGACACGTACACATAGAGACAGACACGTACACATAGAGACAGACACGTACACATAGAGACAGACACGTACACATAGAGACAGACACGGACACAGAGAGACAGACACGTACACAGAGAGACAGACACGTACACATAGAGACAGACACGTACACATAGAGACAGACACGTACACATAGAGACAGACACGTACACATAGAGACAGACACGTATACATAGAGACAGACACGTACACAGAGAGACAGACACGTACACAGAGAGACAGACACGTACACATAGAGACAGACACGTACACAGAGAGACAGACACGTACACATAGAGACAGACACGTACACAGAGAGACAGACACGTACACATAGAGACAGACACGTACACAGAGAGACAGACACGTACACAGAGAGACAGACACGTACACATAGAGACAGACACGTACACATAGAGACAGACACGTATACATAGAGACAGACACGTACACATAGAGACAGACACGTACACAGAGAGACAGACACGTACACATAGAGACAGACACGTACACATAGAGACAGAAACGTACACATAGTGTGTGTGTGTGTGTGTGTGTGTGTGTGTGTGTGTGTGTGTGTGTGACCGCGCATGTGTGTGTGACCGCGACTGCGCATGTGTGTGTCCGCACGCGCATGTGTGTCTGCGCGTGTGTGTGTGTGTGTGACTGCGCACGTGTGTGTGTGACTGTGTGCGTGTGTGTGTGTCCGCGCATGTGTGTGTGGTTCTGTACCCCTAATTGTTCCCGATGTGCTGGTTGGTGCCTTGCATGGTTTCTGCTGCCATCGGTGTATGAATGTGTGTGTGAATGGGTGAATGTAATGCACAATCTATGTAAAGCGCCCGTGTTTGTGTGTGCGCGACCGTGCATGTGTGTGTGTGTGTGTGTGTGTGTGTGTGCGACCGTGCATGTGTGTGTGCAACCATGCATGTGTGTGTGTGTGTGTGTGCGACCGTGCATGTGTCTGTCTGTCTGTGTGTGTGTGTGTGTGTGTGTGTGTGTGTGTGTGTGTGTGTGTGTGTGTGTGTGTGTGTGCGCAAGGGTCCGACCGTGCATGTGCATTTGTGCGTGTGTGTCAGTCAATGAATGATGTATTTAATGTCTCCTGTGTTGTTTTCTCATCAGATTTCCAGCGTCTCACACTGGACACAAACACAGCACACAGAGAACTCTCTCTGTCTGAGGACAACAGGAAGGTCACATGGAGGTCAGGGGGTCAGGATCCTCCTGATCACCCCGACAGGTTTGATGTCTGGGGTCAGGTCCTGAGTACACAGAGTGTGACTGGACGCTGTTCCTGGGAGGTAGAGTGCAGTGAAGTGGTTCGTATAGGAGTGGCTGACGGAACAATCAGCAGGAAAGGAAGTGGTTATGACTGCTTGGAGAGAATGACAAGTCCTGGAGTCTGAACTGTGAAGGTGATGATGGTTCCAGGTACTCTGTCAGCCACAACGGACAGCAGACTGTCCTCCATGTCTCTGCCTCTAGAGGCTCCAACAGAGTATCAGTGTATGTGGACCGTCCCGCTGGGACTCTGTCCTTCTACACAGTGTGCTCTGACTCACTGAGACACCTGTACACCTTCCAGACCACGCCCACTCAACGTCTCTATGCTGGGATCATGTTATGGTACTCCTCCTCCTCCTCCTCAGTGCGTCTGTGTGAGCAGAGATAGAGGCTCTATGTGAGGGTGACATCATCAGGTGGCCATGGTTACTCAACATGTTTGAGTGAGTGCAGGTTGTCATGGTTACCACCGTCACCACGGGGTACTTTGACACTATAGCCGAGTCTGACATCATGGACTCCATATTTGGGCATGAGTAACTCATGACATCTCGGTGACATCATCGTGGTGATGTATATAAGCATCACAGTGACATCACACATTACAGCTCCTGTCAACACCCCCCCCCCATGTATTTGACCTTTGACCCAATGCATTGTGAGCTTGTAGATCTGATATTTTCAAATACTGTAGTAAAGTAAGATATGGCTAATATTTGATCATTTAGCTTCTAGGACCCCCTGGACCACACTTTGAGAACCAGTTAGTGTTGATTTTGTCGACTAAAACTATGACGGAAAATGTTCGCCGACCACCTTTTTTCACTAAGGAAGACTAACATGATGACTAAAACTATAAGACAATACTGACAATTTCGTCATCAAATGAAAACTAGACTAAAATCTTAGGGTGGAGAAGAGATCCAGTAGAACTAAAAGACAAGTCATTGTATGCTTGGTTACATGCTGAAAATAGCAGATCTACAAGCTCACAACGCGTCGCACTGCAAGCTTGTAGATCGGCTATTTTCAGCATGCACCGAGTGTAAAATCACCCATTACGACGCCACCAAGGCCCACCGAAATACATTTTAGTCGACTAAATTACCTGTATAGATTCAGTCGACTAACATCTTATATTTAGTCGACTAAAACTAGACTAACACTAAAACATTTCAGATGACTAAAATATGACTAAAACTAAATGAAGCTTCATTCAAAAGACTGACTAAAATAAAACAAAAGAAACAGTGGTCTCAAAATCAATTAAAAAATGTTAACCCTATATGTACACACTGGCTATTTGAAAACAACAGATCTCACAATGTTTCGCGATGCATATTTAAAATAAAGTATTTTTGTAAATATATATAGGCTATTTGAAAATTGTAACACGAATCTTGTGTTGGTGTCCCTGGTACAAATATGTTCAAATGGGGGTCCCTGGTACAAATATGTTCAAATGGGGGTCCCTGGTACAAATATGTTCACATGGGGGTCCCTGGTACAAATATGTTCACATGGGGGTCCGTGGTCAGATCCATATTAATGTCAAACTCTATGGTATAAATGAGTCATCACCACAGGGAGCTTTAGATCTTAGATTAGACTAGATGTCTGCATGTGTTGGTAGACGGGAGAGTCTTTGACCTTTGACCTGGTAGATGGTGAGAGTCTTTGACCTTTTGAAGCATCCTTTGAGTAACTGCTGGTGCTCAGTGTGGAGCCTGCAGCAGAGCTCAGTGTGGAGGCTGCTGCAGAGCTCAGTGTGGAGGCTGCAGCAGAGCTCAGTGTGGAGGCTGCAGCAGAGCTCAGTGTGGAGGCTGCAGCAGAGCTCAGTGTGGAGGCTGCAGCAGAGCTCAGTGTGGAGGCTGCAGCAGAGCTCAGTGTGGAGCCTGCAGCAGAGCTCAGTGTGGAGGCTGCAGCAGAGCTCAGTGTGGAGGCTGCAGCAGAGCTCAGTGTGGAGGCTGCAGCAGAGCTCAGTGTGGAGGCTGCAGCAGAGCAGGTTGTTTCTGGACTTCACCTTCACTGCCGTTCCCTTTTAGGTGGTCCTTTAAGGACAGGATTCTGTCGAGGGTCACACCGAGGTGGGTTGGATTAGAGGCAGCTTTATCTTGAGTCCACTCAGATGGATGTTCAGTTCTCTGACAGCTTTATCTTGAGTCCACTCAGATGGATGTTCAGTTCTCTGGCAGCTTTAGCATTGTGGAGATGGAATACACTGGAAGCTGGGCTTTTTGCAGAACTGGTCCAGGTTGTAAAGGTCTTCAGTGAGCACCTGTTCCAGTGGGTCAAGTTCTGGTGGTTTGGAATGCCAAACAGATGTCGTCTGCACAGATTAATTTGCAGGATTTGGTGGACTGTAGGTCGTTTTGCGTAGAGGTTGAATAGGGTTGGACCCTGCGGGACTCCATTTTTCTGTGTTCTCTGTGTGCCTGTGTTCTGTCCAACACAGGCCTGCACAACGTCACCACTCCTTCAACTCCTCACACTGAAGAAGGCTGTTAGCCCAAACGTTTGTCCCGATGAAATAGAGAAATAAACCAGCTTGAATTTGTTTCTTGGTGTTTCTTCTCTACTTTTTATGATGTCGATTTAAGCCGGTAACGCACCATAAGTCAAAGTGCGGTGTTCACAAGAAAGTTTTCATAAAAAAATGCTTGCAATGATTTCAATGTGACTTTCAATGCGTCTAGTAACAAACTAACGTGTAAAACAAATTCTTGCAATGATTTCAGAATCATGAGAAATGGTTGACTAGACTTAACGTCTGCTCTCCTACTGCTGTGAACATGTTGTTGACTAGACTTCATGTCAATCACTCTGGATTCACACATCTACTAAATGTGTTGTTAATTAACTCAAATCAATCAGTGTATTCATTGATTCATTATTAGATCATAATTTCCTCACTCGTTCCATTATTGTGTTTCATTGAATATTCATTTGATATCATTCTCATTCTTCACATGCTATTGTATGATCATGTGTAGAAGTCATAATTGTTTAATAAATTGATTGTTGATAGGGATGCACGATTAATCGGTAGCATAAATCGGAATCGGCCACATCGGCCATAAAAATGCCATATTGGTATCGGAACAGTCTCAAAATAATACAGATTATTTAATCGGTTTTAAATGAAAAATGTAAAAAACCATCAATGAGTTCAATATAAATCAAAAGTGTCTAGTACCACTAGTCTAGAACAAAAGCCACATCAAATATGATGTAAAATCTTAAGTAAAAATAAACTTTACATTTTTCTACATTTCATTTTTGTACTCATCTCATTCAGTCATTCAGTTGTGAAAACAGACACTTGGAAAAGAGTATAGGCTATTTATTGATTGCTTTAATACTTTATTAACAGGCTTTGGGCCAAGCACCTATAGGGCCTAGGCTTGTTTCCATTGTGGTCCTCTGTATGATATCGGAATCGGTCACAATCGGTATCGGCAGATATGACCCTGCAAATAATCGTATATCGGGCATAATTTCATAATCGTGCACCGCTATTTGTTGACAGACTGTCGTTGTTCCTGTGTATTAATATTCATAGTGTGAAAACATGTCCACAATAAGAACTACGTTGGATCCAATCGGAACACACATTATTTCAATGTATAAACAAACAAATGTCATTTACAGCTAAACATTTCTCTCAAGAATGTTTCTGAATACATTTGAAGCGAGAAACAAATAATCAATAGAATTCTATTGGTCCTTAAAGTCCTCAAAGTTATTTCAACAGCTTCACTGAGCTTCATCTGAATCCATGTGGAACTGTTTGAAGAGCGGATGACATTTTTAACTCTGTGTTTAGAACATTTAAATACACACAATTCATTAATTGCCAATCACACCGATAACAGTAATCACTGCCTTAAATAATATAAAAGCCATCTAATTATTCACCAGCAAAACACAGACTGTGCACACAGAATGCAAGCAGAGGTGTAAATACAAATATTTGGCATGAGGTCAGAGGTAAAAAATTACTTCACATTTCCAGACTAAAGTGGACGCTGGACGAAAATCCCTTCTATGTATCGACTAGTACTGTGTGACATATGCACATGTCCGGGGAGACCTCCTCTACAACGCCACACCCTCCGCTAAGCAGCAGAGGTGTAAAGGTCAGAGGTCAAAGAACTTCACATGTCCAGAGTACTAAAGTGGACTTTGGACAAAAGTCCCTGCTATGTATCGACTAGTGTAGTAGTGTGACATACGCACATGTCCGGGGAGACCTCCTCTACAACACCACACCCTCCGCTACCCAGCGAGGGCTCAAGAACATTGTGACTGGGGGTGCTATGGAGGGGCTGGCTATTTAGAGGGGGGGCTCATGAATCTTGGTTTACATAGAAGTCAGCCAATTTGGATTGTTTAGAGGGGGGGCTAAGCCTCCACCAGAGGGGCTCTCTACTAAAAAAATGCCCACGCTGTTTCCGTCCATCAATACGAAGTAACTACGGTAGGCCTAGATAAGAAAGTGTATAAATGGAACCAAATGGGTCCATTTCTAGCATGCGCATACCCTCTAATGGAAGGACATTCTAAATTGCTAATCCAATGTGTGTTTTGGTTACTTATTTCATTTAGTTTTTACTTGTTTAATGTTTATTGTGAAATATCCCTTGTTCCCTTTGTGACTCATGGTTTCGTTTCACACAGCAGCCCTCACCCGCTGTGTGATAGCTGTGACCTGGCTGTGATAATACATGCAGAGACATCTATACATCTTTTTGACAGCTAATAGACCTG
The DNA here is from genome assembly GCF_963924005.1 of Protomyctophum bolini. NCBI lineage: Eukaryota > Metazoa > Chordata > Actinopteri > Myctophiformes > Myctophidae > Protomyctophum > Protomyctophum bolini. The sequence goes on from NC_137866.1 coordinate 50,101,787, forward strand.
TACCTGTACTGCAGATGGTGTGGTTGAAGCAGAGCCATCTAATAGAAGAGTTACGATATTGCCTTGTGCCATATGTGCATTATGTAGCCTTGTGCCATATGTGCATAATTATATATATATATATATATATATATATATATATATATATATATATATATATACCAGCAGCAGCTACCACCACCAACGAGGAGGAGCCAGGGGAAGAGGTGGGTGAAAAATAAACGCCACTCCACAGACCGTGGTCACCCGCAGTCAGAGCCACAGAGACAGACGGTGATAAATATATCTGACTATACTCTCCCCTGCTCAGCTAACAGCCTTAAGTAAAGGACTTTCTTTAGTACCTATACGAATAAGGTTAATGCATTTAAGCTAAAGGTGGACTGCTACAAGTTTTTCAGACTTTTGCACCTGAGAAATCACTTCAGAAATGTTGACCAAACTGTACCGATTAATCCTGTGAATAAATGTAAGAAAGCATCTACATTTTGTCCTACCGTGCACTTTGAATCCGACTTTGGTTACCTTTAGTAAATTGGTTGAGCAGGATATCCAGAAACTTGTCACTTCATCAGATAAAGTAACTAAACGCCAAAATATCACAGCATTGGAGCGTAAAGCTCTAGAAGAACTTATAGTAAAAATTATAAAATCATTATTAAGTCTGCTGATAAGGGCGGGTCCATTGTTGTTCAAAATACCAAAGATTATATTGCTGAAGCTATGCGACAGCTCGGTAACACATCGTTTCATAAACGGCTCCCCCAAAACCCTATCGAACAACTGATGGATGACAGGGATGAGATTCTGGATACTGCCCTCCGGGAGAATAGTATAACAAACAAACAATATGAGTTTCTCAAGGTTAATTTTCCAGTTACGCCTGTGTTTTATTTATTACCCAAAATTCATAAAGGTTTGACCCATCGTCTCAGGGAATAATTCACTATCAGAGCCATTCAGCCAATTCGTAGATTTCTTCATCAAAGACACTGTCAAAGCACTGCCTTCATATGTAGCGGACACCAGGGATGTAATTAAATCATATGTAGCGGACACCAGGGATGTAATTAAATCATATGTAGCGGACACCAGGGATGTAATTAAATCATTAGACATAACTATCCCACATGGGGCCTATATACTATTTTTTGGGTACCCGAGAAGACATTTCTTCTGACTTTTTGTTTAATTTTGTTTTGAAATCGAATTACTTTATGTTTGATATTAAGTTCTTTATACAAACCCAGGGTACTGCCATGGGATCTACATTTGCTCCCAATTATGCAAATCTGTTTATGGGTCATTGGGAATCTCGCTTTATTCACAACAAGGCAGCTTCTCTACTCCTAAATGAAGTCATATATTGGAAAAGGTTTATAGATGACATCCTAATGATATTTACTGGTGAAGAAAATTAGTTATTGGTGTTCAAGGACTATATTAACGGTACACACCCTACTTTAAAATTTACAATGGAACACAGTAAAGACCAGATCGACTTCTTAGACCTACACATTTCAGTAGACCCAGAGGGCCTTCTTAAGACTACAATCTTTCGCAAACCCAGAGACCGGAACAGTATTTTACATGCACATAGCCATCATCCCAGGGGCCTATTGGAAAACATTCCATATGGACAGTTTTTGCGCCTCAAACGGATTTGCAGCGATTCTGCTGACTTCAAAATAAAGGCAAATTAAATGCATAACAGGTTCAAAGAGAGGGGTTACAAGACATTGACCATACATACGGCAGAAAATAAAATTAAAGATGTACAAAGAGAAACCCTCCTGCAACCTGTCAACAGACATTTGTTTCGGAATTTAGTACCTCATCTCATGCAATTAAAAAATTTATCCACAAACATTGGAACATATTGAGATGCGATCCCAACTTAAAAAGCATTTCAACAGTACCACCCAGGTTTTGTTTTAAGAGAGGCAAAAATATAAAGGATTTTGTTGTCACTTCCATGTACAAATCACCCAAGGCCACTGGGACTACTTGGCTAAACACTGAATTATGTGGCAACCACCATTGTGGTAAATGTACCCGCTGCTCAAACACAAATACCACAAAGGTCTTTTATCATCCACAGACTGGTCAGGAACATAAAATAAAGGGCTTCATTCATTGTAACACAAGTTATGTTGTATGTTAAAATGCCCGTGCGGGATGGTATATGTTGGTCAAACGAAACCAAATCTGAAAGTAAGAATTGCCGAACATAAAGCTGCAATCCGAAATGGGAATATGGACTATGCTATTGCCCGTCATTATAAAGAAAGGGGGCATGGGTCAGCAGCCACACTCAAATGTATTGGTATAGAGAAGGTTGACCTGCCAACTAGAGGTGGTAACATGGTCAAACTACTCCGCCCTATTTATTAATCCTTTATTATTGATGTGGTTGCCCTAATTTTAATTATTTGACCTGAACTACTCCATATTTTCCCTATAGGATGAGGCCCATGATATTGTATCTGTTTTAAATCTCTATATTGTGTATTGGCACTGTTGTGGTGGGTTTTTTGTTTGTTTTTTATACATCTGCTATATATATTTATTGTCATTTTTATATATGGAAAGAGATTTTATCTGTTTGTTCATGTGTCTAGTCTGCCCCTCCCATCTATAAATATTTATTGAATCATTGATGCCACACCCTGGGGGGTGGTTTTGTATAATGACTGTCCCTATATATGCTTGACACATTCACACCTCTGTATAGCACCTGACGAAGCTCACGGTGAAACGCGGCGTGCTAATAAATAAGTTTGATGCAGTAGGTTGTCCGTCTCTGTTCCCTGGAGTGTGCAGTCCCTTTTTTCTCTTTTTTGACACACACGCACGCACGCACGCACGCACGCACACACACACACACACACACACACACACACACACACACACACACACACACACACACACACACACACACACACACACACACACACAGTGTAATCTGTCTGTTGTACATGTATTACACCACTAGATGGTGCAAGTATACTTCTGTATGATTACATTTTGAACCACTCAGGCATCCAGTAAAACAACACATGAAACTCATTCATTGTTTTATATTACTATATCTTACGTTTTTAACCTAATTGTTTTCACAACAAGCCCCTCTAGGGAATTATTATTATTATAATTTTTATTATGTATCAAATAAAACATTAAAAGTAGGGTAAGTGCTATTTCTTTTTTGTGCAAGTTTAAGCTTCACTCACACCTTTCGATCTAGCATACAACATTGATGCATGCTATATGTATGAAAGGGTTTGTTTACATCTTGCCCCAGTGCATTTCCAATGGAAGTCACATGGTTTGACACAACATTTTTGTTGTACGGCTTTCGGCTGTGTTTCGACCGTGTGAGCCAGGCCTCACATGTGCACAACATATTGATGTAGCATATTGATGCATGAGACTTATTGACTGATGCAAGCTCCCAATGCATTTCCAATGGAAGTCACATGGTTTGACACAACATTTTTGTTGTATAAATGGTAAATGGTGCATTTATATAGCGCCTTTATCCAAGGCGCTTTACATAGATTGTGCATTACATTCACCCATTCACACACACACATTCATACACCGATTGCGGGCGGAAGCCATGCAAGGTACCAACCAGCACATCGGGAGCAATTTGGGTTCAGTGTCTTGCCCAAGGACACTTCGACATGTAGACAGGAGGAGCCAGGATTCGAACCGCCGACCCATGGATCATTGGACGACCTGCTCTACCTCTTGAGCCACAGTCGCCCTGTGTATGAGGGGGAGGTGGGCAGTCGAAACACAGCCGAAAGCCGTACAACAAAAATGTGTCAAACCATGTGACTTCCATTGGAAATGCATTGGGAGCTTGCATCAGGCCTTAGGCCTCTTTTAGACAGCGACCATCTCCATATAACACATCAAAGTCCCGTTGTGTTCTCTTTTGGACCATTTACACGAGAACGCACACTTGAATGAACACGCTACAAAGTGCATGCATATATATGCCAGGTCGCTAGGTGGCGATAACGGGCTGCCAAATAGACCAGTCACCCACGTACAAGAAGAAGAACCCCTTCACACAAGCCTGCGCAACACGGCTCCGTCTTTTTGGCAAATCTAGAACTTCCTGTTTGAGAGCTAGCAAATTTAAGACATTTGGTTGCTTTCAAAATAAAAGTGTCGTTAATTAAATAATTATTACATTACATTATTAGTATTATTATTACATTACAGTTATTGTAAAGACACACATTATGTTTCTGTGTAAAAATAAGTAATTAAATAACACAGAAACATAATGTGTGTCTTATAGCATCATTTAAATGCTTAATTTCTAGTTTTAATGTGCAAATAATTTATTTTAAATACTCTAGAGGGTACTCTTATTTTGAAGAGATCGTCTTAAATTTGCTGGCTTAGATTTGCCAAAAAAACAGTAACACTGCTCCTGTCAGAGCATGCAGGCAAAGCGCACCACGGGATGGTTATATATTTTATAATACATTAGGCTACATAAACGCTGCTGCCGCGGCTGCCGCCTATCACAAGGCTTTTTATTTACATCATGGTTTTACATTCACCATCATGCATGTAATAAACATATGCGCTGTGAGCCAACGTGAGCCATGATGTCATAAGTTTTGCGAATTCACCGTTTTGCCTGTTTACACGGAGAAGGGATAAAACGGCGCTCTCAAAGATTTCCACTCTGGAAGGTGGTTTCACTTTGTTGCGTTTTCACCTACTGAGAACACGGTTCTCGTCTAAATGACAGCAGCAAACGATACTTTATTTTGACGTTTTATATGAACACCATCCTCGTGTAAATAGCACCTTCGAGTGTTCAGTAACAGCTAGTCTCCATGTCTCTTCAGTCTCTTCTTCTCCAGGACCGTTCAGAAATGGCTCCAACAATCTGGAGGGATAACAATAATAACAAAATAAATTGTTTACTTGGGATGGAATATACAATATCGGACAGATCAGTCTTGTACACATGACCATAGAGATAGTGTGTAACGATTTGCGGGATTTTTGGACAGAATCCGGAGGAGTAACATAAAACATTTTCTTTCTCCAAAAGTCGGCCTCCTGGTGGCGCTATAACAGGCCGTTCTGGAAAATTTGTGTGGAGTGTGGAGTGTGTGTGCGCAAAATTTGGCATCGACCAGGTTAACGTGCCGGCGATTAGCTGTACACAGACGGACACACACACACACACACACACACACACACACACACACACTCACACACACACACACACACACACACACACACACACACACACGGAACGGAGTGCAAAACATACTTTCTCCCCATGCCTTCGGCCTGGTGGAGACAAAGATAAATGTGTTACCGCCAGGGTGGCGACGGATGAGATGGCCTTGGTGAGCGGTAGAGCTACGCAACCCACGACCCACCACATGACAGGAACCCCCTCGTCTTCATCGCCCTTCATCAGTGGCTCGTCTTGTCTGGAGGCTGCGGGGTGCACTGTGGTGACGTTGACCATGACGCCTGTCACCTCCGTGACCACTGTTGTCACGGGGGCCGGGGTCACACACACTGCAACGCATTCACAAAACTACTAAGTGCACATTTGAAGGAATTTCCAAATTAAATGGCCAGTGGTGTAAAGTAACTGAGTGTATTTCTTTAAGTACTTGGAGGTATTTGTACTTGAGTATTTCCAATATCAAATATTTTTACTAGTACTTCACTACATTTCAGAGGCAAATATTGTAGGCCTACTTTTACTTAACTACATTTATTTGAAAACGTTACTACTTTGTATAGATTTTGGATTCACACATTAACCCTTCAGCTATATAGGCTATTTAGACCATTTGAAAATAGCCGATCTACAAGCTCACAATGTGTCACGAATTCACGATGCGACACATTGTGAACTGGTCCGGACTCACATAACATCACTCCTCCCACCCTCCTTCGACCCCCACCAGTTCGCCTACAGATCCAACCGGTCCACGGAGGATGCCATCGCCACCGCTCTACACTCTGCCCTATCCCATCTGGAGCAGCAGGGGAGCTACGTACGGCTACTGTTCGTGGACTACAGCTCGGCGTTCAATACCATCTTGCCCGACAGACTGGTGACCAAACTGTCAGACCTGGGTATGTCTCCTTCCATCTGCCTATGGATTAAAGACTTCCTGTCTGACCGCTCCCAGAATGTGAGGGTAGGACGCCACCTCTCCTCAAGCCTCAGCCTCAGTACTGGTTCCCCCCAGGGCTGTGTGCTGAGTCCCCTCCTCTACACCCTCTACACCCATGACTTCTCCCCCACCCACGTCAGCAACTCCATAATAAAGTTTGCGGACGACACCACCGTGGTGGGGCTCATCTCAGGCGGAGATGAGTCCGCATACCGGGATGAGGTGGAGCGTTTGTCGGTGCAGAGCACGGAAAACAACCTGTCCCTGAACTCTAATAAGACCAGAGAGATCATAGTGGACTACAGGAGGAAGAAGACTGCCATCCAGCCTCTGGTGGTAAACGGGGACTGTGTGGAGAGAGTTTCCAGCTTCAAGTTCCTCGGCGTCCACCTGGATGAGGACCTGTCCTGGAGCACCAACACCACAGCCACAATAAAAAAAGCACACCAGAGACTGTACTTCCTAAGAACTCTCAAAAATAACCATCTCCAACAGGAACTGCTAATTACATTTTACCGTTGCTCCATAAAGAGCATCCTCACCTACTGCATGGTTGTGTGGTTCTCCAGCTGCACCGCCGCAGAGAGGAAGGCGCTCCAGAGGGTCGTCAACACAGCCCAAAAAATCATCGGCTGCCCCCTCCCCCCTCTCGACGACCTATACAACACCCGCTGCCTCAGGAAGGCACAGACCATCCTCAAAGACACTTCCCACCCTGGTCACACGCACTTTGACTTAATGCCTTCTGGCAGGCGCTACAGACTATTGAGAACCCGCACAAATAGACTGAAGAACAGCCTGTACCCCAGAGCCATAGCTGCATTAAATGTAGCCAGGAAAAATTGACTTTGTACAAAATGGGGATGTGCAATAATGTATTTTTAGTATAGGATGTGTCGTGCTCACCTTGTGTTTTTATTCTTGCCATGTCTTTTTTGTTTTTTGTTGTTGTAGATCTTTGTTGTTTATGCACTTTTAAGGATTGCTTGTTTGAAATTTCGTTGTACCTGTACAATGACAAATAAAGTTCTATTCTATTCTATAGCTTGTGGATCTGCTATCAGATGATCAGCTGAGCCGAGTTCCAAGAAACATTTTTTTTTTGTTTCTGTTCTTTTGATAGATCTTTTGTCAGCATAATTGTTCACTGACCTGCAGGGACAAGATTGTTGACTAGCTGGAAGATAGAGTTGGGTTAGAATGAAAGTCAATCACATTAGCATTACTATTAGGTGAACATTCTGCAGACATAGCAGAAGGGCGGCTGTGGCTCAATTCGAAAATTGGACCCATAAAAATGGGTCCACAACCCAAACATGGGGCGTCCCGAGTCTCCCTGTTTGGGCAACGATGCCAGCCCCGCAGTGGGACCTTTTGGGCTATATCCTTTTTATTAGACCCAGTGTATTTTTGTCTTATAAAGTATTCAATCAATCAATCAATCAATCAAAAATGGTAGTAAAATGCCATACTGTGTCTAGGTATTACCTAGAACAGTCAGGTTGGTGTAGCTCTCGTGGTTCTGTCGTCCTATCTGTACAACTTTGCACTTATAGAAAGCCCGAGTCCTCCCGGGTCACAGCAGGCAGGACCATACACCGTCGTCTCTGATGTCCATCACCCGCGAAGAGTTCGGAAACGTCTGGAGGTCATCGCCCGTTTTCTTTATTCCACTGGGACATTTTGACCTAGTCCTCCTTATCGCACTGCCGTGGAGAATAAGAACAGAACAAAGGCATTCATATAGCCTTGGTCGAGGTCGCGGGGGCAACCCGTGCCCTATATACATTTTCAGTGAAACTACTGACCAGAAAGACTTGTAACCAACGCCTCCACCTACTACGCAAGCTCAACTCCTTTAGAGTGAGCAAGCATAATATGGAAATCAGGAGGATGTCTTTTTTTCTTTCCTTTTGTTTCTTGTATATAATTGTCTTTATTTACCTTTGACAAATGTATTACATCTTTCACGACTGTCGGATGATGGAAATATGTTGTGTGTGCTAATTTAGTTTTATATCTCAAAAAGAAAATAAAGTGGCTTAGTCTTTATAAGCAGAGAACAACTTTCTGTGGGTTCACAATAATTATTGCAAAACAACATACTGTATATGGCTTTTGTGTTGCTCATGGAGTAGTAATGCATAAATGGTGTAAAAGTTTAATGCAACTCTTTTGGCCACCGGTCACAGAAACAGCTAACCATAACATCATTAAAGAATCCTTCATTCCTGATGCCATTAGGCACTACATGATACCATGTCTCGTTAGATTTGTTTTTAATGTAGGCCTACTTGTCACTGTTGTCCTGCATTACATTTGCCATGAAGATAATTGTGTGTAACTAAGTGTTGTTGACATATTTCCACATTGTGGACAATAAATTAAACTTATTATCTATTTAACTAACATGCAATGACTAATGTTTTAAACGTTTATATTGAAATTCCCTTGATTAGGAAGGGGCCAAGTGCTGTGCATGAGAGGGGTCTTTCCTACACGTGTGAGAGTATTTTGTTTATTTAAATTGTCATTGTGTTTGCACCCAAAGCTATTGTTTAATTGTAACGCATCTTTGAAGAATGTTTAGGCTTTTATGCAAGGGCTTATTTATGAAAGTATTTATAAGGAAGAATGGTTGCTAATTGATTCTGTGGTTGGCATTTGGTAACATCAGCGAGGGAGAGCTACAGGGCCTCGAGGTCTAGAGGTCAAATATGATTACTTTTGTGCTGTGACCCCCCCAAAAAAGATTTTTTTATTAATGTCATTATTAATTTCTTAATTTTTTACTCAAATATCTGCTTCTGCATGGGGGTCCCTGGCACCAAATACCTTTGAGATGGGGTCCACAGCCAAATAAATATCATTTTGAGGGTGGCCCTGCAGGGCAACACAGCTCTATGCCCAGTGGGGGGGATTCTGAGTCACCACAGAGTCACAACAAGCTGTGCAACATTTACAATATGATGAAAACTATGGTTCATGATTTGGGGGTTTTCCAGGATATTTTTCACTTTGTGAATGCTAAAATAATGGCGATTATCTCAAACAATGGTGAATGTGATTAGACAATATGTGACAGGTCTATAGCCTATACTATATGTTGGCTGGGTGGTTCATTTAGGGAACAAACTTAATTGGCTTCTTATCTATATATCAAACATTTCATTGTCAATGTGCTGAACATGCATAAAGCACAGATATACAGTATATGGTCCTTTAATGAAAAGATAATAAAACAGTGGGAGAATACTGTATTTCTTTCTAAATGAACACATTTCTAACCTTATACCAGGTGACAGAGCGGTAGCTGGTGTATGGGTTTCCTTCACACTGCAGAGCGAGATCCTGTTTGCACTCCGCTTGGATCGGTGAAACACTTGCTGTGACTGAACACACCAGCAACTGAAAACAAACACATCAAAAGGACTTGGCTTTAATCAGTACATTGATTTATTGATTGATTGATTGATTATTATTAAATATTTATTAACAGTGTGCAGAATTACAGTACATTTCAAGCACAACTCAATACAAAGACTGTTAACTGTGAGTGGACGACCCAATAAAGAAAGCATTACACTTGTTTACAAGAGGGTCCACCTTGTTCAAATCATCAAAACATTTAGAGACGTACAATTAGACACTTCTATATAGCAAAAAAAAAAAGACAAAGGTAAAAATGGAAAAGAAACATACAGTGAGGGGGAAAAGTGGTGGGTGGTGGGGGGGGGGGTTCTTTTCACACAGGCATTGACCATATGAATATGGAGGGCGTAACAAAGCCCTTTTTTTGATTTGACACATTCATGATTATTAATGAATGTATTAGTCAATTACAAACGCACCCGGGCGCAGTACCCCCCACGGCCACAAGGCAAATATCTCACAACGGGTAAGGGCTAGTAATTACAAAGAAGGAAAACAACAACAAAAAATTGTCCGGCCCGAATAATTGTGTTTGTTGTCATGATTTGTCACAACTCGAGTTGACTTTGTACGAGGCTTTAAAAGGCCTTTAAATAAATACTTTTTGAAATGTCTATGAGGAAAATGAACGGGGAATCATTTCCTGGGCCCTGGTAGGGGGCGGGACTGTGACGCTCTATTGAGACATTTAGATGGTGTCAAAGGTCATGTCTCAACTATAGACAGGATCTGACATGGATTTGTAAAAATGTCAGCACTGCCACGACAAATACATTATTATAGTGTGGTACGAGGTGTATTTCCGTAGGACTTTTTTGCTAAAAGTGATTTTTTTTGCTTTCATAGGGACCAAACTGTCAGAAAATGATGGGGTTCAAATTTTCCCGACCCCCACCCCTTATTTGGGGGTCATATATTTTGGGACCTCCCATAATAGTAAGCCAGACAATTAATGTCCGATTTTCATAATATTAGGGTTGTTTTATAGGTTTTTTAATATTCTGAGTTGATTTATTACACTTTGAAAGTAGCCAGAATAATCTTTTCTGACTTTAGGTTGGGGTCTTTCTTCACCGGGACCCCCCGGACTCATCTCAGTACTCATTACATTCCTCGCTCTGCTCCTGTTCCAGAACAATGTCAAATTAGATAATACTTAAAGCATTAAAAGCTTTTGTAGCTGGGCACTGATTACAAAAATGAGTAGTAGTTAATACCGGGGGTCTTCCACAGGGGGCCAGGACTAGTTTTTCCCATATTCTTGCACCCATATATACAGATTTGCAAGTATTTCGAATAGTATTAGAATATCTTGCGTTTATGTAAAGTACTTTGATAGTTTATTAGTAGTGATCGACCGATAATCAGCTTCGATATTCATGTTTTTTATTAATATCGGTATTGGTGGTAAAAGTTAATAATCGGAAAAAAAACGGCCGATTATTATATTTTGTCATAAATGTGAAAAAAAAGTACAACAACCACTCCACTCTCATAGAAAATCCGGTAGAGTACGGTTGTAAGGAGATGTATATAGCTTAGCTGCGTGTCTGTAACACCGAGGAGGAGTAGACACACACAGAGCACAGCACACTCTGCCTGTGCTCCTCCCTCCCTCCCAGTTCCACACACACGGAGTAAAAAGAGAGAGGACCAGGGCTAGAAGGAGTAATACTAACCTTGTAACCATAAGCATTGCTGTTTTCATCTTGCATTAACAAAAATAAAATCCACACTGAGAGGGACAGAAGGTGTAACAGTGGTATACTTGCAAGATATGGGGGAGCCATACTGCATTGCTTTGAATGCCAGCATCAGAGTTTTGTATTCTGTGCGGGCAGCGACCGGGAGCCAGTGGAGGGAGCGGAGCAGGGGGGAGACATGTGAGAATTTTGGCTGGTTGAAGACCAAGCGAGCTGCGGCATTTTGGATCAGCTGGAGAGGTTTAAGTGCACATGCTGGTAGGCCAGTAAGGAGGGAGTTACAATAGTCGAGTTTTGACAAGACTGTTGTCTGGATTAGGAGCTGGGCTGATTCCTGGGTGAGGAACGGTCTAATTCGTCGTATGTTATAGAGTGTGAACCTACAGGATCGAGTGACAGCTGTGATGTGAGTTTTGAACCAGAGCTGACTGTCCAGGACAACACCAAGATTCCTGGCTGTTGGGACAGACGTTACCAGGGCGTTGTCTACGGAAATAGTTAGTTCCCGCATAGGGCAGGACTTAGCTGGGAAGTGTCGGGCGTCCTGCATTATATTGTAACGAGGGAACTGCCATCCTATGCCCTGCTACTACAGTGTATTGTCCACAGCCTATTGTGTGTGTGTAGTTACTAAGCCTATGTTCTGATTGGGTCTCAGCCCCAGGGGGTTCTGGGTAGGTTATGTTCAGCCCGCCAGTTTAGTGGTTATGTTCCGGTGTTCAATGAGTGTAGACGTACCGAGGAATCCTCCGTCTCCACCCGACCACCACGGACAAGACTCACCCACCAAAGAGACAGTAGTACTAGTGTGAGTTTACCTGTACTGCTGCTGTATTATTGCCGACCTATGAAGTCCTGTTGTTATTGTGCCAACCTGTTGGAAGTACCGGTACACTGTATGTGCCGTTCTGCCAGTAAACAGCATGCTACTGAAAACCCTTGTTGTGGCATCATTCCTCGCCTCCAAACCACAGAAAGTTAGTCCACAACAAATGGTGACAGAAGTGAGATTTTTGTACAAGGACACAACTGCATGACTAGCCTGTATGCTAGCAATTGGAATTGTTCTGTGGCGAAGTTAGAAGACGTCTGTATACAACAACAAAGACACGTTCCCTCCCTGGAACTGCCTGGGTCACGTGACCGCAGCCCGGTCACTATAATAATTAAAAAGAGCAGATCTGCAAGCCACTGCATCATCTTTCTCACAGAAGACAAGCACAGGCTCACAAATTATCGCCGCCGCCGCTATAGGCCTATCTCCGCCTGGACAGGTAAAAAATAATAATTAAAAAAAAAAAATGGGAAAAGTCTGGAACGAAATCCTTATGTCCTTAGAGAGAACGGCTTGGGAGCATGGGTGGAGCTACGCAGAGAAGCTGGACGAGCTCTATGAGCAACTGAGTGCCTCCGAGTCTGAAATGTGCTTCGTCTACTCCCTGCCAGAGCATGTAAGAGAAGACTACATCCTTCTCACTGACCAGCTGACACTGCGTTACTGTCAGTCTGTCCCACCTTCTACTGTTCGTCATCACCAGGTAGGACAGCTGCAATTCACAACGGCCACGGCTGTGGAGCGGCCTGCTGCTGATGTAGCCCTTCCAAGCCACACCTCAAAAGGTGAACAGCAACATGGAAGTTTCAATGGACCGGGCCTGATTAACGATGCAAGCGGATCTGTGATGCCTCCGCAAGAGGGAAATGACACCAACCCCTTACCAGTCATTGCTAAGTGTGAGACCGGATCTGACTTCATACTGACAGTTGATGGAGCTTTACAAGAGGGAGGAGAGATGTTCATTGAGGGTGAGCCAGTGTCAAGCTACATCACTGGGAATTCAGTGGGGAGCAATACAGTCTCCAAAGTGCTTCTCCTGAACCCTCCAACCTTCCCACTGGAGCCAGCTGACCTGACCGACAGTGTACACTCAGGCCATGGCCTTGTGGACAAGGATAAAGAGATGCCCATTCAAGTCTGTAAACTGCCTCCCCTCAGCACCAACCCACTGAGAGACCCCTGTCTTGGGATCAGGGGAGACATGGAGAACTCTCCCCCGCCCACCCTGGAATGGCAGCAAACAGTTGATGACATTGCTGAATCCGGTGAGGTGCAGACACCAGACAAGGAACCTCCTGACACCTCTGCTAGACAGCTACCGCCAGACAAGCTTCCAAAGAAACCTCCTCCTGATCTTCCTTTTCTACACAACCAGCGTCCACCAGAGAGCCTACACAGCCTACGTCCACCAGAGAGCCTACTCAACCAGCGTCCACCAGAGAGCCTACACAGCCTACGTCCACCAGAGAGCCTACTCAACCAGCGTCCACCAGAGAGCCTACACAGCCTACGTCCACCAGAGAGCCTACTCAACCAGCGTCCACCAGAGAGCCTACACAGCCTACGTCCACCAGAGAGCCTACTCAACCAGCGTCCACCAGAGAGCCTACACAGTCTGCGTCCACCAGAGAGCCTACTCAACCAGCGTCCACCAGAGAGCCTACACAGTCTGCGTCCACCAGAGAGCCTACTCAACCAGCGTCCACCAGAGAGCCTACACAGTCTGCGTCCACCAGAGAGCCTACTCAACCAGCGTCCACCAGAGAGCCTACACAGTCTGTGTCCACCAGAGAGCCTACTCAACCAGCGTCCACCAGAGAGCCTACACAGTCTGTGTCCACCAGAGAGCCTACACAGTCTGCGTCAAAAGAAACCTCCTGACCCCCATACTGTGCTCATCCTGCGCCCACCAGAAAACCTGCCACGCCTGCATCTACCAGAGACTGTGTCCAGCTTACACCCACCACATACTTCGTCCAGCCCGCAGTCAGCTGGGCCGGACAGAGGTCGGTCACGTGACCAAAAAGGGTAGGCCAGTCAACAGGCTTGCCCACAAGGATAGCTCGGATTGAACTGAGACATTGATCTGAGACACAGACTAAATGTTTCATGCACAATTATTGAGTTTTGGTTTTGAATAGGAGGGACATTTTGAGTTTCAGTAAATGACGAGAAGTTAATTTAGATTACCTAATGAAGGAATTGGACAGTTTGTTTAAGTGAAAGTTCAACAATATTGCATGCCTGCTGTTTATTGTGTTGTGTGAAATGCTTTGTGTTGATTAATTTGAGATGAAGGTGCTGAAGGGACTCAGCACTCTAGAGGGGGGGTGGTGTAACGAGGGAACTGCCATCCTATGCCCTGCTACTACAGTGTATTGTCCACAGCCTATTGTGTGTGTGTAGTTACTAAGCCTATGTTCTGATTGGGTCTCAGCCCCAGGGGGTTCTGGGTAGGTTATGTTCAGCCCGCCAGTTTAGTGGTTATGCCCCTGGAACCAGATCCTCCAATGTAATGACATCGACCTGGCCACCCTCCTCCGATGCTCCATGTTTGCACCCACTGCGGGGGCGCCCATGCCCGCATCACCTGCCCCCAACACCCCACCAATCCGTCCAAACCCAGCTGACTATCCCGGCACCTCTCCACCCCCATTAACATCCCCGCCCTAGCCGCCGCTCTTTCACGCCACCCAGACCCCGCAACCGCCTGCTTCCTCCTCGGAGGCCTGAACTACGGCTTCTCCCCCGGCCTCATCACCCTCCCCACCAACAGCCACATCTGCCAAAACCTCCAGTCCGCCATCACTGACCCCGACTCCGTCACCACCCTGCTCACAAAAGAAGTCGGCACGGATTTGGACTTTAAAAGGCCATTTCACCCACTTCCAAGTGTCGTGGCCACTCCAGACCTGCACCAATCGACTCAGCGTCACCGAATTAGTTAAGAAGAAGTATCGGATTAGGGCTAAGGTAAGGGTAAGGGTTAGAAAAAAACCCTTAAAGTTTGTTTTTTTTCAAATTTCCGAAAAACGACATTGTTTACAAATTTCAGCCACCCCTAGTGGACGAACCAAAGGGCCCTAAGGGACACCGATGTATCCTATGGATTCACAAGCCTTTGAAACCTGGTTCATCGCTATGCCGGAACATGCCACCACCGTCAGCGTGTTTACCAGCCTCTCATGGGCGATGGGCTCGGTATTCATAATGTGCTTGGTAGGCATCCTGTCCAAGACTTGCGCCATCCAAGGCATCCCTCTCTCCCGGTAGAGGGACACCTTGGACTCAAACACAATTGACCTCTTGAGCAGGTTATCAATGACCTCGCTGGTGAGGGAGGTCACCCTGGTCACCTCGACCGCTGGCCTGGTCCCCGACTGGTGCAGGACAACCATATCTGGTGCGTCCCAGAACGCGACATATCGCTTGTTCCTGCCCCAGTACTTTATCTTCGGGAACCAGACCAGCCCGACCTCCCTCAACCCAGCGGTCAGAACAGCCTCTGGGTCCTTTTCATGTTGGATGAGGATGTCACAAGCCCTGGCGAAGGTGTTCCCCAACACAAAACGGAAGTGTTTCTTGTGTTGGAGAACCTCCTTCGCCAGGGCTTGGAAGGTGATGGACTCCTTGACATCCTTCTTTGCATGCCTGGTTTTGGGGTTCTTGAGGGCCTCAATCTCATATGGCCTATCCTGGCCGGTGCCGCTCCCGCTGTACACGTCTTCCAGCAGGACTGTAACGAGCTCTGCACCAAGGACATGATCCTGGGCTTTGACGCTGTCTACCAGCCGCCAAATCCTCAGGATCATGTCCTTGGTGCCAGGGTTACAGAAGCGCATGGGTGGGGGGAGCTCCCCCTCACAGGCCGATGTTAACGGGGCCAGCGCCAGGAACCCCATTTCTCTGGTGAGGCTCCTCGCCGCCACAGAGGAGCAGCCCAGGGAGATGATATAGAAGTGGTCCGCATTCTCCCTGGGCTGTCCGTGGAAAAGTTCCTCAAGGGCCAATTCCGCCTGGAAGGCCCCCCAGGCGGCATCAAACCCCCCAAGCTCCTTCCTCGATTCCAGCAGGGTTTGTAGCTGCTGGCAAAGGTGTGTCCCCACGTCACGGACCTGTGGGGACAGACCTTTGTCAGCAGCTTTCCCCACTGGAAGGAGGAGGGGGTGTTCCGCCAGAAGGGCCTTCAGCTGGCTTAGATCTATGAGATCCTGCGGGGCTGTTGAAACTGGTTCGGAACAATAAGTATCAAGTCGGACAACGCCCTCCAGCCTCGCGCCCAAGAGGACACCCATTTTCCCGCAAAGGTCCTGGAAGTGGCTCAAGTATGCAAGGGCCCTCCTGTGCATCGCCCGGGCCACTTCCACCTTCACAAGCCCCATGGAGAGTATCAGGGAACTTATCGGGTGCCTGTAGAATGGCGACTGATGTCGGTGGGGCCCATCACAATACAGTTGAATGAAATTCAACTGTACCCCAACGACATCAATCGGCCTGAATACCCCCGATAAGCTCCCTGATACTCCTGCTACCCCATGGTGGTCAAGAGGGGTTTGGGCATTGGCAGCCTCATGCAAGGTGTACGCTGTGTACACCTTGCTTTGGCTGCCAATGACCCTGTGCAGCCCGTACCTTGACCACATGAGGTCCACCTTGCCATCCTGTGACTTGATTGTCACTGCCGCATGCACAGACAGGGCAGTCACTGTAGACAGCAGATTGGGGAATATGAGGTCCTGGACGACAAATGGGAAGGGGTTTTTGTCGCCCAGCCGGGTCAGAGTGAGCATCACTCTGATCCCGGCTGGGGTCGACACTTCTTTGATTGCCTCATCAAGCAGTTCAAGTACAAAGTACTGGTCTTGGGTTAGTACATTGAATTTGCTTGTTTCCCATAGCCTCTCCTTGTCTGCTAGGGTTAACTGGGCTAATTTCTTCCGGAATTCCAGGGCAAGGGCCTTCTGGAAATTGATGCATAGGTTTTTTGCCTGGAGAAAGGTATTTAACTTTCCACTTGCTAGGGTATGGGAGGAGGGGGCAAGGGTCAGGTGAACCTGCCACCCTCCATCCACATACCCTAGGGTGGAGCCGTGGACGTGAGTCCATTCTCTTTGCACTGTTTGTGCAATTTTGTTGAGCGGCAGGTGCTTTTGTATGGTAGGTATACAGTGTGTGTGCGTGCGTGCGTATACAGTGTGTGTGCGTGCGTATACAGTGTGTGTGTGTGTGTGTGCGTGCGTGCGTGCTTCATCAATAATAATAAATACGATGAAGCACGCACGCACGCACACACACACACACACACTGTATACGCACACACGCACGCACACTGTATACGCACGCACACACACACACACACACACTGTATACATACCGGTACACAATATAGGCTAAAAAAAGAACTTTAAAAAAAAAAGTCTGCCATTTGTCTGATTCGAACCGGCTCTCCTACACGGGGCCTTGACTATAGGGGCGAGAGCGCTAACCGTTACACTAGCAGAGGATGGAATAATTTCGAGAATTGTACTACTAGGATATATAACCTGCACCGCGGCAGGCAAAAAAAAAAACTATACTATTACGCCTATAACTCCTATTACGCTGCGACGTATTTAAAAATAAGCCATGGCGTATTCCGTTCTTGCCACGGCAAGTATGGGGAGAAATTTGTCTCAAATGTTTTTACAAATGTTCCATGATTTACAAATGTGTTTCCAAGATTTACAAATGTGTTTACAAGATTTGCAAATGTTTTTCCACGATTTACAAATGTATTTCGTATTTTTACAAAAAATATATAGATTTGTGTGTGCGTTTATCCTAAAATACCATTTGTAAATCCTCAATTCTGCTTGTGAATTGTAAATCTGCATTTGGCATTCCTTTTTCCTGTTGAATCATTTTGAGACAAACGTCACGCTTTTTTATGATAATTTTCACAAATGTATTGTCCTATCCACAAAAAAACATGTAACTTGTAAGTTGGCATTTAAATACATTTTTACAAATATATGACAATTTGTAAAAAAAAAATATATATATACTTGCAGGCGCATTTATCATAAAATATCATTTGTAAATCATCAACTCTGTGTGTCAGAGTTGATGATTTGTGGATTTTCTCAATGCATTTGTGACTCCAGGCACTTGTGGATTTTCTCAATGCATTTGTGACTCCAGCCACTTGTGGATTTTCTCAAAGCATTTGTGAAACCAGCACAAGGTAAAAATGTCTCAAAAAGGATTGGCTGCCTCGTTGCTAGGCTGCCTCTAAGCCAATGGGAGACTTACCATAAATCCCATAGTCTGAAGTCTTCAGACTATGGGATTTATGGCAGTCCAAGTTCCAGTAGATGAGTTGGATGCTCATTCATTATTGAGATCCTTGGTCGTCCAGTTCCCCACTGTATTTCAAGTTGGACTGGTGTTGGAGGATGTTGTTGATACTCTCTCATGGTCTGAACTGCAGTGCACAATTGTGTTAATGCCTCTCTAACCTCCTGGGACACCGGAACATGCTGTGACACAATATCAATGAAAACTATTTTCCTGTGCACATGCAAATTCCAGGTAGTCCACATCCAGGGGTGCTTACTGGAGAGAATGTAAATAATAGGACAAATTTGGTGAGAGGAGCCAGGTTTTTACAATAACGTCATAAGTGTCAGTATAATATTATGACGTCAGTATCACAGTCAGTGACATGTCAGTGTCATATCACAATCAGTATCATGTCATCACGGTCAGTATCATGATAAGTATCTGGAAACAAGTCCACAGCAAAAGGATTTCAGTTCAACCACTTTAACCCCCTATGTACAAGCTCACTATTGCTATGCCATAAGTTGTGAGCTTGCAGATCTGCTATTTTCAGAAACATTTAGACCATTTGGAGGATTTTTTTTTCCACAAACAATTATTATATATCTTGAAACGGGGGTCCCACTCCCTTTCACAAAATATTTTCAGGTGGGGCCCGGCCGCAGGTGGGTCTGTGGCCAAATGCATAGCCTAACTATTAATTTAGGGGTCCCCTTGATGAACCACTGTTTTAACTATAAGGGTTTAGCAACCAAAATATAAGGTTTGTGGTGGAATGTAAATAATATGACGATAATAGGCCTAATCATTTTATTGAAGTGCAGGACAAGATGTATTGTTGTCCATTTTGCAGCAGGTAACACTGAAAATAAAGCTACTGCATATCATTAAAAGATGAAGTAAAGTAATGCTAAACTTAAAGTAAAGTAGTCTAAAGTAAACATGGGCAATCTAGACCTAGTCTAAACTATCTTAATGAAGGCATATGAATTGCTATTAATCATAATGAATACATACTCCAGCTTGTTGACTTCTCTCCATTTCCATTATGTTATGTAGTGACTAAATAAGAATAACAAGTCATAACAGACCTGTGCAGAAATCTCACGTTTATGAACATCAATCTAAAGTTTGTTTTGCTGCAGCCTCTGCCTTGTAGCTCACAGTTTCACGTTGCTGTGTTTTATGATCTTCAGTCTGAAGATCATAAAAATCCTCCAAATGTTTTTATCTAAATGTTTCTGAAAATAGCAGATCTGCAAGCTCACAACTTGTGGCATAGCAATAGTGAGCTTGTACATAGGGGGTTAAAGTGGTTGAATTATTTTTGCATTGTAGGAATTGCTTAGACATCAGGTCTTGGAAATTATGACAGGGTGTCACATTCTCTCCAGTAAGCACCCCTGGATGTGGACTACCTGGAATTTGCATGTGCACAGGAAAATAGTTTTCATTGATATTGTGTCACAGCATGTTCCGGTGTCCCAGGAGGTTAGAGAGGCATTAACACAATTGTGCACTGCAGTTCAGACCATGAGAGAGTATCAACAACATCCTCCAACACCAGTCCAACTTGAAATACAGTGGGGAACTGGACAACCAAGGATCTCAATAATGAATGAGCATCCAACTCCTCTACTGGAACTTGGACTGCCATAAATCCCATAGTCTGAAGACTTCAGACTATGGGATTTATGGTAAGTCTCCCATTGGCTTAGAGGCAGCCTAGCAACGAGGCAGCCAATCACCTTTTTGAGACATTTTTACCTTGTGCTGGTTTCACAAATGCTTTGAGAAAATCCACAAGTGGCTGGAGTCACAAATGCATTGAGAAAATCCACAAATCATCAACTCTGACACACAGAGTTGATGATTTACAAATGATATTTTATGATAAATGTGCCAAGTATAATTTTTTTTTTTTACAAATTGTCATATATTTGTAAAAATGTATTTAAATGCCAACTTACAAGTTACATGTTTTTTTGTGGATAGGACAATACATTTGTGAAAATTATCATAAAAAAGCGTGACGTTTGTCTCAAAATGATTCAACAGGAAAAAGGAATGCCAAATGCAGATTTACAATTCACAAGCAGAATTGAGGATTTACAAATGGTATTTTAGGATAAACGCACACACAAATCTATATATTTTTTGAAAAAATACGAAATACATTTGTAAATCGTGGAAAAACATTTGCAAATCTTGTAAACACATTTGTAAATCTTGGAAACACATTTGTAAATCATGGAACATTTGTAAAAACATTCGAGACAAATTTCTCCCCATAGGCAAGTCCATATTACGTCTGGCGTATCCCTCTCGCCGCGGCTAATTGTTTACGCTGCGACATATTGAAGAATAAGCCATGGCGTAATGAAGAATATGCCATGGCGTAAAACAATAGGTCGTGGCGATTCAACAATACGCCGCAACGATTCGTCGCCGCCACGAATTGATCTCGCCGTCTCTCCATCCTCTGGTCAAAAAACAGAACCTGCTTTTGTAACGGCAGGTTCTGTAACTGGAAAAAGGCCATAGAGAGTTTTGGAGCTCATGAGAGAACCCAGTGTCATATTCATGCTGAAGCAGCAGATTGGTCTATTCCTGTCACTGTACAGTTATCCAGTGCTTGGTTAAAACAACAAGAGGATGCAAGGCATTGCTTAAACAAGATTATTACCTCAGTACAGTTAAGTACATTGCTAGGCAGGGTCAAGCCTTTAGAGGCCACACTACTGAATCTGGAAATCTCTATCAGCTGTTAAAGCTTAGATCAGAGGATGATCCTGTGTTAAAAAAGTGGCTAACACGTACTGTTAATTATACAAGTTGGACTATACAGAATGAGATTCTGAAAATAATGGGAAATTCTATCATTAGAGAGATGATTGACACAATCAAGGGTCTTTCTCTTCTCCAGTTTTCTCTAATAGTTGATGGTACCCAAGATATTTCTGGTGCAGAGCAGGAGTCTATCTGCCTGCGTTATGTTGACAAACACTTGGTTCCTCATGAAGAATTCATTGGGCTTCATACAGTGTCTGACACAACTGCTCACGGAATTGCTAACATGATTACTGATGTCCTGCTAAGGTTGAATCTACCCATGACTGGTTTACGTGGCCAAAGTTACGATGGGGCTGCTAACATGTCTGGCAAATACAACGGCACACAGGCCATATTGAAGAGGGAACAGCCTTTAGCTCTTTATGTTCATTGTGGTGCACATTGTGTCAACTTGATCACACAGGCTGCCTGCTCTGTCTCCCCACTGATTCGGGACGCCCTTTCTTGGGTCCACCAGTTAGGCATTCTCTTTGGCCAGTCAGGGAAGTTCAAGGCTATTTTTGAGAAAATTTCCACTTCAGAAAATCAGACCATGACCACCCTGAAACCTCTTTGCCCAACTAGATTTACTGTACGTCATAGAGCAATCAAGGCTGTGCTTCATTAATATGGCAGTGTCCTCAGTAGCTTAGAGGAAATGGGTACTGGTACCTCATGTAATGTTTATGTTCTGCCGTCACTCCTAGTGTCTAGCAGAAATAAAGAATGTCCACACGATGACAATGTAGCTGTAGGTTCTCTTGTTTACTTCCACACATTAGGTTGCATACATAAATCTGGCGGGCCCCGTAACTGACGTCATTCACATGAGTCTGGGCTAAACCAACATATGGGCTAAACCATTATCCCAGGATACCACATCCCCCTTCTTTTAAAGGAGAAGCATGACACATAGCTGAAAATCAAAGCACAAAACTTATCAACTTTTCAGACAGTCTCTTGTACTCACTGGGGAAGAACAAATGGGTTAGGCAACAAAATAAGTGCATTCAATTATACACCATAACATCAATCAATCTCAATATTAGTGCAAATCACATCTTTCCCTCTCTTTTTTTTCTTTCTTTTTTTTTTTTTTTTAACATCAGTGAAATAACAGTCACAGGTCCAAAATGGCTCTTGGCTTAACTAAGCGGCCTGACCTGGTAGTAGTGCATTGTGGCACAGTTGGGGAATTTGCAACAGTCTGCTGTAAAGTCTCAGTGGCCTGAGGCTCGACCTGTTGACCATCCGTTGCAACTCTGTGACCTGCATCTCCCTCGTGGTCCGTAGGAGGTGACGCCGATTGCGTCGGAGCGCGTGGCCCTCATCTGTGATGATGTTGTAGGATCGCTGGGTCCCTGCTGATCCGACGACTGTGGCGGGTTTCCACGACCCTGTTGGTTGCTGGAAGCGGATCGTGGCTCCTACTGGCAGTGCAGGCTGTGGTCTGGCATTTCTGTCGTAGTATTGCTTTTGTCGTTTTTGGCACAGTTCTCGTCTACCTAGAACTGCACTGTGACAGGCAAGTTCTGGTCGCAACCGTTTCTCAGTGGTTGGAAGGATTGAGCGCAAACATCGGCTCATCAGCAGCTGCGCTGGTGACTTGAATCCGTCTACTGGTGTGTTTCTGTATTCCAACAAACTGAGATATGGATCTGACCTCTGTGCATGTGCTTTGTCCATGATGGCTTTGGCTGTTTGCACAGTTTTCTCAGCCAGCCCGTTGCTCTGCGGGTACAGAGGGCTGCTTGTGATGTGCTCAAAATCCCATGTATTCGCAAAGTTCTTGAACTCTTGCGAGCTATAGCACGGTCCATTGTCGCTGAGCAATTTCTGACAAATCCCGAACCTGGAAAACATGGCCTTGAGTTTCTGGATCACAGCGGTGGATGTGAGGCTAGTGATTTTCTCTACCTCGAAATACCTACTATAATAGTCAACTGCAACTATATAGTCAGTGTTGTTCCATTTGAACAGATCAGTGGCTATCACCTGCCAAGGTCGGTCTGGAATGGGGTGTGACAGCATTGGCTCTTTGGGGATGGAGTTGCGTCGTTCGAGGCAAATGCTACAAGATCCAACTAGTGTCTCTATTTGTTTGCACATCCCTGGCCAGAATATAACATCTCTCGCCCGCTGCTTACACTTCTCCATGCCGAAGTGGCCTGTGTGTATGCGTGAAAGCATGTCAGCTCTGAGTGAGTGTGGCACGATGATTTTCTCACCTTTAAGCAGAATGCCATTTGTTTGTGTTATTTCATCCCGGTGGTTCCAATATTCAGTGACGGCAGGGGGGCATTGTTTTGCAGTGTCCGGCCACCCTGATTGGATAATCTTCTTCAAGGCTGAGAGTTGCTCGTCTTCGGCTGTAGCAGTTCTGATGTCTTCCATTTTCCGGTCACTCACAGGAGCACTGCTTACAACTGAGTGTATTTGTGAGTCCATGCCCTCACTCAGTGAGTCATCACGGCACATTAGCGGCTTCCTAGACAGCGTGTCCGCTACTGGAATCTGCTTTCCAGGCTTGTGAACAATGTTAATGCTGTATCTTTGCAACTGAAGTATCATGCGTTGGAGCCTCGGCGGTGCAGCTGCAAGGGGTTTGCGCATAATTGTCTCCAGTGGCTTGTGGTCTGACTCGACGATCACCTGACGTCCGTACAGGTATTGGTGGAATCGCTTACATCCAAAGAGCACGGCGTATAGCTCCTTTTCGATCTGAGCATAATTTACTTCAGTCTCGTTCAGTGCCCTGGACGCGTATGCGACTGGTTTCTCTTGCTGCAGTAGGACTGCTCCCAATCCATATTTGGAGGCATCGACCTGCAGTTTCACATCCTTTGTGTGGTCAAAGTAGGCAAGTACTGGGCCTGGCTCTTGTGTTAAGATGCTTTTCACTTGCTGGAACGCGACATCATGGTTCGAGTCCCATACAAATTCACTGCTCTCTTTCAACAGTTGACGGAGCGGGGCTGTTGCCTCTGAGAGCCTGGGGGCAAATTTTGACAAGTACGTGATCATGCCCAATATTGTCTCTAGCTCTGCTTTACTCCGTGGCGCGGCCATGTCCTTGATCGCCGAAACCTTGTTGGGGTCAGGTCTGACACCTTCACGTGTCAGTGTGTGTCCAAAGTAGTTCACCTCTGTCACACAGATGGTGCTCTTGTCCTTGTTCAGTTTTATTCCTATCTGTCTGGTTCTCTCTAGCATGGCACGCAGGCTGGCATCGTGCTCCTCTTTTGTGCGGCCATACACAATGATGTCATCGACAATGGCGGCGACGCCCGGGAGTCCCTCGTAGGCCTCATCCACTCGTCTCTGGAACTCATCTTGTGCAGATATGATTCCGAATGGGAGTCTATTGAACCTATATCTGCCATAGATGGTGTTGAACGTGGTGAGAACGGATGACTCATGGCTGAGTTTTATTGTCCAGTACCCAGACTTGGCGTCTAGCACACTGAAATACTGTGCACCCGCTAATTTTGGGGTAATGTCATCTAGAGTAGGGAGCGGGTAGTAGGGTCTCTGGATGGCTTTGTTCAGGGGGCGGGGATCTAGACAAATCCTAAGCTTTCCTGTTTTGGGCTTTTCTACAACCACCAGTGCATTAACCCAGTCTGTTGGCTGAGTGACCTTCTGGATTATGTCCATCTTCTCCATTTCATCCAGTTCATCTTTGAGCCGACTGCGTAGGGCGTATGGTATGCGGCGAGGTGGGCACACCACTGGTGTTGCGTCAGGTTTGAGGTGAATGGTACACTCACCGGGAAACAGTCCAATGCCTTCAAACACATCTGCATATTCATCCATGATGTTCATGTGTGGTTTGGGCTGTGGGTCGGGCTGCGCATCGACCGTATGGATTATTTTGACCAAATTCAGGTCTAGACATGCTCTCATGCCCAACACAGGTGGAGCGTTGGCATCAATTATATCAAAGTCAAGCATGACTGTCTTCTCTTTATATCTGCATGTTAGCCTGCAGGCTCCTTTTACAGTAAGCACATGCCCACCATAGCCTGAGAGCTTGCTGGCTTGTGGGCTTAATACTACATTTCCAAATAGCTCATGGAATGTGTTTGCTGGTATTACATTAGCCTGGGCACCTGTGTCAATTTTGAAGTTTAGCTTGTGCCTCTGTTTACCAATTTGTAATTCTGCAAAGGCTTGTTCTTTGTCTGTGTTTGCATGCTGTTTTGTTATAGTGTCAATGTACAGTTCATCATCACTTTGCTGCTCACCAGTGTCAGATATAGCATGCATCCTCTTTGTCTGTGGCTTGCTCTGACGTCGCTGTGGTGCTGACCTGCACATCCTGGCAAAGTGGTTGAATTTGTTGCAGTTGTTACATTGACGTCCCTTAGCTGGACATTCCTCAGCACGGCTGTGCTCTCTCCCGCATGCTCCACAGTCCTCCTGCATGACGTCAGCCTTGCTTACTGCTTTGCGACCATAACGTGCTTGGTCCGTTTTGAATGGTCTCCTGCTGCTAACTGCGTGGACAGACTGATTAGCTCCACTCACAGTCGAACACTCCATTGTTTTTAGTTGTTGCTGTGAAACTTCATGCGATCTTGCAATGTCAATAGTCTTCTCCAGCGTTAAATCTGGACCGTAGCATAGTAGCTTTTCCCTGACTCTCGCAGAGTTGGTGGCAAACACGATTCTGTCCATTTCGTCACTTTTATCGTAATTACAGTCCTTCACTAGCAGCTTCAGTTCAGTTACAAACTGGTCAAAATTCTCACTGTCGCCTTGCATCCGTTCGTGGAACTTATAACGTGCAAAAATGGGGTTAGCTTTGGGTATAACATAGGCTTCAAAACCGTCATAGTACGTCTTCAGTACCTTCCTTTCGTCTGCCGACAGAGTCCACGTATTGAAGACGTCTCTGCCCTTCTCTCCTATCCACAGGAGTAGGTAGCTGCATTTCGCCTCCTCATCTTTTGCAGACAAAGGTCCCGAAAACATTAACTCCACATGCTGGCGAAACTTTCTCCAGGCATCGGGTAGATTGGACGAGTCCCAGTCCATTCTCGGCATCGGAACGCCCGAACTTTCCATTCTCTTCTCCTCTTTTCTTTTTTCGGTCGAGAAAAAAAAAAAAAAGCTTAAAATTCTGACACCATGTAATGTTTATGTTCTGCCGTCACTCCTAGTGTCTAGCAGAAATAAAGAATGTCCACACGATGACAATGTAGCTGTAGGTTCTCTTGTTTACTTCCACACATTAGGTTGCATACATAAATCTGGCGGGCCCCGTAACTGACGTCATTCACATGAGTCTGGGCTAAACCAACATATGGGCTAAACCATTATCCCAGGATACCACACCTCAAATACTGCTTCAACTGCTAGTGGCTTATTTCAACATTTTAATCGGGGGAAAACTGTGTTGGCTCTTACACTTGCTTCTGCTGTAGTAGGTGAACTGGAAGGGCTCAACACATCTCTGCAGTCCAGAACTGCAACTGTTTCTGGCATGCAAGATGCTGTTCGCATAGTGCGTTCTGCTTTCCAGGGCAAACGGAATGACGAACACTATAATTCCCTGTTTGAAAAGGCAACTGCAATGGTTAACTCTCTAAAAGTCCAATCAATTGAGGTGCCAAACACAAGACGCGTTGCTGTGGAAGCAATTGATTACTACCGTGTAGAGTTCTTCCAGGTCTTAGATAAAGTGGATGTTCAAATTGCTGACCGGTTTGACCAGGACAGTTTTAAGACTTTGCAGAAACTGGAGAATATGCTCCTCACTGCGGAGGTGGGTGATGTGGTCGATCAATACCCTGAGCTTGATGGGGAGGCTCTTTCTTATCAGTTGCCTTTATTTTGCAATAAATATGAGTTCAGTTGCAGTGGGGAGGCGGCTGCCGTGCTCGAGGGGCTGAAGCCGGGGGTACGGGAGCTCTTTAAACAAGTCGAGGCTCTGGTTAGGCTGTAGTGGCTGTAGTGGTGCCAGCGTCCACATGTGAGGCGGAGAGGACCTTCTCTGCCTTGAGAAGGCTCAAAACATGGCTCAGATCCACCATGAAACAGGAAAGACTGAACAGTGTTATTGTATGTCATGTGCATAAACACAAACTTGACATGGTGAAAACAAGACATATTGTACAACAATTAATTTCACACAACGAAGTCCGCCTACACACATTTGGCTCATTTGTATAGCGTGACATTTGAATCATATTGGAACCACACTGTCTGCCACGGTACTTGGAGGTTGCATTGCATGTTGCATTCTATTCTAATTGGACACTTTCTACAAAATTTGGGACCCTTATTTGAATCATATTGGAACCACACTGTCTTGTCTTGCTCATCCACATGATGTAAATTCTCTCCATTGTCAATGCCATTTAATGTTAGTCAAAAATGACTGTTTACTTGAAGATGTCACAAAGCTGACTTGAAGATGACAATGTTATTAGACTAAACACTTACAACATTGCATCCGTTTATATCAAATTGTGATATTTAATTAATACCTACTTGTATTTGCAACATGTGTCTTCTCTGATGTCCTGGAACTGGTCTCTTATGTAGAGTGAAATGCTCTAGTTTTGCTGCACTTTGTTTTTTTTCTAGCACTTTATACTTTATACTTTAAATATCCCAAATGTGAAATGTTTACATGTGTAATGTGTTACAATGTAACTTGAAGAGTGAAATGCTCTATTTTAGCTGCACTTTGTTTTTGTAGCACTTTCCAAATGTGAAATGTTTACATGTGCCAGTGCTGCTAAATCCTCAAACCTCAATAAATGTTTTTGAGAGATATTTTGTTTTGTATTCATTTAATTGCATTCTGAAAACTCAAGTGCGCCGACTGGTGGTGGTTTACGTGTAATGCAACCATAACCATTTCTAGCTGTGATTGTGTAATTCTAGCTGTCAGCTCCCAAATGGGGTCATACCTATTCCCTCAGCCCTATGTTCCCTCAGAAGGAGCATTGGTCCGAGGTGCGCTGGGGTCGGGAGAGGGTGGGTGGTTAGGTTTAGGTGTCTGCCCCGGGGGAGGTTAGCGTTAGGGTGAGGGTTTGAGGTAGGTTGTCGATCGGACTGTCGGCATATTGACGCGGACCCGAGGGAACATAGGGCTGAGGGAACATAGGTACGTTCCCTGCAAATGAATAAATTAATCGTAAATCCATTGACTCATAACGAGATGTGACATATCAAAATGTTATAAACCCTCCACCTCAATGTCATTAATGACATGGGATTTCTAGTTATTGTTTTTAATGTATTGCCTTTTAATAGAATCCTTGCTCTTGTCCCGCCTCTAAAACACCATATCCGGTTTACTCTAGATCCGGGCTGCTATTCATCCGGGTGAAATTATGTTGACATCCACGAATGTATTGGATCATGGATATGGTTATATGGATTATATTATC
This sequence comes from Protomyctophum bolini, assembly GCF_963924005.1. Taxonomy (NCBI): domain Eukaryota; kingdom Metazoa; phylum Chordata; class Actinopteri; order Myctophiformes; family Myctophidae; genus Protomyctophum; species Protomyctophum bolini. Next base: position 50,130,501 of record NC_137866.1, read on the forward strand.
GTGCGGTTACTTTCTTTTTCGCCCAGTAGTACAAGTTACAATTTAAAGAGTAAAATGCAACGAACAATTACATGGCTGTTTTAGCCTATTTAGGAGAAGGAGCTGCAGACAGTCAATCTGATGTTGGTCATTGGTTAAACTAAAGAACGTTTTGTCACACATGGGAGAGCCGGGACGGGACGGGACCAGTGGACCACCAAAACCAAGCACAGACAGGTTGCACGTAATTAATGACTATACCAAAATGCAGTTTTGTATGTGCATTTCGGGGGGTTTTGGGTAGTGTGGAGAGGCACTGGAATAACCCCTCTGTAGTCCAACCCGTAACCATAACCACACGTTTTTTGGTGGTTTGACCCCCCCATCCCCCCCTCCCCTAGGGGCATGGGGGGGACGGGGGGGACCGATTTTTCGGCGGCGCCGCTTCGCAGCGCCGCTCTATATCCCCCCCTAGCGTTCGGTCAGTGTTGCGCCTCTGGATTGAATGACATCGTCATTGCCATTGTGGAGGACATCAGTTGTCATAGCTGTACCTAACAAATGTTTGAACCTAACTTTAAAGGGAGCAGCCTGCAGCAGGCGGAGGAGCACAATTATTCGAGCCCTGCTGAAAGTGGTAAGAGATACATATCAGTCAGACTGTTTACAAATACAACAGCAAACTCTAAAATTGTAGGCCTACACAGTAAATGTTTAAACCTTGCTTCATAGACACCACAGCAGAGATTAAAAATCTCTAAACCTGTAGTGCGGAACTACAGAGTTTGGTCCAGTGACGCATGTGAGTGACTCCGTGCCTGGCTGGAGAGAGCGGGCTGCGACCAGGACTATGTCGAGTGGGCGGGGCCTGAGGCTGGTAACAACCTGGATGAATACACAGACACTTGTGACATCATTCATCAGTCTAGGCGAGGAAGTGTGTGTCCCACTCCGCTCCAGGAAGATCTACAACAACGACAAGCCCTGGTTCTCAGCCCAACTCAGAAGGCTAAGGACGGAGAAGGAGGTGGCCAGGCGTAGTGGTGATGTGGCTCTGTTCAGGCAAGCCAAATACAGGTTTGCCAAAGAGGTGAGGGAGGCGAAACATCGCTTCTCAGAGAGACTGCGGCAACAGCTCTCTGATGGGAATTCCTCCTCCATCTGGAAAGGCCTCAAGACCATCACAAATTACAAGCCCAAGTCTCCACAGGCGTCTGACAACCTCCCCCTTGCTAACGAGCTCAATGAGTTCTACTGCAGATTTGAGAGAGAGCGGTTCCCCCCCACCCATGACCCCCCCCTGCCACATCCACCATCCCCACATCCCCCCCTCTCTGTCACGGTGAGAGAGGTGAAACTGCTGCTGAGGAGCCAGAACCCCCGGAAGGCGGCCGGCCCGGATTCTGTCTCCCCCTCTGTCCTGAAGCACTGCGCTGACCAGCTCGCCCCGGTGTTCACCACCATCTTCAACGCCTCGTTGGAGCTGTGTCACGTCCCAGCGTGTTTCAAGGCCTCGACCATCATTCCCGTCCCCAAGAAGGCCAAGGTCACGGGCCTTAATGATTACAGACCTGTCGCCCTGACCTCTGTGGTCATGAAGGTCCTGGAGCGCCTTGTCCTGGCTCACCTGAAGAGCATCACAGACCCTGTGCTGGACCCGATGCAGTTTGCGTACAGGGCCAATAGATCCACGGAGGACGCCGTGAACATAGCCCTGCACTACACGCTTGAACACCTCGATACTGCAGGCAACTACGCCAGGATCCTGTTCGTGGACTTCAGCTCGGCCTTCAACACGATCCTGCCATCCATCCTGGAGCACCAGCTGTCCTTGCTGCAAGTGCCGGACTCCACTCGCAGGTGGATTACGGACTTCCTTACCAACAGGTCGCAGCGGGTGAAGCTGGGGAAGAACATTTCCAGCTCCAGGTCCACCAGCACTGGCTCCCCGCAGGGCTGTGTCCTGTCCCCACTCCTGTTCTCCCTGTACACCAACAGCTGTATTTCCCTCGATCCGTCAGTTAAGCTACTGAAGTTTGCTGACGATACCACTCTGGTGGGCCTCATCTCTAAGGGGGATGAGTCGGCCTACAGGAGGGAGATCGAGCGGCTGCAGAGTTGGTGCACCAACAACAACCTGGAGCTTAATGCTCTTAAGACAGTGGAAATGGTGGTGGACTTCCGCAGGAACGCAGCCCCGCCCCCTCCCATCATGCTGGGAGACACCCCGGTGACCTCAGTGGAGTCATGCCGGTTCCTGGGCATGACAATTTCTCGGGACCTCAAGTGGGAGCTGAACATCATGGCCCTCCTGAAGAAGGCCCAGCAGAGGCTGTACTTCCTCCGACAGCTGAAAAAATTCAGGCTGCCGAGGCTCATGATGGCTCAGTTCTACACTGCCATTGTGGAGTCTATTCTCACTCACTCCATCCTCACCTGGTTCCCCGCCGCAGCTGCTAAAGACCTCACCAAGCTGCAGCGGGTGATTCGCTCTGCGGAGAGGGTGATTGGCCGCCCTCTGCCCTCCCTCAAGTCCCTGCACGACTCCAGGGCGCTGAAGAGAGCAAGGAAAATTATGGCCGACCCCTCCCACCCTGGCCACGGCCTCCTCACCATGCTCCCCTCTGGGAGAAGACTGCGGCTGCCGAAGGCTACGAAAGCCCGCCACAGACAAAGTTTTTTCCCCTCAGCTGCCAGGCTGCTCAATGACTCTGGCTTCCCTTCCACCCCTACCTCCTAGTGACACCGGCACTTTAATCACCGGCAACATTTGATGCACTATGAACTACTGTATATACCTGCACTTTATATTTATTTTCCTGCACGGTGTTGTCTTATGTCTGTCTATTTGTGAAAAAAGAATTGAATGCACTCATGTTTACGTCAAAACAAATTCCTATGTGTGTATACACAAATGGCTAATAAAGGTATCTGAATCTGAATCTGAATCTGAATCTGAAACCACACTGGAGGACACAGGAGGACATGGGAGCACTGCTGGAAATGGGAGCACTGCTGTACATAAATATGGTAAGGTATTCAGATGACTCACTCAAGACAAATTACTTTGGTAGAGGTTTGTGTTTTGTAGTAATGTAGCCATGATGCAACTCAAAATCTTTGTGAGATATGTTCAACAGTTGCTCTATAATCCAGAATAGTCTCCCCCTTTACACTGCACAAAGAAAGAGGAATGATTATGCCAATGTCTAATATTACAAATCCCCAACTGTTTTATATTGGACTTCCAACATGGCAAGGTAAACTACACAACCCAAACCTCTACTCAAGTCTAGTTGTGCTTTACAGTTTACAAATCTAACAAAACGATTGAACCCAGTGTAAGACATGTTTGATTATTACCCAATAGTATTCGTGACCATGCCATCACTGCCGGTGGCACACAGGGGGAGTACTGGTGTACACCATGTGAGACCACCCACTCCCATAAGTGGTGATTTTTAGATTTGGCCCAAACTTTTTGAAATGCAATATAAATCCACTCCTGCTCAATATAACACATCATTCAATCTTACTTCATAGTCCGCCCGGTGAGTCCAGCAGCGCTGGGAGCTCCGGGTCCCTCAGCACCAGCGGCCATGTCCCAGCCGTGGTCTCTTGGGAAAAGACCACACATGTACACAAGTGGTGAGACATTCAGATTTGACATGGAAGTTCTGAAATACAAGACAAACCCACTCCTGCTCAATATAACACATACTTCATACTTCACAGTCCGTCCAGCAGTGCTGGGAGCCCCGGGTCCCGGGTCCCTCACCACCGGCCATGTCCCAGCTGCAGCCTATGTTTGTGAGACAAACACAACAAACTCCCATAACTGGTGAGATATTCAGATTTGACACAAACGTTTTGAAATACAATATCCTGCTCAATATAACACATAATTCAATCTTACTTCATAGTCCGCCCGGCGAGTCCAGCAGCGCTGGGAGCCCCGGGTCCCTCAACTGCTGGTGGTCTTCAGCATCCTCCTCCAGAATCCTCTTCTGCAAGTGGTAAGACATTCAGATTTGACATGAAAGTTCTGAAATACAATACAAATCCACTTCAGCTCAATATAACACGTAATTTACTTACTTTATAGTCCACCGCGGGGCCAATTCCAACCTGGGGGTAGCAGCACGGGGACCCAGAGGTCCCCCACCACCAGCTGCTCGTCCTGTGGCAGGGCCCCCCACTTCTACAAGTGGTATAAGAATTCAGACCTTACATGAACGTTATGTAATACCATCCTAAATCAAGCTCTGTAATACAATACAAAATCCAGTGCAGCTCAATATTGCAATTTTGCTCAATGTTCAATGCTTTAACCTTACTAAATAGCATCCAGTCGAAGGAGGGCCAGGAGCATTGTGGGCGGACAGGAGGAGGCCCAGCCGCGTGACGCCCAAGCCCCAGACGCGTTCGAGCAGTGGGCCATGGCAGAGCTCCAGAATCGGGATGGGGCAGCCTATTTTGGCCTCTACATAGCCCACCAGCTCCGGGACCTGGATCCGGAAACGCAAATGAGAACAGAAATGGAACTAACGAGTGATGTTCAGGGCCAGTTTTCCTGGCACATTATAGTTTAACACACAAAATGTCTGTCGCTCTCACAAAATTCCTTCTGGGGGGTGAGGAATGAGGATGCTTGCTCAGTGGGGTGTGGAACTAGGATGAATAGTGTGGAGCCTCCCAAATGTGTTACTTGCTCATGGGGACACTGCTCACTGTCAGTTAAAGAGGTTTAGACTGGTGCAGGATCACCAATGTGTCCGTACTAGGGCTGTCAACGTCGATTAATTGTAATTAACTCACTGTTATGTTAATCGCATAATTAGCCTATTTGTTTTAGATATATGGCCTACATATATGTATGAATGAATGAACCATTGTAAAGCGCTTTGAGCACTTGGAAAAGCGCTATAAAAATGCAATTCATTATTATTATTATTATATAGTTTAGGACACAGCTCTCCATGTGCGTCAGCATGCTCCTTCCCAGCAAGCACGTTCAGGCCCAGAATAGCAGGTGGAGCGAGATTAATTCGTGGCGGCGACGACTCGCCACGACCTATTTTTTTACGCCATGACGTATTCTTCATTATCCGCCGTGGCGAGTACAGAATCCGCCATGGCGAGTACAGAATCCGCCATGGCGGGGACTCGCCACGACCTATTTTTTTACGCCATGACGTATTCTTCATTATCCGCCGTGGCGAGTACAGAATCCGCCATTGTTTATTTTTTTTTTGCGTGCGTTGGGGCAGGTTTTATTGTCCTAGTAGTACTATTCTCGGAATTATTTCATCCTCTTGTAGCGTAACGGTTAGCGCTCTCGCCCCTATAGTCAAGGCACTGTGCCGGGCCAAGTTCGATTCTTGCAAAAAACAAACTTTTTTTTTTTAAAGTTATTTTTTTACCCGTACATACAGTGTGTGTGCGTGCGTGCGTATACAGTGTGCGTGCGTGTATGCGTGCGTGCGTATACAGTGTACATTTATTATTATTATTATTATTATTAATATGCAGGTAATAATAATAAATACGATGAAGCACGCACGCACGCATATACAGTGTGTGTGCGTGCGTGCGTATACAGTGTGCGTGCGTGTATGCGTGCGTATACAGTGTGTGCGTGCGTGCGTGCGTGCGTGCTTCATCGTATTTATTATTATTACCTGCATATTAATAATAATAATAATAATAATAAATGTACACTGTATACGCACGCACGCATACACGCACGCACACTGTATACGCACGCACGCACACACACTGTATGTACGGGTAAAAAAATAACTTTAAAAAAAAAAAGTTTGTTTTTTGCAAGAATCGAACTTGGCCCGGCACAGTGCCTTGACTATAGGGGCGAGAGCGCTAACCGTTACGCTACAAGAGGATGAAATAATTCCGAGAATAGTACTACTAGGACAATAAAACCTGCCCCAACGCACGCAAAAAAAAAAAAAACAATGGCGGATTCTGTACTCGCCACGGCGGATAATGAAGAATACGTCATGGCGTAAAAAAATAGGTCGTGGCGAGTCCCCGCCATGGCGGATTCTGTACTCGCCACGGCGGATAATGAAGAATACGTCATGGCGTAAAAAAATAGGTCGTGGCGAGTCGTCACCGCCACGAATTGATCTCGCTGTCTCTCCAGAATAGATCACCTGATTTCAACCTATCCGTCTATATATAAAAGAATTATTTTTAATATTGTTGTCTTTTTTCCATTGCCCACCAGACCTTGTTACTTCTGGAGAGTATGTCATTGTTCCAATAATTTAAAAAAACATGCATTTTTGCATAAAGCAAAGCATCTGTCTACGCCCACAGTGATGATACAGGTGTGCCAATATATCAATATTACGAGTATCGCAAATTTGCAATACTTCCTCTCGCGATGAATAATCGATACACTGTTACAGGTAAAATGGGCCATGGAAGATGGTCTCAACCAGGACATGGACATCATGGCTTCCTACCTCCTTAGGTGGCGCCTGCAGCTCAGCACAGGCAAGACAGTGTCGGCGGCATACCACCTCAACAACAGGGAGGCTAAGAGGGAAATCAACGTGTTTGTTGACAGCAAGCGCCTTGAGTTCCAACAAGCCCCAAAATACCTCAGGGTGCGCTTGGATAGAACCCTATCATACAACCAACACCAAGACGTGAGGGCCAAGGTCACATCAAGGGTCTCACTTATCCGTCGCCTCGCTGGTACGACCTGGGGAGCTTCCGCCAACACTTTGCGGATCTCCACCCAAGCCCTGGTCTTCTCTGCAGCTGAATACTGTGCCCCAGTCTGGTGTAGGAGCCCACATGTCCTAAAGGTGGACACAGTAATTAATAACTCTCTCCGAACCATAACTGGCTGCCTGAAGCCCACTCCTGTTTCCTACCTGCCAGTTCTTGCAGGAATTGCCCCGGCCGGCCTCCGACGAGAGGCTGCTACCATCAAGCTAGCAAGGAAAGCCAAAATGCACGACTGGCACATCCTACACAACACTACAGTGGAAATAGAGCCTCCAAACCGACTTAAGTCCCGCCACCCTTACAACAAGGCGGCACAGGACATGTTGCGTTCCATCCCGGAGGACTCGTCCACCAGTGCATGGCTGGCAGCATCTTGGAGGCGGGAGTGGGAGTCTGCTGGGCCCTCCCGTATGCACCACTACATCCTTGACCTGGGTGGTGGCGTTGAAGGAGAGGACCTGCCACGCCGGCAGTGGACACTACTGAACCGCCTGCGCACTGGAGTTGGCTGCTTCAAATCAGCAATGAAGAGCTGGGGCTTGGCGGACAGTGCAGCATGCGAGTGCGGCGAGCCCGAGCAATCTGCCGAGCACATAATTAACACCTGCCCCCTGTACAGACCACCTTCGGAGGCCGGCCTCTCCCACGTGGGACCAGAGACAAGGGCGTGGCTACTCGATACTGAGTTGGACATTTGAGGATGATACACGAAAGAAGAAGCAGAAGGTAAAATGGGCCCAACTTTAAAATACATAAAACAAGTTGGTGATGAATACCTGGAATTGGTCCAGGTTCATTGCATGTTATGTTATGCACATCTTATTTTGTTTGTTTCTTGTCAATTACATTTTCACTACATATTTTAGGGGTGGATTGTGTCACACTTTGCCCTATAGTGTGGGTAGTGTTTGCCGAAAATATAAGGCACTTGTAGGAAGAACAGCCAAAAGTTGGAGAAAACTGTCAGACAGAGACCTTGGATGCAGAGAAGTCTGTTCTTTATTCACCTTTTCACACGATCAAAACTAAACAAAGGTATTTACACAGCAACTGGCAGGTTGGCCCTCGGTCCTCACACCTCTGCAGTCCTGCTTTGACTGACTGGCAGTGGGAAGTCTCCCTACTTATATAGGCTAAGCCCCTCCCACGGACCATACCAACCCTAAATTGATTCCACAATTTCCCCAGTTACTCAATGTCCAGAGACACCACATTTCATATACACACATTTAAAGTGTTACCTAATATTCCACACATTATCCACATAATATACACAATGATAAATCAGAGTACTCTAAACAAACCCTCATACTGTTGGTATGTTCCCCACACCCCACAGCTGATAGTTGCTCCCTACAATGGAGTCAACCAATTATCAATCAAGCATCATCATCATCATCATCATCTCATTTACCTACACATCCCAAAATAATATAATTCTCGGCAACATACTTTAGCCATTCAGTCTCAGTGTCAGGCTGAACTGCCACATTACCTCCCCCCTCTCCAGGCGCAGCCGTAGTGGTAACCGGTGCATAGGAGAAACCAGACAGTTTGTTCTCAGAGGGAAGTCTGAGGCCTTGTCCAGGCTGCTTGTGATTGATTGCTTGTGATTGATAATATGTGGGGTGTCATATTTCAGAATCATGCACCCTACAGTATTGAGTTATTGCGGTAACAAGGTCCTAAGTTCAGAATTATTTTGCGGAGTCGGGTTAATTGAATTAATGAATGGTCTATGGATGAATAGTTTATTTTGGTACTTACATTTCCATGTTTTTACCCTTGTTGAAGATAATACAAGATAATAATGTGCCTGCAGTTTCTGGAAATCCTGGTATGCTATTCGGGCTGAACGGGAGAGCAATATGGTTGATTGATGCATTAAGTTCCAGGCCCAACTTGGACTGATAAAATTGATGGAATAGAAAGGGATTTTGTTGTAACTGCTCCTGCGGAAACATAATGCCCTGTATGCTTATGCCCGGCTCCGTTTAGTTTAGGTTAGGTTATTGATAGATATTTTCTTTGTGTATATCACTGGTTCTCTTTATTTTTCAGATATATGATGATGATGCGTGGCTCCACACTGATGTTCCTAAATGAGGGATTAAGTGCTGTTGGCACTCTGGACTCTGAATTCTGCGATCATGTGCTTCGGAAGAATGATGTTGCGTCACCTGTGCAGTGACAATTTCTGGTCTTTGGAAAGCTGTGTGCAGCTGTTCTGTCAAGATGGCCAATCTGCAAGCTGAGCTCCTTGTGGATGAGATGCGCAGTAGTGCTTTGTGCTTAAGCCCTGTACAGGAGCTACAGGACTGCCGGTTTGGATTGCTCTGTGCAGTTTTGACCGCGTGACGCCTGCAGTACACTGTCAAGTGTGCAGGTGAACAGTTCTGAATGGACACTATCTGGTGCTGTTGTTTTCCGAATCTGATGACTGCAACGTTTTGATGTATGTTTACTTTGGCTTTGCCTTGTTTGTAGTTTGTGGTGACGCTGTGTAACGTAGGCCTGAGGGCGGTTGCTCTGAAAGACTTTAAATGAATAAATGGGGGAAATGTCAAGGAAATGTGGAATGCCTAAGTTGTACATTTAAGGATATCATAAACCAAACCATGAGAAGCTGTTTCCTGTGACCTGTGACTTGTGTGGTCTGGAGGGGTCTTCTGATGTCATGTGTTAAGACCCACCTACCCCTGGGGGGGGGGGGTAATAATGTATTTAAGCTGAAGCCTGACTGAGATGTGTTGAGTCAGTACGGTGTTCCATTGTAACGCTTCACTACTGTCTCCGTATTCGAATACATTCTATTCCAATACTCTGAAACTCTGAATTGTGTCTGTCTCATTATTTTGTTTAACTGTGTTATAAGTGCTCACCAAAAGATTTCTTTAACACGCCCCACTGCCGCCACTTATTTTTTACACAGAAACACAATGTGTGTCTGATAGCATCATTTAAATGCTTAATTTGAAGTTTTAATGTGCAAATGAAACTCTAACCTAAACATAACCGCAAGCAGGGGAGCAACGCATCCTTCACCAACCATAATCCAATCTTTTTAATGCAACCTTAATCCAAAAACTATTAAAAAGGTTGTAAATACAGTGGCGGCAGTGGGGTGCAAAACAGCGAAACATATATTACAAGTCGGCGTAGAAGTCCACTAGGCTAGCGAGGCAGCTGGCAGAACGGGGTTTGTGTTTATATTAGAAGGTGAGGTTCCGTGGCGCTAGCTGCCATCGTGTTTGTTGTCGTTTCTATGGTAACTTTCACCTCGGAAGTTGTTCGTTTTTCAATCCATGAACTGATGCGCATGCTCAGTGTTAAAAGCAACAACGAACATGCGCGACTAGGGAGGTGACGTCATCCTTCCTCAAAAACTCTGTTTCGCATGACTACACAGCTCCACCATCCGGATTTTTTCGAAAATCTCCACTTATTTATCCGTTTCATTAAACCTCCGTTTGAGTGGCCGAAAACGCTGTTTGCATGTGGCTGAAAGGCCCAAACGCACATAGAAATGTGCGTTTGAATAAAGATCCAGAGACGTGTAGCCTATTCCTTATTGGCTCAGAGAGTTGGGATTGATTGATTGATTGATTGATTGAACCAATAATGCTTCATTCACACCAAGGTGCTTCTAGCTCCCATGTTAACTCTATGCATAATTTATTGAATTAATAGTTTTTGAGTAGTGCAACCACTCCTATAGACAGCTATGTGTGTGGCGACGTCTGTCCCTGTATCCCTGTGTCCGAGCACGAAATGTGTGTGACTGGGTCTGTCCCTGTGTCCGACAAAAATGACGTTATAGCGTTTATTCACCACCAAGGTTGCCCAGCCTAACACACACAGACACACACAGGCCAGGGAGGAGGGCTTTTAAGGATGTCCGATATTAACTTTTTTGCCGAGATCCGATATCCCGATATTGTCCAACTCCTGATTTTTCGATACCGATATGAACCGATATGAACCGATACCGATATATGCAGGCTTTTTCCAGTGGTGGAAAAAGTACTCAAAATATTGACTTACTCAAGTACATTTCTATATTGCAGTATATATACTGCAATATAGAAATGTACTTGAGTAAAAGTACAAAAGTATTTGTATCAAAATGTACCTTAGGTACCAAAAGTAAAAGTACTCATTATGCTGAATGTCTCATTTCAAGCTTTCAAATGTATAAAAATCTTTTGAAAATAGCAGATCTAGGCTTGGACCATGGCTCAGTGGTCCAGGCACCTTGGCTGGCAATCCAGCCTGGCAGTGACCCGTGGGTTCAACTCTCAATCCCGACGGCCTTTACTGCATGTCCCCCCCCCATCTCCATTTCCTGTCAGCCTACTGTCTGTCCCTCCATAAAAAAATAGCTTGTAGATCTGCTATTTTCAAATGGCCGAAATATAGGGCTGAAGTATAATGTATGAGTGGAGTAAAAGTATTGGAATTTGGAAATTCTCAACACTTTCTGTGCCCATGTAGTTCTTCAAAATAGCGACCTGGGGTGCCCATCCGATTTCCAAAAATAATATATTTTGTAAATAAAAAATAAAATAATATTTTTTTTCCTAAGACTTGTATACTTTGTATACTTTATTAAGACGTGTACAGATGTCTTGGGCACAAAATGGAAATACCTCAGAATTATACTTAAGTAGGCCTACAGTACTTAAGTAAATGTAGTTAGTTACTAAGTACATCACATAGATGTTGAGGCCTATTTGCCAGTGCAGAAGCATAATTGCCTTGATGCCTGAGATAATGAGCACCAACAAGGACCAAGTGCACACTGCACAGACACACACTGTGTGTGTGTGTGTGTGTGTGTGTGTGTGTGTGTGTGTGTGTGTGTGTGTGTGTGTGTTCACAAATTCAAGACACCTGTCTTGCGTTTATCTTGTGTCTGTGTTTAATGAATGCAGCCCAGTAAGGGCATATGTCCCATCACACGGTCCATCCCTTGTCGTGGGGTGGTGGCTTGAGTGCCTCCGTGACCCAAAGAGCTATGCCAGCGGGTGCGCAAGCACCTGGTAGGGAGGCACCCATGCTGGACAGGTCAAAGGGTAGAGGTGAGATAAAATTGGACCACCTCGCCCGGAGGTTAAAGGGGTTGGCGTAGGGCCAACAGCCCAACAACCCTACCCATAAAAAGAATATATGTTACAGAAGCATCAACGACAAATGTAAATAACCATTTAAGAGCTATCTTGAGTATGAGGTGTTGTTTTCCATAAGTAGCCCTACAGTTACTCATCCTGGCCAGAGGAGGGCGCTGTCGCCTTTTGGGACAATCTAGCCTTCGTTACGTTGGACTCTGGCTTGAGAAACGGAGAGACCGGAAGGAAGTGGTTCTACTGGCTCAGAATAGACTAATGTAAACAATGACACAACCTAACACTTCGGTGTTCACAACACAACCAAAGTTACCAAACTTTTATTTTGTCTAAGCACCTGGCTGAGGCCACAAGGTACAGTTGATCATTGCTGCTTTGTATTATTTGCAATAATATATTTTTCTTTGCATTTGTGTTGCTTCCCGTTATTAGCCTTCCTTTAAAATGAACGTATTTCTGCCGATCTATTTTTAGACTATTTGGGAAGCCCTGTGTAACTTCAATGAATACATAGATGGGTTTAGACAGTGTTTGTATGGACTAAACTAAGGGTACATTTCATGGTTTTTGGTTAAAAGGATAAAACTACACTTTAGTGTTTTATATGTTTTACACTCTAAAGGGAGATTGTTTTGTTTTGAGCTATTCTTTGTGTTATATGGTAACTGACAGGTTACAGTCATACTTTTTGATTTACTCTGTATTGATCATTTTATTGAAACGACTATATAGTACATTTTGGTCAGATAACTTGCATGTCTGTTATATTGTGTGTGTAATTCTTTGTCCTTTTTCTGTTGTTTTCTCACCTAGCTTTTACGGTGTTACTAGAATAAAAAATCTACATCATCAGTTGAAAGTCCATACTTTAAAAAGCCAGGGTTGCTTACAATAATTCAAAACCATCACGGCCTGGGAGAGAAAGGGCCTCCGCACAGGAGGTTTATGACGCCGTGCAGTGAAAGCCGAAGGAAGCTGCAAGGCCGACCCCCCTTCTAACACCCAGGAAAACCACCAACATTGCCACATGGAACGTTAGGACCATGTATGAAACGGGGAAGACAGTCCAAGTAGCACAGGAGATGAGAAATTGCAACATCTCTCTCCTGGGGCTGTGCGAGACAAGGTGGCTGCAGACAGGGCAGCTGAGACTGACATCAGGAGAGATGGTGCTGTACTCCGGTCACACAGAAGAGGGCGCCCCACACACAGAAGGGGTGGCCTTGATGCTGGCTCCGGAGGCACAGCGCGCTCTCATCGGCTGGGAACCAGTCAACCCACGAATCATCACCGCCATGTTCGCCACCAAGAAGGACAACATCAAAATGAACATAATCCAATGCTACGCTCCAACAAATGACGCTGAAGAAGAAAAGAAAGACGATTTCTACGAACAACTGCAGTATGTGCTGGACAGACAAAGAGCAAAGGATATCACTATTCTCATGGGTGATTTCAATGCAAAGATCGGAGCGGACAACACAGGCTATGAAGACATCATGGGCGTACATGGATTGGGGCAGATGAACGAAAATGGCGAAAGGTTTACAGACCTGTGCTCCCTCAACCAACTGGTAATTGGAGGGAGCACCTTCCCCCACAAAAAGATTCACAAAGCCACATGGAGATCTCCAGATCACATCACAGAGAACCAAATTGACCACATTTGCATCAGTCGGAAGTTCAGGAGGTCATGCCAAGATGTGCGAGTCACCTCCTGCAAATGACTGCAAAACTACGCCTGAAGAAACACTCCACAACCACCAGTGAAAGAGCAAGGTACGATGTCGGACTACTAAGGAATAAAGAGGTACAGAGCAGATTTCAGATCAGCCTTACCAACAGATTCCAGCAGCTACAGGAGCAGGAGGAAGACACGGACACAGACGTAGAGACACAATGGCAGATCTCAAAGAAGTTGTGGCAAGATACCTGTGAGGAAATTCTGGGGAAGAAAAAGGCAACACACAAGGAATGGGTCTCCATTGAAACACAACAACTATTGAAAGAAAGGAAGGAGATGAAAGAGAAAATGAACACAAGCAAAACAAGAGCAGCAAAAGTAAGGGCACAGAATGATTACACACAAGCGGATAAAGGGGTGAAGAAGAGCATTAGGAAGGACAAAAGGGATCATATAGACAACCTGGCCAGACAAGCAGAAACAGCGGCAGGCCAGGGCAACTTGAAAGAGCTATATATGATAACCAAGAAGCTAGCAGGCAAGTTCCAGCAGGCAGACAAGCCAGTAAAAGATAAACAAGGAAACACACTCACAACAACTGAGGACCAGCGGAGAAGATGGGCGGAGCACTTTAAAGAGTTGCTGAACCAACCTACTCCAGTGGAAGCACCAGACATTCCACCAGCAGAGACAGTACTTCCAATAAACTGTCAAATGCCCAGCAAAGCAGAGATCAAAAAGGCCATCATGTCCATGAAGGATGGCAAAGCTGCAGGACCGGATGAAATACCAGCAGAAGCTATTAAGGCGGACATCCATACTGCTGTCAATATGCTCCACAGCCTCTTCACTAAGATCTGGGAGGAAGAGAACATTCCAGAAGAATGGAGAGAGGGAATCCTCATCAAACTCCCAAAAAAGGGAGATCTTACCAACTGCAACAACTATAGAGGAATAATGCTCCTCTCAATACCTGGTAAGGTTCTCAACAGAATCCTACTGGACAGGATGAGTTCAGCAGTTGACCCCCTCCTTAGAGACCAACAGGCAGGATTTCGGAGTAATAGATCATGTACAGACCAGATTGGCACTCTGCGCATCATTATTGAACAATCAATAGAATGGAACTCTCCCTTATACATGAATTTCATAGACTATGAAAAAGCCTTTGACAGCGTAGACAGAGAGACACTGTGGAAACTTCTGCGGCATTACGGCATACCAGATAAAATAATCAGCCTAATCCAGAAAACCTACCAAGGAATGACATGCAAGGTACTACATGCAGGCCAAATGTCAGACAGTTTTGAGGTCCAGACTGGAGTCCGGCAGGGATGCCTCCTATCGCCGTTCATGTTCATAATGGTCATTGACTGGATCATGAAGACCACCACAGCAGGTAGGAAAAACGGCATACAGTGGGCCCTATGGTCACAACTGGATGACCTGGACTTTGCCGATGACCTGGCTCTCTTGTCACACAATCACCAGCAGATGCAGGACAAGACAACCAGGCTGGCAAATACATCCCTGGGTATAGGTTTAAGAATCAACCAGAAGAACACCAACATAATGTCAATCAACACCCAGAACAATAACCCAATTACAGTAGGCGACAAACCAATTCAGGCAGTCGACTCCTTCACCTACCTCGGCAGCATTTTAGATAGGCAGGGCGGAACAGAGAGCGATGTCACAGCTAGAATAGGTAAAGCTAGAGCAGCCTTCATCATCCTGAAGAACATCTGGTCCTCTAAACAGATAGCCTTTACAACCAAAGTGCGGATCTTCAATTCCAACGTCAAATCCATACTGCTCTACGGTTCAGAGACGTGGAGGACGACTAAGAGGACATTGCAAAGGATCCAGACATTCATTAACAGCTGTCTGAAGCGCATTTTCAAGATCTGGTGGCCAAACAAGATCAGAAGTGAAGAACTCTGGAGGAAAGGGAGTCAGGAACCAGTGGAGAAACAGATCCAGAAACAGGCCACACCCTGAGGAAACCGGCAGCTAGTACAACGCGCCAGGCACTGACTTGGAACCCCCAGGGGAAGCGGAAGAGAGGGCGGCCTAGGAACACCTGGAGGCGGGACACTGAGGCGGAGCTGAAGAGACAGGGAATCAGCTGGGGAGAGGCGGAAAGGAAAGCCCAAAACCGTGTTGGATGGAGAAGAGTCGTTGATGGCCTATGCTCCACTGGGAGCGACGGGCCTAAGTAAGTAAGTAAGGGCATGTCGGCCCCGCCCGCTCACCTACGCCCCACCCCCTCCTGGTGCTGTGGCCATCTTTGATCCTAAACACAATCATCATACTATTATTCAGCGAATGTCTGAATGTCTGTCTGAATGTCACTGACAGCGCGTTATCTCATCATTAACTGCACGAATCACTCCCACTTTTCACACAGGCATGGACCATAATTATATGGAGGGCGTAACGGAGCCCTTTTTCCCATTTGACACATTAATGATTAATAATAAATTTATTAGTGAATAAAAACAGCCGTTTACAGCCGTTTATCCGTCTGTGGTCTATCTCCGACCGAGCCACACTATTAGCACACATCTCTCCATGCCAAAAAAAACCTGCACTCTCCCAGAAACCCGCTAGGCTACTTTTTACAGACGCAACTGTCATTTACTGTACAAATATTGTTTTTACATCACCACACGATGGGCAATGCGCCCGGGCGCAGTACCCCCACGGCCACAAGAGGGGGGCAAATATCTCACAACGGGTAAGGGCTAGTATGAACAATGGGAGAAGGGTGCGGAGCCGAAAGGCCCTTCATTTTCTACCTGCAACAGTAAAAGACATTGTGCAACAACAGCTGCAACTGTGTTCCATTCAAGGTAAACGTTTGTTTAACATTGCACATTTGCACAGTATTTATGTCTCAGACGGCTCAGACGGTGGGCTCACAATATAGCACTTTCCCAAGAGTAACAATAATCTGTTGATCTCTAATGCATGTTTTAGTCTGCTGAAAGTAACGAACCAGACCATTAGCTATACACAGTTATGGCTACGTAACTAGCTGGCTACAACATAGGCCTACTGTTTTTGATAAGCAGATAACTGGTGTTTCACTTCGTATAATACTATGATTGATTGATATCTTTATTGATCGTGTATATATAGTGTGATGTTGTGACTAGGTATTGAGTCCCAAGCTAGTAAATAAACAAACCCTCCGCAGCTTAAAACATGAACTGTGTTATATTGTCCACCGGCTGTGGACACATGGAAACATTGCTTTCTGTTTTGTTTCTGTTTTGTTTCAGGTCATTCATGGACAACTATGTTCAGGATAAATTAACAGAGTGGCAGCTCCCACACCTCATTGACCATTTTAATGGTGAGCATGCCATCCAGAATGTGTCCATGTGCCCAAACTAAATCTACAAGCTCACAACACGTCACTTCGCGCCACATTTTGCACTGGTACTGTAGATCTGCTATTTTCACTACTACTTTTAACATACTTGACTAACATTTGTTCTCTAATTCATGGAATATTTTAGATTTTTTTTCTCATGCCATTACTGAACATAATAATTTAATTTGTTTTTAATTCATGACAATGTTTTTTTTTGGGGGGGATGTTATTTTTTTCTCATTAATGTTTTGAAATAATTAAACACAAAATGTAGAAACAAAATAAAGGGACCCAAACCCACAAATGGAACCCACTGGGGTGGAGTGTTTCCAGTGAGCCAACATGCACAATATCAGCTCCCTGACCAGTTCAGACCCTAATCGGCACCCTGATGTGGTTGTTGTTTTGTGTTGTATTACTGTAAAAAATCTAAGATGTCTGTGTTTTCTGTCTTTATGTCTTCCAGATCAAGACATTGACGAGGAGACGTTTAGTCTTTTAGATGAAGATTCAATCCGTAACCTCATCCCCAAAATTGGCTCCAGGCTGAAATTCTCAAAACTTTTTAGAGAATTTCTTGTAAGTAGTCCCCAAGGGGCTCAACAGTCTTACATGGCTTATGTATGTTTTAAATGCAAAAGGATAATTCCTGGGGATGTCAAGTGTCTCTTCTCACATTTACGTACAGTACACAATATAAATAGTTCATCCAGTAATTTCCAGTGTTGTGAAAGTGGTTGTAACAGAACCTTTTCGTTCATTAGATCTTTCAGAAGGCACATGAGAAATCACGCAGAGAACCAAGTCCTGGTTCAGCCTGCTATACTAAATCAGCCTGCTAACATATTGAATGCTGAAGAGCTACAGCAGCAAGCAGAAGTTGATGATGAATGGGACGAACTAGAGCAAGAGGGAATCACAGACAGAG
This sequence comes from Protomyctophum bolini, assembly GCF_963924005.1. Classification (NCBI taxonomy): domain Eukaryota; kingdom Metazoa; phylum Chordata; class Actinopteri; order Myctophiformes; family Myctophidae; genus Protomyctophum; species Protomyctophum bolini. Next base: position 50,148,362 of record NC_137866.1, read on the forward strand.
TAGCCCTTTTTATAGCTCATCTTAGATTGAAGTCTTCCCAGACATTTTCTAATATAAACTATGTGGTTCAACAAACCTCAAGTTTAATAGGAGATCTTGTGAGCCGACTGCAAACAAAAACAATGTCGCTGTTTAGTCAGTTTGGGCATGATCAAAGCCCACAGGTAGAGGAGCTCAGGCAGGAGTTTTCAGAAGCAGCTGAGCCGTTCAAAGGACTGGAGACAGTCTACCTACAGATAAAGTACTTCACAAACTCTGGGAACTTCATTCAGCCAGTTGAGCAGGTTTTTCCAAGTGTTTCCTATGTACAACATATAGGGACCCTGCCACTGTGAAATTCACAGTTTTACAGGTAGTGGGAGACAATTTGGGCATGAATGCCATTCTTGGCTACACTGAGAGTTTCACAGGAAATCATGTGTGTCGGTTGTAGGGCATTAACATAATAATCGAATAGTCGGCTAGTCGACTAGCAAAACACTAGTCGACACTGTTAATTGACATCCGATTATTCGCTAATATTAATTTTAATATTTATTATGATTATTTTTTTTTTTTTTTGCTTTTCTACAGCAGACATGCAGCTGTGAGCTCGGTGGTTTTGTTGGTAGTTCGCCAACTTCAGTACTAATCCATTCCTGGCTGATTGTTTTCATATCATATACAAGCCTACTGTACGTGGGCTTTGCCGTCACCCTTACTCGTGTAGGTGCGGTGGGCGGCGATCGGCAGTGGCACTATAGCAGCATTCAAGACAGTTTTTCTTTGGGAAAAGCATAATGCATATGCCTCATAGGCTCATATGCTCAATGGGGACAACTACAGTGTGTAAATACTTTTACTATTGGTGAGTTTATTACTGTAGTTTGTTCAACAAGTTAGATTGGAGACGTGTCGTCGTGTCGTCCGGTACAGTAAAGTATAGCAGGAGTTCCTCCTCACTCTGCCCAATATTATCCAGTTTGGTGACAGTCAAACTACAGTAGCTCTTGCCGTGATTTCATGTTTCTTCATGCTTATCCAACAAACAAAAAAAAACTGCTGCCGCACGATCATAGTTATAATAGTCGCGATGAAGTTAAGTAGTTGATCATCTTCATAGCGTGGCAGCCTGCTAGCTAGCAAACCTAGTATGTAATCATAACCTCCTCCTAGCTTGTAGCTCCATCTAAAAACCAAAGGAACTGTGGTTGTAACTTGTTGTTGAACATTTATTGTTGTATGAAAAACATCGCATGGTTCATTCCTCCTCCTCCCCGCTCCACGGCTCCAGACAGTCTCCAAACATTGAGAACAACGTAACATGCTATGCTGCTCCGTAGAACGGTCTTGCGCATCAAAAATAGCAGATGTACAAGCTCACAACGTGTCCATCCGTGAGTCATTGTGGACTTGCAACTTTGACTTGAAACAGCTGAGCTAATTTCGGCCAATCAGAGCGGCATTCAGCGTATTCTAGTAAGAGTGGCGACACTCGCGTTGACTCCCACTGTAACAATGGAATGCGGAAGTGCTCATTCTATCTCAATGGGATAGTTCCAATGTTTGGAACTATAGCCCGCCCCATAGGTGTGTCGCCACTCTCTTAGTACTATTCCCTGGGCCTGCATTCACCGGCTCTGTTTTGCTTCACTCGCTCGTCTCGCTGGCTGTTTCAGAACACGATGTTTTAATGCTTGATTTGATGGAATAAATATCATATTTTACCGCCGACTAATCGACTACTAATCGAATTTGATGGTAATCGAGTCGACTATCAAAAATCACGTTTGGTTAATGCCCTAGTCGGTTGTGCAGAGTACATCGAGATGTATTGAGAAATCAGACACGGGAAGATCCTACGCTCTTGCGTGATGCTAATTATCATAAGGCAGATTTGCAGACAAACGACCCCTCTCTGACAGGCCTTAATTAAAAGAGACAGTGTCCTCAACACCCTGTCTTTTTATCATGTGACAGGCAATATCGCACTAGATATAATGCATGACATCCTGGAAGGGGTAGGGCCATTTGAAGTTAAGCTTCTGTTGAATGCGCTCATTGAGAAAAAGCTTATTTCACTAGACAAGTTAAACTACCGTATCACAAGTTTTGATTATGGCTTTTGTGATGTCTGAAACAAACCCTCTGTGATCTAAAGAACCCAGACGGCCCCATGCGGCAGTCAGCAGCTCAGATGTGGTGCTTACTGAGGCTACTTCCAATTATGCTAGGTGATCTCATCCCTACTGATAACCAGGAATGGGAGCTTCTGATACTCTTACTCATGTGCATGGAGATTATCTTCTCTCCATCTGTTACTCCTGCAGCAACACTGTACCTGAACGCAATCCTCGAAGACCATCACTCACTTTTCCTGGAGCTCTATCCTGACAGGCATTTGCGTCCAAAACATCATTTCATGCTCCATTATCCAAATGCAATTCAAAAACTGGGACCCTTGATCCAGATGTGGGCAATGCGTTTTGAGGGCAAACATGGCTTCTTCAAACGTGTCAGTCATGTCACTTGCAACTTCCGCAACATTTGCAAAACGATGGTATATAGGCACCAGATAATGCAATGCTACAGTCTCATGTGTGGGTCTGTGTTGTGCCACAACACAGAAATAGGTCCAGGGTATAGTACGTTTCTGGCTAACCTTGACGGCTATAAAGAGATCAAAGTGGTCTGACAGGAATTCCACTTTTAAGTGAACTGTATGTACCAACCAGGGTCTCGGTTAAGGGTACTACTTACAGACCAGGCATGACAGTGTTTATATCCTATAACCAAGATGGGGAGCGTCAGTTTGGCCTTATAAAAGTTATGTTGGTTCTGGAGCAAAGAGGCACTTCAATAGTCAAGCTCGTTGTGCAGAGGTGGGAAACTATGGGGTTTGAGAAGCATTTGTTTGCCTACAGTGTAATCCCCACCAAAGAGATGTCAGCTATTGATGTGACAGAGCTACTTGATCATCACCCCACTGCATGCAGTAAAGTCATACAGAGAGAATGATGACAGTTTGTACATCTCTCTGCGCTATAGACTTTAGTTAGTATTAGGGCATGAGAATCTGTTTTTCTTCTTGATGACTGGGGGTTGGACTACTGGGACTACTGAGATTGGATAAATGTATTGTAAGTAAAAGTATAATCTTTTCAATTGTTTTCAAACTAACCACTCACTGTGGCACTTTGAAATGGGTGCTTTTAACCCATGAGAGTCACCTTGGCCTATGACACACTGGTCACTTAACCCATTTACACCTAAGGCCGATTTAGAAAAGGCCTTCTGAGAAACTTCACAAAATTCCCATGGTTCACTAAAACATATATTACTCAGAAGTCAATCGGATCAGCGGTTCTGCAGAACCAGCCCGACCCGCCTGGAATGGACAGTAATATCTCCTGAACCGCTGATTCGATTGACTTCATACTTGGCAGGTGTGTTGCTGTACAAACAGGTAAGTGCAGTATCAAGTATGAAGTCAATCGGATCAGCAGTTCTGCAGAACCAGCCCGACCCGCCTGGAATGGACAGTAATATCTCCTGAACCGCTGATCCGATTGACCTCATACTTGGCAGGTGTGTTGCTGTACAAACAGGTAAGTGCAGTACCAAGTATGAAGTCAACCGGATCAGCGGTTCTGCAGAACCAGCCCGACCCGCCTGGAATGGACATTTTGAAAGAGACCCTACAACGACACACAGACAACCTGTTACCATGGAGACAGAGATAAACAACACCCTGTTACCATGGAGACATAGATAAACAACACCCTGTTACCATGGAGACAGGGATAAATCCTGTTACATTTGGATGGTTGCCTTGGAAACACAACAAAAGGTACCTGGCAATATATTTAAATGTAAAAACAAAAAAAATAAGAAGAAGAAAAGTGAATTCAGTGATGATTAGTGCATAAAACGACGGACAAAGTGTCACAGTGTTCTTTTTTTCAAGTCAAGAACAGGCTCCCTCGGAACCATAACATATTTTCAAAGATCTTCTCAAAATCATGCTCTGTGGTTAGCACAGCTGGGGATGGAGGGGGGTAGAAATCGGGAGGAGGCCTTGCCACCACTGGGACAACAAGTTCCTCCATCAGGTCCTCCAGCCAATCTTTGTACCCCTTGTAGGAGGCGGAGAATGCTCTTCCTCCAGCAGCTCTATGGGCAACGAACCCGTTGTAGCAGGACACGGAAGTAGGAAGTAGAAAAACACCCTCCTCCACCACTTCTTTGAGTGATGCTCAATTTTATAGTAGCACACCTGGAACAAACACATAGGACTCAGTTTACACACACATTTACACTGAGAGGACCACAATGGAAAAAGGTCATCAGGCTATTTGTTTTATCTTTTTTTGACAGATGTGTTCAAATACTGTAGGCTGTGTCATTTACAGTATTCTTTTTTTTTTTTCAATAAATAAATAAAATCAATAACTCAAACAAACCCTTCATGTGCTTCTGGTAATCTGCAAGGCAGGATGGAACTACCACAGTGGTTTGATTGGACAGAACCATCTCAGCCTTAGTGTTTTGCCAGACAGAATGTGAGGTCGTCCTTCTGGGCGACTCGGAATTCATGCTTCGCCAAATTAGCCTTTTTTGTCAGCTGTCAGCTGCCCGAATGGTGCCGCAGGCATCCATACACTTGCTCCTCATGTCCTGGAAAAGCTCCACCCCACTATAAAAAATGTCCATATATATGGACAGGTTAGAGCCATAGTAGGGTTCTGCCAGATCCATTACCACACGATGAGCAAGACCATTCTCTGCGACGTTCCCATCACGACCTGTGTAGACCTGGAAGTTGTAACGAAAAACCAACAACATGAATAACTTTGGTACTTGAAACGTACTATTACATCTTTGCAAATGGGAGCTAACTGGTGTGATGATTTTATCTTTCTTACCTGGAAGTTTGAACAGTAACCCGTGGAGCTCTCCGCCATGACCCACACCTTGACACCCCACTTTGTGGGTTTGAGGGGAAGGTACTGCCTGAAGGAGAGTCTGCCCTTGTATTTGATCATGCTCTCGTCAACAGACACAGTACCGTTTACCCCATAGAGGGACTGGTACTGTGTTGCCAGGTGATCCAGGAACCAACGCAGCTTCCAGAGTTTGTACGAGCGGTCCAGGCCTTCCTCGTTGTTGTCTTGGAGATGAAGATATCTGAATATACACATAAGTAAGTAAGTAAGTAATGATAAGTAAATAAGTAAGTTACTTTGGATGAATAGTACGTCTTTAACTTTTCATCATTTGATGATATTGTTAGTACATTGCATTATTCATGCGCACACACACACACACACACACACACACACACACACACACACACACACACGCGCACACACACACACACACACACACACACACACACACACACACACACACACACAAATAATAACAATATCACCAAATTATAAGTAAAACATTTAATATTCATCCAAATATTCAAAACTCACATGCAAGCTGCCATCATAATCATAATGTATTACTGTCATAATAATGTATTACTGTAATGTATTACTGTCATAATTATTATTATCATAATGTATGACTGTCATAATTATTATTATCATAATGTATTACTGTCATAATAATAATGTATTACTGTAATGTATTACTGTCATAATTATTATTATCATAATGAATTACTGTCATAATATGTATTACTGTAATGTATTACTGTCATAATTATTATTATCATAATGTATTACTGTAATGTATTACTGTCATAATTATTATTATCATAATGTATTACTGTCATAATAATGTATTACTGTCATAATTATTATTATCATAATGTATTACTGTCATAATAATGTATTAATGTAATGTATTACTGTCATCATTATTATTATCATCATCGTCATCATCATCATAAGAATCTGTATCATCATCAGACTTGATTATACTGTATAGTATTGGTAATACTTATTGCTAGTACATTCATGTAATGTATTGTTTATTGTGTGATAAATAAAACCACTAAATAAAATACTACTACTACTGTTATTTCTTATCATCATTGTAATTAATTATGAACTTGTATAACCATTCACCATCATCAGACATTATAATAATACTGTGTCTACCTACCTATAGACGTGTCTGTCTGTCTGTGTACAAATGTAACCAAATCACAGATAGATGGATATAGATAATAGATTCATATAGTTCAATAGTTAATTTGGTTTCATTTGTAAACTTGTTATGGGAGGGGGTCTAGGTAGCATATAGGCTCATCATCGTTTCTTGCCAGCGTTATAATCATCATAATCATAATTTATTACAGTTCATAAAATACTCATTACCTCCAGATAGCAGCAAATCTGTCTCGTGACATGTACTGGGGAAAGTTGGTCTGAAGTAGGGGGCGTTTTATCCGCCAGTAATCCCGCCTGGCTGGAAGTTTTAGGATGCCCATTCCGAGACAAATTCCGATAAATGTTTTCATCTCAATGAGTGTCACATCTGTCCATTTGGCTCTGGATGGAGCATCGGCTCTGCTCTGTGCAGCGTATCGGTTTGTCTCCACCACCAGACGCTCAAACAGCTCCTCCGTGAACAGATGCGAAAATACCTGACCAGGTGTTAGTTTGTCAGGCATATCAATTTTTACACCCTTAAATCCAGTATATGACTTTTGTGTGCGTCGGATAAAATTGTTGGTTTTCCAGTCACCGTCCCAGCCCCTGAACTCCTCATCGTCGGTGTCATCATCATTGGACAACAAGTTGCGTGTCCACTGGTCACGGTCCAGTGGTTCTGATGGCGGCTGTTCATAAGTTGGATCATCCAATAGATCACTGAGATCAAGATCACTGTTAGTACTGTAATCAAGTCCATCCAATTCTATGTCACTTCGATCACTAACTTCATCCTCTCGTCCGCTCCGTCCTGCTGTTACCTCCGCCATCTCTAGTATCGCTCCCCGTGATACAAAATAAATCACAGAAAATCGTAGAAGAAAATAAATCCCAAAATGCATTGCTACATCCACAACAAAGTATTCTAGCAAATCATTATGCAGTTCATCGGTCACGTGTCCGGAAAAGCCCCGAAAATACTACAAAACAACAATGAGACGTCTAGCTCACGCCGGCATCAGAGGTAAAGTGACGCTGCTGTAGCAGACGGTCTTAAAGGGAGAGTAACGTCCCTGCGGCAGACAGTCTAAATGGGTTAAGACAAGGGGAGCACCCATACGTGCAATACAAAAATAACCTCATTACTGCTTCTAACAGCTATTTTTTCTCAATGTGTACTTCCCTGAAGGCTTCAAATGCTTTGCCATCCATTGAACCTCCTGCACTGCCAGACACTGAACCTCCCGCACTGCCATCCGCTGAACCTCCTGCTCTGCCATCTACAAGCCATGATGTCTCCACCGTTTCCCCCATGGAGCAATCAGAAGCAACAGCTTGGATCTTAAATCTCCGGCCGATTACAACATTTGTAAGTTGTTCTTTATTTTTTTCATTTTTAAAATCTTAGCATGTAAACTAGATACTTCTGGAGAAATGTATGTCTGGGACTCTGTGACCAGACTACGGATGAAGCGGAGGCATATGGACGGATGTAAACATTAAACTGGTCTATACTCTTATTGTTTTTCACATTTGGCTATTAAATGACTATGCTAACGTGTTTGAATATAAAATGTTCTTGTTCAAAATCTTAACAGTTATTCTTCTTTTTCTCAGGATATCCGACAGGCTCTTTCTGAATTTCAGAGTGGAAGAGACATTATAGAGAGGCTTGACAATGAAGGTGCCATCAGCAGGGAGCAGAGAATTAAAATGGTCCAACATTTTGTTACCAAAACTATGGCAACGCTTGGACGAAAGTACGTCAAATGTAGAGTTGATCTGAAGGCCTATAACTTAAACCCCCAGCATACATGGGGGCTGGGGGAAAGTAGCTGATCAAGCACACAACACCCTTATTTTCAGCTAAGTGATTTAATGTAGATTTAAGTTGTTACACTCTGGCAACAGATTACCTCTTGATGTTACATCAATGGTGAAAATGGCAGATCTACACGTTTGTATAGTTTGCCAATTGTTTCTCCTCGGTAAACCGTGTTGTTTGAATTAATTAAATGTGTACTTTAAAAATGTACAGATTCCACAACTGGTGAATGTGTGTTCTGTTTACAGGCCAGACTGGAAGGTGAAGCAGGCCCTGGCCCAGGACTTGGTGACTACATTTCCGGATTTAAATGATGGATCAGCCAGTGGCTATGTGAGTCGTCCGTCCATCGTCTCCCCCCCTGTACTTCATAGAGAAATGAATATGTGAATCTGCTGGGGTGATCCAGCGGAGAGGGAAGGCATCTACATTTTCCCTCTGGGATAAGGAATGTTCTATTATATATTATTATTCCCAGGAAATGTAGTACACCAGAGGCCGATATCGCATACAAGATGGCAAAAAATATTACTATCCAGCTACTGGATTTCTGGAAGAGCACCTTCGAAATGTCAGGAAGCGGTCAAAGCCTGGGTCCAGTGAACCTGAACCTGAAGAGTCACGAAGGCCAGCCATACCAGGTAACATAAGCTCCCTGATCTTAAATCTGAAAATGTTTATGCTTCTCTTGGGGGTATATTTCTTGACTTTGGTAGATGCAGAAATAGTGAAAATCAACTCCATAAAGATGCTCTGAGATTACATCCCCCCTTTTTGAAAAGGTTTTCAAAGTCATCATTGTTGTACCTGTGAAACAATGTGCAGATAGATGCCATGTATCAGTTCAACAGGGAAACGTTTTGTATTTTTCTCTATAGAACCAACTTATGAAACTCTGTTCTAAGTATTGGACCCTCGTCGGTGTGTGACGACCCGGTTGACATTTCCATGGTTCGGCGGCGGACAGACAGACAGGCTAGCCCGGGAGAAGATATTAACATGACACGAAGACTTGGTCACATTAAAACGTTCACACAGTTTATTACACATACAGCAACATATATAGCTTGGATACTTCATGTCCTAATGACGTCACTGACTAGACATCACAATCACTGCCTGCAGCACGCAGCCTTCAGCGTGCTCTAACACAGCTCTAAAGTATGTTACAGTTCAGGCAGTGCACCATACATATAAGTACATTGCATATTCACGTACAAGTACCAAGTATCAGTACACAGCATGTTGTATATCACAACACCAACCGATCCAGAAGAGAGGTCACAACAGCAGAGGGAATGGCTGAGACACAACACAGAGCTCTATGGTCAAAGAATACATGAAGGCCACTGTGCTATACAGATCTGGATACGGGAAGGTGGGACGAAGGACCCACATGTGGTTATTAACGAGTACCCTCACCTCACAGATCCACACATGGTATGGGTCTACTTGTATACAATAGGAAAACATTATATACATCTGCTATTGACATGGCAGCTAAGCTATCACATTGAATTTCGGTTTTCCTGTTTTATAGATATCACAGGACTTCTCTGTGATGTATGAGGAGGTTGCACCAAAACTATTTGAAACATGGTTGCCTCTGTACACAGAAAAGGTTCTGCATCTGGCTAAGCAAGAGGGATTACTCCCCTCATTTCCCGTAGATGACACTGGGTAAGTTTGAGTTTTTGCTCACTGGTCCATTCCTCTATTTAAAGACACAAATTAATAATACATAGATGGAGATCTGTATATCAAAAAACGTAATTTTCTGGAACTGTAGGAGTGGAGGAAATGTTTACAGAATCAGATCAGATCTGCAGTTTAATATTTGATAGTTCAGTCAGACAACTCAAGGAGGATGTAATATATATATTTATTGAATATAAGATAATCAATGCAATATATTTATTATGGTTTGGCGATGTATTGGATCTGCTTTTTAGGTACTCAAGCGCATCAGTCCCGAACATAGGGACTCCGGATCCCCCGTACCTAAAACAGTAGATCCAAAACGACAGGTGGTAGCTGGGGTGGAGGTGGGTGAGCACTTTGTATACAGCAGCGCATAGTATACAATAAAGCAGAAGCAAGCAAGCAAGCAGGAGGATGAATGCAAAACCTTCGGTTAAAGTAGCCGGTATGAGATTGGGTGAGCGTGTGATTGGCTGGGTGAATCATGTGGATGAGAGCCTGATGCTGCGGTGGCCCAATTAACGGCCGGCGCGCTGACCGAGGTTCCCTGACTGAACTTGCTCTGCGCATGTCTACGACAGGCGCAAATGCTCATTAGTCTCGTATCTTATTTATTTTGTCACACATGTGTGTGTGCGTGTGGCCAAATTAAATGTCAGCCACACCATACTGACACCAAGAATATTTTTAACCTACAGATGCCAAAGGGGAACTGGCCCTCATGCTGCTACCTGCAATGACGCCACATAGGACTTACATGGTCGGCAAGAAAACGAAACGGGCTACAAATGTAGAGTCCCGTGTGGCCTTCATCGACCACAAGCCTGTAAGTACAATTTCACATAGGCTACTTGAATGGAAATATGAAAAGAGGAAATATTGCCATATGTTTTTTTAAGAAAGATGTTTGTTCTCAAACTAGATTTAATTTGGCCTCCATGTCAGTATCAATAGCACACCCCAGGGGTCTTCAAAAATGTTCAGGCCAAGGACCCCTTAGCTGAGACGAAAAGATAAAGATAAACCGCACTACAATATTGTATAAAATTAGGTTGCAGATTACATTGTTTCATATATTTCATACTATAAGATGGAATTGTTAGACAGCACTATCATCAGTGGTGTTTGGGATTCATGTTAATGTGTATTTTCAGACATTTAACTACTTAAACTCACATTATTTAGTATACTTGACTATTGGTCTTGTACTATATCTGTTTTTTCTCTTTGCCAAAAAATAGCCAATCTGCTATTTTCTCTTGTATCCCTCAGAATAATCTTTCTTTCTTGTGCATGTCTTAGATGGGGACAAATATGGTGGAGTACCTCCTGCAGTCTGAAACAAGGGAATACCCCTCTGTCCTGGCATTCCCCCAAACAACACTGCTTGGGGCAGTCGATGTCTGCTTTAAGGCATTCTATGTTTTTGACCTCAAAGAGTGTGCTTCTGCATGGGAGCTTTTCCAGCATGTCGTGTATCATATTGTGGGAAGTGAGTCAAAACAAGCTAAATCTCTTCGGACTGCAATAGTCAAACTTAAGTAATTGTTTTGGCCCCTGTTTGTCCGTCTCAACAGCTAATAGCCAGGCCAACTGATTTTCTTTGCATAGTTGTCATACAGACTGCATGCTGTACAGTAGAAGATGTCTGCCGTCCTTATTTCATTTATTTCTTCTACTTGCCTTGTTTGTACAAAAAAAAAAAAAAAAGTATTGTTGTGGCCCTATAGTTTCTTAGCGCCACCAGGAGGCAACTCATTTTCTTTTCATAGTTGTCATACAGACTGCAGACTGCATGCTCATATTGTGGGAAGTGAGTCAAAACAAGCTAAATTTCTTCGGACTGCAATAGTCAAACTTAAGTAATTGTTTTGGCCCCTGTTTGTCCGTCTCAACAGCTAATAGCCAGGCCAACTGATTTTCTTTGCATAGTTGTCATACAGACTGCATGCTGTATAGTAGAAGATGTCTGCCGTCCTTATTTCATTTATTTCTTCTACTTGCCTTGTTTGTACAACAAAAAAAAAAAGTATTGTTGTGGCCCTATAGTTTCTTCGCGCCACCAGGAGGCAACTCATTTTCTTTTCATAGTTGTCATACAGACTGCATGCTGTACAATTTCATTTTTTGATGTTGGTACATAGTAATTGTACTGGAATCTGGTTTTAGCCAATGTTTGCCAGTGTTAAGTTTTGTTGGACAATGTGTGGCAATTATGTCTGCAAATAAAGTTTTGCAAAAAAAGCAAATTCAAACCTTCCGTTTCTTTTAATAGATTTTAATTTGTATAGGTTGTAATGCGAACTATAAGTGGTTCTTTAATAATAACAAAAACACAAAACTCAATCACTTCTTTAAAACGGGATCAAACTGTGCAACAACGCATCAAACAGGGAGTCAGTAGCAGCAGTAGGGGTTTTCTTTCAATAAAGTGTTCTTTGTGCAGGAGAGTGGAGGATAGCCTGGTACTTGCTTCTTACGTCACGACAGTCAGTCAACACAACCCAGGGTATTAGCCTGGGTCCTGTTGTACGAGGCGTGCAGTACTCGCTCAAGCCAGCCCTCTCTGCGGCTGGTATGGTTCCGTCTCTCCGTCTCGTCCCCGATCTCTCTCCAAACGGCCACGGTCAAGTTCCCTCTCGACAATCAGCGTGTAACCGGTTTGTATCGTTCTCTGTAAGACTGTACTTCAGCTTGCCTCCGTTCCTCCTCTCGTTTCACTAAGTTCTGCTGCCACACGACACTTTCTTCTCGCTCTGTGTCGTCTTGGCTCTCTACTTCACTTCTGTCTCGTCTCTGCCACAAACATTTGTATCTTTCCGCCTGTATGCCATGGGACCCTCCCCTGACCGAACTCGGCCCTTGATTGGCTGAGTGCTCCCATACTGATCACTACTTAGATCACACAGCCACTGTCCATCATTAATTTGTCCTGGGTGCAGTGGCAGAAAACAATTAATGCAGAAACACAAATATAAAAAGTAAACAAATCATGCACCAAATAAATCAACTCAAATAATACACAGCAAAATAACAGCAACCAAGGAAATAACAGTAATAGAAAAGAAAATACGTTTTCTGCCTGCTGACAATTACACTTTACAAGAGGGTCCACCATGTTCAATTCATCAAAACATTTAGAGACGTACAAATAGACACTTCTCAAAGAACAGAACAGGAATTCATCACTTGTGTTACCAAGTGGGATTGTGGATCGGCTGTTTTGTCAGTAATAAAACCTTTAGAATGACACATTGGACATGAGGCAGACTTGCAGGTGAAGATAAGTTTTTAATTAAGTTCCAGGCCTGGACAACATAGTGAAATAATAAAGAAAATAACTCAAAACAACTCAAACAACTTAACTGTGGACTGAGAGGTACTGGTGTCAACCTCTCCCCATGGCAACACAAACTCTACTGAGCCATTTCCCCTCTATATAGACTCCTGACTCCACCCCTGGCTAAGCAGTCAGCGAATCACAATACATTTAACAACACAAGCAATCAGAGCTCTCTTCAGGCCATCAAGGCAGCTTCCCAACTACAGCATCTGCATAGATAAACACAAGTATATTAATTCACAATGTGCACCTTCTGTGGGACTGAGAATCAACCCGTTACACATACCATACAGAAACAATACAATGAACATGTATTGTAGAACAGCATATACAGCATTAGTCTGACAGAGGCTGCTCTGTCACAACTTGGATGAGTGTATCTATCCAAGTCAAGGCTTGAAGTAAAGTCAAATAATAATAATATTCTTAAACTCACGTTTATAAGTTACCCTTTGGTGTCATCACCCAGAGCCTCAGTAAACTCCTGAATTGTCAGTTTGGTGAGTGTGCCAGTCCTCTTTCCGTATAAACTGAACAGGTAGCACCCCAGGTACCCATAAAAGGAGTGGGCAGCCACCATAAACTCGCCACCTCTGGCATGTGAGGGCCTCCAGCAGAGCTGAAAAATGTAGAAAAAACATAGATTAGATAAAGAAGAAGATGTTGCTTATTTGACTTATCACATACTGTAATTACATTAAGCAGAGACTTATTTAAAAAGTTACCCAGAATCTCTTGTATCCTCTCCCTACTCTGTGGGGCGGCGGTGGCTCAGGGGTAGAGTGCCTGGATGGGAACCGCAAGGTTGCCAGTTCGAACCCGGGCTCCCCCAGAGTTACTGTCAAAGTGTCCTTGAGCAAGACACTGAACCCCTAATTGCTCCCGATGTGCTAGTTGGTGCCTTGCATGGTTTCCGCTGCCATCGGTGTGTGAATGGGTGAATGTAATGCACAATCTATGTAAAGCGCCTTGGATAAAGGCGCTATATAAATGCACCATTTACCATTTACCAAGGACAGACTGGGGGATGAGGTTCCTCTCCTTTTGGGCCTTGACCTTAAAAGCAGATTCAAAGTTAAGACAAATTATCCAAGCTGTGATCTTAGTGTAGCCTTTCTCAACACAAAGCACCAACTTCAGTTAATTTGAGCATCAATTTTTAGTAAGCGTTTTACTGGGGGTCCTAGGCCCTAAAAATGACCCCAGGAGGAAGCCTTGACCTTTACTGACTTGCTTCAGTTTCAGTTCATTTGACCACATACTTTCAGATTTGGGCACCCTAACATGTGGTCTTTAAGTGGTGGGCCTGGGGTCATCCTAGGGCCTACATACTCTCCCAAGATGGAGGAATGACATATTGCAATCTGGGAACCCTAGGCCTTTGTTTGCCCAATGTAAAAGTGCCAAAGTTGAAATTTCAACTTTGGGCACTTTTACATGTAGACTGGCCCAAAGTTGAAACAGTTGCCAGGGGGACATGTTTCGGCCTGGGGTCCTTGCCGTTGGATATGTTGTTCCCACAACCAAGAAGAGTATTTTACCCTTTAATGGGGGTCCTAGGCCCTAAAAATTACCCCAGGAGGAAGCGTTGACCTTTACTGACTTGCTTCAGTTTCAGTTACATTTGACCACCTAACTTCAGATTTGGGCACTCTCACACCATTGCTTCAGTTTCACCCTTCGACTTTGGGTACTCTGAACATACGGCTTCAGATTCGGGCACCCGGGCCTCATGCTTCAGTTTCAGTTCATCTGACCACCTTCTTTCAACTTTGTGCACACCGCTTCAGTTTCAGTTAATTTGCACATACGGCTTCAGATTCGGGCACCCGGGCCTTGTGGTAAGTGGGCGGAGTTGACCCTTCAACTTTGTGTACTCTTTGGGTACACATTTAGATTCGGGCACCCGGGCCTGGTGGGTGGGGAGTGGGCGGAGTTGTACCAGCCCCCTTCCGATTCGTGTACTCTGCCGGGTGCCCGAATCTGAAATTGGTGCTGCCACCTGGTGGAGAGCTCATATATGACGGGTGCCCGAATCTGAAATCCTGTCGTTACCCTACCTATCCGGGGTGGGGGGCTACTGGTAACAGGTAGTCAGGTTCCTTACGTTCAGATATATGAGTTCGTAGGCTTAAGACGAAGATTTGTAAAACTATATATTTTTGGAAACCTTAGGGCCTAACGAATCAGAAAATGTTTGTTGCCATTTTTTTCGAGGTCGGTAAAGCAGCCATCTTGGAGCTTTAAAAATGGCTACTTTCAAAAACGAATTTCTCAATATCTCGCCTACTAAATGACCTAAAATCAAGATTGCAGTGGTTAAGGAGCAAGGAATCCAATGGAGCTGACTACAATATAAATGAGACATGTATGGATTGGTATTTTGCATTTAATTCATATCTTGCATTCTTTTACACGATTAAATTGCATTATTCTTGGTCAAAATACACTAGCTGTTTTTATTGGGACATTCAGGGCTTTCTCTGGCTTTTTGTAGATGGTCCCTCCAAAGGTAATGAAAAGGTCCCTAAAATATCCTCATTGAATGCTGGTTTTAGTCATAGCTCAATGCTGTGGTTGAAAACACCAAACACTTCCAAGGCCTCTATGTACCCCCCTTTCTGAAGAAGGGAACGTTTGTCTTCTTTGCTGCAGACAACACAGATTTTTCTGAAGATACTGCTGATGGCAAAGGCACCACTCACGGAACAATCGTGGCAGTATACCAGAAAGCTAACGCTCCTGGAGAACCTATTGCCCCCCCTCTGACCATCGAAAACTGTCGGTCACGCCATACCATGTACAGATGATGCATTGTGACAAACCCAAACCACAGCCATACAAAAGGACAAACCAGTTTGCAGTCAACAAAGACGGCATCGCTGCAAACTATCAGCTGACACACCTAGGATGGATAGTAGCTTATGCATTATCCAGGCAGAAGACTGGAGAGAATCCCAGCATGATTCCATGTTGGGCAGGGTACAACTCACTACTGTCCTCAAGTCTGCCCGTCACTCAGATTGGATCTCTACCACTGCTTCCAGAGGTGGCTCATGAATGGTCAACCCTTCTCACTGTGATCTTGCAGGCAGGTGAGCTGAGGCGCCTGGCAGTTGGTGAAGAACATCCTACGGTCATCTCATTTGACATGGCACTCTATGAGATGGTTGTGCAGTTGTTGGATGCCAGGCCTGAGTTGAAGCGCACAGTTGTCCCCAGACTTGGTGAACTCCATGCTGTCATGGCTGCTCTGAGAGCTCTTGGAACATCCATAGATAATTCAGGCATAGATGATGCATGGATAGAAGCTGACGTCTATGGTTCAGCAACAACAAGATTCTGAACTGCTCACACTACAAGCGTTCTCTCCAAGCCCATATCTATTCATACGTAGCTCTGTATGAACTGGTACTGGAGGAATTCTTCAGAGAGAACCCACAGATGAAAGAAGACTTCTGTCAGGCAACGGAGCAAGTGGAATCAGCCTGTTCTGAGGAGAACAAATCCACAAAAGCTGAATCTGCCAAGAAAGCTAATGCTACCCTCCACGATCTCTTGACTACTGCTGAGGTGGTGAAAGCATTCAACGAGTGGGAAACACAGCGAGCCTCAAATGCCATGTTCAAATCAATCATGAACTACCTGCACCGAGTGGAGACAGTCCTGTTCTTCATAGCTGCATCTCGCAATGCTGATCTGACACTCCATCTGCAAGCAGCAGAAGGACTGGGCCAGCTGTTCTTTGCTTTTGACAGGATCAAATACAAGCGACTCTGGCCCAGATACATCGCTGATATGTATGATCTCAAAATGAATCATCCTGAGACCTGGAAGAAACTTGAAGCAGGTAATCTGTCAGTCACCAGAAGTGACATTCCGTTTGTGTCCATAGGTGCAGACCACGCATGCATCTCAACAAGCAGATGAAGGTCCATTCTGGACTGATTGGTATCTCAAACAACGCCAACGCTAGACAGAGATTCTTCATGGCTACCCCAGAATTGTCATGTCTGTCAAGAGAGTTCAAGGGTCAGTTTGAAATCGGAATAGCTGGCAAAAACACAGAACATCCTGGACTAGGGTTAAGTAACATCAGAAGAGATCTTGAGGCAGTTGACAAAATCAAGGCTGCAATTCTGAGTCATGGCAACTCGGTTACTGCTGAAGGTGACAAGTTGTACAACTTCATCACACATGCTTATGTCCCACAGGAGTATGTCCCACAGATCTTAAACATCAATGACACTGGGCAGAAACTGTACGAAGACTATGTGTCAGAGCGAATCAATGGAGACATCAGCCTCTGGGCACCAGTCAAGAAGGAAAGGTGGTTGTCCAAAAGCTGACAAAGAAGCCACCAACAGTAGTCACAGTAAAATATTTAAGTGTATGGTTCTACGGTAGACTGATGTCCCTAACCAGAGACTACGATGAGGTGATTCTGGTTTTTGACACCTACAAGGCTGATTCTTTGAAGCACATCACAAGAGAGAAAAGAAGAAAAGGAAAGGATCCAATTCAATATCAAATCAGGGACGACACAAGCATCAAGAACGTTCCAATGAGCCGCTTACTTTCACATGACGAAACAAAAGCGGATCTGACAGAGTATCTGGCATCAAAGACCATTGAATACAGCCACGAATCCCCCAAGCTTGTCATCGCTTCTGCTGCAGGTCACACTGAGAGCAACAGTGGATTGTACATTGAAGACAACAACCACGAAGAAGCAGACACCTTGTTAATCCACCATGCAGTTCTGGCTTCACGTCGCAACCCCTCCAGTGCACAGCTCATGTTCTTCTCTCCGGACACAGATGTACTTGTGTTGGTTGTTGCAAATTACGAAATCCTGCTGAAAAATACATATGTTTCCATGGCATCTGGGATTTTGGAAGTGAAGCCAATATGGAATGCAATATGGAATTGGTGTAGATCGAGCAAAAGCTTTGCCAGCGTTTCACACATTTACAGGAGCAGACAACACAGGGTGCTTTTCTAGAATAGGCAAAGCTACCTGGCTGAGCATCTACCTCAAAGCAGATGACCATGCCGTTAAGGCTCTTCACAAGCTTTCTCAGACTAGGAAAGTGACAGAGGATCTTCATTCTGCATTAGCGACGTTTGTTTGCACTGTATACTCTCCGAAAGGGATCAAAATCAACAATATCCCTGAACTGAGGTGGCATCTTTTCTGCAAACACATGGCAGAAAGTGAGAAGCTTCCACCCACACTTGGTGCCCTCAAGCAACATGTCCTAAGGGCCCATATCCAGGCCAGTGTGTGGGGTCAGGCTGACATCGCTCAGCAAGAGTTCCTTGACCCACTACAGAACGGCTACCACAAGGACAAGGACGGCCAGCTGAAACCAGTCACAACTGAGCTCCTCCCTGCACCAGAATGTATCATTGAGATGGTCAGATGCTCTTCACACAGATGTTCGTGCACTTCAGTGGGGCTCCCCTGCACAGAACTCTGTCAGTGTAGCTCTGACTGCCAGAATGAGGAAGACTGTCGTGATATCACGTATGCAAGTGACAGTGATGACAATGAAAATTATGGAGATTATGCTTAATTGTAGACTCAACAGCCTGTGTTTTTCAACAACAAAGCCAATGAGAGATTGTACATATTGTTATGTTAAACAATTTTGATGGATATTATGTTGGACTTGTTTGTTACAGTTCATTGAACTTTCAATGTACAGAGATTGTGGGATATGTTGGATTTGAATTGTTGATTGTCCAGCTTGTCCAGCTTTTAGTGTATGTTCACAAACTTTGTCCTGAGTGGAGAATTTTACTTCATAGTGTCTGATGATGTCATATTTTACTATGTCAGGATGATGTACGATGATAAGAGCACCCCTCACTTCACACAGGTGTGATTTTTTTTGTTAAGTTCTTGATTAAAAGGTACCTTTGTCTTGATTAAAGTTGTCTCCTGTCTTTTGAGAGATGTGATAAAGTGTTTGTGAAAAATTCCATTGTTTGGGAGATACATATCATCATACATATCAAGATTACCAGAATAATACCATTTGATCATGTAAAAATGCAAAATACCCACCCATTTACATTGAAAATCAGCTCAATTAGATTCCTTGCCCCAAAAAAATGTAGATTTAACCACTGCAATCTTGATTTTAGGTCATTTAGTAGGCGAGATATTGAGAAATTCGTTTTTGAAAGTAGCCATTTTTAAAGCTCCAAGATGGCTGCTTTACCGACCTGGCAACAAACATTTTCTGATTCGTTAGGCCCTAAGGTTTCCAAAAATATATAGTTTTACAAATCTTCATCTTAAGCCTACGAAATTACATAAGGAACCTGACTAAGGTAGGCCTACTGTATCCTCGTCAGAGGAAGATGATTCCGTTGGCGTGGAGTTGGGATCATCAGCGCCATCGCGTGTTACTGAATGAGACGGCGCACCATCATCCGAGAGCTCATTGTCTCATTCAAAAGTTTGTTCTTGTTGCAGAACTTTATTGTGTCGTACAGCGTGCGCTGTCTCCCTCCTTTGTTACTCGGAACGGGTCCCGGCCGTTTCCGGTTTTGCTTTGACATGGCTACAAAGTGGCTACTAAGTGGCTAGTAGCTACAAATGTATCTCTTTCCCCCTCCACCCCTCTATCTCTCTCTCTCTCTCTCTCTCTCTCTCTCTCTCTCTCTCACTCAAATGCTACCGTCCCCTCTCCACACACTGAACTGAAAAAAAATACTAGTTAGTAGTAGTAGAGTAAGAGTCTCGCTAAAGATCTTGCCTAACTATTATCTCCGTCTGCACCGCAGCATTATGGCAGCTGTGCATGCTGCTGTTCACACCACCCTCCTCCTCCACTCCGCTCCACCCCACACACAAACTAAAGCAGACAAACAGATACACGATGTCGCTTCTACAACTACTCAACTCTCTCAAAATGCTTCACCCCTCCACTCACCTCTCCTTTCTGTAATCCCTCGCAAATTGCAATCCAGATTTATATTAGCCAATTTAGCCTCAGTATCAGAGATGGCGACTGGAGTCGGAGACTCACACTAGAGTCGGACTCGAGTCAGTGTTTTTGCGACTCGAAACTTGGACTCGTCCCTCAGGACCCTCAAAGACTTCAGACTTGACTCGGACTCGAGCTCAAAGACTCGTGGACAATCTTTGTTTTCTATATTAAATATTTGGACGCATTTAATGAACGCGATGTCGACCCTCTCCCGCAAATGAACCGGCTTCCAACCGGGTTTTGAAACTGTTGAAATGGGAGGTTTTCTGTACTGCTGCTGGTTGCTGTGTGTGCGGCTGCCTGCTACCTGCTACTCACTCATGTGGCACGCCCCAGACCCAGCCACCACCACACCCACAAAACATCCCATCTCTCCTCAAATCATCATCCTCAAATTCAATCATTCATCATGGCAACGACGAGTACAACAGCTGCTGCTAGCGCTACAGAAACTTCTCCGGCGTGTGCCCCGGCTATAATTGCTTTCGGCTACACACAGTTTTCACAAAAAGACAAAAACAGATCCGCGAAATGTAAAGAATGGGGTATGGTCATTAAAGAAAAGGGGTCTACAACAAGCAACTTTCTTTGTCACCTCAAAACGCACAAGGAGAGGTAAGCTTGTAGGCCTACATTTATTACGTTGTACATTTAAGCGTCTCAGCACCAAATCCAAGGTTAATCCAATAATCCTACTTGGCATTTGCTACTATGAATTCACTACTATCATCGTGGTAGTTTAACGTTGCCTCCTGCCTCCTGTTTCGTCAAACGTAAACATGTCCCGTTTATTAGATCAGATATCAGATAGGCTAGGCTACCGAGTCCATAAGTCAGAACCCAATGGTAGTGAAGTTTCTGACATTTCGGCACGATAGAATGAGCTGACCCAGGGGGTCCCGAGAGGGGCTACATAACGTGGTGCGTGTTTGCTTTTTGGGGCACGTTATTCGTAACGTAAACGTCAGAGGCTAAGATTAGTGTACAGCATTTGGTAACAAATTAATAATAATAATAATAATACATCAGGCAATGTATGTATGTATGTGTGTATATATATATATATATATATATATATATTAGGGATGCACCGAAAATTCGGCCACCGAAAATATTCGGCCGAAAATGGCTAAAAATGTATTTTCGGCCTATTCGGTTTCGGCTCAAATAAGCCGAAAAATATCACTGAATAGTAGTAGTGGTCCTAAAGTTGTGAATCGAACTAAACTGCGAGGAAAACACAGATGTACAAGCCCAACGCGCTATGCATTGCGACGGGTAGATGGCTTGTAGATCTGCTACTTTCAGCGCAGGAAGGGCGCATGCTTATGACGCTCTTTAACTATGCATCATTCAGCCGTCAGCGACAGTCGCAACACAACACACGAGCAGCAGTCACGGGCAGCAGCAGATCAGCAGATCCGACACAACTGTATTGCACATATCTGTGCTTTCATCCACGATTCCATAGCCTTCTAAATCATATTTCCCATCCACGGGCACAAGCAACGTGATATTAGCAGCTTCCACCCGATCTGTGGTGGTGTTCTGTTGACAAGGGAAGCTAAGCTAGTAGCTAGCATGGGAGCTAACGTTAGTTTTAACACTATGTACTTTGCATCCGTTCCCCAACCCCTCACACTCGCTGCTGCGTTTACACGGGCAGACACAAAGACGAATGGGAATATCATTTGGAGCTTTAACAATGAAAAAGACATGCCACCAAAAAAAGACATGCCACCACCTATAAATTCAAACCCACCTCTGGAATATTGCTATCTCATTCCACTTTAATTTATTTTATTCCATAGTCTTAGTTTTTCTCTAATAAAGTTGTTTTTATTTGTTTTCTCATGTTCTCCTTGAAAAGTGTCTTTAAGTACTCACTTTATATAAATAATATTATCACTATTATTATTACTACTTGTTTTTATTGCCTATGCTTAAAAAAGCTCACGGCTCAGGTCAAATAGGCCTATTGATATGCGATTAAAATGTGACTAATTGAGATTAATTAATCACAAAGCCTCCAATTATTTAGATGTTTTTCAATGGACCCATAAGTGTTTATTGTTTAAGTTAGGTTTTGCCATAATCATGTCTTTTGCCATAATCAGGTAGCTTTACAACAAAGATGTATTCGGCTATTCGGTATTCGGTTTTCGGCCAACTGTTTCCTATATTCGGTATTCGGTTTCGGCCAAGAATTTCCCATTCGGTGCATCCCTAATATATATATATATATATATATATATTGTGGGCGCCACTGGACAACGATAGGCAGGAGACACCGCAAGTTTTGCCTACTCGGGCATTTATTGAGGAATTTGTTCGGTTCAAATTCAATGTCAACTGAAACCCAGCACACACACAACTGGTTGACTTAGGTTCTTCCTATTTCCAGGGTATAACAGTCTATATTTTCCTCTCCCTCCTATTCCTTCAGGAGTGATATGATCTGGGTTCCTCTTCAGGATTCCTCCATCCCGGGGTTGCCTGTGTAATAAGAAATACGATTAGCACAGAGTCTGAACAAGTGGCAACAGTGAGGGGATGTGTGTTTGTGGAGACCTACCGCCAGATTGCCACGTCAGTGCTCCCTCCGTGAGTCAGTGGAGAATGAGGCGGAGCGTTCCTCTGTTTCCTACCTTTCAAACCTTACGCACGCAGCGTGGCTGTTGCGTAATTGCTTTGATTGAGGAGGAAGACGGGTATGTACTTGTGGTCAATCAAGTGACCCAGGGCGGGTCGCTGTCTTCTGAGCTGTGCTCCGCCTCTGACGCTCCACTGACTCTCGTTGGGGTGGCGCTCTGATGGCCCGCTGACATCCCACAATATATATATATATATATATATATATTGTGAGCACTGAGCGGACACCAACACACAAGGCACTTTGAAAGAGGGCCACCACGGCCGTTTATTATTTATAATTGCGCTTTCACGCGCTTGGCATAGACTGCAACTCAAAATGTCTTTTAACTAAATTAAACTCCGCCTCTTCTCTGGCGGGGGGTTGCGTTAGGGTCCTCTTCCGAACGGGCTTTAGTGCGCCCTATGTCCCACACTCTGTCCCCGGTGTTAAGGCTGGCTCATGGGCCTTAACAAAGAAGGGAAACAAGCATGGGATAAATGCAAAAATATAATGTTTATTAAATAGAATCATTAATGTTAAAGTAGACAAAGGAAGTTTCCAACAAAAACCTGGCAGGGAAACTAAAACTGCCACCACAAACTGAGAACTGAACCAAACAAACAATATGCTCTGTGTGGCCATGCTCGGGTGTGGCTCAGGTGGAAGAGAGAGAACCACAGGCAAGGTGGCTCTTTTATAGTGATTGGAGGCACTGGCCAGCTGCCTCCAATCCTTGATTGCCACAACTCTCCAACCAGGTCCCATCACACTGAAAGACAGATTACTATTAGTAAAGCACACACAAACCCTGACATAGGCCCTGGGGCCTATGGGGCCATTGACAGGCAGATAAAAAAATAAACACAAATACATTATTATCATATACATACTACACACTGAATGAAAGCCCTGAATGTCTACTTTTAGGAGGAAAACAAATACACATTGATCCCATGTACAGTTTGTCAGTAGGCTATTGAATGCAGTTGGTCAGGTCCATAATTCTCTTTTTCAGAGAGAACTTTAGAGAAGGCATGGACCTGAACAACTATTATTCACAAAATAAGGCATATAGCGACATACATACTATATACCGTATGAAACAGAAGACTCTCTGCTTTCATAAGAAAAAAACTAATACTGTAATAATAATAAAAATCACACCCCTGTGAAGTGAGCAGTGCAATGTTGTGAAGTGAGCAGTGCAACATTGCACTGCTCACTTCACAGGGGTGTGATTTTTATTATTATTACAGTATTAGTCTTCTGTTTCATACGGTGTATAGTATGTACATGTCGCTATAGGCCTTATTTTGTGAATATTTAGTTGTTCATGTTCTATGCCTTGTCTAAAACTCGAGAACTTTAGAGAAGGCATGGACCTGAACAAATATTATTCACAAAATAAGGCCTATAGCGACATGTACATACTATATACCGTATGAAACAGAAGACTCTATTGAAAACTTTAGTGTATCAAGATTAAGAGTCAAGAGAAGGTCTGACATTATTGTGGGTGTTTAATTTATTTTATTAGTGTATCAAGATTAAGAGTCAAGAGAAGGTCTGACATTATTGTGGGTGTTTAATTTATTTTATTAGTGTATCAAGATTAAGAGTCAAGAGAAGGTCTGACATTATTGTGGTTGTTTCAATTTATTTTATTAGTGTATCAAGATTAAGAGTCAAGAGAAGGTCTGACATTATTGTGGGTGTTTAATTTATTTTATTGCATTATTATTTTAAGGCCATGCAGCTAGGCTGTCATCAGTTTGTTTTGCATTATGCAAATATGCACTGCAGTATAAACTATCTTTCAGAAAGTGTTATAGGAATAAAGATGTAATAAATAATATGTATATATTTTAAATATATTGCTATAGAAAGTTAAGAACTTATAATCATAATTACAGTACATTATCTGTGCTTAAGCCGTGTGTTAATAGATATATAGGGGGGGGGGGGGGGGGGGGTCTAATTTGACCCTTAGAAGCCTTTAACTCTGAGTCACTCTGACAGTGTACAAATGGACCCTAACGGGTCTATTTGGTTCCATCTGTACACTGAGAGACAGTTGCGACATTGCGTTTTACGTTACTGCCACAAAGCAGTTTTTTGTTTTTACCGGCTCCATGTGTTTTACCAGCTGACCAGTTCAGTTATGTCTAGTTCGGTTCTCGTTAGAAAAAACATCTTGCCAATCTGTACACTGAGAGACAGTTAAGGCCGGGGAGACCCTGATGTAAAGGATTTGTTTTTAGTAACGTAACGTGACGTTTACGACATTGCGTTTTACGTTACTGCCACAAAGCAGTTGTTTGTTTTCACCGGCTCCATGTGTTTTACTGCTCAGTATGTAATGTCTCTCTCTGTCGATGTCCTCTTTAATTCACTCTGGCCTACACCTCCAAAAGCCCCCTGCTGCTGGATGATGGTATTATTATAAAAAATATATATATTACTTGATTCCTGGCTTTTGCCGAGTAGATCAGAACACCATATTCACACACATAATAATAATAATAATAATAATAATAAAACTTTATTTGTATAGCACCTTTCATGACATGAAATGCAGCTCAAAGTGCTTTACAGAGCAATGGAGGAAAAAAAAGCAAGGCAACGACATTAAAAAACAAGCAGTAATGCAATACAGTGAGGACCTGAGAAACCAATGCAAAACTCAAACAAGGAATGCACAATCAGATCATTATAAAAAATAGCTTCAGACATGACTTCCATAACCCCAAACAGTTTTGGAATAAATTGAATCACTTTCTTAACAAAAACAATAAAAGCTCCATAAATCACCTCAAAATTAATAATAATATAATATCTGACCCACTGCATATTTCCCAAGCCCTCAACAATCACTTTTCCTCTATCTGTGCCAACACCCCAGATGCAAACTCGTATATCACAGCAGGCCCATCTACAATTAATACACACAATGGATCCTTTTCATTTAAAAACATCACACCTGTAGATGTACATCGTGTCATCAGTGAACTGAAGGAAAGCTGTGGGGCTGGTCCGGATGGCCTTGAATCCAAATTCATCAAACTTGCTGCTCACATTCTCATGTATCCCCTTGCGGATTTATTTAACCTCTCTCTGTCAACCTCCTCATTTCCATCAATATGGAAATGTGCGAAAGTCACCCCCATCTTTAAGAGTGGGGACACATCTGATCCCAATAACTATCGTCCCATCTCCATTATCTGTACCACTGCAAACATATTTGAAAAACTGATCTATAATCAGCTCTCACATTATCTGAGTCTACACAACATCCTGTCCCCAGTCCAATCAGGTTTCAGACCACATTTTTCCACCACTACAGCCCTGCTAAAATTCACCAATGACGTACTCCTATCCTCCAGTAAAGGCCTCCTTACTGGAGCAATATTTATAGATTTATCCAAAGCCTTTGATGTGGTCGACCATTATCTACTTCTTGACAAGCTCCATGCCATTGGCTTACAGCGAAATGCCATCCTCTGGTTCAATGCATATCTCCATAATAGGCGCCAGTATGTTGTTTCACAAGGTACCCAATCCGATTATACTATTATTGATAAAGGTGTCCCACAAGGTTCCACCTTGGGTCCACTCCTTTTTTCTATTTTTTTTAATGATTTACCTGACATTTGCTCACACAGTCAAGTTCAGCTCTATGCTGATGACACGGTTATATATTATTCTGGCTCTGACATAACTCATATTCAATCATCCTTACAATCCGATTTCAACCTTGTTCAGAACTGGCTCCACAATAATAAATTACTGTTGAATAAGAGGAAGTCCTGCAGCATGGTGTTTGGCACACGTCGCAGTCAAGCAAGCACACTTGGAATAGACATTCATTTTTCAAATGGCTCCCAACTTGAGAAAATTGACTCCTTTAAATATCTTGGAGTGTGGCTCGACCCAGAGCTTACCTTCAAACCACACATAGATTACGTTACTAAAAAAACCTATGGTTGCCTTAGCTCACTTTACCGTTAAAGTGCTTGCTTCTCCTTTGATGTTAGGAAAATAATTATTGCTCAAGTGATTCTTCCCATTATTGACTACGCAGATGTTGTGTATCAGAACACAACTGACTCTCATCTTAAACCTCTAAATGTTTTATACAACTCCCTGTGCAGGTTTGTATTGAGATGCCCACCACTGCCTCATGTACAAATCACTCAATTGGCTGCAGCCTAAATCAAGACGGCAACTACACTGGTATCTCTTCACTTATAAATGCATTTATTTTAGGTGCCCTGATGACTTAAAACAGTACCTGGCTCAGTCTACCTCATCCTATCCACTAAGACATCTTCAATACCCTTACTTTAAAATCCCCAAAATCTCCAATGTGGTTGGGCGGAGGTCTTTCTCCTACAAAGCCCCATTCGATTGGAACAACCTCCCTCTAGATCTTAGATCCATCTCATCATATAGTAGCTTCAGGACCTCCTTACATTCACATCTAGACTCAACTTGTCTTTGCTTCTAACCTGACTGTAACCTTTTATGACCCTGAAATATTTGCGCTGTGACCTTAACACTGTGTATTATGTGGTGGTTGGTGATTTAGGTGGAAGATGGTGAGCAAGCTATTTGTGTATATATGTATGTATTTGTTTATCTGTTTGTATCTGTGTACTGCATATTTTGTGTATTTGTGTACAGTATGCTTTTCTGTATTTTGTTTTTTATGGGTCCCTCTTGAAAATGAGATGCTGCATCTCAAGGGGCTGTCCCTTCAATAAAAATCTGAAATCTGAAAAATGAATAACAAAAAATAAAAGATCAATTAAAAGCAATGTTGTAGAAGTGGGTCTTGAGCTGTGTTGAGCAAGAGCGCCCTCTAGCGTAATCAATGAAAACAACCTTAAAGGGACACTTCACCCTTTTAGCTAAAAATATATATCGATGACCTTTATAAGATTTACTACACTTCTGGCGTTATTTTTTGTGTAATCTCTGGTTTTAGATATTTTAGATTATCCGATTGGCACTGACGTCAGAGACAACGTTTTCACTACACGTCCGGACTACAGGGTGTTTCGTCAGACTGCAGTCTGACCAGCCCCCAAACACAGCCGTCATGTACTGTAATATTGTTCCACCTCCTACAACCTTTGATGACCCCACCCCTACCGCACCGCTGCATTCCTCGCATTGTTTACAACATGGCGTCTGCAGGAACACCAGAGAGTGAGCGCTCCATGGACGAAGAGGACTACTTTCAAGTAATTGTGGAATCAGAAGTACAGCAGGGTTATTTATTTGAACCTGTGTACACAGAGGAACAACTCCGGCGCAGAGACGAGGAGGAGGCAGCTGCTGCTGCAGCCAGGCAGGCAGCAGTAGTTGCTGGGACGGACGTGGAGGAGCAGCGCGTCGGGAATGATTCGTGGTGCCTGTGCACCAACTGCGTGCCCATGGACACTGAAATTGCCTCGCTGTGTTGTCACGAATTCCCCTGTGTACAATTCCTGATAGATGAACTGTTGGATGAGCGAGATGCCGGGGGGGGGGGGCACCAGGGCTGCCGATACGTGTCACTCTCCACGACAGCTTTGGAGCGCAAATAGACAGACATGTCCTGGAAACCTATTTCAGGATTCCCAAAAAAACTGGGCGGAACAACCCGAACCAGCGGGTGTGGATGGACTGTTGACTCACGAGTACGTTTATTGCTAGAAAATAGAAATGTAGCATTGTAGCCGCTCTTCAACTTCTTACGTTGTGTCTTTTCGCTTTGGGTATGCTAAACCAGCTGAAGGTACATAATGGAGCCAACTAGCCCTGGTCCAGTGTCCAGTGCTAGGAGGCAACACGAGTCCTGATCTGAGTGAATTAGCCTGTTTTCTAAATACAATAATAAGCCTGGTCTATACTACTTGAGCAACACAACAATATGGCATCAATCTATTTATTCTTGGATTTCTGGAGCCACAGGCAGCTGGAATTGTGTTAATTGGACTTTTCCTGACTAACACTAATCATGTGAGATATTATAGAAGTGTAAGATCACAATAAATGGCATTACAGCAGTGCTGTGAAACATCTGGCCCAGTCTGTGACCAGTTTGGAGGGAGGGAGGCATATGAACTATATTTTCCAACGTTGAAAAGTTAATTTGAAAGGAATGTTTACATGTTTAAATGTTTACAGTTGGGGGTTTTGATAGCGTGCGTTGAAAAAGACGTTTACTAAAACGCCAAACAAACAACAAAAAGATGGGCCACCATGGCATGGCAGCCAAATGTATAGACCCACATTTATGCTACCGTATGTTATAGCCATGTTTTCTCAATGTACTCGGATGAAGTCATGTTTCATACTGTATACTAAATACTACCACGATTCGATCAAAACAGTACTATGACAATTACTGTAAATAACCTCTGTGCGACTCCTTTTCACTGGCGGAGGTTCAGCGGCCTCTGCTTGTTCCTCCAGGTTGATAGAAGGAACCGCGGTGCTCGACAGCACGGCTCTAGGCATTCTACCACCCATAAGACGGTACCTCGTCATGTCGCCCCGTTCAAACTCCTCCGGTTGGAAGTGCAGACTACACACACGCTCATTCTGTAGCTCCATGATTGCCGTGTTCTCGTTGTACTTCGGGTTCCTGATTGCTCTGACCCATTCCCTGCAACGCGTTGGGTCGTTGACTGGGAATTTGAAAGAGCTAATTTCACCAGGATGATCCCTCCGCTTCCGAAATGTACAGTGTGGTACCGCGCAACGCCGAACAACTGACATGATAACACTTCCAAAAAGTCGCAAATACAAATACTACTCAAGAAACAAGTCTGATAACTCAAGACTGCTCTGAACTCCTACTCTACAAAGTGAATATGGCGCTCCTGAGAATTTATACCCAACACCTGGGCGCTAAGCATGCCCAGGTGTTGGGTATAAATTCTGTTGACAGGTGTTATGTGTATAGCCGGTGATGTTATTGTCTATTGGAACCAGCGTGGATCACAGGGTGGATGTGTTTGGGAACCGCGCCCCCTCGGGGAGGTTGGCTGCGCAAAGCATTCTGGTAGTTGAAGTTATTAAGGAAGTGACAACGTTGTCTCTGACGTCAGTGCCAATCGGATAATCTAAAATATCTAAAACCAGAGATTACACAAAAAATAACACCAGGAAAGTGTAGTAAATCTTATAAAGGTCATTGATATATATATTTTTAGCTAAAAGGGTGAAGTGTCCCTTTAAGGCTGGAAGAAGGTTGAGTTATTTTTGTGTTTTGTTCACAGCACACCACAAAATACCATTGATTATTAAATATTGATGAAGATAGTTGCATAAAATCGTTTAAATGAGATGCATATGTATGTGACTTTGTTTTTGTCCGAAGGCACATTATGTCAGCCGAGGAGTGTTTTAATATAGAGAGTCTGCGTGTGACATCATACCCGGATGTTATGCAGGAACACCTGAGTGGCAAAAAAAACTACTTCATAGCCTTGATAGGATTTTAAAGTTTGGATGTATGGGCTATCTGGTTGCATTAAACAATGTTAAACTCGGGTCCGCGTCAATATGCCGACGGTCCGATCGACAACCTACCTCAAACCCTCACCCTAACCCTAACCTCCCCCGGGGCAGACACCTAAACCTAACCACCCACCCTCTCCCGACCCCCAGCGCACCTCGGATCATTGGTCCGTCGGATCATAGGGTGCTTCCCGTTAAGTCACCTTGTCACTCACTTTGCCTTCATTTTATGCATGTGCATTCCCTCTATTTTCTAATATGGTCCCTTTTGAAAAACGTTTGACACCTGGTTTAGACTGATTATATCTTGTGCTATGTTTATAATATACAAGTAGCACACAAGTAGGCCATGTATGGCCAGTTGTCCTTTTATTGGGTGTTGATGGTGACGTAACCAACTCTGTTTTAATCATTATCCTATTGGGTTGGATATTGCTCTTGTCTTCATGTCTTTATGTATGTAAATTGTCTTGTTCTTTGTTTTATGTCAAATGTGTGTATGTGTTCTGCATACTTGGCTGCTGTGTCGCATGACAAATTTCAGTGTGAACTGACAATAAA
This sequence comes from Protomyctophum bolini, assembly GCF_963924005.1. NCBI lineage: Eukaryota > Metazoa > Chordata > Actinopteri > Myctophiformes > Myctophidae > Protomyctophum > Protomyctophum bolini. Next base: position 50,179,032 of record NC_137866.1, read on the forward strand.
GTACTATATCATATATCATGTCTCTCGTGCGAGGATATCACACTCCACGCTTTGCCGACTACGCCAGATTGTAGCATTACGCGGAAAGCGGGGATGGAACCCGGGCCTCCCACTCGCCAGACCAACGAGCAACCTACCGTGCCAATAGGGCTGAGCCCAATTGGCAGGGCTGTTGCGGGCTCGTTCTTGGCTGGCGGCTACACTGAAGGCAGTCCATACTGGAGGGAGGGCGAAATCCATTTGACCCGGTCGGTAGTGTCCGAGGTCGGTCGGAAAGTCCGACGGTCCGTGGTCCGACGCGGCAGTCGGTAAGTCCGACGCGTCGGTCGGTAAGTCCGACGGTCGGGACTGACCGATCGACCGCGGGACTTACCAACCGACCGCCGCATAGAGCCCTGCGCGATTTATTGATCCCGCACCCGCCCGCTCCCGTGGAATTTCAGCCCATTCCCTCCCACGCCCGCAATGCTTTTATTTTTGACCGCCCGCAGTGACTGCCTGTCCGCCGCTCCTGCCCGCAACAAAAAAATAAGTCGCATTTAGTCCCGCACCATCTCGCAATTGTATCGTTTCATCCCACTAAACCAGCAATATTTCCATTGGGATCACTTTTAATCGGGTTTGCTGTGTATAATAATAACACCACGACAATAATCAGTCAAATGTAATAACACAAGGTGCATGCCGAAATCCTGAAACTACAAAGATGTGTACAGTATCCTCTCACTGTAGGGGTTCTCCTTCTTCACGGCTGGATGTTGATTCTGACGTAACGCTGCTAGAGATGCTTTTTTGTTCTCTTCCCATTTTCCGAATAACTGTACTGAAAGTTTCTGTCTCTTTACTGCGTTATCGCAATAAAGACAATAATTATCATTAACATCAACCATATTTTTGTCTCTCTCTGTAAGAGACAAAAATATGGATCTCTGAGCAATGCTGTTTACAATGCGAGTGCAGTGCAGGCGCTTGTGTGTGACTCAGAGCAGGGGTTTTCAACTGGTTTTGACCCAGGGACCACCATTCTGACTAGGAGCAGCCTGGGGACCACCACTATTGTGTCAGGTGGGTTCATCGTAGATCTACGATGGACCCACCCGACACAATAGTGGTGGGGCATTTATCTATTTTATGCTCTCAGACTAAGAGGATACACTAGGACCTTCCTCCGGAAAGCCCAAAATACCTTCTTAGAAATAAGAGTGCGAGATACAGGCCCCAAATTGGCCCTGATAAGCAGTTATTCAACACAGAGCACACTAGCCAACAACAGAATAAAAATTTTGAGAACCGAACGGACGATCTTCTAAAAGATTATAAAATTATATCGGCCTACAGAAAAAATAAAAACCTTAAAGATTATCTAGTACACAGCAAGCTAAAACACACCAGCACGCCAGGGACCAGAATACTTCAAACCCAAACAATTAGTAAAAAAAATCACACACGTGTGAACTGAGTGGTGCAATTCCCCCCCCCCCCCCCCCTCTCTCTCTCTCTCTCTCTCTCTCTCTCTCTCTCTCTCATTACACAGCACTACCCCTCCCTCTGTTTCTGCCGCCCCCTACTGGTATAAATCAGTAACATACTCAGGCTCATACACACAGGTGTACACACAGGTAGGTACATGGACATTGCTGATTGTAGGAGTGGTTGCACCACTCAAAAAATCACACACGTGTGAACTGAGTGGTGCAATTCCCCCCCCCCCCCCTCTCTCTCTCTCTCTCTCTCTCTCTCTCTCTCTCTCTCTCATTACACAGCACTACCCCTCCCTCTGTTTCTGCCGCCCCCTACTGGTATAAATCAGTAACATACTCAGGCTCATACACACAGGTGTACACACAGGTAGGTACATGGACATTGCTGATTGTAGGAGTGGTTGCACCACTCAAAAAATAGAACCACAAAACGCGTCTTAGAGATTAAACAACAAATAACAGCCAGAACCAGCAACTGCATTTATTTAATCACATGTGAAAAATGTGGTTTACAATATGTCGGAGAGACAGGTAAATCAATAGGTACTAGGCTGGGACGACACAGATACAATATTAACAATGCCAAAAAGACAACCACAAGATTGGTGCAACATTTCATGGCGCACGGCATTGAAGCTCTAAAATGCGCTGGACTTCAACACAATCCTAACTGGACAGTAGGACAAAGACGTTTTAATGAAAAACAGTGGATTAAGAACCTCAACACAGATTTTCCTGGAGGCTTAAACATGCCTAAAATCAGATCTTGAACACTACAAAACTTAAACTCAGGATTAAACTAGAGAAATCTAAAAGTGATTGGATCAGACTTCCTTCGGATACATGGCGAATGCATTTATTCCTTGCATTGTGCCTACACATGTTGCGATCTGCGGTCGCAACATGTGTATTGTGTAGGCACAGTGCACTGAAGTCTTTTAATTCCCCCCCCCCCACACACACACACGCACACACACAGAAACAGAATATATATTTTTCTCTTATTCTATTTTAATAATCTTCTCTTTATTTTAACCAACCAAGAACCTGCACTACATTTTACTAGGGCCTTATACAGTATACCTTTCTAACAGGCAGAGGGAACTGTTCATTGTGTACCGTCACTTTAAAAGCGTAATGTATACATCATCGTACGACGGTGTCACGCACCAAAAATAGGCCATCTACAAGCTCCCATTACAACTGGGGCCTATTTCACGAATCTTGGATTAACTAATCCAGGATATAGGCCAAAGCCAGGCTTTTTAAATCCTGATCTTTACAGCCTGGTTTATTCCGTTCCACTAAAGCCAAGCGAGGCTCAGAATTGGCGGATTTGGCGAGCCGGGATCAGCAAGCCTGGCTTAATAGACAGTCTGGCTTGTTGTCTCTAGACCCCTTCTGTGGATCAAAGATTTACTGATCCTTCTTCTTCATGGGGTATTAAGGCAGTTTGCATCCTTAATAGTTGCATTACAGCCCCCTTCTGTATATCTCATTATCTTTACTAATCTATTCAAGACTTACTGATACAAGGACTTAAGCTTCTAAAATAAATACTGCTGCTGTAATTAAAGAGAGAACATACTCTCAATAGTGGATAGACTGAATGATTAACTACCCCAAAAATATAGTTTACATTTTACCACTACTATTAACTTAAAACAGAATTCTTAATATTGTAAGCATAATGATATTGTCGCATTGTGATATTTGGCCATAACTCCCTCCTCTGAGGGAGCTACCTTTGGGGAAGGGGGTTGTTGTCCAGGGTTACACACCGGCATTCCGACGCATCGCCATTCCGATCATTGACTTCTATTGATCGGAATGGCGGGGTTTCTCCCCTTTGGTTAAGACCCCGCCACTCCGACGATTAAACACATCGCTATTCCGAACCCTATTGATCGGAATGGCGGGGTTTCTCCACTTTGGGAAAGACCCCGCCACTCCGACCCCGCGCCTCCGATACGTACATCAATCCACCCCCCCCACCACCCCACTCCGTGCATGTGCGTGGGGAGGCGGCCTTTTTTCCGTACAGTCGAGATGTCTGTCTGACGGACAGACTCTATCTCTATTATTATTATTATTATTATTATATTATTATTATTATTATTATTATTATTATTATTATTATTATTATTATACTGATGACAGAGTATGATTGCCGGACAGCGAGTCTTCTTCAATGATCGATAAGATATTATATAGCCTGCATGCTGCGTAACCTCAAAGTAGTCACGTAGGCCTACGTGTTGCCCTGCAGTGGGAATATTGCAATAATATAATGCTTGTCACATATATTGTATTATAAACATTGTCATCATCATCATCATCATCATTGTTGTCATCATCTTATTATTATTTGTATTATTAGTTGTTGTTGTTGTTGTTGTTGTTGTTAGGCCTATGCTATGATTCTTGTTATTGTTGTTATTTTCAATCTTCCTTGTGAATAGGCTACTAATCCAATATTTTCATGTTATCTTACTTGTGAGTATAGTATCTAATGCGCAGCCTTAAGCCTATCTTCCACACCCAAAAGTTCGCTTAGAAGGTCCGGATCAGAGACCAAAATGTTTAAATATGTTGCATTTTGGTCCGTTTAGTTCACACAGGACTTTGAACCAAATATATGTGAACAAATTGATCGATACTGACAGAATATGCTATTTCTATGGAAAATTACTTCACTGCCAAACACACACACATGCACACACACACACACACACACACACACACACACACAGAGTGCGAACCCGGTCTCTCTTTTAGGACTGATTCTAATGGAAAAAAGGAGGACACGATTTGTTGAACTCTCTCTCACTCTAACAGATCACAGACACGCACTGCCCAGCTCGCTTTAAAGCCCATGACTAGAGAGAGACTTATTGCATAGCCCACTGTGGTAGAATAGTGAAGTGCATCGCTCCTTTGCAGGACTTGTCGACAACCATACAAACGTTTTTGAACAACGCTTATATATCCACCCATGGTGCAGACCACAAGACGTGAATGTAGCTGCATTCTGCAATGCATTATACGGCATAACTTTGCGCGGCGGCGCATACTAAAAAAAAAAGCTAACATTCGAATCTGTACATATATAGGCCTATGTGTCGATAGCTTGTAAATCTGTTATTTTTTCCAGCATGTTAACTTAAAACATTGAAATGTGCTGGCTTGTAGAGGGTACTGTATGAATAAGCAAAATTCGTTACTTAGTAGGAACGAACAAACCAACAGCCATGCAGCTTAAAGCTGCTCAGAGAGGAATCTCAACATAAGTGGATTTCATAATGTGCAGTATAGGCCTACATGTGTCATAATAATTAGTACATCAGTGTACACAATCTGAAGAAAACCTGGAGACTGACATTCAGTATAGGTTAATAAAGATCAAATATATGGACTGTACAGTGCAGTACACATTGATGATAGGGGACACCATTAACCTTAACCTAGATATACCTTCAGAACCACTTCAAGAAATACAGTTTGTCAGACACCAAATTAATTTACAGATTGGACTCAAAAGCAGGCAGACAGGTAACTGGTTTTGACAGTGTTTATTAACAAGCTACTGTGCGCTATTTCCGAACGTGCCCAGTGTTGAGGGCCGCGCGGGCTTATGCCTGTTGCAACGTATAGCCTCTAAGGTGTATCAGCGATACAAAATCGTTAAAGATGTTGTATCGCTGATACACCTTAGAGGCTTACATGCTGCATAATATAACAAAGGCCTACAGTGTGGCACATATAGGACTTCACAGAGCGCTTCCACTTTTCACCGTCTTTGGTCATCTTTTTCTTTGTTTCCCTTCTGGTGCGCAAGTCAAATTTACTATAGGCCTACCTATGTTGCAATGACGTGGTGACGTGGGCACAATAATTGAAGACACACACACACACGCAACAGATATGTCCAGCATGTAATTATGCATACAAGTTCAGTTTTGCTAAGAAGCAAAGAATTACAGCCAGTTCAGATTTTTTATATGTGTATGAGACAACATTAAACGATAGAGCCTACACTGTTCAAAAATTGACATGCAGCCTACAGTGGGAATATATGAAATTAAGTGGGCTGTCCTATCAAAGTATCAATCATAGAAGAAGGCACTTTCCCGGAATTATTCAGCTTCTCGCTCTCTCGCTGTTCGCAAGGCAGCCTCCCTTTACACCGGTTCCGGAAAAAAACGTAATCTCTCTATTCCAGATGGCAGACAAAGCAAGAATAAGTAATAACAGGCGAGACAGATGTACATCATGTATAAGTTTATTTGTATTTAATAAAAGGATAGAAATATGACCTGTATTAAAAAAAAAAAACTTTTGACTTTGACACACACACGACACGCACACATGTACGCACGAGCAAATGGAGTGAACGCCCGGAGGGTGCGGGTGTCCTGCAGGGATGCCTGGACTCATTATAGCCTATACCGTATGCAGTCAATTATTATTATTTTCTCTCTCGTGCGCTGTCATGTCACATGTCATCCTAACCCGTGCCGTTTGCTTTCATGGACAGATGAACAGCCGAGACAGATCTTTATTTAATGTAATAAAATGGTCGGATTAATAGGCCTATGCTTCGACAAAGGTGAGAATTGGCACGCGCGCGCGCACACACACACGTGCGCCTTTCCCTGTGCGTTGGCGGTGTTTAAATTCCGGAGGGGGGGGGGGGTGATTGTGTAGCCTACGTTTCGGACGCCGTTTCGGAGGGTGGGGTGCTTGGTGGGGGCTGGGGGAGGCGGGGTTGTGTGTTGGGTCGGAATGGGGGTGCGTCGGAATGGGGGTGCGTCGGAATGGGGGTGTGTCGAAATGGGGGGGAGTCGGAACGGCGATGCGTCGGAATGCCGCTCTGTTCCCGTTGTCCAGACAGGGGCCAGACCAGTGCCGTATCCAGGGAATAATCAGCAGGGGGGCATTCATATTTCCAAGGGGGGCACTTGATTTTTCAAGTTCACATCCATATATAGCAATTAAGCTCTCACATTGGCCTATACAATAAAACAACACAAAAGGCTTGGAGAAGGGCTACAAGTATAGGTTCCAATTATACACCAAAACAAATAATATAGCCTAATTATTGTAGCCAACAGAACAAACAAACAAACATAGCCTATATACTGTCATGTGGAAACACGATCGCATCGCACCAACAACACAATGAACACAATGAGCATCTCCACGGCGGGAGGAAAGTAGAAAAAAAAGACTATAGCCTATGCACCAACCATTAATCACCAACAAATAGTTGAGCATTTAGGCTTATAGTGTCTTTTATATGTCGCCATCTCCACTATGAGTAAAAGTTTATGCACCAACCAAAAACAACAAGTCTATATAGTGTATTTATGTCGGGAGGCAAAGGGGGGGGGGGGGGGGGATCTGCGCGTCTGCAGATTGCGCGTTTGCCATTATGAAGGCTACTTGGGTATTTGTCCCGTTTTACCTGATTCAGTGACGGTGTGCCAGAACCAAGAACCTCTGGTGGAGAAGCATGCGGTGGTGGTGGAGGTCCGAAAGTTGAGCTGCTGCTGTGGAAGTTGCTACAGCAGCCCTCTGCCTCACTGGAATAATGCTATCCGACACTCGCAAACCCCCAGTAATGTGATCCGACGACCAAATTTCGTTGTGCATTTAGTAGTGCTCGGTGCTCGAACGACTCCCCGCAATATTAACAACAACAGGCGACATGGTGTTGGTTTCAGTATCGTCATCAGTCTGCCTTTCTGAAGGTGCTGGTGGGTTTATAGAGTTTGGTGTTTTGGCTTTGAGCCAGTTCCTAATATCCATGATTCAATTTTACCGGTTTGGGTTTGTTTTCACTGTGACTGAAGTCTGAAAATATTTGAATTGACCCGTCCTGCGTGGCAACACAGGTAATGACGTAGCTTTTGGTGCGCTGCATCAAAACGAATCCGACTAGGTGCACCGACTAGGTGCCAGTGTACTTTTTATTATTGCATTTTTATTACTATGAATTAATTAGAAAATGTAAATTTATTATAAACACAAAGAACATGAAAATAACACATTATATATTTATATATATTTTAAACCTGTAAAACATTAAAAATAATGGTGGGGTAGGGTTCTGGACTGGGGGGGCACAAAGTCTATCTGGGGGGGCAGCGCCCCCTAGTGCCCCCCCGTAGAAACGGCACTGGGCCAGACTGGTGAGGCCAAAATTTGTGCTATTGCCATTGAGAATACATTGGGCGTTTAAGTTAAATAACTCAGAAACTACAAAACATTTCAAAGTAAAAAGTTCCAGCATGTGTCTCCACAGTAAGCTGAATTTTACAAAGTGTGAATGGAGTTTCTAGGTGAAAGTGATTTTTTGAAGTGCCACTATCTGCCTATAAATGTCTCAAATTTGAAAGCACTATATTTCTAAAACTATGAAACATTTCAAAGATTCCTTTTCAGGCACAGATGTCCACCGTAGGATGAACCTAAATAGGTTTGAATGGGGTTTCTAGGTGTAAGTATGTAGGACTATGGGTGAAACGTTATAATGGTAATATGTTGTAAAACAATGAGTAATGGTAATATTTAGTGGTTTTCAAATTGCACGACAGCAAACTCATGGGGAACATTCACCAAAAGCAGCTGATCTACAAGCTCACAAGCTGTCATGATGTTGTGCAGCCTATATATTTTGGTTATTTGATTTTATATAGTGCTTAAATTAGTCCTTTAATGCAGACCGATACAAATAAGGCAACATAAACCCATAATAATTGAATAAATCTGGAAAACATCATTGGTTTGTGATCAGTTTGACTGCTTAATGAACAGTAAAGACATCAGGATTAGGTTAAACCTGGCTGTTAGCCTGCTCCGGGCTAAGTCCAAAGCATAAGTTTCCATGGTAACTTATGTAGCATCACTTTCATGAAACCGAATCAAGCCTCAACATATCCAGGTTAACTGGTTAAGTTAATCTGGCAAGATCAACCAGCTTTCATGAAACCGGTTAAGCACTGATCCAGGATATATTAAGCCAGGATATGTGTTAAAGCCCGGCTTAATCTCTAATCCAAGTTTCGTGAAATAGGCCCTGGTTGCATCGCGTTGTGAGCTTGTAGCTCTGCCTTTTCGGCAACGATAGACTGAAGCACATTGATCCGCACTATTCAATCGATCCGCGGCAGATATTATAACTCTATGGCAGGGAGATTTGACTTTCCCAAACGTATTATTTGAATTGGATGAATAACTTATGGCAACGTCTAAGCACAACATGCGTTGGGTGGAAGAGCAGGATTGTTGTTCCGCTGCAGTCGTCAGCTGCTGAAGGAGTCGTCAGCTGCTGCAGAAACGAATTCTGTGCGTGTTTAGCAGCAGCCGGATGTTTACATTGTGAGTTTTTTTGTTTGTTTATTTGACGTTGAGCACTTGACTTTTTGAAATGTTAGATTCGACTTAAGTTATTATTATTATTCACAAACAAGTAAAAAGAGTGCAAATGTGGTAAGGTGGTATTGCTTAAGGTAGCCAACTACGCCACCTGGGGAATTGCGCCCCAGGAGATATTTACTAAATGCAATACTGGACACCCGGAGCACGTAATGACTCCCAAACACAGGTTCAGTATACAGTATAATTAGGCAAGGCAGAAACGTGTGTACCAATATACAAAAGTCTTTATTTAAATTAATTGGTTTTAACAATATAAAAGGTTATAAAAACAGTCAATCAAGTAGGTATTTCATGTAGCAAGAATACAGTTCAATAAATAAGGTCTAAAGTGCTATACGGGTTATAAAGTGCTAGAGCATGGAGATATATTATATATATGCAATACACAAGTACATTTATATATATATATATATCTATATCACACTACTACAAGCCAGTACCGGGGGGAGGAGGCGAGCTGGCAGGCTCACCTATCCAGGGTGGTGGCAATATGCAACACAGCAACTCAAAATAATATACAACACAACAAACTCAAAGAAAAGGGCTTTACCACCACCACTGGACGGCTGTACTCTGCTCCAGCGTGGCTGTCCCCGGTACCGGTCCTGTAAGAAGGATAGATAGATTAGCTTGTCGCAGGGGCAAGTATAGGGTACAGGATAATATTAACAGTGATCTCTCTCCGGCCTATAGTGGGCCTAGTTGTAATATATATAATACAGCACTGAGTATCTATATATATATACACACAAGCCAATATAGAGAGGAATATGTTATAATAGGTAGAATAGAGAAGACGGCCGCTATGGGCTACAATCAAGAGGGCATTGAGTCAAACGATCAACCAGAGGACCACTCGTGGCCGTGGGTTGCGCCTTCTCACACACTGCAGTCCGAGTGTGGATCAAATGATAGGGTGCAGCAAAGCAGCAGGTGTGGTGCCGGCCCTGGAAGCACAACGGCTGTATTAAAATACTACTCTTATACTACTATAGTCACTGAGGCAGGAACAGTGAGACACACAAACTCACCCGCGTTAATGATACCAACGTGCACTGGCGTTGTACCCACTGCAGCGGTAGCCAGGTAAAGGAGTATACTGTAAACAACAAATGCCCATGTTTATACTCCCATGGCGTCAGACACCAAATGAAATATAAATGCTGCGGAGAGGGAGGGACACTAACCTAGGTGGCGCGGTGCTGTTTCACCACACGCCACGGGACAGCAGGGGAAAGCGTACGTAGCTTCAAGGCTAAAACACAACAAGTGCTCACAGTCAAGTTCACAGTCAGCTAGCAGGGCAGGTGAGCGTAACAGCAAAGATAGAGAGACATACCTGCACTGAAGTGCGAACCAAGCGCGCCACGGGACAGCTCTTAGATGAACAAGGTGCGGGAGGAATGACTCGAACCCGTAGAGCCTGTGTCACCCACCAGCAGTGTAGAGGGGAGAGACAGACAGCTGACAAACACGGCCGACGCGTCACCTTATAAAGCCGCTGATACAATCTAGCCCTAATCAGTGGGCGGAGGATGGGACGTGACAGCGTGGGAACGCTCACGCCCATCCTGCCACAATCCGTCCCCTCCATTTGCATCGTCGACCCGACGATGGCTAACTCCATGGTCTGTGCAAAGCGTAGACAGCATTAGATGCCGACGTGGACCCCCTATCCACAGCCTGTGGAAGGTGGTAACGGTTCGAATGCTGGCCCGCTGTAGACCTCACTGTTCTCCGGACTGCCTCGCTATTCTCGTCAGATCTAGGGAGTGGAAGCAACCTGCTGGACTCTAAGTCCACAGTCACAACCGCAGATGTTTCGAGAGCCACCAGCACAGTGGGGGCTGAATCCTTCCGATTCGGATCAGCTTCCGCACACTCTGGACTCACCTGTCTATCTTCGTTAATAAGCGGTTCGTCTAACTGAGGAACGGCGGGTTCTAGGTCCAACTGCCCCGTAGGGCTCTCTTTTGGGATAACAGGCTCAGCCAGGATGGAATCTGGTTGGCCAGAAGGACACAGGGAAGATGGATCTACGGGCAAAGACAAAGGGGCCTGGGGTACTTCTGATGTCAGAACAAACCAGTCGCCATCGTTGTGATCGTCACCCACCTGAGGAGGTGACCGTTCTACCCGTTGGTCGCTTGGAGAGTTACTGGTGGCGGACTCTTTCTCAATCCGGAGTTTGAGGAGTGAGCGATGAATATGCTTCACTTGGCTCGGTTCCTTCACCGGTGCAATAGTGTACACGGCCCCCCCAGGCTTGGGGGCTTTAATTACCCTATAGACCTCGGGATGCCATAAGTCATGAATTTTGTGGCGGCCTCTCACGCTAAGGTCCCGGAGATAGACCACCTGGCCCTCCTCCAAGGACGGGTCCCGGACTTTTGGGTCATGAAGCGCTTTTCTCCGATCTGCCGCAATCTTCAGCCGATCCCGAGCCCCCTCAAAGGCTATCTGCAGCCGATTTTGATGTTCAGTGACCCAAGCGTTTACACTGCCTGCTATCGGTTCAGGGACCCTCCCTAACAGGAAGTCCACCGGTAGACGTGGTTCCTGACCAAACAGTAAGTAATGAGGAGTCTCCCCTGTGGCCTGGTGGGGGGTGGTGTTGTAGCAAAATAGCATCTGCGGGAGGTAGTCAGCCCAATCAGTCTTACGGAAGGATGGCAGTGTGCGCAAGAGGTTGTGTAGAGTTCGATTGAATCGTTCACACTGTCCGTTGCCAGCAGGGTGGTACGGTGTAGTCCGAGACTTCTGAATCCCGTACAGACTACAGAGCTGTTGGATGAGAGATGCTTCAAAGTTTCGGCCCTGATCCGAGTGAATGCGACCAGGGACCCCGAATTTATAAAACCATTCATTGACCAGTACTTGCGCCACCGTGGATGCCCGTTGGTCCCTAGTGGGAATGGCCAGCGTGTATTTGCTGAACACGTCAGTTATGACCAAGACGTTTTCGTGACCTGACCGGGAAGGTTCCAAGATGGTGAAGTCAATCGCCACAATCTCGTTGGGCCGTGAAGCAAGAAGGTGACCCATGAAGCTTCGTGCAGCCGGTCTGGTATCCTTTGCTACCTGACACCGCTCACATTCCAGGCACCACTGGGCCACATCAGCGGACACTCCCGGCCAATAACACCGCTGACGGACTAACTCTGTGGTTCGCTCGACACCCTGATGTCCATGTTGCTGGTGTAACTGTGTCAGAACGTCCTTCCTCAGGACCTCAGGCAGAACCAACTGATGTGTCTCCTCCGCCCCATCCGGGCGGAAGACCTTACGGTATAGCACACCTTCTCTCTCCACCAAGCGATCCCATTGGCCAAGCAGTGTTGTTGCTGGTTTAGACAATAATTTGCGTTCCGCAGGGCTTGGGCGTGTCCCCTGCCTCCAGTGAACTAGAATTTCTTGAATGACCGTATCCCCAGCCTGCAAGGTCTGCAAGTCAGATAAGCTATGGCCAGGCAAAGCTGTAATGGTCGCCTGAGTTGCCTGAACTGGTTGCTCCGGTGGTACAGACATCCGCAGCACAGTTGGAAGGGTGGTACCAGGAATCAACTCCTGTAGTTCTGTCGCCCCTGCTGGGTGTTGTCGAGACAGTGCGTCCGCATTCCCATTGCTCCTACCCGAGCGATACTTCAGCTCGAAGTCGAATGGCGCCAGTTCGCTGGCCCAACGCTGCTCCACTGCACCGAGTTTGGCTGAAGATAGATGCGCCAGTGGGTTGTTGTCTGTATAGACAATACAACGATGCCCCAGCAAGTACTCACGGAATTTCTCGGTCATGGCCCACTTGAGCGCTACAAACTCCAACTTCATGGAGCTATAGTTCGTCATGTTGCGCTCAGTGGGGCGGAGGCCCCGGCTGGCGAAAGCCACTGGGCGCACTTTGCCCTCCTGCTCCTGGGATAGGACAGCACCCAATCCGCTGTGGCTGGCGTCCACTTCCAATATGAAAGGCAAGGAGAAGTCAGCATAAGCCAGGACAGGCGCAGATGTAAGCTTCTTCTTCAAGGCCTCAAAGCTTGATTGGCACTGCTCCGACCATAGAGAAGGAAAGTTCTGTTCTGAAACTCTAAGGGAAGCCCTCTTGGACTTTGTCCCTGCCAGTTCAGCTACCAGTGCGTGCAGAGGTGCTGCCATTTTGGCAAACCCCTCTACAAAACGGCGGTAGTAGCTGGCAAAGCCCAGGAATGAGCGCAACTCTGAGACTGTGGCTGGTTGACTCCAGTTGGCGACAGCCTCAATTTTCCCGGGGTCTGTGGAGACTCCCTGGCCGGAGATCACATGGCCCAAGTAGTGAACTTCACGTTGGAAGAAAGCACACTTCGACAGCTTGGCCTTCAAGCCCTCCCGTTGCAGCCTGCCAAGAACGAGGTCCATCCGCTCCAAGTGTTGAGCCACGGTGGAGGAGAAAATGACAATATCGTCAAGATAAAGAAGTAAAGTTTGACAGTTCTGATCTCCAAACAAGCGTTCCATCAGGCGCTGAAAAGTCCCCGGGGCATTGCAGAGTCCGAATGGCATTCGATTCCATTCGAAGAGGCCAAATGGGGTGCAGAATGCAGTCTTCTGACGGTCCTTTTCAACGACCGGGACTTGGTTGTACCCGCTGGCCAAGTCCATAGCCGAGAACCAGCGAGCTCCCGTCAATGCATCCAGTGATTCCTCGATCCGGGGAAGCGGGAATGCGTCCCTCCTCGTCTTTGCATTTAGCCGTCGGTAGTCAACGCACATGCGGAGACTACCATCTTTCTTCTTCACCAAGACGATGGGAGATGCATATGGACTGCTACTCTCCCTGATAATATGTGACTCCAGCAGCTGGTTTATATGGGCCTTTGCAACCTCGTATTCGGAGGGAGGTATGCGCCGATGTCTCTGGCGAACTGGCGCATCGTCCAGTAACGGGATCTCGTGGGAGATCAAGTCCGTGCAGCCCAAGTCCCCTTCATGGGCCGAGAACACTCCGCTGTACTTCCGCAGCAGGGCTCTAGCCGGTCCTTGGTCTTCACTCGACAGAGCACTCAGATCCAGAGCCTCAATCTGGTCTGCTATGGAAGTACCCCCGGTTTGGGAAGAGATGGTCGCTGTGACTGATCCCTCCTCGATGACGCCCGACGGCAAGGTAATCACCTGAGTGCTGCTCACTTGGCCCAAGACCACCCGTGGGTAAAGCAACACGTCAGTGGTTCCCACATTGACTACTGGGACATAGACCGTGCCCCGAGTCACTGTAAGTAAGGCTGGAGAAGCCAACAACCCAGCAGGTAGACCAGACTCCGGGGGTTCGAAGAAGACCGAGGTGGGAACTTCGTGGTCTGTACATGTCGCCGCGACCAGCCTCATCATGCCCCCTGGGATGCGCCATGCGTGCCTGCCACGAACCTTTACCTTCCCCAGGTCAAACCTAGCTGGTTGAGTTTCCGCCCTGTGGCATCGTTGTAAAGCATCTACAATGGGACTGGGGGCCTGCAATACTGGCAGTGATTTAAAGAGTGCATCCCCATGCTGGCCAAAGAGCTCACGATAGCGACGAACCATGACGTTCATCCCCAGGACCCCAGGAGCCTGGGAAGCAAGAGTTGTTGGAGGGTCTCTGACGATTAGTATTCCGCACTTCGGCACGATCTTCCCACAAAGCTCTACGTCCAGCTCCATGTAGCCGACATAGGGGATAGGGAGACCATTAGCAGCACTCAGCCGCAACCAGTGGCACGATCGTAGGCGATCCTGGCCCCATGGCTCGAAGTTCTGTACAAAGAAGGACTCAGTTATTGTGGACACCATGGATCCAGTGTCGATCAAGCAAGGCACCAGTCTCCCCCCAATACAAACATCCAAATGCGGACAAGATGACATTAAGCTTGATATTGTACCCGCATTAATAAGACCTCTTGAGCCATTAGGGTCCCCACCCGAACTACGGCTCTGTAGTTCAGGGGGTGCTAGTTTTCCGCCTGTGCGTGGGGGAACGATGGCCTGTCCCTACCTGATGATGGAGCCGGTGCCACACACTCTCTAGCTAAATGGCCGGGCTGTTGGCACCTCCTACAGATCACCGGACCACCACGTGATGTCCGACTAGGCTGCGGAGTGTCATATCGGAGTGCCATTGCCTGAGTGAGCTGGTTTATCTGCTCCTGTTGTTTTTTTAGCATGTCCTTCAATTCACTAAACTCCTCCCTGGTGAGCTGAGATGAGTTACCGCCTGATGGACGTGTGCCGCTGTGGACCGCATACTGGATGCCATGTGCCGAGGGGACGGAATAACTACGGCCCCTTGACCCCCCTGGCATTCCCTCCCGCTCCCAGCGGATCGCTTCCTCTCTAACCTCCAATAGGGTACTGGTTGGACACCGACGTACTAATTGTTTCAACTCCCGTCGAAGGGAGCTCTCTAGGACATGTTCTGTGAACTGGTCTCTCAACAAGGCCCCTGCATTAGCCATGCCGGCCGGTGAGCGCTGTCTGACTCTCTCCATTAAACTCAGAAGAGCAAGAGAAAATTCCTGTAACGTTTCTCCATCTTGCTGTTTCCTGCAGAAAAATGCCTCCTGTAAAGCTACGTAGGACTGTGAGCACCCGTACATGTCTTTTAAAATGCCAATAATTCTATTGGGGTCCTCCCTCTCCGCAGCAGGGCGATGTCTTATCTCCTCCCGTGCCTCCCCCTCCAAGTGGTCAAACAGAAAAAAAGCTTGGTCTATGGCCGAAAGATAGCGAGCACGCATGCAAGCCTGTGCCTCCTCAACCCATTCATTTATACTTGCACCTGACCTGCCGTTAAAATACGGGCACTTTCTATCTCGCGGCACAAAGACCAACCTCTCTGGTGCAATAGCACTGGCCCCTCCCGAAGGCGGTGCCAAAGTGGAAGGAACTGACACCTCAGAGGAGATAATACTACTACTACCCGGTTGTGCATCTCTCTGTTCCTGCCTCAGCGAACTATTATCCGCCCTTAGCTGCGCTACCAGGTCCCTGAGCTCTTGTAGCTCAGCCTCCGAAGCCATGATGGGAACAGAAAATTTTCAAGACTTACGACCAATTGGAGTAGTACCCAACCCGTATACCGTGGAAACCAGGGAGCCAATTCAGGTGACCACGGGGTGCTCTCACGTCCCACCACCACACACTGCTGCTTTGCTTCAGACTGGAAAAAAAAGAACAAATTAACCACAATCCACACCATACACTCCCAGTTTTTTTTTTTCACAGGAACCACTGTTCCAAACAGAAAAGGAAAACAAAACAAATTAACACGTCCCTGCCAAGCCTATTTCTAATTTGTAAGTCCTGCCGACCCACGCCAAATGTGGTAAGGTGGTATTGCTTAAGGTAGCCAACTACGCCACCTGGGGAATTGCGCCCCAGGAGATATTTACTAAATGCAATACTGGACACCCGGAGCACGTAATGACTCCCAAACACAGGTTCAGTATACAGTATAATTAGGCAAGGCAGAAACGTGTGTACCAATATACAAAAGTCTTTATTTAAATTAATTGGTTTTAACAATATAAAAGGTTATAAAAACAGTCAATCAAGTAGGTATTTCATGTAGCAAGAATACAGTTCAATAAATAAGGTCAAAAGTGCTATACGGGTTATAAAGTGCTAGAGCATGGAGGTATATTATATATATGCAATACACAAGTACATTTATATATATATATATATCTATATCACACTACTACAAGCCAGTACCGGGGGGAGGAGGCGAGCTGGCAGGCTCACCTATCCAGGGTGGTGGCAATATGCAACACAGCAACTCAAAATAATATACAACACAACAAACTCAAAGAAAAGGGCTTTACCACCACCACTGGACGGCTGTACTCTGCTCCAGCGTGGCTGTCCCCGGTACCGGTCCTGTAAGAAGGATAGATAGATTAGCTTGTCGCAGGGGCAAGTATAGGGTACAGGATAATATTAACAGTGATCTCTCTCCGGCCTATAGTGGGCCTAGTTGTAATATATATAATACAGCACTGAGTATCTATATATATATACACACAAGCCAATATAGAGAGGAATATGTTATAATAGGTAGAATAGAGAAGACGGCCGCTATGGGCTACAATCAAGAGGGCATTGAGTCAAACGATCAACCAGAGGACCACTCGTGGCCGTGGGTTGCGCCTTCTCACACACTGCAGTCCGAGTGTGGATCAAATGATAGGGTGCAGCAAAGCAGCAGGTGTGGTGCCGGCCCTGGAAGCACAACGGCTGTATTAAAATACTACTCTTATACTACTATAGTCACTGAGGCAGGAACAGTGAGACACACAAACTCACCCGCGTTAATGATACCAACGTGCACTGGCGTTGTACCCACTGCAGCGGTAGCCAGGTAAAGGAGTATACTGTAAACAACAAATGCCCATGTTTATACTCCCATGGCGTCAGACACCAAATGAAATATAAATGCTGCGGAGAGGGAGGGACACTAACCTAGGTGGCGCGGTGCTGTTTCACCACACGCCACGGGACAGCAGGGGAAAGCGTACGTAGCTTCAAGGCTAAAACACAACAAGTGCTCACAGTCAAGTTCACAGTCAGCTAGCAGGGCAGGTGAGCGTAACAGCAAAGATAGAGAGACATACCTGCACTGAAGTGCGAACCAAGCGCGCCACGGGACAGCTCTTAGATGAACAAGGTGCGGGAGGAATGACTCGAACCCGTAGAGCCTGTGTCACCCACCAGCAATGTAGAGGGGAGAGACAGACAGCTGACAAACACGGCCGACGCGTCACCTTATAAAGCCGCTGATACAATCTAGCCCTAATCAGTGGGCGGAGGATGGGACGTGACAGCGTGGGAACGCTCACGCCCATCCTGCCACACAAATAAGTTTTATATATATATTAGAAAGGTAAAAAGGCAAAAATACAACTTTTCTGAATGTCTGGCTGCGGACCACCAGCAGTACCTCCTCGGACCACCAGGGGGCTGCGGACCACCGGTTGAAAACCCCTGATGTAGAGGGCTGCTCTGACTGTGATGCTCTGGTTGGCTGTAGGTCTAACTAATAGAGACCGTTTGAATCTTTTTTGTAACCGCCCCTTGGAAAAAAACCTGAAGCTGAAAAGGTCGAGACTAATATCCCTTGCAGTGCAGTCCAGTGGTATATTAAGTATCGCAATGCGAGGCTACAGTCCTGCAGTCATGAGTTCGACGTCCGACCCAAAACCCAACCCTAAACCGGAACCGGATCACAGGAAGCCAAGGGTTAGTTTTAACCTGCCATGGGTTATTTTTAGCTGGCCGTGCATGTCGGGAGCGACGGTGTTGTCGGATTAATGCTTGTCGGACTGTATGTCTAACCAGTGTATGCACCCCACACAGGAACTTGTTGTACTGGCTGTATTCAGACAATCAATCTTTGTAAACACGACGGATTTAGCTAGGAGATAATTTCCATCAGTTTAATCCCCAACTCTTTGGGCTCATGTGGACTCTGAACTGTCCACATTCCATTATGTGCTGTACAAATAGAGGAGACTGGACTTCCATTAATTATTAGTGAATTTGTGATCCGTGTTCTGTTGGAGCTTCAGACACACAGGATCGAGCAGCAGACAGCAGGATGGAGACTGCTCTGTGGCTGAGTGTGACCTCTCTGCTGCTGTCCTCTCTGACCACCGAGCTGCACTGTATGGAGCTTGGTAAGTTTAAGGAGTGTTTGATGAACTTTGGTTCACAGGTTGTTGCTGTTCACAATGAGAAAGAGACTATATTTACTTATATAACAAAAAAAAGGAAACACCCAATGTGAGATGTAGGTGTGTAACGATTAAGGGTGTCAAGTTGTGGAACAGATTATATAGATTAAAATAATGTAAACTTTCAAAAACTTTCAAAAACAAAATAATAAATAGCTATAGCCTACAGAGCAAGACGTTTTATTGGGATTTTGGCCATGATTGTTTAAGTGTCTATGAACTGTTGTTTTAATTTAAAATTAGTATTACTGTTGGTTTTATTAGAATATTGTTTTATGTTAGTGTGGATGTGGTCGTCTGAGAACCACAGTTGGGGGGGGGGGTTTGGCTTTGAGAGGCTAAATCTCATCAAATGGTGGTCCGTGGCTCAAATGCCCAATAAATAATGGACATCCTTAATTCCTATGAAAAGTTTGTGCTTTTTTACAACACTGCCAGTGTTTTCAGTGTGGTGAGAGTGGTGGACAATCAACTTTTTCTTTCACCCAGAAAACATTTATGTATAATATATACAGAAGCACTGAGAAAACTGTTGCGCCTTTCTTCGTCCTTTTTTTCTCTTTAAACTTGACTACGGTAGCGGTGGTCTCAAAAACATAAGGGAAACTTTGACAGGAAAAGACTCGCTCACCGTATAAACAAAGAAGTAAAACTCCTTAGACTTGAGACTTAGAAAAATGTATTTTCTTTTATTTTAAGATGCTGTGCTCATGGTGCTCTGTGCTCATGGTGAGATTAAAAAGCAAAACGTTTTCGGTCCTCAGACCTTCGTCAGTGCTATGGTTTTTTACAGACAAAGAACTTGCTCTTAAACAGCTTCCAAACAATACAGCTCAGGTGCTGTGCATTACTAATTGGTGACATCACCTGATTGTGGGCGTGGACATTACAGAAGAGATATATATACAAAATCACAGTTAACTGTGATTTTGTCTTATCTTAAAATAAAAGAAAATCTATTTTTCTAAGTCTCAAGTCTAAGGAGTTTTACTTCTTTGTTTATACGGTGAGCAAGTCTTTTCCTGTCAAAGTTTCCTGTATAATATATATAAATGTTTTCTGGGTGAAAGAAAAGTTGATTGTCCAACCCAAAATCATCGGTTATGTCATGGGTCGTTGAATAGGCTACAGCTAGTTTTGACCAAAAACACAATCTGGGGACAAAAATTTGAAATAAATGTTCTGTATATTTTGTAAATCTGTTTACATTGAGGCAGATGGAGGCAGAGTTCCGCTTGTAAATGTATGCATTTGGTTACTTATCTCCACCGCTGCTATGAATAAATAAATACACATTTAATCACCCCCCCCCCTTCTTTTCTGTTTCTCTTTTTTCTTGCCTTTTCTTTCCTGTCTCTGTTCAGATGATAAATATATTTATATAGTAGTATATTTATTATTTATCTTTCCTCTTCATGCTGTTGTCTCGGTACAGATGATGAGGTATTACTGGTGAATGAAACCAGTGACTGTATCGGTACACTGTGGAAGCGTCCTCACAATGGATACTGGGCTGCCGTTGAGGATAAGTATCACAAGTTTAAGATGAAGGAAGCTCACAAAGTTTGTCGCCGGCTGGACTGCGGCTCCGCTGCATGGATAAATCACATTGAAGTCAGTCATTGGGTCACCAATGTGCAGTTGATCTGCTCAGGTAACAAACAATGATTGCTTTTCCCAACGCAGGGTAGTTTTTGAAATTAGCGATCTAACTTACCGTAATCAATAAAAAAACCCAAATCCATCCTTGGCAGTAGATTAATTCATCTTGAACTGTAACTCTGTGAATCCTGTTGCGCTGCCTCTTGGAGTCTGATTTTCCCCTTGTGGGATCAATCATTTCTCTCTCGCCCTCTCCTGTCCAGAGTCAGTGAGGTTGGTGAATGGGACTGGTTCGTGTTCGGGTAGAGTGGAGGTGAAATCGAATCAGTCGTGGGTCTCGGTGTGTGAATCTGACTTTAATCGCCACGACGCGGAGGTGGTCTGCAGACAGCTGGGCTGTGGAACTCATCCAATCCTCCTGGGGACGCTCTATGGAGAAGCCACTGTTCCGATGTGGACCAAAGAGTTCCAGTGTGAAGGCAACGAGTCTGTTCTCATGGACTGTGTAAACTCAACTAGAAACACCTGCTCACCTGACAAAGCTGTTGGACTCACCTGCTCAGGTAAAAGACAAACATTTAATACCCTTAAAAAAATCACGTCAACTCAATGTCATTATAACTAAGATATTTGGGAAAGAGGTGTAGCCAGAGATCTAACCAAATGTCCCATGAAAATCGCTAGCCTAGCCACCCAACTGGCTCTGCTCTGGGAGAGCAGCAAGACAGACTTTTATGTTTTGATTAGGCGTTCCATCATGCTCGTTAAAGCATGGCTGTGTCGCTATTTCAACCAATCAGATTGCTTCCTCGTAACGACCTATTGTATAATAGGTTTTATTGTGATGTTTCTGTACAGGGGTCAGGTTGGTGGAAGGAAAAGAAGGTAGATGTATCGGTAAACTGCAGGTGAAACCCGACGGAGAATGGAAAACAATTTTTGAAATTGATGACATCTGGAAGCTGATGGAAACGCATCCCGTGTGCAGACAGCTGGACTGTGGCTCCGTCTCCGCTCCGACGGGAACCAGTGGTCTGTTTGGGTTCTGGTTTCCCAAGAGTTATGACGATGTGGAGGTGATCTGTTCAGGTAACACACAACAAGTTCGGGAGCAAAAAGACGTGATCTAGTATCAAATCTATCAATATTATATCCATATTATCATGATATTAGATATTATTCTCTGTGATTTGGGATATTGTATGGCATAAGTGATCTATAGAAATAAAAAATACGGATCGGGAGCAAAAAGAAAACGCGATCGTAACATCCCTGGTGGAGGTGATCTGTTCAGGTAACAAACGACGACTTCAAAAAGGACACAATTCTAAACGGTGTCTTATGGGCAATTTACCATTCACTCATGTATCGCAATTTTTAATGCCACTGTTTTAAATTCGTAAAGTTCGAATCGTGATTTTTATTTTATTGTAGGTTAGTTTCTTCAGATTTTTATTTAAAAAAATATTTTATTTTTTCATGACAATCAGACTGACTGACGTTCTGCGGCTGCATTGAAGTGCATGATAAAACTATGGTTTATATTGTTTATAATTGTACTTTTACTCAAGCACATTTTTAATTCGGAACGTACTTTTACTCAAGTAATGTTTTTATTCCAAACCATTACTTGTAACAAGAGTATTTCTACATTGCAGTATTGATACTTTTACTTAAGTAAAACAAATGTACTAAAAAACATTTTCTACCACTGTCCACACATACCACAGATGTCAGGTTGGTGAGGGGAGCCAGCCACTGTGCTGGTATACTGGAGAGGAGACTGGATGGAGAGTGGAGAGCGGTGCATGCCAATCATTACGACTATAATTTCGAGCTGAAGATGGCGCATGAAGTGTGTCGACAGCTGGACTGCGGCACCGCAGCTTCCACGACCACCATTAGGCGTATTAGGCCTGACGGCGCTCCCAGCAGTGTGGAGGTCATCTGTTCAGGTGACAGACAAAAAATCACACTTTGTGTGAAGCCCACTGATATGTCTTACCTCGTCATTTAGTGCCCTAAACAAATGTCCATAGACTTGGCTGGCAAACAATCTACTTCCAAAGTACTCTAAAAAACATTAAATTCCATAGATTTACATCATAATGCTCTAAACAAACATTACAATAGACTGGCTGCCATATGACGTAATCTTTAAAAGCTATGCATTGGAGGGCCTCAACAATGACTTCAACAATGACAGAAATCTATACAGTCTCATTTAATCTCTCTCCCTCTCTCTCCCTCCCTCCAGAGTCAGTTAGGTTGGTGAATGGGACCAGCTGGTGTTCGGGCAGAGTGGAGGTGAAGTCTTACCAGTCGTGGGTCTCAGTGTGTGAAGCTGACTTTGACCGGCAGGATGCAGAGGTGGCCTGTGGGCAGCTGGGCTGTGGGCCTCCTTTGGTCCTCCAGGGGGCGCTCTATGGAGAAGCCAATGTTCCGATGTGGACTAAAGAGTTCCAGTGTGAAGGTAACGAGTCTGCTCTCCTGGACTGTAGAGCATCAGACTCCATTAGAAACACCTACTCACCTGACGAGGCTGTTGGACTCACCTGCTCAGGTAATACGCCAACTACACTTTGCACAACAGGGTTCCACTGTGCCTCAAGGTAGGTTTGTGCTGGTCCGGTGCATCTCAACAGTTCCAGCAGAGAGCTCCAGACCTCCAGCAGAGAGCTCCAGACTTCCCTCTGGAGAGGGATGTCTGGAGCTCTCTGTTGGAACGGTTGCCCCCGCAACCCAACTCCGGATAAACGGTTGAAGATGCATGGATGTGTGGACAGTGCATCTCAGGAGCAGGACTGCTATAGATAGTAATAAAAGGCTTAATAAATTGTCCGAGTTTGCGCCAGTGCCTTCTTTCTACTACACGTTTTATAGGTTTGGTTTGTTATTGTCAGGAATGGGTCTGTGTTTCTGTATATTATTCTAAAAGTGTGTTTTGTGCTCTGGTGGTATTAGTTGATTACCACCGCACCTCCCGAGCTCCATTAATATGACTTTATATTAAAAAGATGCACCATTTATTCTGTGGTCTCTGTCCAGATTTCAGGTTGGTGGAGAGAGAGGGGAAGTGTGTTGGTAAACTGACAGAGAGGCACGACGCAGGGTGGAGGCGTATCTACGACGATCGCACCTGGACTCTGATTAAGGAACACCAGCTGTGTCGACAGCTAGACTGCGGCTCTGCTGCCTCTGCGATCTTTTTCGACACGGATCGCGGCAAAACTGAGTTTATCTGTTCAGGTCAGTCGTTTTCAACCCCTTTCACGTCAAGGTCCATTATTTATTCAGACCAAAAACCCCTGTTGTCGTTGGATTCTATTTTGTCCACAATTCCATGCTGTGTTGATGTTGGTAGCCTACCACACCAGAGATAACAGGCACACA
This sequence comes from Protomyctophum bolini, assembly GCF_963924005.1. Classification (NCBI taxonomy): domain Eukaryota; kingdom Metazoa; phylum Chordata; class Actinopteri; order Myctophiformes; family Myctophidae; genus Protomyctophum; species Protomyctophum bolini. Next base: position 50,202,685 of record NC_137866.1, read on the forward strand.
TTCATCAAAATAATTTTGTCAAATTATGTAGACTTCTTGTAAATGAACTTAAGTAAGGCAGATGTTTAACAATAAACATCTGCCTTACTAGTTAAAGATCTATAAGGGTCCATTTGGTTACCAACTGCATAATTTAGCTGGGGACCACCTGGAAGCCCCTCAAGGACCACTGGCGGTCCCCGGACCACTGGTTGAGAACCACTGGTTTAGGTAACAAACAATGAAAGCCATCTAAACAAGTGTGTTATCACAAAACTGTGGTTTAAATCAACAGAAAAGTCAGTCTTTCTCTACTCAACAAAGATGTCTCGTCTAACAACACAGATGTCAGGTTGGTGGGAGGAACCAGTGACTGTAACGGTACACTGGAGAAGAAGAGAGACGATGGAGTGTGGGTTCAAGTTCGGGATTCTGTACATGCCATCAGTCTGAGGGCAGCGCACGAAGTGTGTCGACAGCTGGACTGTGGCAGTGCTGCTTCAGTACTAACCCACGAGGAAAGGATGTGGGCCCCGAAAACCACCAAGATCATCTGTTCAGGTATCAATTTACAATTTAGGCATTTAGCAGATGCTCTTAATCCAGAGTGATTTACAGTAAGCAACACATGGTAATACATCAATTACAAATAGTCATAAAGAATCATACGTAAACTAAGTTTGGGACATTTGGAGCGCTGTCCTGGCGTTTTCAGTGAATGTTCTTCCGGTAACATGTCATTAGTCAGAAGGTTCATTTTTCCGAAATTACTATCCCTATCTCTAACCCTAACCTAAACCTAACCGCAAGCACGGGACCAAACCTAAACCTAACCGCAAGCACGGGAGCAGTGCATGTTGGGACAAACGGGACTTCGGATCTATGGGCAGTTCCCGTTCTTCCAGCTTCCCTGCGTTGGCTGATCTGAGCGCCAGGAGGGTTTGTATGCTCTGATCAGACTTTGAAGGTATGGGCAGTGTTTGAACACGTTCAAAGAACGATCGTTCACGAACGCGTTCATTTCTGCTTGATGAACATCATTGTGAACGTGTTCATTTCTGGCGTGTGTGAACGTCTCTATTGCATTTAAAAGCATGTTGATCCTCCTGTCATGCAGGCAGACAGCAGACACAGAACACCTCCTGACCCAAACACCAAGGAAAGTTGTTTAAATTATTGATTGATTAAACATAATGTGCCTTGAAAAATAGCTTCCAATAGCTTGTTATTATTGCGTCGAGGAGGATGTGTCCATATCGCCCCGAACGGCCAACAAAAGACATCTCCCTCCCACAGTGAGTGAAGCACAGTAATGCCTGATTTATTACTGCTACTCGCCGTGAGCTTGTAGATCAGATATTTTCAGCACACGGAGATATGCAGGCTGTGAGAACCGAAAACATTCAGAAACGTTTGCCTTCACAATTAAAGCATGCCGCTTTCACAAGTTATCATGTTCCACAAGTTGGAACATGATAAGGAATTAAGTTATTTTTGTAAGGTTTGGACTTCATTCCCAATAGGAATAAAGTATGCAGTGTAACTTAATGCAATGCAACGTAATGACTCATTCAGCATTAAATCATGCCCTGTTTTTCTTTTATTTTCTTTATTTTTTCCCTTTTTTTTGTCTGTCACACTTTTTTCTTCTCTCTGTCTTTATTTGAAAAACTTCTAGCCTCACAGCTAGAAGGTCCTGGGTTCGATTCACGCTCGGGGCGCTGTGGGTGCTGGCGGCGTGTTTCCTCCTCCACGTCATCAGTGCCCATACCAGAGCGGTGTCCACCCAATATTCCGACCTACCAATATCCCGACCTCCCATAATTCCGAAAAAAGCAAATAATTAAGAACTCCCATAGGTCCGACATCCCGTTTTCCCGACCCTATTAAACCCATAATCCCAAAATCCCATTGTTTCGACCGTGCCCATATTAAACCCATAATCTCGACCTCCCATAATTCCGGAAAAGGCAAATAATTAAGAACTCCCATAAGTCCGACATCCCGTTTTCCCGACCATATTAAACCCATAATCCCGAAATCCCATTGTTTCAACCGTGCCCAACTATGAGCCTCGCGCACAAGGCCACAACCGTGGGCAAACGCTCACGCACCACGCTCAATGCTCAAAGTGTTTGATTTTATTCTGCTGCTGTTTAACATTTATGTCCAATAAATAAATGCTATTCCTATGACTAAGTGTTTGACTTTATTATGCTGCATGTTTTTACATTTCTGTCCAGCAAATACATATCATGCGTTGGTGCCATAGACTGAGAGCGATGAGACGCACGGGGGCTGCTGCAGAGCAGAAATGCGCACGGAGCGCACAGAATGCTATCCCTTAAAATAAATGTTTCACTGTATTCTAGGCTGTTTTTACATTTCTGCAACAAACTATTCATTCGTGCGTTGGTGCATGGTTCATTCATTGAAGGATGCCGCCATTTGGGAACTGTCCGAAGTGCTGAACCAGCTGCAACCAGCTTCAATTAATGGGGCCGGCTTGGTTCAATAATAATAATTACAGTTATGAGGGTATAAAACACATCGAATGCCTTGACGGCAGTTGATGAGAGTTACAACGGTGGTTACACAACTCACGTGCGTAAAGTGTCGCTATCCACGCTGTATAATGGCAAGTCTACAGCCAGGTAAAAGAGGAGGCAAGATTCTGGTACATAATGGATACCGCTACCAAAAAAACAAATCTAAAGGTGCCAAAATGTAACCCCAAACCTCTGCATTCAACATGGATGAAGCTAATCCAAATATAATAATTTTGAATGCTCCAGTCCACAATCACAGAGACGATGGTAATGTTATTTCAACGACTGCCATTGTACAGAAGATGATTCAGGCGATTGAAGCTGACCCAACAAAGCCGGTTAAGAGAATTTATGACGAGGCCGTCAGACAGGCTTCAGATGATGAGAACATCCCCACATTCGACAGTGTGCGCTACAAACTGGCCAGGAAACGCGCTTCGCTGTTGCCTCCAACCACACCTTGCAGTGTTGATAAACTTTGTATTGAACATGAGTGGGCTGAAATGTGGTATGGGTGACCTATATCCTACTGTTCTGGCCTGATGTATAGGCCATACCTGTTTTTCTGTTAATAAATGTGAGATATAATTTTGCAAATGATGATTGCTACTTATTTTCTAATTTATTGGACATTGGTTTGCGCTAATACACTACTACTACTACTACTACTACTAGCCTAATAATAATAATAATAATATTTGCATTAACAATATAAACAATAATGCTATAAATTAAGCTAACAATAAACAGTAAAGCGTATCTGCTAGGCTATTTGTTCCAACGGAGTTGACAGGCCTATAATTGGCCTACCGGTATATTGATTGATTGAATACTGGAAAAATATGTGTTGAATACAAGGTCTGCTAAGAGGATTTAAAACCCAAGAATTGTTTACATTGGGAATAAATGAATAGTTTTTAGATATGGTGCCATGGACCAAAATCATCAGGGAAAAAAGGGAATGTCCGCACAAGATATAAATTATGTTTGCTCCCCATGAGTCATGGCCCCGTCTTCTCTTTAACAAGATAACAGTTTGCTCACTGCAGTGAAATATTTACTCTAAAAAGGATAGCATGAATGGTGCCCTACTTGCGAGGATAGCATGTAGTATAGGCCTACAGCTAGTATTCACTATCGAGTAGACGATTTGCTGTCGACACGACAGCGAGCTGTTCATGTTTAAATGTATAGGCTACAGGTTGCCTAGTGGAGTGCGATCATGCACCAACGCACGAATGAATAGTTTGTTGCAGAAATGTAAAAACAGCCTAGAATACAGTGAAACATTTATTTTAAGGGATAGCATTCTGTGCGCTCCGTGCGCATTTCTGCTCTGCAGCAGCCCCCGTGTGTCTCATCGCTCTCAGTCTATGGCACCAACGCATGATATGTATTTGCTGGACAGAAATGTAAAAACATGCAGCATAATAAAGTCAAACACTTAGTCATAGGAATAGCATTTATTTATTGGACATAAATGTTAAACAGCAGCAGAATAAAATCAAACACTTATCCAAAAGGCATTGAGCGTGGTGCGTGAGCGTTTGCCAACGGTTGTGGCCTTGTGCGCGAGGCTCATAGTTGGGCACGGTCGAAACAATGGGATTTCGGCATTATGGGTTTAATATGGTCGGGAAAACGGGATGTCAGACCTTTGGGAGTTCTTAATTATTTGCTTTTTCCGGAATTATGGGAGGTCGGGATTATGGGTTTAATATGGGCACGGTCGAAACAATGGGATTTCGGGATTATGGGTTTAATAGGGTCGGGAAAACGGGATGTCGGACCTATGGGAGTTCTTAATTATTTGCTTTTTTCGGAATTATGGGAGGTCGGGATATTGGGAGGTCGGAATAATGGCATGGCACCACCAGAGCGGGGTTGGCGAAAGGGCCTTTCTGTGTGGAGTTTGCATGTTCTCCCCGTGTCCCCTAGGGTAGGTACCCTCACAAAAAACATGCAGTAATCCTGGTCTCTAAACTGCTTCCCCCTGGCCAGCCGGGGCGCCTGATGGAGGGGAAAGGAACTGGTTGGAATAACGTGTTCCTTCCACGCTATGTCCTACCAGGAAACCCCCCCCCCCCCTGTCAGGTGTAAAGGAGCAACTTGGACACTCAGGCATGAAGGAAGCATGAGTTCAAGTCCGTTGCTCTCCCCATGTCCCCCATATTTGGGGACTAGGTTGGCGGCGGGTGTGTAGAGCCCAGGATCACATTAGATAATTGACACAGGGGTGAAGTTTCATTTTTACATTTTTGAACTGTCAACTGAACTAGTTCATAAAACATGAACTTTCCCAACACTGGTTCCATAACTTTGGTTGCTTTGAAGACCAGCATCAGCGTTTTGTACTCCGGGAGCCAATGCAGTGAGTGCCGTGGAGAAAGGGGAGACATGTGAGAATTTTGGCTGGTTGAAGACCAAGCGAGCTGTGGCATTCTGGATCAATTGGAGAGGCCCCCTTATGGCCACCCTAATTAATAGTGGATTGTTCCTTCTACCTGCACTATTCATATGTTTAATTCGTAATTTTAATGCCAATAGAAAAATATGTGACATACACACTATATCTCATTCTAACGGTAATCCTATAGTATTATACCCAGTCCTGATGGTGGCGGTAACTTCACCATTATGCCGATTTTGACCAATCAGAGCGAATCTGGCGATGTAATTTCCTGTTAACAGAACATCAACATCCGCTGTCTTTCTGCACTGTGTGCTACACAGTCAGATGTCCGGGATGCTAAGCTATCATCGTTTATTTTAATAACTAAGTCAAATTAATTTCTAATCAATCCCCAAACATCGCATTTTACGCAGCGATGCACATAAAGAGTGTGCACGTAAGGATTTCTGACGGTTTTAGGTATATTACATCGGCCGTTAGCCAAACATGCTAAAGGTTGCTACATTAACCTCCCGATTACATGGAATTAAACAATTACGTCAATAGCCATAAGAGGGTTAAGTGCACACGCCAGTAGGCCAGTAAGGAGAGTCACATTTTGATATGACTGATGTCTGGATAAGGAGCAGACTCCTGGGTGAGGAAGGGTTTGATTCGTTGAATGTATCAAACAATGACAGAAATCTATGTAGGTTGGTGAACCAATTGTTTACCTGCCTATTGTTTTAGTAAGGCCGTGGAAGTATTATTCACGCTATTTTTTTTATTTATTGGTGAAAGGAGGGGATTAATATCAATGCAAATTTGTCAAAATGCGATATTCGAGGCTTGATTAGACCTTAATTTGAGATCACACAAACAAAAACCATCACAAAAGGAGGTCTCTGGACTCTGGTGGTACGTTAATGGCCGACTTTTACTTCCGGTTTAAACGTCAGACAACAAGCGTTTGCCTTCTCTGCTTATGTTGCACATTTGTCTGGCTCTCGCCGACTAACGGCACACAATCAGCGCCGGGATTTCTTTCAAAATAGGAGCTTGGGGTTTCCGGGCAGATATGGCAGCTTTTACTCTGAAAGCCACCCCCCCCCTTCCGTTCCATACAAAAACCCGGAGGCATAAGGTTGCTTGCTTAACTTACGATGATTACGATAAAAGTAGTATAAATGCACATATCTGCTTCTGCAGCTATTAATGTAAAACCGAAAATTAGCTGTTCACAAATCCTTTCACACTAATATATCTGTCAAGTAATCAGGTAACCAGCATTAATCATGTCGGGGGTAAATATAAACAAACATCGTTCTGTGTTCAGTACACGAGGCGGACGCCATTATGCAACAGTGGTTATGTAACAGGGCGACGCCATTATGCAACAGCATGCTACAACAACTCTCCAAAACCGCGGCATTTTCACCGTATTTAAACACACTCTAAAGCACTCAAATTCTTCCTCAAACGTCTCACAGTATCTCCACATAAGCACTCGATCCTCAAGGGATAAGATAATATTGTTTTCACGTTGTACTAACCTGAAAAACAGAATGAACAGTCACAGAAATGAAGACAGAACTTGTTTCTCTTTCATTCCTAATTTTCCTCTGAGGGGAAAGGGGGCGGTACCTTAACCTCAAGTTGGAGCGTCAGGAAACATGTTCCATTCTATAGAAAGGTTCCGCGTTCCTACACGCACCTATATTATATAATATGTGTTATCGCATACAAATGGAGAATCAACATAGCAGCACCCCCAGCACCCCCCACCAGCAGATGTATATAAACATAGAACATGAAGGATATCTGCAGATGTTTTCACTAAGCCATTGTATATGCCTATAATAGTTTGTTAATTAATATCCCCGATAGTAAAAAAATAATAATCTCTACAATTGTCTACAATTGAATAAGTTGAAATGTGGGACGATCGTGACTTGATGCCCCCCCCCCCCCCCCCCCCACCCCCCACACACACACACGGTGTGAAGGTGTGGTTACAGTTACAACAATGCACCCAAATGGGCACCCTCGTGAAGCACCCCCCACACACACACACACACACACGCACGCACAGTCCCTTGTCGGACTATTGCCTGGTCTAAACTACGGTTTGTCGGACTATTGCGGGAACTTCTGTCTAATGTCATGTAGAACTGTTGGAGTAAAAAGACGGTATTTCGGACAATGGTCCGACGGGTGTCGGAAAAAAGACCGCCTCCCGAAGTGGGTGGCAGCGTGCATGCGCGAACAGCAAGGTTTTGTTTGATATCAATGAAAAAGCGCTAGGACGTGTGTACACGTCATCGCAATCCATCGGTATGCCGACGGTCCATTGGTCCGATCGACAACCTACCTCAAACCCTCACCCTAACCCTAACCTCTCCCGGGGCAGACACCTAAACCTAACCACCCACCCTCTCCCGACCCCCAGCGCACCTCGGACCAATGCTCCTTCGGAGCAATGGTCCGTCGGATCCATCCGTCGGATCACCCAGGACGACTCACGTCCTACGGTCTAAATGGGTTAAGGAGTTAAAATGGTATAGGTCAGGGGTTGCACAAAAGGTAGGTCGTGATCTACCAGTAGATCACAAAGGCTGTGCAGGTAGATCACATGACATGCTCCTACAAATATATAATTTAAATATAAAATCTGCCCCTTGAATTGATTGATTTATTGACATCCAAAGGGGCCCGACAAACCCTACCAATTCCATTTCCCCCTCTATTTCCAATTCCAAGTGCGTTTCTCTTATACAGTATGTGACGCCAGCGCTGCTATTCCCTCAGTTAAAAATATTAACTATTTTCAGCAATGGAATAATAATGCTTTGGGTTGGTTGATCTTGTTGAGCTGGTGATTTTGAAAGTAGCTCTTAAGTCAAGAAAGTGTGGGCACCCCTGGTATAGGTTATAAATATACCATCATTGTATAGATAAGTAAAATGGTTTATAAAACTCTCTCTCTCTACCAGGGTCAGTGAGGTTGGTGAATGGGTCCAGTGAGATCTCGGGCAGAGTGGAGGTGAAGTCTAACCAGTCGTGGGAATCGGTGTGTGAAGCTGACTTTGACCAGCAGGAGGCGGAGGTGGTCTGCAGGCAGCTCGGTGGTGGAACCCATGCAATCCTCCAAGGGGCGCTCTATGGAGAAGCCAGCGTTCCGATGTGGACCAAAGAGTTCCAGTGTGAAGGCAACGAGTCTGCTCTCCTGGACTGTAGAGCCTCAGATTCAACGAGAAACACCTGCTCAACTGACGAGGCCGTTGGACTCACCTGCTCAGGTAGCTACTATACCACCTACACTTTAGATTTCGTTTAGCGGGTGGGTGTGTGTGTGTGCGTGCGTGCGTGTTGGATAGCGCTCTATACACCAATCTATTGCTTGTCTCATTCATTCCAGCATACGCTTTTATTAGTATGTGTTCTGATAGAAATCACACAGTTACTAATTATCAGCCTGTAAACATCAAGTAAATAAATAGCAGCAAAACAAAGGAAATCATCTCCTGTATGTCAACAGATAAACTGACCTGTAGCACAGGCTACTCTGTTCCACGCAGACTCATTTATTTTCATTGTATTTTTTTCTTTAACTCTCCCAGGGCCAAATTAGCCATTGGGGCCCTTCAGTGAAACGGGACTGCGTGGTACTGGGCCCTGATAAATTGGCTGATGATTGTGTTCAATTTAGGTACAAAAGATGAAAAGAAATGGGGTTCCCAAACACTGGGACCCATTTGTGTGTCGCGGACACATTTTTATGCTTCCCGCTTTCTCTTTTGGTTTCCTACATTTAGTTTTTCATTGTTATTATTTCAAAACATTTTCAAAAGAAAATGCCGGTACATTACATATATTTGAGAAAAAAAATATATATAACTTTATAAATAGTAGTGAAAATTTCTCTTTTGGGTCACAGGCTAAAAAGTGTGTAAACCACTGCTGTAGACAAACTCTAACCAACAACCAAACATTATTGTCTGTAGCCTAAAAAGGGGGGGACGTGTGTCGAGGACCTCCCTAGGGAGACGCCCGAGAGGCATCCTAACCAGATGCCCGAACGACCTAAACTGGCTCCTTTCCAGGCGAAGGAGCAGCGGTTCTACTCTGAGTCTCTCTGAGTAGATTCTGGTATCTGGAATGCTCGCCTTAAAACCTGCTCACCCTAGTTTTTTTGACCTCCCGTCGACCACTCAGTGAGGCGGATCTTGTATTCTTGTATCTGTTTTACTGAGAATGTATGGTTAGGCATAGTTTTACTATAAAGGTTAAGGTTGGGAATAAGGTTAGTTATAAGCCGTTTAGTTTACTATGCTTAGGAATACCATGCTGAACAGTTCTGCCTGGTTGGCTGTGTTTTGAGGTGAGCTTTCCAGTATTCATCCATTCTGTCTCTGCGTAGAGTTCAGGTTGGTGGGAGGACGCAGCGACTGTGACGGCGTGCTGGAGATGCAGCTGTGGGGAGAGTGGAGGCCGACGTTCGAGCGCTACAACGACTGGGACATGAGGGACGCGCACGTGCTCTGCAGACAGCTGGGCTGTGGCCGCGCACTCCACACGGCCAGGAGAGGGAGCTCTGAACGCCACGCAGTGTGGCGCACGATTTCCAGCTGCGATGGACATGAGTCTACGGCCAAGGACTGCATCACGAAGGAATCAAATTACCCTGGTCACGCCTCCGATTTACGGGACATAACGTGTTCCGGTAAACAAACAATGGCACTAATACAGTATCTTATTTCATCAATCTATCTGTCTGTTTGTTTGAGCATTTTTTTACAACTTTAGTTAGTACTAGTTACGTTGTAGATTTAGATTTTTATTACTAAACATACATTAACAACTTAGTGAGTGCTATTTCCACCATAGTTTCAGCATATCTTTTTACAAGTATGTGTTACTCATCCCTGCGAACGTCAACAAAATAGCAGCAAACTGGAGGACATCATCTCCTGCATGTCAACAGATAAACTTAAAACAAATCTTCTTTGCTTCAGGTCGCCCCGTTCAACCAACGCCAAACACCAGGTAAACCGAGACGAATCAACAACTAAAGTTCTAAACTATTATAAAAATATTTTCTAGACTAAAATGTTTTCTTCTAATCAAAGTGATGTTTATTCTGTTGTCTCTGTGCAGAGCGTGATAAGAACTTCAGGTTGGCTGGATGAACGGAGAAGTGGAGAAACGCGCTAGCCCAATGAATGAAAGTGGATGTTCGGAGTAGCGGTGTCTGGAGACATTTGATAATTCAACATTAAACATATCACCCATTCTTGAGATAAGGGACAAAACTTTTTTCAAATCTGATTTTGTTTTACATATTAACTGTATGATGATTTCGGGTGTTACAGTACAGTACAGTACAGTAGGGCATTAACCAAACGTGATTTTTGATAGTCGACTCGACTACCATCAATCGATTACAGACCATCGATTTATAGACGATTAGTCGGCGGTTAAATATGATATTTTTTCCATCCAATCAAGCATTAAAACATCGTGTTCTGAAACAGCCAGCGAGTGAAGGATTAACTGCAAAACAGAGCCGGTGAATGCAGGCCGAGTGGAATAGTAAGAGAGTGGCGACACACTTTGATCTTGCCGCAAAGCGGGTACCTATGGGCTATAGTTCCAAACATTGGAACTATCCCATTGAGATAGAATGAGCAATTCCGCATTCCATTGTTACAGTGGGAGTCAACGTGAGTGTCGCCACTCTCTTACTAGATTACGCTGAATGCCGCTCTGATTGGCCGAAATTAGCTCAGCTGTTTCAAGTCAAAGTTGCAAGTCCACAATGACTCACGGATGGACGCGTTGTGAGCTTGTAGATCTGCTATTTTTGATGTGCAAGACTTTCTACGGAGCAGCATAGCATGTTATGTTGTTCACAATGTTTGTTCAGTTGGAGAGCGACTGGAGCGGGGAGGAGGAGAAATGAACGATGCAATGTTTTTCATACAACCCTAAATGTTCAACAACAAGTTCCAACCGGGAACATTCAGAAACACCGCCATTCAGAAACCCGGTTAGGGTTAGGGTTCTGAATGGCGGTGTTTCTGAATGGCGGTGTGTTACCGTTACGACCACAGTTCCTTTGGTTTTTAGAAGGAGCTACAAGCTAGGAGGAGGTTATGATTACATACTAGGTTTGCTAGCTAGCAGGCTGCCAGGCTATGAATCAGATACTGATACTCCATCGCGACTATTATAACTATGATCGCAGCAAGGGCAGAATCCATTAGTTCCGGTAAACACTGTCGGCCGGTCGTTTAAAGGGTCGGTCGGCCGGATTTTTTTTTTATTTACCCGTGGGTAGGTCGGCCGGTCGTTTGATAGGTCGGCCGGTCCGTGGATAGGTCGGCCGGTCCGTGGATAGGTCGGCCTATCCACGAATTTCTTTATTTCTTTTTTTTTTGGGGGGGGGCCCCCAGGAACCCCCAAATGGTAACTCTGTCATTTCTCTACCGTTTTGGACGGGGGTGGTCTCATTTGAATCGTGTCGCCCCCCGGGGGCGTCTTTGGGGGTCTCAAGGTTGGGGGACCCCCTGGGGACCCCCAAATGGTAACTCAAATGGTAACTCTGTCGTTTCTCTACCGTTTTGGACGGGGATGGTCTCATTTCATTAGGGGGATGTGACAAACATAATTATTGGTATATCAAACGGTTACTTACGTTTGCTGCAACGTAACCCAGAAACACACATTTCTATGAAAAACACAAGAGTTGACTTGAAAGCTTTGGACAATGTTATATTATAACAAATGATAATTATAATTCAAATGAGACCACCCCCGTCCAAAACGGTTGAGAAATGACAGAGTTACCATTTGGTTCCTGGGGGTCCCCCCAAAAAAAAAAAAAAAAGTAAAAAAAAAAAACGGCCGGCCGACCCTTAAAACGACCGGCCGACCTACTCACGGACCAGCCGACTTATCGCACCCGCCGGCCCATGGGCCGGTACAAAAAAATTAATAATAATAATCCGGCCGGCCGACCCTTAAAACGACCGGCCGACGGTTTTTACCGGCCGACGAGCAGGCCGGAACAAATGGATTCTGCCCTCCATCGTGCGGAATAGCTGTTTTAATAATGCCACGCGCGGCACGACTGCACTTTTGTTAGATAAGCAATGCATGAAGAGACATGAAATCACGGCAAGAGCTACTGTAGTTTGACCACACCAAACTGGATAATATTGGGCAGAGTGAGTGAGGTGGAACTGCTATAATTTACTGTAGGGCTGACCTTCGATCACGTTTTTGATGATCGACGCTTCGATAAAAATTTAAACCTGGCCTACTACTTTTTCGTGAGAAAAACTTTCAAGTGGACAAAAAAAATTGCCATGCATCTCCTGCAGATCACGATGTTTAACGCCTATGTCCTTTTCAAGGCGAAGAACCCGGCCAGCAAGAAAGCGTTGTATGGCTTCATACTGAGTGTGGTGACCTCATGGACCAACCTCAAAGAGAACAGGAGAGAGGAAGGGGAAGAGGAAGAGGAAGAGGAAGAGGAAGGGGAAGGGGAAGAGGAAAATGAATGGGAAGGGGAAGGAGAAGAGGAAGAGGATGAGCCCCGCAGGTACTTCCCGAGGGCACCACGCTGTGACCCACCTGGTCGCCTGGATGGGAATAAAGCAGCCCATAAGCTGATGCACATCCCATCGACCAAAAATAAAATATACCCATCCAAAGTGTGCAGGGTGCACATGAGACGGGGGCGCCGCAGAGAGACACGATTCCAGTGCGGCAGATGCAACATACCTCTGTGTCGAGCATAGACTGTAAAAAATATGGACAAAGCGTTCCGCGGGTCTAACATGAACGTAAAATGAAGCCTGTCAGTCCTTGCAATGGAAGTCGCCATCTTTCTAGATCCGTTTGGGCCCAGCTGGCCATTGGCTGGCCCAGACAACGAGGCGGGACTTCCCCCCTTCTTCTTCGTTGGTTTTTATTTTGACTCGAGTGGGTGGGGGATCCCGTTCATAGACTGTAACGGTAGCCACGCCCCTCAGAACATGCGCGACTTTATGGTCATTTTTTTAATACATGGGACCATAATTTTCCAAAAAGAATATTATGACATTAGAAATGAGACTTTAAACTAGTGACTGGAAGCAAAAAGTATTCATGACCATGTTTATTAAGGTAATACAGTCTAGGTGAAGTTGGGCCCAAATACATGGACTTCTATGGGGCTATGGGCTTTTTTGAGCCCAATGACAGCGCCACAACAGGCCATTATATGAACTTTCATTTCCTTAGTGGCTTCACAAAATATCTGTCTGACTGCCCCCCTGGTGTCGAGGCATCTGTGACATCCTTTACCACAGCACAGATAAATACCAAAACATTCCTGTCGAATAAACTGTTGTCCCCCCCAACACACACACACACTCATCCTAGCGCCATGCGATGTGTCGCAAATGGGAAGAAGGCAATAGCGGGAGGGCGATGCTACTGTGAGATTGACAGAGCTACATTTATGAATGAGCCACAGTTGTGTGGGACCACAAGAACACCACAATCCTATCAAAGTAATTTGCAAGATCTAGAAACCAGTGACACTAACTCTGTATGTGGTATCAAGTCTGACTCTCCTTTTAACCAGCTTGCTCATTTCCATGTTTGCCAGCCTGGCCTCCCACCATGCTTAGGACATGACTTGTTTGAGGGCGTTGTGAATTATGACCTTGCTTTGTTCATTGGTCATTTAGTTAAAGGTCCGCTGACACGCCCCGAAATTAATATGGGTGGTACAGCACATCACGTGGTCTGACTGAAAACAGTTTGAAACAGTTTGAAACGGGGCTACGGCGCTAGCAACAAGTGGCTATAGGTCAGGCTAGCGTTTTTGACGGTACATTTAGCGTCATATTGGCTATAAATGTAATTGAAAAAAAATATTTTTTCGCCAGAAATGCTTAGTTTGAATGCAATTGAGGTTGGCGTGGGGTTTTTTAGGGGAACTGCAGCACAAGCGCAAATTTTGGACTCAAGTCCCATGTTCCCCCGGTCGCCAACACCCCTGTCTGCCCGCTCTGAGACCTCTCAGCCCCGCAGCGCGACAGTCGTGACTACGGACAGTCTGCTGTTGTCTGGCCGCTGTGAGAGCAGCCCCGCAGCGCGACTACTGTTATTTTCCCCTCTCAGCCGCAGGCTGACATGTACACCCTCGCTCTCACTCTGTAATACCGTAGTTAGTTACCACAACATTGTTCAAGTGAACTATAGTGTGTTTATGTTTGTATTCATTGTAATAATAAATATCGCTATGCCGAGGCATAGTCTTGCGGACGAGATCATGAGCCTCTACGGGGGACTGGGCATGTGTGTACACACACACACACACACACACACACACACACACATGCAATGGCACGGAATCTGCCTCGGGCGTCTTTAGCTCTCTTCCCCGCTGTCATGCACTATAGCCACGGCTAAAAGTTGTGTGTGTGTGTGTGTGTGTGTGTGCGTACACACATGCCCAGTTCAATGCGGGGACCTGACCAGAGACTATACGTCCGTCCGTCCGTCCGTCCGTCCGTCCCCCCGTGTGTGTGCAGCCTGCATCTGAGACGGGCTAGACTGTATGTTGTCATGCGGAGTGACGCGGCGATAAATAAAATAATCATAGCGATATTGATTATTACAATGAACAAGCATAAACACACAGTTCACCTGAACAATGTTGCGAAAAAATAATTTTTTGAATGAGACTTTCACCCAGTATTCAAGCTAAATGTGACACCAAAATAGTAGCATAAGTTGCTATGCTACCACGGCCACCAAGCCCGGCGAGCCCGCATAGAAGTCGTTGGGGAAAGCCCCTCGCCACTCTGACGTCAGAATCATGATAGCATTGTTTGATAGCAGTTCTTAGCTCCCGAGGGGCGTGTCAGCGGGCCTTTAAGGAGATGCATTTTAATTACCTGCAACTAAATCGGTGTAAGAACCAATTCAAATATCAAGGATATGATGGCAATGACAAACCGGCAGACATCTCTCCTGACGGTGCGAGACTAATATAAGGCCCCGATTTTGAAGTTCCGTTTTACACTGGGGTAATACATAAATTGGCCTCGCTCTGCGCACAATGGTATTATGAAAGCCTTATCGTCCCGTGTTGAACGCACACACATATGGCATACAGCGTTCCTGAATATTTTAGCATTGTGGGAGTGTCCATATGTTAATTATTTTCGCTTTGCGCAATCTGCTAATAAGCCCCTTGACCTAAAAACACTCAGCGCATAACGATTAGACGTGGGTCTGACCACCTCATAAACGCAAAAAGCACTGTTTGATTTTACACTTGAGCGGCTCTGGGAGGCTGCTGGAGTGTTGCCAAGTCTGTTTATTATAAGTGGCTTCTTTTTCTGTAAATATTGGTAGTTGTGGTTGCTTTTCTTGTTTCTAAAGTGGTTATTTGGGCTTTTCTCCTAATGTTGTTTAAACCAGTGATCCTCACACAGCACATTCCCATGTCAAGGATCCCCAGATGAATGCATTTGCCCAACTAAGGACGGCTAATCCAAAAAACTAATTACATTTTTCCAAGATTACTTTTGAAAATAGCAGATCTACCAGCTCACAATGCATCACATTCATTCATTAAAACTATGAACTCTGACTGCAGGCGGATATATAATGATCATTATAACAATGTGCAAGAAAATATTTAAAAAGATGGAAGAACTTTATATTTGTGGACAATCAAAATATGTTTTTTATTTAAATGTGGTGTCATTAAAATTAATCTGGATATGGCAGACTCACTATCTAGAAATTAAAAACATGGCACTTCATTTAAAATAGGTTACAGACCCCTGTTATATGCGCTTATTTTGGGATTATTTTTATAGACCTATTTACTTGTTTCTATGAGACATGGCAAAAGCTCTTTGGTTGCGTCTTTTTTTTGTAAAATGTTGAGATTAGAAACGGCCATAATTCTTTCATTTCTCAACCTTAAAAAAATATAAAAACATCTCCATAATCCTTGGGAAGTTTGCTTTCATAGGCTGTATCACACCCGATTCAAGTCATAAAATGCTACGAGTGAAGACCATATACCATCACGGGCCACAGCATTACGCACCACGCATTCAACTCATTACTCATTTCAAATATAATATAATTATAATTTAAATTAAAATATAATTTTACTGGTGTTTCTCAATAGAAACAAATTATTTTGAGGCATAAAGGTGACAGCATGCAGTGCAATAGGAATAATTAACCCAAATGTGACAAAGTCATATGTCATGTCTTCTATGGTGCCAGCCTGAAGAAATGTGCGCATTCCGTATGTGACATCAGCTGACTGGTAAAGAGAATAGTACGGACATGTTGATTGGGTACGTCTCAAACACGCCTTAAACACTCCCATGACTAATTCAAGGCCGTTTTGCGCACTCCACAGGGTGTCGAAAGCGCTTCTTAACATGCTTAAAATTGCTATATGACTTACCACACGCCCCCAGCTCATTGCGAACGCAGTGATTGCGAACGCAGTGAGCACTAACTATGAGACCTAGTAGATCATGTCTGTCTGTGTGTCTGTCCCGTTGTTACGTCACCATGACTCAGCCATAACCATATAAGGAGTCCCCAAAGCAACTATACGTCCAAAACCCAAATATGTACGAGCTGCATTCGCTTCCCGCGTTTGCGCGTCTTACTTGTAAAACTGTAATATTATATGTAATATTATTGGAAGTGGTTAATGGGGGCCTAAGTGTGCATGCGGTTAAAAACTGGTGCTTTCTTAGATTGCTACCTCTCTTGGTGGGTGACAGGATTAAAGATCCTTGTGACAATGAGGTGTGGCAGCTCATTTTGCAGCTGCGAGAGATAGTGGAACTTGTCTGTGCACCAGCCATTACAGCAGGCCAAGTAGCATAATCTAAAAGTCATCACTGAAGAGTACATATACTACAGGAAAAAGCTCTTCCCTGATCATCCCCTGAAGCCGAAGCATCATTATTTGAGCCATTATGCAGAGCTTATCATACACTTTGGCGGGGTCGACCCATAATGCCGACGACCCATTGTTTCTGAGGGTCCATTGTTCCGAGGGTCCATTACGGTCCATTGCTCCGAGGGTCCATTGTTCCGAGGGTCCATTGCGGTCCATTGTTCCTACGGTCCATTGTACCGACGAGCGGGGGTTAGTGATGTGCGGGCCGACCCGCTGTCCGCAGATGGACGGGTCAACGCAATTATCGTGCGTGCAGGATAAAAAAAGAAACACTGCACGTTTCTCTCTCTCTCTCTCTCTATATATATATATATAGACATTAACATTTTAATTAAGTACATTACTACTACACTACGGAGTATATGTACCTACTTTATGCCACTGTCAATTATGCACAGCTGCCGAAAAATGATATCCCCGCTGCACGTCGATTTTATTTATTTGAACGTCCCTTGTGTTGTAGGCCACTCTGTATCTATCCCTAACCCTAACTCTAGCCCAGAAAAGTACAAATTGTATACAAATAAAATCGACGTGCAGCGAGGATATCATTTTTCGTCAGCTGTGCATAATTGACAGTGGCATAAACCTCCTCAAACCCACAAATATTATTATTATTATAATTGTCTATATCTCTGTCCTGAGCTAAACCCGAATGGTGCTAAATATATGGTTCGCCCCGCCTCTCTCTCTAATGTTATTATTATTATTACTGGATCCGGAGCTCATTTATTTATGCCTACATAATATGTTAATGTTCAGATTATGAAAAAAGAGTATTTGATGTGGAAACAGTGACCCATTGGAAACAAGCCATATGCTTTCTTGGATTTCAGACCCATGCTACTAAATCAACATGACATGCTCCAAACTTAAATAAATGCTATTCAAAAAGGTGTAATTAGAGGTGAAGGCTTCTAAAATAATAATAACTTAATCTATTCCAAAATAATATTTGGCATATATAAAAACGAAAAATTATGAAAGAAGTGAACAACATTCCTTTGTGTCAATAAATTGTGTTTTTATTATGGGTCACACTCTCAAGAGTTATGGGGGTCCTTGAAAATAAAACGATTGAGAACCACATGCTTGCCAGGACTCCAACACCAATTGGGTCTTAAAAAGAAGAACATTAAAAACAAAATCTAGAACATAATAACATGGACAAGGAAAAGTCTTGCCACTGTGTCCGTATATGGACATGACCTGGCTGTGAGAGTCAAAAAATGGGCTCCCAGGCTGCAATAAAATGAGTATAGGCCTAGGCTATAAAAAATAAATAAAAAAATGGCTATAAGCTCAAAACAAAATAAGACCCTCTGACCTGCATGCACCTGCATGGCATATAACAATGTGTTAACACCTCCCCACTACACACGCACAAACAAACAAACACACACACACAGCACAGATCACATGAAATCGTGCACGGAATGCTGCACAGCATTCCAGTACTCTTCCAGAGTGCGATCCCCTCGGTTGCTTGAGACGACGAATTATCTTCTCCATGTCTCTCCATTTCTTCTTTTGCGGGGGTCGGGCTACTCCTCGCTCAGCAGCCCTGGTAGTGACCTCCATTAGACGCTGTTCATCCTTCAGCTGCCTCAGGAAAATCCACAGTGATGGATGCTATCCAGCTTCTGGTTCCACCTTTTATGAAAGGCTATAACGTTGAATAAAAAACATAATGGTAACTATTATTGTTGCGTTTGTTTCCAGTTTACAATATTGCGGTACTTAAGGTACACAAATGTTATAGTTATTGTAAATTAATAATTATGTTAACAATGTCAGACAATGAATTGCTTTCTTCACAAAATGAACAATAAATAATGTCTTACATTCAACAAAGTTGTTGGTCCTGTTGTCACTGTTCCTGTCGAACACGTTCCACATCTGTGGTGGGAACTGGCAGCCGTCAGCAATGTAATTCCGCGTCATATACAGCATGAAGTCAGTAAGACCACCGAAGCGCCTTGTGAGATGAACTGTCTCTCTTGCCCTTTCCAGGAGGCGAAAGTTTTGGCGAACCAGAGCCAATGGCAGGAAGCCGATAGCCATGACCTTCTGGATGCACTCCCGCAGCCTGCCATGTCTCCAATAATGCCCTGAATGAATGCATGAATGAATGAATTTACTATAGGCACACATAACTACCCAAAAAAAAGTGCAGGAGAGGTAGGCTTAGACAAACCAACAGGCCAACAATAACAAGAAACCACTCAAACATTAAAAGTAACCTATACTAATAAGAAATTAGGAAATACAAGCTTCCATTCATTATTAGTTAATGAAATGATGGGGAGTAATGAGTAACTATAGACTAATTATTAGTTAATTATGAGTTCCCTATAGTAACTACTTAAATAGTAAATATTTAATATTGAATACGTAAATGTATCCTTCATTTTTAATAATAATAATAATAAAAGGAAGTACTGTTAATCAAGTGACATGACTAATAGCTTATTTATTTATTTATGGATTTATTTATTGATTGATTGATTGATTGAGGATGATGGAAAGGTAATTTATGGCAAAGTGCCCAAATATGTTTGCTTAACTGACCCATATTATTCCTTTTCCCACAATTTTGGCGTGAAATTGTGAAATTTCAGACAAACGTTTGTATTTGAAAAATAAATGTGAGTAAGAATTAAGAAGATAGTTACCTGCAAGGCCCAACTCCTGCAACCGTCTCCACAAACTCTGGGTGAAGTGGAAGTAACAGCCCGAGGCCCGGCTGTCTTGTAACTCCGTCTGGATAGCCAAAAGGAGGGAGCTTTTGAAGTCAGTTATGACACGATGTGGTCTCCATTGGTGCCCAGTGACACGCCGTACCTTCCGCTTCACCTGAGTTAAGATGTGCCTGTACTCGCCCACCGTTATGGCACATGACCAGGGGCACCACTCTGTCCAGGTATTTACCATGAATGGTCATGAACTGGTAATATGGATTGGGTGAAGTTTTAAAAGTGCCATCAATGTATACATCCCGGCACCTCCCGAGTTTAGCAAAATTACTCGAGGTGCCAAAAACAAGGACGCCCCAGTCGTTGCTTTGATGGGAGAGAAACTGTCTCCCATGCCACGTTTGTGCCCACTCGTCGAGCACTTCCACATCATCCACGCTATCCTCTGCAGCCTTGACCTCACATTCGAGAATTCAGGCACCTCAGCCTCTGAATCGGCATCTCTAACTACCTCATCATATACCCTTTTAATGGGTCTTGATGGGTCAGCCTGAATAGCTTCCACCATCTGCTGTTTGATAGCACCAGATGCTATCAAATTACTGTCCTCGGGATGGTTATGGGGTGTGGTATTTAAACATGGATGACCACGTTGGGCTCATCCATGTCGAACGCGGCAGTTGTCAAGAAGACATTGCATGTCTTTCTCCAGCAACGCCAATGCATTTTGCCTCCGGGGGTCTTTTTATTTAATTGGTACCTGAACTGTTCGTGTATTAACACCTTTCCTCCACGGTTACCTAGCTGCAGGTAGGCCATTTTCTCGACGGGATATCTGAAAATTGTGTGGAGATGAGAGGCCTGCCAAGGTGCGGGACTGGCATATAATGCCCTATGCTGACCAATCAGAAACCACCAATTAAGAAGATCAAATAAATCACTTATAGTTTGTGATTGAATAAACAACGTGCGTTGATTGATTTGCGATTCTGGAGGGAACATTCCACAAAAATAGCTCACGTGAACTTGTAGATCGGCATTTTTTTGGCATAAAGAGTTATAGGTGTGTCGAGGGAAAATAGAGCAGCAACAGTTTATCTGAATTTTATGCAATATAGAGGGGGTCCCTGCTTCATCTCTCTCTCAGCTAAAGGGTCCTTGACCTGAGAACGTTGAAGACCCCTGCCCCTTAAGGGGAAGTGGTGATGATTATGTGTGTGTGTGTGTGTGTGTGTGTGTGTGGTTCATGTAACGCAGACTGACGGGAGCAAACCATTCGGTTTAGCGCAGGATAGACAATTAATATTAATGTTATTGTTTTCTGTCCTTTATAATTGTGTTATAAAAAACTGTTGTTACTAGTTAGTTTGTAGATTTTGATTATTATTACAAAACATACATTAATCACTTCAGCCCTTTAGACATTTTGGCCATTTGAAAAAAAAAAAAAAAAAAAAAAAATATATATATATATATATATATATATATATATATATATATATATATATATATATATATATAAATAAATAAATATATATAGTGTATTGTATATGTAGTGTATATATGTATATTTTTATACAAATGGAAGTGTACACTACACTACTTTCTTTCCCCTTTATGACAGCAGCAAGACAGTGCTTGCATGCAAGGCGCACGCATGGCTCGCAACCCTCGCAATCATAGCTGCCTGGGAGAAATGCGAGGCCCTGTGCTTTAATAATTTATTTGTTAATATCCAAAACTATACAAAAATCATCACATTTCTATATCTATAAGGACAAACCTTATTAGAAAAAATATTAATAGCATATGAAAGCCTTTTGAAATGTGTATAGGTTACTGAATTGCAGGTGCTGCCAAATAAGTATAATTACTAGGCTACCTCATGCCTGCAGTCAGTTGCGCAAATATATATAGGTCAGATCAATTATCAGAGCGGATTAGCTTCTCACTCTGCAGCACAATGACTCTTCTTTACTTACTTTAATAATATGGCATAGTGTTGGATCTCCATTCTCCAGACAAACAAACCTTGGATTATATTTATTGTATTTATTTAATTATTCTTTCTTCAAACCATGGCACGAGCCACGAGGTAAGAAACTATATCATTATTCACTGTTCGCACAGCACCAATGCAGGCAGGTGTTCTTAATCTCATTCCCATCAAAGTAGCCTATAAAACACTAACTTTGTGATCAACCTTCTTAATGTGCATATATTGTATTAACACTGTATTAAGACATGGCAGTAGGCCTATAATATTGGCTTTTATTGATCTGCTAAGACATGGCAGTAGGCCTATAATATTGGCTTTTATTGATCTGCTGTCTGTCAGCGTGCATGATCATCACGCAGTAGCTAGATGCACGCTCCAGTGGCGCAATTTCTTCCCCTTTCGGCGACTCTTCGTCACTTTCCGGGTCGAGTTCTCAGACAGAACTCGACCCGGAAAGTGACGAAGAGTCGCCGAAAGGGGAAGAAATCTCGCCAAAGGCCTACAACACAAGGGACGTTCAAATAAATAAAATCGACGTGCAGCGGGGATATCATTTTTTGGCAGCTGTGCATAATTGACAGTGTCATTAAGTAGGTACATATACTCCGTAGTGTAGTAGTAATGTACGTAATTAAAATGTTAATGTTTATATATATATATATATATATATATATATATAGAGAGAGAGAGAGAGAGAGAGAGAGAGAGAGAAACGTGCAGTGTTTATTTTTTTATCCTGCACGCACGATAATTGCGTTGACTCGTCCATCTGCGGACTGCGTGCGGGTCGGCCCACACATCACTAACCCCCGCTCGTCGGTACAATGGACCCTCGGAACAATGGACCGTAATGGACCCTCGGAACAATGGACCGTAATGGACCCTCGGAACAATGGACCCTCGGAACAATGGACCGTCGGAACAATGGACCGTCGGCATATTGACGCGGACCCCACTTTGGCCCACTTATCCGCTAGAGATGAGTCGGTCATGAACGAACGAATCAAAATAACTAGTTCTTTTTGGTGAACGAAACCGATCCGGTCACTTCTGTGAACGATCCGTTCAAAATGCAAATGACGGGGAGTCGCCCGGCTGCTCTTCTCATTCAGTGCGAGGCTGCGAGCCGGAGCCTGGAGCCTGGAGCCTGGAGGTCATACGATACGACCGAAAGACCGAAATGCATATTTCGTTCTTCGTTCAAAGTGGGTCGGATCGGTCATACTGGTACATTGACCGAGCTAGGAGACCGAAAGACCGAAATTATTCGTTCTTCGTTCAAAGTTTCGTTCTTCGTTCAAAGTGGGTCGGATCGGTCATATACTGGTACATTGACCGAGGAGACCGAAAGTTTCGTTCAAAGTGCTGTAACAGTATAACCAACCGGGAGAAGGGGGTGGTGACTGAACGAAGTGCTGTAAACTAACTGTGAAGTGTGTACGAATGACTGACTTGGGTCTGACATTGTCTAGCATTGGAAACCCATACGTTTTTATTTCGCGGAAGGAAAGACCGACGAGACTATATAATAATGCTTCAGTCAGACAACTCAAGGAGGATGTAATATATATATTTATTGAATATAAGATAATCAATGCAATATATTTATTATGGTTTGGCGATGTATTGGATCTGCTTTTTAGGTACTCAGGATCAAGCGCATCAGTCCCGACCATAGGGACTCTGAATCCCCCCGTACCTAAAACAGTAGATCCAAAATGACAGGTGGTAGCTGGGGTGGAGGTGGGTGCGCACTTGTATACCGCAGCGTAGAGTATACAATAGAAAGCAGCAAGCAGAATTGAGCGCAGCCAGCAAGACGGCAAAGGATGTACAGCAGCACGCTGATACACCGGCAGTGGGCAAGCAAGAAGGCAGAGGAATGCAAACCTCTGGTTCAAGTAGCCGGTATGAGAGATGGGGTGAGCTGTGATTGGCTAAGTGCATCATGCGGATGATGCTGCGGTGGCCCAATTAACGGCCGGCGCGCTGACTGAGGTTCCCTGACTGAACTTGCTCTGCGCATGTCTACGACAGGCACAAATGCTCATTTCAGTCAGACAACTCAAGGAGGATGTAATATATATATTTATTGAATATAAGATAATCAATGCAATATATTTATTATGGTTTGGCGATGTATTGGATCTGCTTTTTAGGTACTCAGGATCAAGCGCATCAGTCCCGACCATAGGGACTCTGAATCCCCCAACAGCGCAAAACATCCGAATCCCCCAAAAAGCAGATCATCCAACACCAAACTTTAAGCTATGTGTACAACAGAGCACCTGTTGTTTCCTGAAACAGGAAAACCATACCGATATCCTTCCACAGGGAAAAGTGTGGGCTTGGATCAGACATAGGTCATGCTAGAATTATGTGATGACTAGTCAATGTGTTCAACAGTACAGCGCCTGTTGATCCCTGAAATTCATTATTCAGGAGTCCTAAATGGTGTCCTGGTTTGCTTGCTGCAATGCAATACCAACTGTACAGATGCCACCTGTACTATACCAACCCAACCAGGACATACCGAAAAGGACATGCTAGAATTATGTGATGACTATAGTCAATGTGTACAACCAGAGCACCTGTTGTTTCCTGAAACAGGACAACCATACCGATATCCTTCCACAGGGAAAAGTGTGGGCTTGGATCAGACATAGGTCATGCTAGAATTATGTGATGACTAGTCAATGTGTTCAACAGTACAGCGCCTGTTGATCCCTGAAATTCATTATTCAGGAGTCCTAAATGGTGTCCTGGTTTGCTTGCTGCAATGCAATACCAACTGTACAGATGCCACCTGTACTATACCAACCCAACCAGGACATACCGAAAAGGACATTCTATCATTATCATTAATATCTGAAATCAGTACCCAGTAGTCTACCACCTGGAGCTTTTAGCTGCAACATGATCGCATGCATGATCATGATGCGGCAACGCTGCTGCTGCAAGTTCTGACACAGTGCATTTTTTTTTTTTTTTTTCTTTTAACGAACTCAGAGCTCATTAGTTCTGAGCCTGAAAAAAAAACCATCCGAGTTTAGCAGAGCATAGCTTTCATCAGCTGCAGAGGACCACCGGCCTGAGAAACAGAAAGAACATGCAGAAAACAGTTTTAAGAGTATTGATAATATCCTGCAGCAAAAGAGCAAAATAATGAATATATGTAGCAGCAGCAAGGTAACCAACATAATTCAGAGCTCATTAGTTCTGAGCCTGAAAAAATGCATCCGAGTTTAG
Source organism: Protomyctophum bolini (assembly GCF_963924005.1). Lineage (NCBI taxonomy): Eukaryota > Metazoa > Chordata > Actinopteri > Myctophiformes > Myctophidae > Protomyctophum > Protomyctophum bolini. The sequence continues at coordinate 50,227,556 of NC_137866.1, forward strand.
CAGAGCGTAGCTTCCAACAGCTGCAGAAGACCACCGGCCCAGAGCTTGTAGAGTGTAGCATTTGGAACTTTTGGTGCTGCTGTGCCGATCCTAAAGAGTGTGACGTGTAGCGATTAGGAGGCAGCCCACAGCCTTGACACAGAAGAAGCAGCTTTTGCAGGACCAAGAACTGGCCGATGCTTCCGGAATCCGCCGTGAATAGGGGCTCATGACATTTGCGGATGGACAGCATGGCAGAAAACGAGGCATGGAAGAGAAAGGACAAAGACCAGAGTTAGTTGCTGTCACAGATATACCTTAATGAAATGAGTTGTTTTGAGTGATTTTATGGTGGGCAACCAAGCAAAGTCAGAAGTGGAAATATCATGCATAGGATTTACCACATAGAAAGTACGAAACGCAATTATAGGATTGCCAGTAGATTACTCACTGAAGGATCTGGAGTGCAGCTGAACGCCAGTTATAATGCCTTTGAGATTTAAAACAGTTAACTAAAAGCACTACTATGATAGGATACACAGAAGCACTTAGAAGATGAATAGGACCCTGCAGAGTTGCAGGTTTTAAGACGATTTGGCAAACCAAAACACTACTTAGGTGGCTGAGCGACTGCGTGTGAATATAGAATTAAGAACTTAAAGAAACAAATGCAGCCTAGGTGAAGATGCAGATTGATTAAATGAGGACCTGCCTCGTGGTTTCAGTAGCAGCAGATCCACGTATGCCACCAATGTGAGCGTATCCGATAATGTCTGCAGCTGCGATGAAGACTATGTGGCAAACCACAGGGAGGACCTTCCCAGCATCCAAGGTTCATCTCGTCAGTATGATCACTATGAAGGGCTGTCGCTCAGGAAATGGAAACAGAATCAGTATGAGAACAGGCTATGAATCGCTTTAAAATGACATGGATATAGCTAAAGTTGACGTTTAAGCGAGTTAGCTTCAGTCACATTATAGTATCATCTAAGCCGTACGCTGATATAATTCAAATCAATCATTTAGCAGCAGTGTTAGCAACGCAGTAACACCATACCTCTTTCCTGGGCTGAGCATAGGAGAAACACCACGCCTCTGTTCCTGGGCTAAGCATGCAGAAATATTAGCAATGAGCCAATGCCTATCTTTAAAGACAGACTGTGCGTTTTATTTAATGTTAAACACTTCCCTGGCGCACCATATGTACTTACCTGTAAAACAGACCCATAGAGTAAGACAGAGTTACGAAAACTCCGTTCACTTCATGGGGCCAGTTCAATGGCGCGGCTCTTCTTCTACAAATGGGTAGAAGGACAGAAGTAGGCAGAAATGCATGGACCCAGGCAACAGCCCAGCTTTAGTATTCTTAAATCCATTATTTTAGATTGTTTGCAGTAATCGTACGACAAACACATTACAGAGACTTTAGTCGTCACTGAATAATACTTTTAAACATTTGTCATGTTGCACACATGCCTAAATAGCTCTTATTTGCACCGCCCTCGTTGAAAACAATGTATTCAAACTCCACTTGTCCGCCTTTCAGGCTGCATGAACAGTGCTCGGTTTCTGCCCGCTCATCGCAACTCTCCTAGTATTAGATGGCTCTGCTGTAACCTATGCCGCCATTTCTCCAAGCATAGGTATAGGCATCGAGTCGGACGTGCTTGAGGCCTGAAGCACCCATTGACACAATGGGCACGTTCGGAAATAGCGCACTGAGCGCACTGTGCTGTCATAATAGGCCTACCAATTAAAATAATTGTTGAGATTCCTGAATGTGCAAGCATCCACCTTATAGTCGGGTAAATCATTTACTTAAACAGCAGGATCAATTAGTTTATAGATAGTTAGCATGAATCAATTGACATGATATTGATTCCTCCAGCCAAAAATAAATATCCAGCATAGCTCTGCCCAACACTAGATGCATGATACGGTACAATTCACCCTGAAATATTCCTTGGGACCCAGGTGCCATGTGGGCCTATGCAACCAAGAGCAACCTCACTGCTCCCTCAGTTGCTCTGGTCAACTCCATTTAATTCTGACTGATGCTGCATTGGACGTTTCATTTCTGATCAGAGAACTTGTGTTGCCATATTGGAAGAGACAAGCAGCCAGGTCCGCGAAAACAAGCCACAAAAACTATCTTGAATCATTATGAAAACAAGCCAACCACGTCAAATAAGTTTATCATCATTAAACTGAGGGTGCTTCAAATGAACCGCGGGTTTAAACAACAACGTTCACCTGGCAAGTGACTTAAATAACAAGCCCAAGACGCTTATAATGTGCAGACGTGGCAACATGCCTGACAGACGCGATGCGGACATACTCTCAGAGTAATCTAGTAATGGTGGCGACACTAGTGTTTGACTCCCTTGGCAACAATGGAATGCGGAAGTGCTAGTTCTATCTCAATGGGATAGTTCCAGCCAGGAACAATGTTTGGAACTATACAAGCGTGTCACCACTCTCCTACTCTACACTGTGGACAAACTAGTCGCAGTGTATACTTTTAATCCTGCTGCCTTGACTCTATATTACGTCCACATATTGAGAGTAGCCTACTACTACGCAGCCAAAACAAAAATGCGCACCAAGCGTGACCGCTGTCATAAACTGATTATAAAACTTGGCCTGGATTTACATGAGAAGAACGGCGGAAAGCAGGGCGGACGGCAGGTAAGCTGCTTCCTTGACTAGTGTTGTGAGCAGGACAGGACCCGACGTGAAATTCATTAGCTAACAAAAGCGATCTCGGTGTGATCGAGGCACGACGATAGAATGTCAACAGAAGAGAACATTTAAGCAGCAGCTTCAACTTGATCTAGGTTATTTCCGTCGATGAACAAAAGCAGTGCACGCTCTTCCAAACAATTAAACTCACTGACTTACCAGGATTGTAATAAAAACGTGAAAGCAACGTTTAGTGCATAATCGCCCAGACGGCGAGACTGCATGGTGGCATTAGCAGCAGTAGAATTGCGCACTTGTATACCGCAGCGTAGAGTATACAATAGAAAGCAGCAAGCAGAATTGAGCGCAGCCAGCAAGACGGCAAAGGATGTACAGCAGCACGCTGATACACCGGCAGTGGGCAAGCAAGAAGGCAGAGGAATGCAAACCTCTGGTTCAAGTAGCCGGTATGAGAGATGGGGTGAGCTGTGATTGGCTAAGTGCATCATGCGGATGATGCTGCGGTGGCCCAATTAACGGCCGGCGCGCTGACTGAGGTTCCCTGACTGAACTTGCTCTGCGCATGTCTACGACAGGCACAAATGCTCATATGACTGACTGACTGAATGACTGATTGCATTTGTAGCCCTCTGGTTGCAAATACAAATACTACTTGCAAGTGCAACAAACGTCATGATGATTAACGTAGAAACATTAAACTTTGATTGATTGATTGAAATATGTATTTACAGTTTGCAGAATTACTTGTTTACAAGAGGGTCCACGGTGGACTTATTCATGCTCCCCCGTGACGTCATGTGGCAGCCAAGTCTGTGGACTTTTAATGCTTGCTTTATTCATGCTCCCCCGTGATGTCATGTCGGCAGCCAAGTCTGTGGACTTTTAATGCTTGCTTTATTCATGCTCCCGTGATGTCATGGCAGCCAAGTCTGTGGACTTTTAATGCTTTCTTTATTCATGCTCCCCTGTGATGTCATGGCAGCCAAGTCTGTGGACTTTTAATGCTTGCTTTATTGATTGTCACTCTTTGATGAATTGAACAAGGTGGACCACCTTGTTCAATTCATCAAAGAGTGACAATCAAACAATAAAAGTGACTGGTTATTAAATTTGCTCTCTTCTGTTTAAATGTACTACTATTATGGTGATATTATAATATTATGGTGAAATTATACTATTATGGTGTACTATAATTATATCAATGGAAAATAAACAGGCTAATACATACCAATAAATATATATAGTATTTAATGCTATAAAAACATGAAAATAGATTAGGCTCCTTCTTTTTACTACTAGCATTAATAGCATACAATTCATATTACCATCATTGGTTAGTATAGATTAAATATAGGAGGGGCTCAATAACCATGGAAACTAAAGGGATAGAGGAATGGAGTTAATCAATGATAATATTTTATTTTTGATTGAGGTATTGGAGCTCTGATGGTCCCAGACAGACAGGGGACGTAAAGAGGAAATTATGCCCGGGTAAAAGGCATCATGACTGGGGGTCATGTGATGTGTTTTATACCCATGCGATGTGTTTTATACCCTCATAACTGTAATTATTATTATTTACAGTTCCCAAATGGCGGCATCCTTCAATTAAGGGAGGGTGTTCAATTAATGGGGGCCGGCTTGGTTCAATAATAATAATTACAGATATGAGGGTATAAAACACATCGAATGCCTTGACGGCAGTTGATGAGAGTTACAACAAGTTACACAACTCACGTGCGTAAAGTGTCGCTATCCACGCTGTAATGGCAAGTCTACAGCCATTATTGTGGAACGTCTACGAACGAACGTCGGACAACCGCACGAACAACTTCGTAGAAGGTAAGAAGTAGGCTATATTTAAAATATTTTATTTTATTTATTTTATTTTATTTAAAAATGTAAAAATATTGACCCAACGCGCGTGTGGTGTGTGTGCGAAAGAAGTGAATTATTAATTTATTATTATTATTGTTCCACGGAAGATGGAACAGAGCTCTGGACAGGCGCCATCCATCACTCTGGATCTTTCTGCGGCGTCTGAAAGATGAGCAGCGGCTGGTGGAGATCAGAGCAGGTGCAGCAGAACGGGGAGAGCCTCGCCCTCGGCAAAAGAAGAAATGGAGACGCCTTGAAAGAAGAATTTCCCGTTTGAAGAGGGAGTACCATCGCGGGGACCTCGAATTGCCAGATTATTGGAATGCGATAAGGCATTGTGTGCACAATTTTGTGTGAGAGACATTTATAGGGCAGTTGAGATATTTTGTTATAGGCATATAGGCTATGCAACCTCTGCACCCTTTTTGAAACAAAGTGCCATGTTTTTATTTTCGGCAAACCGGGCCTATACTGTTCTGGCCTGAGGCCATATCTGTTTTTCTGTTTTCATATAATAAATGTGAGATATAATTTTGCAAATGATGATTGCTACTTATTTTCTAATTTATTGGACATTGGTTTGCACTAATACACTACTACTACTATTTACAATTTAGGCATTTAGCAGACGCTCTTAATCCAGAGCGATTTACATTAACACTTTGTGTGCTACAGTTTTAGCGAACTGAGGATTGCTGGTGCTAAGCGATTAACATTGGACTTTTGAAATTTTTAGGGGCCCACAGCGAGGGGCCTCTTATAGCGAGAATCACACCGCATAAATCAAAAGAAAGCCTAACTTGTCCACTTCAATTTTAAAAAAAAATATGATTCTACCATCTTCCATTCTGGAGATATTGACCTTTTTCTAACACCTGCTTTTGCCTGCACGCTGCTCGTGAAAAAAAACAACAGAGATATGGAGGCTTGAAGTTGACAGACATTGACAGACAGATATAAAAATGAACACAAATAATATCATATACATACTATACACTGAATGAAAGCCCTGAACAAATACACATTGATCCCATGTACAGTCACTAATTGGCTATTGAATGCAGCTTGCGCCCACCAGAGAACTTTAGAGAAGGCATGGACCCGAATAACTATTATTCACAAAATAAGGCCTATAGCGACATGTACATACTATATACCGTATGAAACAGTAGACTCTCTGCTTTCATAAGAAAAATACTAATACTGTAATAATAATAAAAACCACACCCCTGTGAAGTGAGCAGTGCAATTGCACTGCTCACTTCACATGTAGAAACAGGAGGGGAGGGGGAATCGAGTGTATTCAGACACACAAGAGCATGGACCCATCCATTTTAGATCCCCTGACATCTGCGTTGGTCTATGCCGGACGGCCGTCTCCATTACGTCGTAATGGGGGCTGCCTCCTCGCATAGACCAACGAATAGGCGGTGCCAGACGCTTCTCAGACCAACACCTCTTTTCAGCAGGGGGGGGGGGGTTTAACTCTTTTTAGAGCCGATCGGTGTTACATTATGAGTTGTCCGGGCGCATATATAGTTGAATTACAGAAATCAATAAAAATACTATTTTGGACCATAAAACGTATACGTACGGTCTCAGCATTGTATGTTTGGGTATAATAAAGCGTATAGAAACGCTTTCAGCATTCTATGTGTTAAGCAAGAACAAAAAAAAGCATGGGAATACATCACATAAAGACATTTATCATGACACAAGCGTAAGCTAAGAAAGTAACAGTTCTATATAATGAAACTATACAAACTATACATATGTACTATGACGTGCTATGACTACATACAATACTACTACTACTACTACTACTAACAATAATAATAATATATTTGCATTAACAATATAAACAATAATGCTATAAATTAAGTTAACAATAAACAGTAAAACGTATGCTAGGCTATATTGTTTCGCCACAGAGTTGACAGGCCTATAATTGGCCTATATTGATTGATTGAATACTTTAACATTTTGCCAAAAAATATGTGTTGAATACACGGTCTGCTAAGAGGATTTAAAACCCAATAATTGTTTCCATAGGGAATAAATGAATAGTTTTTAGATATGGTGCCATAGACCAAAATCATCAGGAAAAAAGGGAATGTCCGTGCACAATATGTTTGCTCCCCATGAGTCATGATCCCGTCTTCTCTTTATTTTAACAAGATAACAGTTTGGTTCAAATAGAAATGCTCACTGCAGTGAAATATTTAATCTAAAAAGGATAGCATGAATGGTGCCCTCCATGCGAGGATAACATGTAGTATAGGCCTACGTAGGCTAGTATTGACTATTGAGTAGCCAATTTGCTGTCGACACGACAGCGAGCTGTTCATGTTTAAACGTATAGGCTACAGGTTGCCTAGTGGAGTGCGATCATGCACCAACGCACGAATGAATAGTTTGTTGCAGAAATGTAAAAACAGCCTAGAATACAGTGAAACATTTATTTTAAGGGATAGCATTCTGTGCGCTCCGTGCGCATTTCTGCTCTGCAGCAGCCCCCGTGCGTCTCATCGCTCTCAGTCTATGGCACCAACGCATGATATGTATTGCTGGACAGAAATGTAAAAACATGCAGCATAATAAAGTCAAAAACGTAGTCATAGGAATAGCATTTATTTATTGCGTTTGCCCAACTATGAGCCTCGCGCACGAGGCCACCGTGGGCAAACGCAATAAATAAATGCTATTCCTATGACTACGTTTTTGACTTTATTATGCTGCATGTTTTTACATTTCTGTACATTTCGGTCGAAACAATGGGATTTCGGGATTATGGGTTTAATATGGGCACGGTCGAAACAATGGGATATTGGGATTATGGGTTTAATAGGGTCGGGAAAACGGGATGTCGGACCTATGGGAGTTCTTAATTATTTGCTTTTTTCAGAATTATGGGAGGTCGGGATATTGGGAGGTCGGAATAATGGCATGGCACCGATGCGAGCAGTGACTCTTTGGCTTAAACAACGATATAGCGGAGAGAAAGGCATGCTTGGATTGGTCTCATTTATTTTAAACAATAAGCAACAACTGTTGCAGCCTTCATGAAAGCAGTGACGCACAAATAATTAGGCTTAATGAAACATCCGACCGTAACAAGTCAACTGCCTGACACAGGCATTACCTCTCAAATAAAAAATATATATAATCCAGAAAATGTAGGGATTTAGCTTCTCTTCCGATTGAAACTCAGATGTGAAAACACCAAAAAAAGCACCACCCGACCGTAACATGAATGAACTCTTTCTTCTCCTGTTGCCGTAAATAAAGCTTCATTTAATCGAGCCTTATTACTTTTGATTAATTGAACATGCAGGGGACCCTCTTGTAAACCAGTAATGCTTAATTGGGTCGTCCACTCACAGTTAACAGTCTTTGTATTTAGTTTGTGCTTGAAATGTAGCCTACTGTAATTCTGCAAACTGTTAATACATGGGACAGTCGTCATTGTGTCAATCAAGGCCTATAGCTTTTTATTTGTGTTCATTCAAGAATGCCATTTGTTTTATTTCGTTATACTGTATTTAGCCTCAAATGAAGGCACAGCACAGTGAGCACACAGGCCTGCACTTTGTTTTATTTATGTAAAAAAAAAGAAGTAATGCTGCACTTTGTTTTCGTTTACTCATGTTAAGAGAAGTAATGCCTCTGTTCATATTTTCTGTATAGTGTTGCACTGATACTATTGTGTATAATAATAAAATTCCTCCTTTGCTCCGCGAGCCGCATGCGTGCGCCTCGCAATTGCGGCTGTGAGTTTTGTTTTCGTTATGTTAAGAGAAGTAATGCCTCTGTTCATATTTTCTGTATAGTGTTGCACTGATACTATTGTGTTTAATAACTCAATTCCTCCTTTGCTCCGCGGGCCGCATGCATGCGCCTCGCAATTGCTGCTGTGAGTTTGATTGATTGAAATATGTATTAACAGTTTGCAGAATTACAGTAGGCTACAGATGAACCATCCAGATTTATCGCATGCACCTAAAAACATAATGATAACAATCTAACCTTACATTAGCCATGGGGTATTATGTTTCGCCTCCGAAGCACGTTTCGTTTATTATAATACTTGTTCCAAATTATTTTTCAAACTCGTCGTGGACTTGTAATACGCCAATTTCTTGTCACATATTTGACACACTACTTGTTCTTTGTTGTCTTGGCATATTCTAAAATGCAACCACACTGTAGATTTATTTTGTGGCGGCATGACTGCAGGCTGCAGCTGTTCTGTGTGTTGTCTTCCTTGTTGTTACCACGAGTGAGGGGGAGAGGGGAGGCGGCGTTGCGAGGTGCTGCGAGGCGCGAGCATGGCTCGCGGACCAAAATGGGCCGTCTCGCGGACCAAAAGCGGACGCTTTTTTTATGACTATTCGATTTAAAATTTCAAAATCGATTCCCGTGCGTATCGATTGAACATTGATTAAGCAATTGTTTTGGGTCAGCCCTACAGTTGGGACAGGATCATGCCAGCAGCAATTCGAAATGCAGTGGAAAATCAAACAAGGCCATCAGCAGTGGACAGAAAAGATATGGTGAGGGAAGTGGTGAACCAAATGTTGGAACATGATCTCAACCCAACCAGAGCAACATGTTGCAGCATTGCAAAGGGCGTTGTAAGAGGCTATCCGAAAAGTTTTGCTGATATTGGGAAAAATAATGTTTTTGGAGATGGCTGTGATGCTCTTATTCAGCAAATTAAAACGAGAGTGGAATATAAAAACAGAAACAATACTCTTGCTCGGCGACGCACAGAGAGAAGACCCCGCACTGGGGTTACAGATGGGGCCAGAGTAATGGCAAAGGGTCCATTGGATCAGTATGGATGTGTCAGGTGGTGCCCTGCAGAACTTCCTGTTGGAGAGACTGAGGCAACCTTAGAAGAAATGAAAAATCAACTGCACAACATTTACTCAGAGGCAGTGGCAGTGCGTCCATAGGGGGCGCTGGTGCGCCGCACCACCATGCACAACCCCTTAATAAAACGTGAATAAGAATGACTGAGAAACGAAATCAACAGCCTGTAATATATTTAAAATTAGCAATCCAGAAACGTAAATATTATATAATATAAGTAGCCACTAACTAAAGGCAGTGATTAAAAGTTGTTTCATGCTGACACGTTAGTATTATGCCTCCATGAAATGTCAAATGTTGATTACGTTGTAGGCCTATCACGTTTCTGATTGGTTACCGAGTGTCACGTGTTGGTGCGCGTCCATCTGTAGCCCTTGGTTCTCAGCACTGAAGAGTAATGCATTGCGGTCCGCATGTCTTCAATACAAACTATAGGAAGCCACTGGGTCGCGAAATATGTGCGATCCATCATCCATGACATGTTATTCACACCACTAACCACTTGGCGGCAGCATACACATTACAGCACAGTTTGACATAGGGTTTAACACACAGCCACAACAACATATGCTAGAAAAACGAGGGATGACACAGATGAATGGAGCCAGGAAAAGATAATAAATAATAGTTTAATTCACTTGCATAATGGTGCAACAAGAATAGGAAAAAGAGAACTCTGTGAAATCACTGCAGAAAACACTATTTGAGAGAAGGACACTGCAAGAAAAATTAAGAATTAAAGAGCTGGGTCCAGACAAACCTGATGTAATCATCACACAGCAGACCAAGGACAGAGGAAGAGAGTACACCAGGACGTTTTCTAAAAGCTGGTATGACAAGAAGGAATGGTTGACCGCATGCAGTCACTCCAAAGCATTATTTTGCTTTCCCTGTCTACTGTTTCAGACAGCAGGATCAGATCCAGCATGGATCAAGAATGGAGTGAATGACTTAAGGCACTTGCCAAATAAAGCTGAAAAACATGAGAAAACCTCAATGCACATGGAAAATTCTGTCAAATTAGCCATGTTTGGAAAAGTTAATATAACTGCTCAGCTTAATGAAGGCTACAGGCTAGGGATCCGTCAACACAATGAGGAGGTTGACAAAAACAGGCACATCTTATCTAAAATAATAGATTGTATCAAGTTCTGTGGTGCCTTTGAATTAGCCCTACGTGGGCATGATGAAAGTGCAGACTCAGTAAATCCTGGTGTTTTTAGAGGCTTGGTGAATTTTGTAGCATCACTAGATGCAGTTGTACATGAGCACCTGCAGTCTGTGTTTAAGGGAACATAGATAAGACAGTACAGAATTAACTCCTTGACTGTATGCTCCAAGTTTTGAGAGAAAGCATCATAGAAGAAATCAAGATTGCAGACTTTGTCTCCATACAGGCTGATGAAACAACTGCTGTTTCCACTCAAAATCAACTGGTGATTGTCTTCCGCTACATTGACAAAGCCCATGTTGTACAAGAAAGGTTTTTTGAGTTTGTACCTCTCCAGAGCGCCACAGCTGCAACCATCTCCACAGCCCTTCTTGAAAGGTTGAGTTCCATCCTCCCTGAGGACCAGAAGAAGAAACTCATCGCCCAGGCATATGATGGTGCCAAGTGTCATGAGAGGAGCCATAGGAGGTGTTAATAAGAAGGTTCAAGATATTTATGAAAATGCACACTATGTCCACTGCTATGCTCACCAACTCAACTTAATCATGCAGCAGGTGACAGCTCGCATTTCTAAAGTTAGACAGTTTTTCTCTGACCTGGGTGGATTCACTAGCTTTTTTTCAAGATCTCCAAAGAGAACCATTGTTCTGGATAGAGTGGTGGCACACAGACTCCCAAGAGCAAGCACAGTAAGATGGAACTTCCACAGCCGCACTGTGAACACTGTGTTTGAGCACAAAGATGACCTCCTTCGATGTTTTGAAACCATTAGGAAATTTGATCCTGTCACTGTGCGGGAAGCTGGAGGGTTTGTGAGGCTGCTGGAGGATGATACGTTCACCATCTTATTGGAACTGTTCCATCATATCATGCCTCATGTGGACATTCTCTACAACCAGCTCCAGAAGAGGAACATTGACTCAGTCTTTGTCCAGAAAATCCTGCAGCAGTTCACAAAAAAAGTGCAAGACATCAGGTAAATGTGTATGTTATGCTGTATAATATCATTATTACTTGCGCAAGCAGAGCGCGCAAGTAATCATTTCGCTTGGTCTCTTCAAAGTGACAGCCAAGTTTTTTTCAACCACATTACGTCATCACATACGTATACACACCATGTACTCTGGTCCCAGTTCTCAACGATGACGTAATGTGGTTACTTGGCCCAGCAAACCAGGCACAGACTTACCGTTGAAAAATACTTGGCTGTCACTTTTTGGAACCAAGTAACCACAGTATACTGCTAATCAAATTACAACTACATACTCTGTATGTAGTTGTAATGTGATTTGTAATTTGTAAATCTGTGCCTGGTCTGTTGGGACCAGACTACACAGATGACCATATCTCATACGTCATCACTGAGAGCTAGTCATACATATACACACCATGTACTCTGGTCCCAGCTCTCAACGATGACGTAATGTGGTATCTGGTGGGACCAGATTACACAGATGACCATTTTAGACGTATACACACCATGTACTCTGGTCCCAGTTCTCAACGATGACGTAATGTGGTTACTTGGCCCAGCAAACCAGGCACAGACTTACCGTTGAAAAAAACTTGGCTGTCACTTTTTGGAACCAAGTAACCACAGTATACTGCTAATCAAATTACAACTACATACTCTGTATGTAGTTGTAATGTGATTTGTAATTTGTAAATCTGTGCCTGGTCTGCTGGGACCAGACTACACAGATGACCATATCTCTTACGTCATCACTGAGAGCTAGTCATACATATACACACCATGTACTCTGGTCCCAGCTCTCAATGATGACGTAATGTGGTATCTGGTGGGACCAGATTACACAGATGACCATTTCTCTTATGTCATCACTGAGAGCTAGTCATACGTATACACACCATGTACGCTGGTCCTATGAAGGGCTCACGTTTTAACCCGGGACAAGCCTATGTAGCATTCAGTCGAGTGAAAAGGATAAGAGATCTATATATACTTGATTTTAGTCCTAAAAAGATCAAAGTAGATAAGAATGTAGAAAGAGAAATGATACGATTACGACAATCACCTCTAGAAAATCCAAATATACGGAAGATAACTCAATTACCATTAAAACATTCATTAAAAATTGGATTGTTGAACATCAGAGGTTATCTAACACATTTACAAGATATAAACTCAGATTCCCAACTCAAAATGTTGGATCTAATAGCTTTTACTGAAACACACTTAAAGAAAAATAATAACATTACTTTTAAATTAAAAACAATGAACACCAATTACAAAACAATCAGGAATGACAGATAATATGATATAGGTGGGGGAGTTATGTTTGCTATAAAAGAAGATATTGCCATTGAAATAATTCAAAAAGAAATCGGGATATTAGAAAAAGTAGAACACGTATGTATACATGTAAAAAATAAAGATCTATATATCATTCTTATCATTCAGATCACCTAAAACAAACCTTTCGGAATTAAACACATTTCTCAAAAAAATGGTAAAGTATCTATCATCTCCGACTTCCACAATTATGATAATAGCTAGGAGATTTCAATGAAGACCATTATACTGAAAAAGATATAAATATAAAGACCTTCATGTCAAGATTAGGCTTTAAACAATTAAATACAAATCCAACTACAGATTTCGGAAGTATTTTAGATCATGTATATTTCAGGGTTATAATATATTTTAATTCAGTTTATATACCTTTTTTTTCATCACATATCAATGATTCATTTTTCTGTAAAAAGGTAGTTAGGTAGCAAATAGTTACACGTAATGATTATACATTTAAAACGTTCCTTCACAGAGATACTGAGATGTGATAGTTTCCAGCGGTCGAAAGTACTTGCGCGCTCTGCTTGCGCACTAGTAGGCCATTTATGGCCTACTAGTGTGCAACAAGCAAGTATGCACTCGGCAGAGTGCAGTTCTAGTTGATACTGTGTTACTGTCTGTGATCCTTGAATAACTTGTAACTATTTAACTATGTGTAGGTAATAACTTGCCTGACAACTAAATCTATTTTTTCTATTATGGTCCTGTTTAGGGATTCCATTCCTACACTCTGTGGAGAACATAGCAGAGCTGTATCTCAGCAGGAGCCTACTAGCAAGAAACGTCGCACACTGGGACAAACTGAACTTCAGAGGATAGCTACAGAGGTGAGAAAGATGCTGTTAGTCTTTTACTTATTATTATTGTTATTGTAGTAGTGACCTAATATAACTGTCTCATTTTATAATACTGCTGTGCTAATTTGTGTTGTCCCTAATGTGTTACACAGTAGTGTGAGCAACCAACTCCATTTCTATTAAATTGGTGCATTATTTTTCTTTCCCTTTTTTAGGTGTGTGACACTATCTTGAGGCATGCACAAGAGAGGTTCTCCTTCACCAATCACCTAATCAGTGCTACACTGCTACAGATTGACAAATTCCAAGACTACAGGAGCACTTTCCCTGAGGCAGCACTGAACACCACCATGGAGAACAATGAATGCTGGACAAGAGCAAGCTGAAAACTGAGCTGTCACTCATCTACAAAAGTGTTGAGTTCAGGAACTGTGGTGGTGCTTTAGCTCTGTATCAGGTCATGTTGTCGAACAACCTTCAGAAAACATTCTCAGAGACTGTAACTTTGTTGAATATCCTCATCACAACTCCTATGACTACAGCGGAATCTGAGAGGTGTTTCTCAACACTGAACAGAATCAAAACCTTCCTCAAAAACTCAATGTCAGAGGATCGTCTCAATGCAGTGGCCATGCTCTCTATGGAGAAGAAACTTGTCGAAAGCATCCCTGACTTTAACCATAGAGTCATTGACAGATTTGCATCTCTCAAGGAGAGAAGAGCCTCATGTATGTACAAAAAGTAAAAGTTAAGCCATAAGGTGGCAGAGTCATGGCTTTGAGGGTTCTTTAACTTCTTTTATAAAAGGACTTTTTGTTATTTTTTTTTGTTAATGTTAAAGCCACTGTAGCAAGGTCATGTGGCTTTGAGCCATTGCACTTTTTTATGGCACTCAGGTTTGTTTCTTTAACCCTATATGATGGCACCTTTTGTTACATTTTGGAAATGTTAAAGGTAGTGTAGATAAGTTTCCAGCCAAGATTTAAAATATATATGAATGTATTTTGTTGGCCTTTTTTCCCTCTATCTTTCCCTTTATTATGATGCTGAGGTGTTCTCCTGCAACAGCACCCCTGGCTGAATGCACTGTTTATATCCACTACAGTTTACTACCCGGGACGTCAAAGGGGATTTAAACTTTTAGCCAATTGCAGCGCGAGGCTGTGACTGTGTGTTCGACCCAGCAGTATTATAATGAAAACGCAATGCGATTTCATTGCAAGTATAATATTATCCCCATATCTTAGTTTCACCATTGTTCATGTGAAATAGTATGTTTATGATGTAATATGTAAGCCTGTTGAAATTATGAGAATCGCTATGTATAGCGCATGGTTGGGTGGTCCGGCCGGCTTGAAGCTTGCATTCAACCCGTGCTCGCCAACGGTGACAAGCCGTCGCTGATCATCATAGCGATTTTTCTTCATTGCAATGAATAACCGTGGACAAAGTAGTTCACATGAACGATGCTGTAGTGGCTGGGGCATTTGAGGGGCAATATGTTTTATATGCACAATTACAAATGAAAGATAATTGAATTGAGAGCCAGTGAGTCTGCTCCACTACTTCCTTCCTCCTCATTTGCGGGACTCGTCGTGTCAGTCTTGTGATATTGTGATTACGCTACAGTTACCCTTAAAAAAACATGTCAACTCAATGTCATTGTTGTAACTATGATATCGATAGAAATTCATATTTGTTTAATGTCATATTTAGCCATACGAGCGCAATATCCATAGCGTCCCTCCCAGCAGCAACAACAACCCCATAGCCTGAAGTGACCTGGCTCAGCCAATAGAATGACGGGGGGGTCATTCAATTCTGTGTACAAACACTGGAAACTTGTCTACAATACCTTTAAGAGTACTGTCTATTATGTATTTTTATTAAAAAAATAAATGCCATTCATTGAATGTGATGATACCTAGTGCATGTTTTCTTGATTTTGTTATAGCGCCCTCCCTAGGACAAAAGTCACCAGCCGCCACTGCTCAGAGGAAGGGATGGGTGGGGCAGCTAGAGCCGAAACCTCTAATGGAGACGACCTATATCAGCCAGCGCCAGTACCTTAATAGTGTGCCTTCACCAGCCATCTCAAAGATACAGGACGAATGGCCTTTTCTCTTCTCGCAACAGCGATACCATAATTATCACGATACATAGTTGACGATACGATACATGGACGATATTGGTTCATTATGTGATCCAATACGATTCAATGACTTGAAATTGATACAGTAACTATTTAAAATACATTGACATTATTTTAAACTAAGTAATTACACCACAAACAAAAATGTAGTATTAATACAATCGATTATTTGCATTGCAAAACAATACGGTACATAGTCAATGTTGTCGTTTTCATTTCGATATACTTATATACTTGAAAATTGATTTTCCGATGCAGTTACTATATCATCACACCCATTGTCAGCCCACTCTATAGGATTATCCTCAAAATAAAGTGATATTTTAATTAAGTGAAATCACTGACTATACATATAGACATACTCAACAACTTTATTTTTCTGTACCCACATCATCTAATCTTTTCATTTTAAAGCTCCATCTGATTGGAACAACTTGTCTGTTTCTTTGAGATCAATTACATCATTTAACATTTTCAAGGCTTCTTTGCTTGTAGACCTGAAACCCATCTATACTTGTTTTAGATTTTTGGAGAGATATTTTTACTTTAATGCTTGATTATTCTTTTTATCTTTATCTTTATTTTTTATTATTGTCATTATCACTATTAATAGTATATTTTGTTAGGTGTTTCAGTTGCTTCTGGTCTTGATGTAGTGTTTGAGTGGTTTATGTGTTGTTGATGTTGTAAATGTATTGTTCTGTGTTGACATGTTTAATGAATTGTTCTGTGTCGACATGTTTAATGTATTGTTTGGTCAATGTACTGAATTCATTGTGTTGTGTCCGAGGACCCCCTCTAACACGAGATGATACATCTCAAGGGGATATCCTCTAAAACGAGATGATACATCTCAAGAGGCTATCCTCTATAACGAGATGATACCCTTTTCGTTCCATTTCCATTTAATATACCTCTAACGAGCAACTTGGACGTTGCTCTCCCCAGGTTGGCGGAGGGTGTGTAGAGCCCAGGATCACATTAGATAATTGGCATAGGGGTGAAAAATGGGTTACAAAATTGTTGGATAAAAATTACAAAGAAAAAGAAAAGTACTCATATTGCAGAATGTCCCATTTCACAAGTTCAAAATGTGTGCAAAATATTTTGAAAATAGCCGATCTACAAGCTTGTAGAACGGCTTGTAGAAAGTAAAATATGATTTGGAAATTAATTTATTGAGGATGTTGTATTGTACACTGGTTTTACCATATTTTATTAACTGTTTGGAAGTATGGGGCAACTCATTCAAGAGTAATATGACTCCTTTGATTATGTTACAAAAAAAGAGCGTTAGGAATCATGTATAAAGAAGATTTCAGAGCACACACCAATAGGCTTTTTATGTTATCAGGTATTTTGAAAATCATGGATTTGGTTGAATTACGAACATTATTGGTGGTGTTCAGATCATTACCAACAAAGTTACAGAAGTAATTTGTGTTTAGCTCAGAGGATGAGGACCACAGAAGAAGACATGATTTTAAACATCTGTTTGCTCGGACTTCACTAAAAATAAATGTGCACTTCTGTTACAGGTATAAAGTTATGGAATTCACAAAACCAGAAGTTGAAGAGTTGTACAACAGTGTTTCAGTTTAAGAAAGTGTTTAAAAAGGAAAAAATGATAAAATATGAATTGGAAGGTTAAATATAAGTGTTATTGTGTTCCCTCAGCGTTGTTGAGCTCTATGTACTTTTGTCTGTTGTTTTTCTTTCTTTTCTTTCTTTTTATTTGATGTAATCATGGTGATATATAAAATGTATGGTTGGTAGCAGCATCAATTAGATGTTTTTTACAAAGTAAAATGAATATAATCATGTAAAACCATAACTGAAACTAGAACTGCACTCTGCCGAGTGCATACTTGCTTGTTGCACACTAGTAGGCCATAAATGGCCTACTAGTGCGCAAGCAGAGCGCGCAAGTACTTTCGACCGCTACAACGCACTGTCAAATCTCAGTTTCTGCCTCTATGTATATGTCATTTGTAAGTTGATTAGCGGTATACTGTGGTTACTTTGCGCCCTATGCACCGTCCCAGCCTTTTCGATGCGTATGCACCGTCCCAGCAATGACTAATGACTAGACATACGTATACATATACATTATACTATATAGAGTATGTAGTTGTAATTTGATTAGCAGTATACTGTGGTTACTTGGTGCCAAAAAGTGACAGCCGTCTTTTTCAACCGTTTTTATGTGTATGCAAATCTGTGCCTGGTTTGCTGGGACCAGATTACACATTACGTCATCGTTGAGAGCTGGGACAAGAGTACATGGTGTGTATATGTATGACTAGCTCTCAGTGATGACGTAAGAGAAATGGTCATCTGTGTAATCTGTCCCAGCAGACCAGGCACATATTTACAAATTACAAATTTCAAATTACAACTACATATAGAGTATGTAGTTGTAATTTGATTAGCAGTATACTGTGGTTACTTGGTGCCAAAAAGTGACAGCCGTCTTTTTCAACCGTTTTTATGTGTATGCAAATCTGTGCCTGGTTTGCTGGGACCAGATTACACATTACAGAACAGAAATCCTCTTATCAACCAATTACAGTATCTCAGGGATGTAGATATTAATACAGTTAATTGGGAGGTAAAATGTGTTTATGCTACTACTAGAGGAATGCGGTGCGTATACTAGTGGGACACAGTGAAGTCAATAATTGATGACAATGGTATAGGAAGTATCAGATATCAAGAGGCGTGCTTTTAACAGGATATACTAGCAGGAGCGTGACTTTTCCAGTTCATTCTAAAGAAATGTAATGAGCAGGAGACATGGCGTTTGCGTAAGTCTTTATAATGTGTTAATAAGTACGGTTAAATACTATGTCATAATGATACGCTTGTGCAGTCGCTAGATCTGTGAATTAATAGTATATGTTGTGTTTCTTTGTGTTTCAGTTTATTACCTGCTAATGCCACTAACGCGCCTATTCCGCCTAATGTCGCGACCTCTGAATCTTGTGATAATGATAAGAACAATTAGTTGTGGAAGCTATTGAACTATATCTAAACACGGGCCAGACAAGGCAAATAAGGCTTTTACTGTACACAAGTTTAGTAGAAGTGTGTTTGTACGTGTATGAGTGTGTTATGAGATTGTAGTAAGAAAAAAATAAGAAAAAAAAGAAAATAAGTGATTGTTTGCGAGCCTTTTTTGCAACTTGGAGGAAGTGTGTGTTTGAGTAATATAACGGTGTGTGTTTAAATCACGAATTACCCATACCTGTTCGTTAACTCCCTTACGGAGGGTTGAATCAATAGTTAAACAAAGTTATGAAACAGCAAAGTTAAATTATATCCGTACAGTGAGGGTTAAGGTTAGGTTTAGGTGTGCTGCCCCGTGGGAGGTTAGGGTTAGGGTGAGGTTTAAGGTTAGGTTTAGGTGTGCTGCCCCGTGGGAGGTTAGGGTTAGGGTGAGGGTTTGAGATAGGTTGTCGTTGGGGCCAATGGTATATGTCGGACCAAACACATGCACCCGTAGCCCCTCATGAAACCACTGCTCCTCAAATAACCACTGCTCCCCAAATAATATAGGACAATTGTCTTTATCCATCCTGAATGACACCAGGCTTAATATTATTAATGCTACTACTTATTGTTATTACTGCAGGCTATGTGTAACAATGCAAACTGAATGTTCAGAGGCATTATATTGCCATTTGTTAAGGCAATATATATTAGTTTTACATATTGAATTAATGTGTCTTTAGTTTGCTAAACTTAAGATCATAGTGCTTTTTGAAAGCAGAAGCAACTACAACTAGCATAATTTTTATTTTATTTAACCTTTATTTAACCAGTAAAATCACATTGAGACTGCGTCTCTTTTACAAGTGGGAACTGGCCAAGAGGCAGAAATAAAAATTACATCATATCATACTATAATTAACTTAATGTCTGTCTGTCTGAATGAATCAAACAAATTATATTCACACGACTTGTTTTGATTTGTATCTGTCTAATGCATGATATGTGTTCATGTGTACAAAGTGGGGTCCGGGGACCCCCAGGGGTCCTTGAGGAAGTTCCAGGGGGTCCACGGTTAAATGATAGATAGAAAAGAACCACATGGACCCTTATGGGTCTGTAACTCAGAGTGTACAAATGAACATTGATTTTACAGTACAACAAAAATTGGGGGTCCCAGAGATAGAAATGCCACTAAATGGGGGTCCATAGAACTAATGCATGTCAAACTGGGGGGTCCTTGAAATTAAACGGATTGAGAATCACTGCTAAAGCCAAGCCAAAAACTATGAGAACCCCCAGACTAGAAGATGTTTGAGTTAGAGAGAGAGAGAGAGAGAGAGAGAGAGAGAGAGAGAGAGAGAGAGAGTGTGTGTGTGTGTGTGTGTGTGTGTGTGTGTGTGTGTGTGTGTGTGTCGGTGTGCGTGTGCACGCGTGTGGGTGTTTGTCGGTGCGCATGTGCGGGGGAGGGTGTGTGTGTGTGTGTGTGTGGAGGGGGGGGGGGTTAAGGTTGATCAATGGAACCCATGCAGGGAAGACTAGCTGGTTGCTATGACAACAGCTGCTGCTGCTGTGCATAAATCAACCCCTCTGTCTCTGTGTCCCTAAGCCCCCCCCCCCCCCCTCTCTCTCTCTCTCTCTCTCTCTCTCTCTCTCTGTGTGTCTCTCTCTCTGCCTCTCATTGAGGAGTAGTGCAGCATAGAGTGAACACATCTAGAGCTTGTTGCAGACAGACAGACAGACAGACAGACAGACAGACAGACAGACAGATAGACAGACAGACAGACAGACAGACAGACATTTATACAACACATCAGAGGAGGATGGAGGGAGCAGTGATGCTGAACTTTACACCAGTGATCAAGTTACACCGACTACCAGGTTTGTTCTGTTTTACTGTTATTATGTTAATGTTACTACATTACTGTTATAACAGGTTTGATCTGTGTTACTGTTAATATGTTAATGTCACTACATTACTGTTTAATTATTTATAGCAATGGTATAGTTTGAGTTATCGTGTTATAAGTAAGTAAGTAAGTAAGTGGCCTTGCAGAGCCATGAGGCCCATAGGGCAGGAGCCTATCTCCTGTTTCTGTAGCCATGAGGCCCATATAGTACGGCAGCTTAGGGCCATATTTTAGAGAAATGTGGACACGGCTGACAAAAGCGCCAAATTTTTTCCACATGTTCTCCATAACCATACGTTTCATTTTGGAAGGGGAGCCACGTCATCAAGATGTCAGAAGGCGGCCATCTTGGCGTTCAAAGATGGCCGCCATGTAATATCTATAAGTGCAGCTATCTCAGCTTCTAAGCCACCTAAAAGGTCAAACTTGGTGTCAATATATACATTTTCTTTCTCAAGGAATGCAATATAAATATAGGTAATATCAATAAGTGACTAAATCTGCCAATATTAGATAATTTTGTTCATTCTGGCAATATATGTACACAATTATGGTTCGTTTTTGGACTTTACTTTGATGTATTCCTATTCTGTTTGGTTTTGGTGCTCATGTAAGTGATGGTGGACAGATTACAGAGGGACCCGCGTCTGCCACCAACCTCTCTCGGGTTTCAAATCAACCAGGAGAAGAGCATGTTAACTCCGACACAGTCTATAGTAGTGCTGTCAGAACGAATTTCATAATATGAAAGAAATTCGAATATTAAAAAAAATATATATATTCGAAAGCTAAAATTGCCATTCGAATGGAGCTTTTATCATTTATTAATTCTATTTAATATATTTATTTTGTTTTATGTTATTTTATCCGCTCACTAAATGTATTGAGTAACGAATCTACCGCTGTGAAATCTCCACGGCCGCTTCCACTGCATGTGAAAAGGTGCACGTCCGGTCACGTCGCAGAAGAGGTCAATGATTGGCTAACGTAGGGCCAGATTTCAGGGTAAGCCAATCAGAGACAGTCTACAGGGTGGGCGGGCTTACTGGCTGTAACTCTTTTAATCACAGACACACAAATCCTTGTAACACATGCATAGATACGTCTAGTATACTACACAGACAGAAATCGCCGGTAGAACGAAAATCATAATACAGTCTCATGACACAACTTTATTGCACATCTGTGCTTGCCTTTCATCCACGCTTCTATAGCCTTTTAAATCTCATTTCCCATCCACGGGCACAAGCAAAGTGGTATCAGCATCTTCCACCCGATCTGTGGTGTTAATTGTTTCTGATGAGGGTAGCAACTAGTTAGCATGGGAGCTAACATTAGTTTAACGCCAAGGAGTCCTCCTTAATAACACTATGGTACACGGGAGGCGGCCTTTTTTCCGACAGCATTCTAGCCGACGGGGCAACGGTCCTCTCCGCAGCGGGGGGACAATGCTGCGTTTACACGGGCAGACACAGACGAATGCTAATATCATTTGGAGCAGCTACTGTACACGTCTGTTTGCATCAACCTGTTGCTGGCTTCACAATGAATGATAGACTTTATCGTTGCGTCTGCCCGTGTGTAATGGTCAGGGTTTCAATGTCCACAGCAGGCAGACCTGTCAAAAACCTTGCACTTCCCAAAACTCACAAGACATGCCAGCCACGTGTATTATTATAGGCTAAATATGAGCTAAAATAAATAATGTAAATATTCGAATATATTCGAAAATTACAAATAATGAAGCAATGAAATTCGAATTGGATTATAGAGGTGAACTGACAGCCCTAGTCTATAGACTTCATCGGTATAACACTAGACTCGATCTCTTTCACAGCTCGCCCGAGCCAAGAGAGAATAGAGGCAATAATACATTCGGCATCATTCAAGAGGGATCGTTCGATTCCTTTTCATGCATGCCTCCGGATGGCGGGGCTTATGGCCTCAGTGGTTCACATAGTCCGCCTAGCCAGGCTGAATATGAGACCTTTTCAACGTTGGATGACGCATACCTATGCACCATCGCCACCAGAGGGTAACAGTGACGTCACAATGCGTGCTGGCCCTGAAATGGTGGGCAGACAGACAGGCTCTCTCAGAGGGCGTCCCTATGGGCAGACCTCTGACCAGGAAAGTCGTCACCACAGATGCCAGCATGACTGGCTGGGTAGCCACACTGGAGGGCACTACAACCAGAGGGATGTGGACAGAACAACTACGGTCCTGCCACATCAACTATCTGGAGCTGATGGCGGTATTCCTCGCTCTGAGGGATTTCGAACCGTGCATCCGAGGTTGTCACGTCCTGGTCAGGACGAACAACACAGCAACTATGTGCTACATCAACAAGCAAGGGGGACTCAGGTCCCCTCGCTTACACCAGCTGGCTCTGAGACTCACGATGTGGTGCGACGCTCGTCTACTATCCATCACAGCGTGTCACGTCCCGGGTGTTCTAAACACAGGGGTGGACCTGCTGTCCAGAGGACCCCTCCGCTACGCAGACTGGTCGTTACATCCCCAGGTAGCGAACCAGATCTGGGACAGGTTCGGGACACCCAAGGTGGACCTTTTTGCCTCAGAGCAGGACACGAAGTGCCCTCTCTTCTTCGCCATGGGAGGACCATCGACATTGGGGCTAGACGCTCTAGCACACCAATGGCACAGGTCCCTCCTATACGCCCCACTGAGTCTCATTCTTCCCACTCTGGACAGAGTGAGGACTCGGGGTCTGACGGTACTACTAGTAGCACCAGCCTGGGGCGTCTGGAGGACGGAGATAGCTCCCCTCCTCTACAGCCAACCATGGCAGCTCCCTCTACGAGCGGATCTTCTCACGCAGGCGGGACGAGAAATCTTCCACCCCTGCCCCAAGGACCTAGACCTATGGGTCTGGCCCGTGAGAGGCTAATGCTGACTGAGGCCGGTCTCCCTCCGAATGTTGTCGCAACAATTCAGAAGGCCAGAGCCCAATCAACAATGACCCGCTTTCTCAGTTTGCGTACCGGTGGACCTACAGACTTTCCACCCCCCTCCCTTCGCTACTGAAGAGGACAAGAGGCTGAACTGCCTTTGCCCAGTGAGAGCGCTCCGCCCTTACATGGACAGAACAGGAATCAAGGATAGGTCAACTGTTCATATCCTGGGGTGACAGAACCATGGGAAAACCTGTCACAAAGGTTACTATCTCAAACTGGATAGTGCAGGCCATTCGCCTGAATACCACTCAGGGAGTGGAGCCCCCGCTAACGCTAAAGGCTCATTCCACAAGAGGCATGGCAGCATCCTGGGAACTCCACAAGGGTGTCTCAATCCAGGATGTCTGCACAGCGGCAAGCTGGTCCTCCCCCTCGACCTTCGCCACATACTATAACCTAGATGTGGCAGTGCCCTCTTTAGCGCACGCGGTCTTGGGAGCTGCCGCACCATAAATGGACTCCGATCAAGTCCATCCCACAAGAGCTCTAGAGGGAATGAGGCAACGCCCCTCCTCCCTCTATAAAACCCAGGCTGCCTGGGGCAGTCTCCGCCCTACCCCAGTTAGCCGCTCCGGGAAGACACTGACAGTCTAAGACTGTCACCTTTCCACCCTGTGGGACCGGGCTACAAACCTAAGGTTTATCCAGCCCTTATTTATCCTCAAGTCCTAGGACTCACTGGCTAGTTCAGGTTACGGGAGTTCAAAAGGTCCCATAGAGCGAAATATTTCGCGAACACAACTTAAAAGAACATGAAGGTTACTTTAGTAACCATGGTTCTTAAGTAAGTGAGCAAAATATTTTGCTGAACACCCTTTTGTCTTGCTCTTGGCAGAAGGAAAAGTGTTCAAGTGAGGCGGTGACGCAGACACAGGCCTTATAAACCCTGAGGCTTTGGGCTTCTGACGTCACCGCTCTTAAACCCACAGGACATTAATGATGCCCTGTGAGATGAGATGAGATTCAATTTATTGTCAATGTACAGCACAGCGAAAGGTATTTTCGCATCTCACCAATGGTGCAAACATGTCAGTAAGGAGGATACATTATTTACAGTAGTAACAGTATTAACAGTAGCATGAGCTGAGCAGACATTAATGATGCCCTGTGCTGAGTTCATAAATGAAATTCTGTACCTCGGTTTCGGAACGAAAACCTCCCGCCACTGGCAGGGAGGAGTCTGAGGAGGTCTTAAAGAACACTTAAAGACGCCACAACCTTATGTGTCTTTAAGTGTGACACCAGTCAGGGTTTGCCCTGACTGGCTCTCACAGGAGAGCCAGTCCTGTGACAGGTTACAGGTGCTCATGTAAGAAGGCACACTGGAATTGCACAGCTCTTTGCAGTTGTAAATGTAACAGATAATTTGAATGTTGTTATCATTCACTTCATGCTCCATTTTTCAATGTATCTGACTGCTAAAAGAGTTGAAGATGACGTAAATATGTTGCTAGAATGACCTATTTATTTGATATTGGCACAAATAAACATCTAGTGATATTCTCAATGACCTTATTGCATTCCTTGACCCAGATAATGTATATTTTGACACCAAGATTGACCTTCTAAGTGGCTTAGAAGCTGAGATAATGGCACTTATAGATATTACATGGCGGCCATCTTTGAACGCCAAGATGGCCGCCTTCTGACATCTTGATGACGTGGCTCCCCTTCCAAAATGAAACGTATGGTTATGGAGAACATGTGTAAAAAATTTGGCACTTTTGTCAGCCGTGTCCACATTTTTTTGCTAAGCTGCCGTACTAATAGGGGCAGGAGCCTATCTCCTGTTTCTGTAGCCATGAGGCCCATAGGGGCAGGAGCCTATCTCCTGTTTCTGTAGCCATGAGGCCCATAGGGGCAGGAGCCTATCTCCTGTTTCTGTAGCCATGAGGCCCACAGGGCAGGAGCCTATCTCCTGTTTCTGTAGCCATGAGGCCCATAGGGGCAGGAGCCTATCTCCTGTTTCTGTAGCCATGAGGCCCATAGGGGCAGGAGCCTATCTCCTGTTTCTGTAGCCATGAGGCCCATAGGGGCAGGAGCCTATCTCCTGTTTCTTTAGCCATGAGGCCCATAGGGGCAGGAGCCTATCTCCTGTTTCTGTAGCCATGAGGCCCATAGGGGCAGGAGCCTATCTCCTGTTTCTGTAGCCATTAGGCCCATAGGGGCAGGAGCCTATCTCCTGTTTCTTTAGCCATGAGGCCCATAGGGGCAGGAGCCTATCTCCTGTTTCTGTAGCCATGAGGCCCATAGGGGCAGGAGCCTATCTCCTGTTTCTGTAGCGTGAGGCAGCTTGATGTACAAGTACACCCCCTGGACATGACGCTAGTATGTCACAGGGACTTACCCCCAATACAACCATTGATGCTGAGCAGTGTTGTTGTTGGCGGCAAAATTGGTTTTAGTTTTAGTCACATAGTCTCTTGAATAGTTTTCATTTCATTTTAGTCACATTTTAGTGTTAGTCTAGTTTTAGTCGACTAAATCTATAGTTGATTTAGTCGACTAAAATTAATTTTGGCAGGCCTGTTTTTACTTTCTTGCTGAAAATAGCCGATCTATGGCGCATTGTGAGCTTGTAGATCTGCTATTTTCAGCATGCAACTAATTGTAGAATAACAATGACTTATACTGGATCTCTTGTCCACTAGTCCCTTCCTGACATTTTAGTCTAGTTTTTATTTGTTGACGAAATTGTCAGTATATTTAGTCTTAGTTTTTGTCACCATAGCTTAGTTTTCATTTAGTTTTCGTCTGTGAAAAAAGGTAGTCGACGAACATTTTTCGTCTTAGTTTTAGTCGACGAAAACAACACTGATGCTGAGTGTCAAGCAGGGAGGCACTGGGTCCCAATTCTAGAGTCTTTGGTATGACCCGGCCGGGGATCGAACCCCGACCTCCCAGTCTCAGAGCAGACACTCTAACCACAAGGCCACTGAGCTGGTCGTGATCGTGTTATACTGTTCCATTATTGTTTCAACATAATAGCTGCAGTGTTTCTTTTAGCTTTTTCAGTTCACTGCCATATAAATCTATAGTTTTAATTAATGTCAGATATTATATGGAACATTTATCTTCAGCGCGGTATCATTGCACGCGAGAGGCGGCATTTATCGAGGTAAATAAATGGCATATTATTATTATGTCTATTTGTCGATTGAACAATAATCCCATCAGCAAAGCACCGTACAGTGGAGATCAAAGTGTTTCAATTACATTACATTTATTAAAGTGTCAAATCACAACCAGTTTGTCTCGAGACACTTTACGTGTAGAGCAGAGACAGAGAGATCCCATCCTAAGACACTTTACATGTAGAGCAGAGAGCAGCCAGAGAGATCCCATGCTGAGCAAACAGTTTTGTGATTTTACTGTCATTAATATACCTTAGAGCTGTTGTGTGGAGTCCCCCCATTCTGTGTTTCTATAGGAAACACAGAATGGGGGGACTTTTTTATTATTGGAACTGAAGAAAAAGAGTGGTATTCCCCTTAAAAAATATTACTGCTACTACTTATTATTAGTATTGATATTGTTCCTGACTCATGAGTTCAGATTTTACAGAGGCCAGTTTCGAATTGCAGCCATCCGTAGGTGCCCTTTGAGAGTGGTTTTGAAGGAGTCAAGGGATTCACATGTCTTAATGACTGTTGGTAGGGCGTTCCACATTTTGGTGACATAGGAGCGAAAAGAATTCAGTCCCTTGTTTGTGCCGAATCTGGGTTGTACATGGTTTGTTGCACTCCCTCTGGTGTTGTGGGTGTGGACTTCGTCTACATTAAGGAAGTATTTAGACAGGTACATGGGTATCTTGGTGGTGTATCAAATCTTGTGGACCAGACCCATTGCAAGATGCTGTACTCTGTCGTCGACCCTAAGCCATCCCAGCCTGTCAAAGTGGGCAGGGGTGAGGTGGGTTCGGGGGGTGAGGCCAAGAAGGAGCCTGACCAGTTTGTTTTGGGAGGTCTGCAGCCTTGTTTTAAGGGCCTTTGAGGTGCTGTGGTACCAAGAGGTGGATGCATAGTCAAAGAAACCTTGTACGAGGGCTCCTGTTAAGGTCTTCAAGGTGTTTTTGTTGACCAGTGAGGAGATCCTGTAAAGGAATCTTGTTCTTTGATTTACTTTTTTGATTACGTTGGTGGCCATTTTATCACCGGAAAGATTGGCCTCCAGGATAGAACCTAGGTAGGTAATTTCATCTTTTCGTGTGATAATATTGTCACCCACTCTAACCAAGAAGCCATCTGCCTTGCTGAGATTACTATTAGATCCGAAGAGAATGGATTCAGTTTTTCCCAGGTGTAAGGATAGTTTGTTATCAGCGAGCCAGGTGCAGATTCTACCGAGTTCAGAGCTGAGGGTCTTTTCAACCTGCAGTTTAGGGATTAGTCTTTGTGGTGGAGCACCCTCTGCCCAAGACCTGAGGGCAACATGTCCCCCCCCCCCCCCCTTTTTCCCCTCACTGTATACGTTTCTTTTCCCTTTTTACCTCCTTTATGATGAATATAGAAGTGTCTATTCGTACGTCTCTAAGTTTTGATGAATTGAACAAGGTGGACCCTCTTGTAAACAAGTGTAATGCTTAATTGGGTCGTCCACTCACAGTTAACAGTCTTTGTATTTAGTTTGTGCTTGAAATGTACTGTAATTCTGCAAACTGTTAATACATATTTCAATCAAACCCAGGACCAACTCAGACCTGTATAGAGACAGAACCCAGGCCCAAAACAAGGCTCCAGACCTCCCAAAACAAACTGGTCAGGCTCCTACTTGGCCTCACCCCCCGAACCCACCTCACCCCTGCCTACTTTGACAGGCTGGGATGGCTTAGGGTCGACGACAGAGTACAGCATCTTGCAATGGGTCTGGTCCACATGTCTAAATACTTCACTAAGATACCCATGTACCTGTCTAGATACTTCCTTAATGTAAACGAAGTCCACACCCACAACACCAGAGGGAGTGCAACAAACCATGTACAACCCAGATTCGGCACAAACAAGGGACTAAATTATTTTCGCTCCTATGCCACCAAAATGTGGAACACCCTACCAACAGTCATTAAGACATGTGAATCCCTTGACTCCTTCAAAACCACTCTCAAAGGGCACCTACGGGCGGGTGCAATTCGAAACTGGCCCCCGTAAAATCTGAATTTGTTAAGGCTATATATTAGTTTTACACATTGAATTAATGTGTCTAAACTTAAGATCAAAGTGCTTTTTCAAAGTAGAAGCAACTACAACTATATAACTTAGTATTATTCATGGTTTACTGAAAGAGAAAAATTGCTTTTTAAATTGCCAATCAGGCACTACCAGTGGGCCAAATTGAATGCAAAGTACAATTTCCACAGTCAGTTTGCAGTCTTCACACCATAGACTGTAAAAAATATGGACAAAGCATTCTCCGGGTCTAACATGAACGTAAAATGAAGCCTGTCAGTCCTTGTATTGTAAGTCGCCATCTTTCTAGATCCGTTTTGGCCCAGCTGGCCATTGGCTGGCCCAGACAACGAGGCGGGACTTCCCCCCTTCTTCTCCGTTGGTTTTTATTTTGACTCGAGTGGGAGGGGAATCCCGATCATAGACTGTAACGGTAGCCACGCCCCTCAGAACATACGCAACTTTATGGTCATTTTTTAAATAAATGGGACCATAATTTTCCAAAAAGAATATTATGACATTAGAAATGAGACTTTAAACTAGTGACTGCATGGAAGCAGAAATGATTCATGACCATGTTTATTAAGGTAATACAGTCTAGGTGAAGTTGGGCCCAAATACATGGACTTCTATGGGGCTATGGGTTTTTCTGGGTCCAATGACAGCGCCACAACAGGCCATTATA
The DNA here is from genome assembly GCF_963924005.1 of Protomyctophum bolini. Taxonomy (NCBI): domain Eukaryota; kingdom Metazoa; phylum Chordata; class Actinopteri; order Myctophiformes; family Myctophidae; genus Protomyctophum; species Protomyctophum bolini. The sequence goes on from NC_137866.1 coordinate 50,257,154, forward strand.
TGAACTTTCAGGAAATCCCGATTTCCTCAGTGGCTTCACAACATATCTGTCTGACTGCCCCCCCTGCTTCACACACAGGCACATACACAGATCTCCATGTGGGACACCGGCTGACAGTTAAAACAGATGCTATGACAACGTATACCATTAGGTTCCCAACTTGCATCGTTCCCAAGTAGGCCGGTGGCCGACTGCGACGGGCACGTACAGGTTTAGTAATATTATAATGCACAATAAGTGAGGACGAATTATATGAAGATACAATGAAAGTGGGTGAATTTGTCCTTTAATTCCTTCGTTCCAGACCAGACAATGGATCCCAGAGGGAAGGAGATCAACTCTCCAGACCAGACTATGGAGCCCAGAGTGAAGGAGGAGATCAACTCTCCAAACCAGACAATGGATCCCAGAGTGAAGGAGGAGATCAACTCTCCAGACCAGACAATGGATCCCAGAGTGAAGGAGGAGATCAACTATCCAGACCAGACTATGGAACCCAGAGTGAAGGAGGAGATCAACTCTCCAGACCAGACAATGGATCCCAGAGTGAAGGAGGAGATCAACTCTCCAGACCAGACAATGGATCCCAAAGTGAAGGAGGAGATCAACTCTCCATCCAGGGACAAACCTGGAGACCTCCAGAACTTCAGTAAGTTCCATCTTTATTTGTTTAATTCTCTAATTCTCTATTTCACTTACAATAAATGCAACACGTCTCTCTACCTACGTCTGTGATCCACATATCTCGAGAACCGCCTTGCATTACATTCATGCGGTAATTCAAGATGGTAACCTTGCGGTTACCCCCAGCCACTCTACCCCTGAGCCACCGCTGCTAATGTACTGATAACATCAGGGATCTCCATATATGGGCACTAAAAGGACACAGACAGACGGGTAAATCAGGTGACAAGATAAATAGTACGTATTGCATACTAGGGTGGGGGTATACTAGCATGTAAGCATTCCCAATTTTCATTTTTCGCAACTTGCATCGTTCCCAAGTAGGCCGGTGCCCGATGGACACAGGCGTAGTGTCATTATACTAGAGCAGTGGTTTTCAACCAGTGGTCCGGGGACCACCAGTGGGCCTTGAGGAGGTTCCAGGTGGTCCCCAGTTAAATGATGGAGAGTTGGTAACCGAATAGACCCTTATAGTTATTTATCTCTGGGGAGAGTAAAATGTATTTATTTCATTACACTCTCTAGAGTTTCATTATTGTTAGAATTCTGCATTACTTACTTAATTTACAAAAATGTAGAAGATATATGTAAAGATACATAAAATGTCTGCCTGTTATCTCTCTAATGGTGCACACAAATACAGCATGGAAATGTGGGCACAATCTTATCCAACGACAACAACATATTGTTGTTTTGAGTCTGAGAGGCTAAATGTCATCACATGGTGGTCCGTGGCTCAGATGCTGAAAGAATAATGGACCTTGATATGAAAAGGGTTGAAAACCACAGTAACCACTACAGTAACTGTAATGTTTCTGTATCTCAATGAAGAAACTTGGTTCTTGATATGTATGTAACTTTATTGATAGGGTTTGGTAGCATACAAGTCATACATCCTATTCTAAGATCTAGAAATGTTTGTAGGTGTGGCCTTGATATAGGTGAGGCACAGTCATCATTATTGCCATCTAGTGGCTGTTATAAATCATATCACATATCACAACAGTAACCACTGTACTAGAGGTCCAGGTCGCTACGCGGCCCTCACACCGTTAAACCACCGATCCAACCAATATGTCTGAGTCAGAGTACACATTGTAGTCTGTCTGTGTCCCTTTCATGCCCATATATGGAGTTCTCCGTATCCGTCTGTCTACCTGTGTCTCCATATATGGAGATATATGTGTATGTCAGTCTGTCCTTTTATGCCCAAATATGGACATTTTGGTTGGATTTGGCGGTTCTGGATAAGTTGATATAACTACGGGCAGCACATTCCCTGACAGGAAACGCTGCCAGAGATAGTGGAAGTGGGCGGAAGGAAACATTTAATTGACGGACCACAGTGGAAGCGAGCGTTGCCTAGCGACGGGGTAGATATTAGCGAGGCCAATCTGACTCAATAAAAACCTAAAATCACTGTCAAATGTCAATGGCAATCAATGAGCTTAACATTGAAGTGAAGGGGACATTTTCACAGACGGACCATTTCCTGTTTATCGATTGCCTAGCAACCGAGGGTCGTTCAGATGGTAGCGGCCAGCGTGATGTAACTCAATGTGATTATTGATCATGAAGCTCTAACCAGGTGTGTTATTATTGATCATGAAGCTCTAACCGGGTGTGTTATTATTGATCATGAAGCTCTAACCAGGTGTGTTTTCTGTTTCAGAAACCCGTCCTACTCTGTCCTCAGTTAAAGCAAAACGTTACTGCTGCGACCAGTGTGGAAAAAGCTTCACATATCTTTCCGGACTCAAAGCACACCAGAAAATTCACACTGGAGAGAACCTTTACAGCTGTGACCAATGTGGGAAAAGCTTCACTTCACTTTCCACTTTCAAACAACATCAGAGGATTCACACTGGAGAAAAGCCTTACAGCTGCGACCAATGTGGAAAGAGCTTCACTTCAGATGCCTATCTCAAAGTACACCAGAGAATTCACACTGGAGAAAAGCCTTACAGCTGTGACCAATGTGGGCAAAGCTTCACTAACATTTCCAATTTCAAAGTACACCAGAGAATTCACACTGGAGAAAAGCCTTACAGCTGTAAACAATGTGGGGAAAACTTCACCCAAGTTTCCCATCTCAAAGTACACCAGAGGATTCACACTGGAGAGAAGCCTTACAGCTGTGACCAATGTGGGAAAAGCTTCACTTCACTTTCCACTTTCAAACGACACGAGAGGATTCACACTGGAGAAAAGCCTTACAGCTGTGACCAATGTGGGAAAGGGTTCATCAGAAAGTCTGATCTTACAAAACACCATAGAATTCACACTGGAGAGAAGCCTTATTGTTGTAACCAGTGTGGAAAAGGGTTCACCCATAGGTCTCAAATAACAAAACACCAGATAATTCACACTGGAGAAAAGCCTTACAGCTGTGACCAATGTGGGAAAAGCTTCAGCAAAATTGCCAATCTCAAAATACACCAGATAATTCACACTAGAGAAAGGCCTTACAGCTGTGACACATGTTTTGTGTGACACAATTTCAGCCAAATTGCTAACCTCTAACGACACAAGAAGGTTCACACTGGAGAGAAGACTTTTGGTTGTGAAACATGTGGGAAGTGTTTTACTTAAAAAGACACCAGATAATGCACACTGGAGATAAGCCTTACAGCTGTGACCATTGAGGAAAAAGCTTATCTTTGTTTGCTACCTCAAAAAACACCATAGAATTCAGCGACACATGTGGGAAAAACTTCAGCCAAATGTCTAACCTCGAACAACACAAGATGTGGGAAGTGTTTCACTGACTTTTCAAACTTAAAACGCCACCGGAACATTCACACTGGAGAGAAGCTGTGAAACATGTGGGAAAAGCTTCGCTCAAATGTATAGCTTCCAGAAACACAGGATGATTCATACTGGAGAGAAGCAGTTTTGTTGTGAAACATGTGGGAAGAGTTTCAGCTGGTCTGGATCATTAAGAGTTCACCAGCTCACCCACACTAAGGAGAGAAGAGCTTCTACTGTGATCCATCCAGGACCACCACTTTCATTATTTACCGTCTACCACTTGGACAGATCCTCCGTCACCACAACCTCCAGTTCCACTGCTACGCTGACGACACACAACTGTACCTCTCCACCAAGACCATCACGGCTGTCACTCACTGCACCCTCACCACCTGCCTCACTGATATTAAAATATGGATGCAAAATAACTTCTTCAAACTCAACTGCAACAAATCAGAAATACTTCTCACCACCCCCACACAGAACTTCACCCTCAACACCGATGGTTCCACTGTAATAACCTCCCCCCACATAAAACAGATCACAAAAACTGCCTTCTTTGACCTCAGGAACATTGGCCACCCGTCCTCCACGACCTACACTGGCTCTCCGTAAAACAAATAATTCACTACAAAATCCTGCTCGGCACCTACAACACCCTCAATAACCTGGCTCCCCCCCTACCAGCATATCATTGGAAAAGTTAAACTTCTGACCCACCCAGGTGATGGCAATAATACTAATGACCGTGCATTACTTTAATGACCTGTCGGACGGTCATTAAAGTTGATTGAGTTGGATACTGTTTCTCTAACATTTCATATTTCTAGTTTATTGAAATAATGTCATGCACATTTGTCCAGTGCAGAGCCTACTGCGGGCCTGGTTGACTAGATTTAGAAGACATTTTTAAACTCTTGCTACTGAAATGATTCATTTGGGGCCAGATAGTGTCATTTAGCATAACATGCATCTCAATGGGTGAAAAGGACAGCTCGCCATCACAGTGGAGTGGGAGGGGCTTAGCGAAGGGCTAATTATCTCTGTTTATTTTACTTTCTCTACTTTGACCCGTCTGGGAAACCAGAAGTTATAGAAGTACTAAACATGTTCTCTGTCTTACGTTGACATCAACTTTGTTCACAATAAAATCATTCCTTTAAATGGAAGTCACCAGGCTGAATGCTCAAATTATATCCAGACGACTTGTTTTGATGTGTGGGAAAAAGTTCACCATGATGTCTACTCTAAGAATACACCATAGAATTCACACAGGAGAAAAGCCTTAGTTTTACTTTTTAGTTTACATCTGATCTAGACGATGTTACAGGTTAGTCCATGAAGTGTTGTTGCTGCACTCTTCCTGGTCTACGTGTGCTAGCGTTAGACCCCTCCTACGCTTTTCTTAAAGGACATATATCTTTATTTTATTTTTTATTATTTTTGTTCAGGTCAATATACATATTATCCACCTACTTTTGAAAAAAAAAGGGTTAGGGAGAAATTCCCCTTTAACAGCGATACCAAAATTTATTATCACGATACATAGTTGACGATACATGGACAATATTGGTTAATTATGTGATACGATTCAATGACTTGAAATTGAAACAGTAACTATTTAAAATACATTGACATTATTTTAAATTAAGTAATTAAACCCCACACAAAACACCACACAAAAATGTAGTATTAATACAATTGATTATTTGCATTGCAAAACGATACGATACAGTCAATGTTGTCGTTTTCATTTTGATATACTTAAAAAGTATACTAATTAAAATCGATTTTCCGATGCAGTTACTATATCGTTACACCCATTGTCAGCCCACTCTATAGGATTATCCACAAAATAAAGTGATATTTGAATTAAGTGAAATCACTGAATATACATATAGACATACTCAACAACTTTATTTTTCTGTACCCACATCATATAATCTTTTCATTTTAAAGCTCCATCTGATTGGAACAACTTGTCTTTTTCTTTGAGATCAATTACATAATTTAACATTTTCAAGGCTTCTTTGCTTGTTGACCTGAAACCCATTTGTACTTGTTTTAGATTTTTGGAGAGAGGTGTGTACTTTAATGCTTGATTATTCTTTTTTTTTGTCTTTATTTTTGTCATTATCACTATTATTAGTATGTATTGTTAGGTGTTTCAGTGCAGTTGCTTCTGGTCTTGATGTAGTGTTTGAGTGGTTTGGAGAGCATCTATGTTTTGTTGATGTTGTAAGTGTATTGTTCTGTACTGTCGACATGTTTTGTCTCTGTACTGTATTCATTGTGTTGTGCCCGAGGACCCCCTCTATAACGAGATGATACATCTCAAGGGGCTATCCTCTATAACAAGATGATACATCTCAAGGGGCTATCCTCTATAATGATATGATACATCTCAAGGGGCTATCCTCTATAACGAGATGAAAACCCAATGTAACAAGCTAAGAAACGGTGTAATTGCCATGACCAAATCAGCCAAAAGTAACTTCATCAATGATAAAGCAGAGGAAATCAAAAACAATCCTCGGGAGCTCTGGAAGCTACTTAACAACCAACTAGGCTGTGGTCAGAAACTAAAAACCAGGTTTACTAACATAAACATAAAATCGAACAACACCCTCATCACTGACAAGATTGATGTAGCAAACCACTTGAACATCTTCTTTACAAACATTGCAACAATGCTGGTTAACAAACTGCCCTCCCACTCTGGGCGTTTTGGTGTGGAGCACATCAAAGCCTTCTACAAAAACCTAGGTGTTTGTAAAGATGATTTTAAAATGACAATGGTAACAACTGAGGAGGTACTTAAAAAACTGAGTGCCCTCCAACCCCACAAAGCCACTGGCCATGACAATATACCCTCCAAATTCCTCAGAGACTCAGGCATTAACATAGCTCCAGTCATCACCCACATAGTAAACCTCTCCTTTAAACAGGGACAGGTCCCCCAAGATTTTAAACTGGCCAAAGTAACCCCCCTGTACAAAAAAGGGAGTAAATTAGAACCCGGCAACTACCGCCCTATTTCTATTCTAAGCTCCATCTCGAAAGTGATGGAAAAAATAGTCTATGAACAGGTTGAAAAGTATCTTGCCACTAATAAATTGCTGTACGAGTTCCAATCTGGCTTCAGAACATCCCACTCCACTGACACATGCCTCCTCTATTTGAGCGACCACATCAAACACGAAGTGGATGCTGGAAAATACTGCGGCATGGTCATGCTGGACCTCCAAAAGGCTTTTGACACCGTGAACCACTCCATACTGGTTAACAAGCTTAAAGCTATTGGTTTTGATAGCACATCAGTGAGCTGGATGCAATCCTACCTGGAGGGGAGAGAACAGATGGTGGAGGTGAACGGAACACTGTCCCCCCCCCCCCTCCCAGTGAGCTGTGGCGTCCCACAAGGAAGCATACTAGGGACTTTACTGTTCCTAATATATGTTAACGACATGACATCAGCTTGTGACTGCAACTTGTTCCTCTTCGCAGACGACTCAGCACTGCTGGTCTCGGACAGGAACAAACTGCAGGTTGAAAAGACCCTCAGCTCTGAACTTGGTAGAATCTGCACCTGGCTCGCTGATAACAAACTATCCTTACACCTGGGAAAAACTGAATCCATTCTCTTCGGATCAAATAGTAATCTCAGCAAAGCAGATGGCTTCTTGGTTAGAGTGGGTGACAACATTATCACACGAAAAGATGAAATTACCTACCTAGGTTCCATCCTGGAGGCCAATCTTTCCGGTGATAAAATGGCCACCAACGTAATCAAAGAACAAGATTCCTTTACAGGATCTCCTCACTGGTCAACAAAAACACTTTGAAGACCTTAACAGGAGCCCTCGTACAAGGTTTCTTTGACTATGCATCCACCTCTTGGTACCACAGCACCTCAAAGGCCCTTAAAACAAGGCTCCAGACCTCCCAAAACAAACTGGTCAGGCTCCTACTTGGCCTCACCCCCCGAACCCACCTCACCCCTGCCCACTTTGACAGGCTGGGATGGCTTAGGGTCGACGACAGAGTACAGCATCTTGCAATGGGTCAGGTCCACAAGATTCGATACACCACTAAGATACCCATGTACCTGTCTAAATACTTCCTTAATGTAAACGAAGTCCACACCCACAACACCAGAGGGAGTGCAACAAACCATGTACAACCCAGATTCGGCACAAACAAGGGACTAAATTATTTTCGCTCCTATGCCACCAAAATGTGGAACGCCCTACCAACAGTCATTAAGACATGTGAATCCCTTGACTCCTTCAAAACCGCTCTCAAAGGGCACCTACGGATGGCTGCAATTCGAAACTGGCCTCTGTAAAATCTGATTCCTCCCCCCCCCCTTTTTTTCCCCTCACTGTATATGTATCTTTTCCCTTTTTGCTTATATATGATGAATTCCTGTTCTGTTCTTTAACTACATAGAAGTGTCTATTTGTATGTCTCTATATGTTTTGATGAATTGAACAATGTGGACCCTGTTGTAAACAAGTGTAATGCTTAACTGGGTCGTCGACTCACAGTTGACAGTCTCTGTATTGAGTTTGTGCTTGAAATGTACTGTATTTCTACAAACTGTTAATAAATATTTCAATCAATCAATCAATACGTCTCAAGGGGCTATCCTCTATAACGAGATGATACCCTTTTGGTTCCATTGCCATTGAATATACCTCTAACTCCCCAGGTTGACGGAGGGTGTGCAGAACCCAGGAGCACATTAGATAATTGACACAGGGGTGAAAAATGGGTTACAAAATCGTGGGATAAAAATTATAAAGAAAAAAAAAGTAGGGGAGATCCGACACGATTGTAACGCGTCATGGTTGTAAAATCTCTTGATTGGTCAACGCCATCATGACGCCATCGCGTCAGTATGTGTACAGCAACGTACTCTACGTGCCCAGGAAACTTTAAGTGTTTACCTTCATCCTACGGGGAGCTATTGGCGAAAAACAGATTTTTCTCAAAAAGCAAAAACTTTACAAAATAGGGTCCACCAGTAAGTCTGATCTAACAAAACACCATAGAATTCACACTGGAGAAAAACCTTACAGCTGTGACCAATGTGGGAAAGGGTTCACCAATGGGGGTGATCTAACAAAACACCATAGAATTCACACTGGAGAAAAGCCTTACAGCTGTGACCACTGTGGAAAAAGCTTCACTTCACTTTCCCATCTCAAACGACACCAGATAATTCACACTGGAGAGAAGCCTTACAGCTGCGGCCACTGTGGAAAAAGCTTCACTTCACTTTCCCATCTCAAACGACACCAGATAATTCACACTGGAGAGAAGCCTTACAGCTGCGACCAATGTGGGAAAGGGTTCACCAGTAGGTCTGATCTAACACGACACCAGGTAATTCACACTGGAGAAAAGCCTTACAGCTGTGACCAATGTGGGAAAAGGTTCGGCAGAAGGTCTGAACTAACAACACACCATAGAATTCACACTGGAGAAAAGCCTTGCAGCTGTGACCAATGTAGGAAAGGCTTCACATCACTTTCCCATCTCAAACAACACCATAGAATTCACACTGGAGAGAAGCCTTACAGCTGTGACCAATGTGGGAAAAGCTTCACTTCACTTTCCCATCTCAAACAACACCATAGAATTCACACTGGAGAGAAGCCTTACAGCTGTGACCAATGTGGGAAAAGCTTCACTTCACTTTCCCATCTCAAACAACACCATAGAATTCACACTGGAGAGAAGCCTTACAGCTGTGACCAATGTGGGAAAAGCTTCTCTTCACGTTCCCATCTCAAACAACACGATATAATTCACACTGGAGAGAAGCCTTAAAGCTGCGACCAATGTGGGAAAAGCATCATTTCAGTTTACAATCTCAAAATACACCATATAATTCACACAGGAGAAAAGCCTTTCAGGTGTGACCATTTTCCCCGACCAATGACAAAGCTTCTAGTTGCCGTTTTCATTTCGATAAACTTCGATTCTTGGAATTAAAAAAACAATTTTCCGATGCAGTTACTAAATCGTTACACCCATTGTCAGCCCACTCTATAGGATTATCCACAAAATAAAGTGATATTTGAATTAAGTGAACTCACTGAATATACATATAGACATACTCAACAACTTTATTTTTCAAAACCCACAACATCTAATCTTTTCAGTTTAAAGCTCCGTCTGATTGGAACAACTTGTCTGTTTCTTTGAGATCACTTACATCATGTAACATTTCCAAGGCTTCTTTGCTTGTAGACCAAACTTGTTTTTGATTTTTGGAGAGAGATTTGTACTTTAATGCTTGATTATTATTTATTTTTTATTATTGTCATTATTATCACTATTAATAGTATTGTGTTAGGTGTTTCAGTTGCTTCTGGTCTTGATGTAGTGTTTGAGTGTTTTGGAGAACATCTATGTGTTGTTGATGTTACAACAACCCGTTTTAGAGGACCCCCTCTAAAACAAGATGATACCCTTTTGGTTCCATTTCCATTGAATATACGACTTGCTCTCCCAGGTTGGCGGAGGGTTTGTAGAGCCCAGGATCACATTAGATAACCCACAGGGGTGAAAAATGGGTTACAAAATCGTGGGATGAAAATTCTAAAGAAAAAAAAAAGTACTCAAATTGCAGTCCCATTTCACAAGTTCAAAATGTGTGCAAAAACTTTTGAACTTTTGAACTTTTTTCAAATGGCCAAAATGTATAGGGTTGAAGTGGTTAATGTATGTTTTCTTGAACAAACTTTATTATTTGTCATTCATTGATTCATTGATTAATTCATTCCAAGACCAACATTGGTCACCATGACCAGGCTGAATGCTGAAAGTTCTGATTGTACCTTTATGAATACGACAAATAAATCCCTCTTGATTCTGAATTCCTGTCATTTATTAATTACTGCTACATCTGAGACAATTTATTATTATTATTATTATTATTACATGTAGCCTATGTATAAAATCATGAACTAGAAAGGTGCATATCTCCACCTGGGCGGGTTTGCTACCCGGGACAGTGTGTGAGTGCAATATCTGGAACATGTGATAGTATTTTACTGTGAAAAGGTTATATATTATATCACTGTTAAACATATTTTCTACATCAAATTTGAGAAATATCACTTCACAATCACCTACAGTACACAACTCAACACAACTTTACAATCACCTACACAACTCAACACAACTTTAGAATCACCTACACAACTCAACACAACTTTACAATCACCTACACAACTCAACACAACTTTACAATCACCTACACAGCTCAACACAACTTTACAATCACCTACACAACTCAACACAACTTTACAATCACCTACACAGCTCAACACAACTTTACAATCACCTACACAACTCAACACAACTTTACAATCACCTACACAACTCAACACAACTTTACAAGCACCTGCACAACTCATCACAACTTCACAATCACCTACACAACTCAACACAACTTTACAATCACCTACACAACTCAACACAACTTTACAATCACCTACACAACTCAACACAACTTTACAATCACCTACACAACTCAACACAACTTTACAATCACCTACACAACTCATCACAACTTCACAATCACCTACACAACTCACTCTGTAGAATGCACTATAAACTCAGGCAGTGTACACGATCTTCCATCAATCCACTATCTATGTTTAGCAAAAAACTACAACATGGATTGTGTATAGTGAGGGGAAAAGGGGGTGGGGGGAGCGATTCAGATTCCACGGGGGCCAGTTTCGAATTGCAGCCGTCCGTAGGTGCCCGTAGGTTTTGAAGGAGTCAAGGGATTCACATGTCTTAATGACTGTTGGTAGGGCGTTCCACATTTTGGTGGCATAGGAGCGAAAAAAATGTAGTCCCTTGTTTGTGCTGAATCTGGGTTGTACATGGTTTGTTGCACTCCCTCTGGTGTTGTGGGTGTGGACTTCGTTTACATTAAGGAAGTATTTAGACAGGTACATGGGTATCTTGGTGGTGTATCGAATCTTGTGGACCAGACCCATTGCAAGATGCTGTACTCTGTCGTCGACCCTAAGCCATCCCAGCCTGTCAAAGTGGGCAGGGGTGAGGTGGGTTCTGGGGGTGAGGCCAAGTAGGAGCCTGACCAGTTTGTTTTGGGAGGTCTGGAGCCTTGTTTTAACGGCTTTTGAGGTGCTGTGGTACCAAGAGGTGCATGCATAGTCAAAGAAACCTTGTACGAGGGCTCCTGTTAAGGTCTTCAAGGTGTTTTTGTTGACCAGTGAGGAGATCCTGTAAAGGAATCTTGTTCTTTGATTTACTTTTTTATTACGTTGGTGGCCATTTTATCACCGGAAAGATTGGCCTCCAGGATGGAACATAGGTAGGTAATTTCATCTTTTCGTGTGATAATATTGTCACCCACTCTAACCAAGAAGCCATCTGCCTTGCTGAGATTACTATTTGATCCGAAGAGAATGGATTCAGTTTTTCCCAGGTGTAACGATTTGTTATCAGCGAGCCAGGTGCAGATTCTACCGAGTTCAGAGCTGAGGGTCTTTTCAACCTGCAGTTTGTTCCTGTCCGAGACCAGCAGTGCTGAGTCATCTGCGAACAGGAACAAGTTGCAGTCACAAGCAGATGTCATGTCGTTTACATATATTAGGAACAGTAAAGTCCCTAGTATGCTTCCTTGTGGAACGCCACAGCTCACTGGGAGGGGGGGGGGGGGGGGGGGGGGGTACAGTGTTCCGTTCACCTCCACCATCTGTTCTCTCCCCTCCAGGTAGGATTGCATCCAGCTCACTGATGTGCTATCAAAACCAATAGCTTTTAGCTTGTTAACCAGTATGGAGTGGTTCAGTGTCAAAAGCCTTTTGGAGGTCCAGCATGATCATGCCGCAGTATTTGCCAGCATCCACCTCGTGTTTGATGTGGTCGCTCAAATAGAGGAGGCATGTGTCAGTGGAGTGGGATGTTCTGAAACCAGATTGGTACATTCATTTGTTAGTGGCAAGATACTTTTCAACCTATTCATAGACTATTTTTCCATCACTTTCGAGATGGAGATTAGAATAGAAATAGGGCGGTAGTTGCCGGGTTCTAATTTACTAAGTATGACTTGTTGGACAAGCTGAGGAGCAGCAGGAACACACCTGAATACTTATAGCCGGCTAAAGATACAACCGATGATGTCACATCGTTAACCCCATCCAACTAGCGCATTACAACAACACCTGTGTGGTGGGTGTGGCTTGCAGCCTCGGGGACGTCCTTGTTGGATAGTGAAATTTGCCAAAGTCTCAAAAATGGGACAAAGATCACGGTGACAAACGCATAAACACACACAAGCGCGCACGGCTATGCCAAATAATCTTGAGGAATGTAAAAAAAGCTACCGTCTGTGCCAACGGTTTGGCCTGCTCGGCACACCACATGAAACACACACGCACACTGCAGTAAAAGGCGTCTGGGCGCTGCATATACCCATACACACACGCACTGTTGCAGTAAGGCACTCCCTCGCACACACACACACACACACACACACACACACACACACACACACACACACACACACTCAGCGCAGGCACATTAGCAGGCGTGAAGGCGTCAGTTGGACGTCGCGTCTGGTCTCAGTTTAATGCCTTCCGGGGCGTTGGGCGGTCCCAAGAGGGGACGCACACGGAAGCCTATTTAAAGGCCTGTAGTCCTCTATTTCTTGGTTGGCGAAGTGGGCGTGAGAGTGACAAGTGAGTGACAAGATGTTGACACACAGGGAAAGGCGCATTCTGTTGTAGGCTATGCTGCTGCGTTGCTACTTAGCTAACGAGTCATGACTCATTAGTCGACTGGTTAACGTACTTGCCTTTGGAATTGACAACCCCGGTTCGCCTCCCGGCCGAGGCCACACTAGTGGCGGTGAGAAGGAGAAGGAGTTTTTTGATTGATTGATTGAAATATTTATTAACAGTTTGCAGAATAAAGGGCAGTCCATACTCTTAAGACTGTACTGCCCTTAACAGTACATTTCTCTCAAGTCAGTACATTTCAAGCACAAACTCAATACAAAGACTGTTAACTGTGAGTGGACGACCCCATTAAGCATTACACTTGTTTACAACAGGGTCCACAATGTTCAATTCATCAAAACATTTAGAGACGTACAAATAGACACTTCTATAATAGTTAAAGAACAGAACATGAATTAATCATAAAACAGTTTTCCCTGAACGGGAATCGAACCCGGGCCGCGGCGGTGAGAGTGCCGAATCCTAACCACTAGACCACCACGGAGAATGGTGATGGAGATGATGATAACGAGCGTCTTTTCCATCCACCAGCTGTCTAAAAACCCCACGAAGAAGAAAACTTGAGCTACTTCTGACGCCTTCACGCCTGCTAGTGTGCTCGCGGGGACACACACACATGCAGTAAGGCACTCCCTCACACGCCCTGTTGCAGTATGAGGGGGAAAAAAACGTCTTGCTGAAGAACGTCTAGTCCTAAATGTCCTAAATCTAAAAAAGGGGTGACTTCTTAGCCTACTAGTAATGACCAAGTATGAAGCAGGCATAGAAGGTTAGTTCACTGCACTACTATCAACACAATGGATCCATGTTATACCTTTTCCTCCCTTCAACCTTCATTCATGACAATATGATCCCATTGTCTCTCTCCCACCCCCCTCTGTTTTCATTCATACCTCCCCTTTGCCTCTCTCTCTCTCTCTCTCTCTCTCTCAAACATGATCTGAACCACATTTGAAACGAAGGGGTGAAACCTGTGTAATGAGGTGCAGCTGTGCATTGAGTTTCTGAGACGATTCAGTTGTGAGCCTATGGCTCCCCCTACAGGCTGCTGTGGAGAACTACAGGATGAGCATTACGATTGATCTGGTCAACTGTACTGGGCAGCATGAAGGTGCACAGCAATCTTAGCCAGCAGTTTTCGGATAACTTGGTTGGGACCAAAGTATTGGACAAATGGACCGATAGGTATCCTTAACCCATTTTGGGCAGGAACACCTTTTGGTGTTTTAAGCATTATGCTATACTTCATCTATTGAAAAATAGTACACCTTCAAGTTCGTAGCGCGGCACAAACTTTTTTTTAAATCGTGAAAATGTGGCGCAAGAAATAACTGCGATTAACAATTTAATTGTTTTTCCATTTAACATTGGAACATAAAAATTACATTTCTGCAGGGATTTTAGGCGTCATCAACAAATAAATCAACAGGGCAGATATAACAAACAATCTACAAAGAAATTACTAACGTTTAAATATAGTGGAAAAGCGAGCTTGCTATTGCTATTGAACATTTTTCAACATGCAAAAATCTGAATGTGTCATCCTCAAATTACTTGAAACTACCTTATGTCAAATGTGTTTACATGTGACTGCATCATTCTGTCGTGTATTTGTGATGTACAGAGTGGTGTATGTGTTTTGACCTATGTAATGAGTGATATATTCATGTTTTGATGTCAGTGTTTTAACTGTTGTATGTGTGACCACTTTGCTCTTGTTCCAACAGCAAGTTCGTGTTGAAGGACTTTGCATATTCCAACCGGGACATAGTGAACCAATTATCCCAGGCGGGGATGGGGACCAATTTCGACGACAGCATTTATCGGAAGGCAGCAAATGTCAAGGGGCTGTCCAAGCTTGGTGAGAGACGACTCACCTGATTCAGATCACTACACAGATAGTATCATTGTTTTTTCTACACATACCTACAGTAGCAATATTTTACACCCCCATTTAGTTAAGCTATTAGTAATTATATATTTCATATTTCCACAAAGAATAAATGGTTTGCCTGCTTATTGATGATACTTAGCTAATCTTCACCTTCTACCTTGTTTGTACTTTAGTCTGGAAAGAAAATGAGGAAGACGAAGTGGAGCTGATCGGAGGGGTGTGCTGCTGCGTGGTTGGCAATGGCATTTATGTGTTGGCAATGGCACGCAAGAAGAAATATCATAAAGAAGGCATCGGTATGGTGTTCAGTACCACTACCTATACAGTTATATCAGTACTTCACAGTGTTCACTTGAAATGAATCATGGGTTTTATTTGAAAAACTGTCTCTACTCTCATTCTAGGTCGAATGATGATGGGCCACGTCTTCGACTGTGTCGAAAACAACAAATCCTACAAGGATATTAGTCTGTGAGTAATAGTGCTTTCAACAAATGTGATGATTGTGTTTGGTTTCACATGAACAGAAACAGAAATCACCCCTCAAAAATAAATGAACTAATGAGCTAGTTCGGCACCTTTAATTTTTGCTGTAACTAATTCTCAAACCATTTCCATCCCCTGCAGTCATGTGGCAACTGTGAACCAGAACGCCATCGACGTTTATAAGCACTATAATTTTGAGGAGAAAGACAAAGAAAAAGACTACTACAGTCATTCTAAGGGAAATACATGGAAATATGCATACAAATACGAAATCAAAAGAGAAGCTGTGTTGTCCAGACTGTCCACATTCAGAAAAAAATAAATAATGAAACGTGTGTTTTTTCATTAAAAAGGATTTCGCTACACGGAAAGTGCACTTCAGGATTAACATTGACAAAGATACAGTAAAAAAAAAAAAGAAAAAAAAAAATCATAAATCCGCCGTCCAAAATTTCCCGATGTCCTCACAAGTAAAGTAATAACAAGTGTGTGTGTGTGTGTGTGTGTGTGTGTGTGTGTGGTAAATAATGAAGCTTGTGCACAGGAATCCGTGTGACAACCATGGCAGATGGCTGACAGTCTGACAAAGCAAAGGGACAAAGCAAAGGGAGACGTACCACGAGACACAGTCACAGTGTCTTCAGTGATTTCACAGTCTCGGTAAGCCTTTTTTGTCCTGCAAACCGTGGTGGATTGCCAGAAATGGCAGCACGTGTTCAAGCAAGCTTGTCTTTGCCATGTTGAAACCATTCCCATGGTCACATTTGGCCTTTAATCAAATGAAAATGAAGGATGAAATAAATGGCATCCTACTCCACATGTTGCGTTAGCTCTGATACATTTCACATGCAATGTCTTCACATTCGGGGTGAAACCTGTGTAATGAGGTGCAGCTGTGCATTGAGTTTCTGAGACGATTCAGTTGTGAGCCTATGGCTCCCCCTACAGGCTGCTGTGGAGAACTACAGGATGAGCATTACGATTGATCTGGTCAACTGTACTGGGCAGCATGAAGGTGCACAGCAATCTTAGCCAGCAGTTTTCGGATAACTTGGTTGGGACCAAAGTATTGGACAAATGGACCGATAGGTATCCTTAACCCATTTTGGGCAGGAACACCTTTTGGTGTTTTAAGCATTATGCTATACTTCATCTATTGAAAAATAGTACACCTTCAAGTTCGTAGCGCGGCACAAACTTTTTTTTAAATCGTAAAAATGTGGCGCAAATCTTTGAATATATATACTGTATTCTTTCAGAGCCAAAGTTTTTAACTCAAATCTTTGCTTCTGGAGGGGGTCCATGGAACATCATATTTTCAGATGGGGGTCGGCGGACAAATACATATAATCTTTGGGGGTCCTTGACATGAAAATGTTTGAGAACCACAGACATAAAAACATGAGGTTTTTCAGAAAACTATCAGGATTTACAAGACATTTGTAGAATCGTCCTCAGGTCTAAATGTGTTCAAGCCCCGCAAGCGAGCGAAGCTAAAACTTAATGGCGGCCACAGACACAAACACAGGCCTTGGGGTCTTAGAAGAGTGCCGATAAGAACCAGGAGGCCGACTTTTGTTAAACACATTTTTTTATATTAGGCCTACTCCTCCAGATTCTGTCCCAAAATCCCGCAAATCGTTACACAGTATCTCTATAGTCATGATGTGTTCAAGACAGATCTGTCCGATATTTCATATTCCAACATTGGCTTTCAAAGTTTACATGATTGGCCCGTTTTGAACAAAATGTACGTGAAATCTTTCACAGACTTTCCTACTAGGCTGAGGAATATATCCCACCCTTTTCACGCCCTTTTCACAACAGGTGGATTTTTGCAAAACACATTTTTGGGCATAAGAAGAAATGGCACACTTTTCACATTGGCCTATTATAGCGCCACCAGGAGGCCACAACCTGACCTGGCCTGGTGGAGACCCTGAGGGGCACTTTATCTTTTGTTATCAAAATAACTGCGATTAACAATTTAATTGTGTTTTTCCATTTAACATTGGAACATAAAAATTACATTTCTGCAGGGATTTTAGGCGTCATCAACAAATAAATCAACAGGGCAGATATAACAAACAATCTACAAAGAAATTACTAACATTTAAATATAGTGGAAAAGCGAGCTTGCTATTGCTATTGAACATTTTTCAACATGCAAAAATCTGAATGTGTCATCCTCGAATTACTTGAAACTACCTTATGTCAAATGTGTTTACATGTGACTGCATCATTCTGTTGTGTATTTGTGATGTACAGAGTGGTGTATGTGTTTTGACCTATGTAATGAGTGATATATTCATGTTTTGATGTCAGTGTTTTAACTGTTGTATGTGTGACCACTTTGCTCTTGTTCCAACAGCAAGTTCGTGTTGAAGGACTTTGCATATTCCAACCGGGACATAGTGAACCAATTATTCCAGGCGGAGATGGGGACCAATTTCGACGACAGCATTTATCGGAAGGCAGCAAATGTCAAGGGGCTGTCCAAGCTTGGTGAGAGACGACTCACCTGATTCAGATCACTACACAGATATATTTGTATCATTGTTTTTTCTACACATACCTACAGTAGCAAGATTTTACACCCCCATTTAAGTTAAGCTATTAGTAATTATATATTTCATATTTCCACAAAGAAGTTATGGTTTGCCTGCTTATTGATGATACTTAGCTAATCTTCACCTTCTACCTTGTTTGTACTTTAGTCTGGAAAGAAAATGAGGAAGACGAAGTGGAGCTGATCGGAGGGGTGTGCTGCTGCGTGGTTGGCAATGGCATTTATGCCATTGGCAATGGCACGCAAGAAGAAATATCATAAAGAAGGCATCGGTATGGTGTTCAGTACCACTACCTATACAGTTATATCAGTACTACACAGTGGAGTTCACTTGAAATGAATCATGGGTTTTATTTGAAAAACTGTCTCTACTCTCATTCTAGGTCGAATGATGATGGGCCACGTCTTCGACTGTGTCGAAAACAACAAATCCTACAAGGATATTAGTCTGTGAGTGATAGTGCTTTCAACAAATGTGATGATTGTGTTTGGTTTCACATGAACAGAAACAGAAATCACCCCTCAAAAATAAATTAACTAATGAGCTAGTTCGGCACCTTTCATTTTTGCTGTAACTCATTCTCAATCCATTTCCCTCCCCTGCAGTCATGTGGCAACTGTGAACCAGAACGCCATCGACGTTTATAAGCACTATAATTTTGAGGAGAAAGACAAAGAAAAAGACTACTACAGTCATTCTAAGGGAAATACATGGAAAGATGCATACAAATACGAAATCAAAAGAGAAGCTGTGTTGTCCAGACTGTCCACATTCAGAAAAAATAAATAATGAAACGTGTGTTTTTTCATTACTTTTATCCTTTAAAAAAATCAAGGACAGGAAGCTTGTAGATTGTTTGCCAAATTGCCATTGACCAACAGCTAAGCATACGGTTTTTAGAATAATAATGGCTTCTTTGTATATTAAGAAGCTGTTATAATAATAATAATAATTAAACTTTATTTGTATAGCACCTTTCATGACATGAAATGCAGCTTTACAGAGCAATGGAGAAAAAAATGAAAAGAAAAGCGAGGCATAAACCTTAAAAAACGATGTTATATGACTTCATTCACTCACTTTATCGGTATGGCCTATACTGAATAAATGTTGCCTACCCCTGATGACAGAGAACAAGTTTTTTAAGTGGTGCAACCACTTCTACAACCAGCTCGCAATGTCCATGTACCTGTTTGTGTCGTAGGTACGTAGGTACGTCAATGAGCACGAGTGGTGTGCGCATGCGTGCGCGTGCACCACTGGTGTGCGCACGCACCCGCACCCGTGTGTGGATGTTGTTGCTACATAATTAGCATCAATGCTAGCGAGCTAAAATATAGCCATCCTTGCTTTAGGGGGGGGCTAGCGTGTTCCTTTTCCCTGATACGATCTGGTTCTTATCAGTTCATTCATGTATCTGATTGTTCTGGGAAAGACGCTTTTTGGCAGTCTATTTCCAGTGGCTTTGAGACTTCCCATGCGGCAGCATCTCAAACAGACTGCGGTTAGAATGGCTTGGGTCCTTGATTCATTCAGGAGTTTTTATACACCATTTTTTATGAGTGTCTGTTCAAAGAGAACCTATGGAGCCAGAGTACATTAAACACACTGTTAAACTACTGATCAGTATCAACAACTCTGATAACAATTATTGGCCGGTCGAGCTCTAGCGCCATGCCAAAAAAAGGTGCCCACTCATCCAAATGTCCAGTTGTCCAGGTGACCAGTCATCCAGGTGCCCACTAATCCAGCTGCCCACTCATCCAGGTGTCCAAGTGACCAGGTGGCCAGTTGTCCAGGTGCAGTGTGTGTGGGCATTTTCCAATAGTTCAACTAGCCCATCTACATTGATACGTTGTGAGCTTGTAGATCAGCTTTTTGAACTATTTAAAATGTTTTTCTATATTAAAAACAGGAAATCATATAAAGAATGTAAAAAAATATATATTTTTTATTTTTACGGGGCCAGTTTTGAATTGCAGCCATTCCTTGAGAGCGGTTTTGAAGGAGTCAAGGGATCCACAATAGTCAGGGATCCCTGACTACTAAGACAAATCATTATACTTGCCCGACATCAGCCAGGCGGCAACTGGGAATCATCAACTCGACATCGGCCAGACGGCCGGCCACTGGGCATTATCGACTCTATATCGACGACTCAGCCCAAAGTCCCTCGCCCTTTTCTATTATTCTATTGCTATCAATTTCTAGTGTGGTCCTTGATAGTGAAGTATAAGAGATAAGGGTAGGTTACTTGATATACCTTGTAAAAATCTTATAAAAATACCACATGATTTTGATGAAATATTAAAAGGGGTTACACCCCGGCATTCCGACGCCCCCCTGTTCCGACGCACCCCCATTCCGACGCACCCCCGTTCCGACGCAACACAAGCACCCCACAGTGGCCCATACACACCCTCCGAAATGTATACACAAAGTATATTGTATATATCCAGTATATGGAGAACACCTACGTAGGGGAGCACGCGACCTTCTTGCCACATGTGTGGAGCGTCTATCGTCGCCGCGGCGACAACCGCAGCAACAACGCGGTGGAGGGTAACATTTATTATAAATATTAATAATTTCTCATTCCAAAGACTGTTGCAGGCCTATTTTATTCACTGAGCAAGTGTCAATGTCAATGGGCCGCCATGTGCTGCTGCACTGCTGCATGTATCCTAATTCTTATAGATCTCTGATTATTTCAGGTTGGCATCACAGATGGAACGCACTGGTGGACAGGCGCCACCCTTCCATTTGGCTGTTCATCCGCCGTCTAAAGGACGAGCAGAAGCTGCTGGAGATGGTCTGCGCCATCGCTGAGCGTGGTTCTACAGCACCCCCCCAGCGAAGGAAATGGCGAGAGCTGGATAGAAGGTTTGAGAGTTTCTTGATGCTAAGCATAATTAAATAATAAAAGGCTTGTTGGGGGAGTGACAATCTGAGGCTGAAATGCGATGGACTGGCGTGGGCTTGTTATTAGCATATAGAACTTTTTGTGCACAACAAAATGTGTTCACTATAGAACATTACTATTACAGTGACTCAAATTAATTATCAAATTTTCTCCAACAGGCTGCGGAGGCTCGTTCGGCAGTTCCGCCATGGACCCAGGACCCTGGAGCAATATTGGGATGCAGTCCAGCGCTGCATCCATAACTTTGTTTAATTTAAATTTCATTTTAAGAGTTTGTCTCACAGACACAGTATACTCTTGTTTAAATGAACATACTGTAATGAACATACAGTTACAAACAGGTACAACATTTGCACTACTGCACTGGCAGATATTTCAGTAAACACTTGCACTGTTACAATTATATAATGAGGTATGGGCACAGTAAGGCACTACTGTTGAATTGCACTTGAATTGCTTTAGGCCTGAGAGTGAGAGCATGCAACTTATTTTTTTATTATTATATATTTTTTTATCCCACGATTTTGTAACCCATTTTTCACCCCTGTCTCAATCATCTAATGTGATCCTGGTCTCTACACACCCTCCGCCAAGCATGCAACTTCTAACAGTTCTTTTGCAGGAAAATTAGCTTATCTGCGACTTCTGGACGAATCCTACACCTCTCCTCGCTAATGGTGTCTCCTGCAACTGAAAACACTCTCTCTGATGGTGTCGATGATGCTTGTACACACAAATATGTTGCAGACAAATCATACAGCATGGGGAGGGAATCCCTATTCTTCCACCACCAAGCAGCAGGGTTTGTGCCAATGGCCAGAGGGGCCAGGTTCCTGTAGTGATGTATTTCTATTTCTGCTCTCTCAGAATATGACAGGGGGCGCATGGTCTCAGCTTCCCTTCTAACAGCTTTCTCTTCCTCTTCAAAGAGCTCTTCTAGCGGTGATATTTTCTTCTTCTTTATCTGAGGACTGGGATGCTGCTGACTCTGTGTCTGAAATATCAATAGACAAAACATCCTCCTGTTGGTGATGATTTTGATATGATATGACCAGAAAGTGTTCCCAAGAAAATGAAAATGTTGTTAATCCTTACCTCATCAATCTCCTCTTCCCCTTCCTCGTCCGTGTCAATCTGATCAGATTCAGAAACAGTGCTCTGGCCCTGGGTGGTGGTCTCACTCTCTGCTGCTGCTGCTGCACCGTCCTCTTGTCCGCCTGCCACTGGCAGCTAAAATACAAAATTGTTCACTTTAGGCTGACAGCTATTAGACGGTACCTTGTTGCCACTCGTTTACCTTAATTTCATATTTTTACCTGGTGCTCTGCTGCCTCGTCTGGACTCGCAATCTTCACTGCTGCCGTCTTGAGCCGGGCCCAGACTTCGTCGTTGTCCACTTTAAACTTAAATCTTGGGTCCATTGAAGTGGCCTCCTCCAGAAATTCTGATATGTCAACATCCTATAAATCACACAACAGAATAGATGCACAGTATGGCCCTCATTTATCAATCGAGTGTAAAATCTGCCACAGATTCGAGTGCAGGTTTCGTAGTACACCCACGTCGCCACGGCATTTATAAAGTGATCGCAAACAGCTGATCCTTCCTTAATTTCGTCCTGACATTAATAAATGTGACGGCTGAAATCTATCTGGCACGCCCTATGAAATCAAGCCTCACCCTCGTTTTTGCGACATGAACAATCACAATACGACGGCTGGTAAGTTTGGTAACCAGGGTTACAGGAAAAAATACGTTTCTCCCGTGCCTTGCTGCCCACACCCCCCTCTCGACACACACACACACACACACACACAAACAGACGCAACTTGCAAGCCGAACTAACTGGTGTCTTGTTAAATAAATAAAGAACGAACACCTGCATGAATTAAATAAAGTTGTAGGCCTACCCTGTCTATTTCCCTCTCACCTCGCTTGCCTTGCTGTCATGTCCACGCATGCACGCATATACAATTATACATGACACATCGACATCGCATCGCCATGAATGGAATTAGGCTGGCCTATATTAATTTTACCCATTCGTGCGCAGTGCACGGCGAAGACTGCGCACTGCTGTGATATTAAAGTCCTGTAGGTGACTGCCGACATGATAGCCTAGCTCTCTCATGCAGCATGAGAGAGGCTATCATGTCGTCAAGGCAGTCATAATCAACGTTTATGTATGTGATTTCTGATTTGATCATTGATGAACGAATCATAAACATATGGATGAAGGCTTGCCGCTTGCATGTGTGCTGGTCGCCGCGGTCCCGTCCTCCCGAGCCCCGAAAATGATCTCGCTTTTATCTGAACTGTCAAAACTGTCAAAACCTGTCTAAGCACTTTTTTAAATGGTGAATGATTAAGCCCCTTACGCCTATAGCCTGCTAGTACTTACTACAAATAGGCAAGCTGTATGCTTGTCATTGTCAGTTGGAAATAAAGGCGTGCAGTCATTTATGCCTTTAAAAAAAAATATATATCATAATCACATATGCCGCATCACCGCATGCGCGTCTCTCATGCAGCATGAGAGAGGCTATCATGTCGCCAAGGCAGTCATAATCAACGTTTATGAAGTGATTTGATCATTGATGAACGAATCATATATGGATGAAGGCTTGCCGCGGCTAGCTGGTATGTGTTGGCGACGCACGCCGCGGTCCCGTCCTCCCTCCCGACCCCCGAAAATGATCTCGCTTTTATCTGAACTGTCAAAGCACTTATTTAAATGGTGAATGATTAAGCCCCTTACGCCTATAGCCTGCTAGTAGGCTACTTACTACAAATAGGCAAGCTGTATGCTTGTCATTGTCAGTTGGAAATAAAGGCGTGCAGTCATTTATGCCTTTTAAAAAATAATAATATCATAATCACATATGCCGCATCACCGCATGCGCGTCTCTCATGCAGCATGAGAGAGGCTATCATGTCGCCAAGGCAGTCATAATCAACGTTTATGAAGTGATTTGATCATTGATGAACGAATCATATATGGATGAAGGCTTGCCGCGGCTAGCTGGTATGTGTTGGCGACGCACGCCGCGGTCCCGTCCTCCCTCCCGACCCCCGAAAATGATCTCGCTTTTATCTGAACTGTCAAAGCACTTATTTAAATGGTGAATGATTAAGCCCCTTACGCCTATAGCCTGCTAGTAGGCTACTTACTACAAATAGGCAAGCTGTATGCTTGTCATTGTCAGTTGGAAATAAAGGCGTGCAGTCATTTATGCCTTTAAAAAAAAAAAATATCATAATCACATGCCGCATCACCGCATGCGCGTCTCTCATGCAGCATGAGAGAGGCTATCATGTCGCCAAGGCAGTCATAATCAACGTTTATGAAGTGATTTGATCATTGATGAACGAATCATATATGGATGAAGGCTTGCCGCGGCTAGCTGGTATGTGTTGGCGACGCACGCCGCGGTCCCGTCCTCCCTCCCGACCCCCGAAAATGATCTCGCTTTTATCTGAACTGTCAAAGCACTTATTTAAATGGTGAATGATTAAGCCCCTTACGCCTATAGCCTGCTAGTAGGCTACTTACTACAAATAGGCAAGCTGTATGCATGTCATTGTCACTTGGAAATAAAGGCGTGCAGTCCATGTATGCCTTTATCATAATCGCATATGCCGCATCACCGCGTCCGCATGCGCTCCAAAATCATCTCACAAGTGCGCTCGCATAACAAGGCCAGTAAAGCAGTGTTTGATTAAGCACAAACTAATACATTGTAAACATGTTATATTGTTTTTAATTGCGCGATTTTAATTACTTGTAAAGTAATTCTCTTTTGTTTTTTACATACACATACCGTTTTATATTAACATTTTAGGAGTGAAAACATATGTTTAGATGCCTGTGACAGTGTCAGCAGTTCAGACAAGGCTGCTCCGCTTGTGTACGACAGAAAAACAGCCAAGGAAAAAGCGTAAGCAAGCTGCCGACCAGACGTGGGATTTGAACGTTGTCACGTTCGATTTCAAGCTTTGTCGGAAATGGTAAATGTCAAAAATGTCGGCAATTTCGGCGTGCACCCATATTTTGGCGTACGCACGGTTGATAAATGAGGGCCTATAACTTTGTAAAGTAATACTATTCATTTACAAGATGGCCAATTGTATTTAATTTGATCCATTTGAATACCTTGTAGCGCTTGGAGAGATCAGTCCACACCTTCTCCTTAATAGTGATGGCAAAGGTGGAGTCTCCATCCTTTACTGCAAAGTGAGCCTCCAGTTTATTCAGAATGGGAAGAATTTGCCCACATGTTGGCATGTTCTCGCTCGATGCAGCCAGGGTGCAGGTGTAGAGGATTCCCATAAGCTTGGTGAACTCCTGTGCTTTCCTCAAGTCATCATCTGTGATTCTGTCCAATCTACCAAAAATGCAGTATATGTTGAAATGGTTAGGGAAATCATATTTAGAATGAATACATTATAAATGTGTGTGTATATATATATACAATTATTTTTTAAATGCTATACTCACTTCTCTGCTCCCTTTTTAACTCTTTGATCCAGAACTGTTGCTTGGACGGCTGGGTATTGCTCTATGAACCTATCGATCATCAAGTAGGTAGAGTTCCAGCGGGTTTTCACATCAAGCACCAGCTCATGAATCAGTTCTGAAATGAAATAACACACACCCACACACACACACACACACACGCACACACACACACACACAGAGAGAGAGAGAGAGAGAGCATAGACCTAATATAAATGCCATTTCATTCTTAAGTGAAATTTCAAATAAAATAAATTTTAACCATTTAACAATACATTTTAAAAATCGACTTACTCGGAGTAAGGAAATGCTGCTTTTCTTTCATGACCACCTTGGCCATGCTGGTCTTCCTGGTCCAAACGATCACCGCTCTAATCTTGGCTGCCCACTTGCTCACAGATGCAACACTGCAGGCCCTTTGTGCTCCCAAGTTTAATGTGTGTGCAAAGCATCCGACTTTGAGGACCTTCAGCCTCTTCACAGCCACATCCATGTTGGAGGCGTTGTCCACAGTGACTCCAACGATAGATTTCCGGTCCAAGCCAAATTCTTTTAAGATGGACTCGATCTCTCTCTCCACAACTGGTCCCGTCTGTGCTTCGTACACTGCTTGGGTCTTCAGGACCTTTTGATGGAGCTGGTCTTTAACGACATAGTGCAGAGTGACAGTGATGTAGTGGTCTCTCGTGACAGCAGTCCAACCGTCAGAAGTGATGGCAAACTTCTTGAACTGTGTAAGGTCTGATGTTAAGTTGTCTTTCTCCACGGTATACCATGCATCTAGAAAAGTGTTGGTAAGGGCATCTCTGGATGGTGGTGCATACTTGGGGTTCAGAGCTTTTAACATCTCCCTGAGTAGTATAAAAAGAAAAAGTGATTTCCTGATTACTACAGCTAAATAATACAGTACTAATATTACTACAATTATTATTTAAACTTCACCACCACCACCACCACCACATCATTGCAATTTGTACTGTATATTTGTGTCATTCATGTTCAGATTAATTTAATATGAATGACCAGTTAATGGAAACAAGCCAGTGCTTTGTTATAAATCCTTGTATTGAACTGTACATTCCTGTGCTTTTTTCTATAAACTGTTTATATAAAGTAATCAATCATTCAAAGCATGCACAAATATGCACCTAAAGTGTGGGCTCTCCACAGTCGAAAATGCATGTGCATCCATCACAATGAACTTCGTAACAGCACGGTGAATTTCTTCAGTCCTCTCTTTCGTCATCCTCCCAGCTGCTGCTTGGGTGAAAGGAGTTGATGCACTGGTGGTGGCCTTTTCTGTATTTCCTATAGACAAAATATAACATTATATTCATGAACGATTAATTTAGAGCCAATTTAAAAGCAGTTGAATTGCTAGTAATGTGTAAATAAGTGCAGAGAAAAATGATTGTTTTATTCATGGCTCTAGTTACTGTTAACGTGATTCATAAAATATCAGACAGACTGTCACAGACAGACTGTCACAGACAGACGTCGAGTCATTGGCGTTCTAAATTAACACCATAAACAGTTAAACAATAAAGTATAATAAAAGCTCAGTAGGCCTAGAAATGAGTAATATCTAATGTTACTAGCCTGGGGAAAGTGAACCAGCAGCCTCGCTGTCGGCAGCGTCTTCTTCATCAGCCTCTCCCCCCGAAGGCTGTGTTGCTGCGGGGCCGGGCACGGCTTTTTTCCTAAGGCTATCAAACACTTTGCATGTGCCTAGACTAATGCCGTGCATCGACTTGAGATGCTTTCTCATTGCGGACGTGCAACCACCTTTACATGACACGATGGACTGACATTTTATGCACTTTGCATGGAAAGCATTTGCCTCTCTGTGGAAGTGTAACCATACTTTACTTTTTTGCGGTCTTTTAGACATTTTTCCCCTCTAGTTGTCTCGCTCGCTCCGGTTACACACACGCTTGCTTCATGTGGGCGTGCCGCTTCCTCATTTCTCCGAGTCCCAGATCCCCCTCTCCCACTGACTCTTGTAGGTGACGTGACGTCACCACAGCCGCTTGTATGCATGCACAGACACAGCGGAGCTAAATTATGACTGATGAGATCCTTTTGCGGAACCGTTCATAAAAAAACAATGGAACTGGGTCCGGATCCGCAATGTCGGAACCGGGTCTGAAACGGACCCGGTTCCGAATCTCAACCCTAGGCGTGCGTCCCGTGACTCCCGTCCGTCAGAGGGGAAGAGTGCGTCTGAAGTGAGACGCCAGGGGCTGCACATTGGATAGCCTCTAATAATAATATGTTGATGAATATAACTAACGTGCACAGACATATCATATAGGCTATGTCTTCCCGACCGTGTAAGGTTATTAACACATAGAATGCTGAAAGCGTTTTTAAACGTTTTATTATAGCCACCCCTAAGAAGCGCATAACGTTTTTATACGTTTTATGGTCCAAAAAACGTTTTTTTATTGATTACTATAGTTCAACTATATTTGCGCCCGGACAACTCATAATGTAACACCGATCGGCTCTAAAAAGAGTTAAAACCCCCCCCTGCTGAAAAGAGGTGTTGGTCTGAGAAGCGTCTGGCACCGCCTATTGGTTGGTCTATGCGAGGACGTACGACGTAATGGAGACGGCCGTCCGGCATAGACCAACGCAGATGTCAGGGGATCTAAAATGGATGGGACAATGCTCTTGTCTGTGTGAATACACTCGATTCCCCCTCCCCTCCTGTTTCTACATGGTTTCTCCCGAGGGAGAATGGTGGGGGGGGGGTCTCTTCCTCTTGGATCGCATTGGCAGTTCCCCCCCCACTCCCGATTCCCCACTGCTTTCAACTGCAAGGCTTGCACTCTCATTCTCGGAACAAGATACAACGCGATTTGCTCTCTGCCCGTATATAATTGATTTCATAACGTTTGCCAGACACATGTGGAGTTAGTCATCGACAGATTGCACATCATTATCGAGGGACCGCCATGATACGTTGGTCGCTGATCGCGAGCCGTACTGCTGCTGCTGTTGCTTTGCTCGCATCCATCCATCCATCCATCCCCCTTTCTCGTTACAACAGGCTATTATAAACTCACCGTCGAGCAGCCTGCCCTGCACCTAATGTGATAAAATGAACGGCAGGACATAATCGGATCGATTATTATCTGTCTATCAGCAACATACGGGTGTTTGTCTTGCAACGACAGGTGGTGCTTTCTCGTTTTTTTTTTTCTCCCAAACACGTTGCGTGCTGCTTCTGCTGCTGCCGCATCCAACCATCCACCCCCCTTTCTCGTTACAACAGGCTATTATAAACTCACCGTCGAGCAGCCTGCCCTGCACCTAATGTGATAAAATGAACGGCAGGACATAATCGGATCGATTATTATCTGTCTATCAGCAACATACGGGTGTTTGTCTTGCAACGACAGGTGGTGCTTTCCCGTTGTTTTTTTTCTTCCAAACACGTTGCGTGCTGCTTCTGCTTCTGCCGCATCCATCCACGATCGTCGTTGTTTTTTTTCCAAACATGTCCAGACACAATCCGATCCAGTCTCGCGTCTCACCTTATAGATACGCGAGACTGGATCGATGAGGTTAGTGGTATGTCTGGACATGTTTGGAGCGGCACACGACAATCGACAATAATGTTGATTATGCAAGATCATTTCCTCAAAGCCTAGTTGCCCCCCCCCCCCCCCCCCCTGTTACTGCGATTGTAGCTCGAATCACAGAATGAGTTCAATGAGCGTAGGGAGAGGGCACATATGGGGCTACGATTGAGGCTGATTTATATTTTCTAACAACTTAGGAGAGAGACTGACCACGATGCAGGCAGAAGAAAGTTTCCAAGTCCGTTTTATGATCAGATAATTATGTGCATCAAGACTCTCTGCTTTCATAAGAAAAAAACTAATACTGTAATTGCGAATGCAATGAGCACTTACTATGAGACCTAGCAGATCACGTCTGTCTGTCTGTCTGTCTGTCTGTCTGTCTGTGTGTGTGTGTGTGTGTGTCTGTCTGTCTGTCTCGCTTACTGTATATGTGGACCTGGCCCTTTTGTGCCCATATATGGAGCTGAGTGATTTGTGAGTCATGGTGACATGAGTGTGATGGCGTGGTCCTGCTTTGGGGACTCCTTATATGGTTATGGCTGAGTCATGGTGACATGAGTGTGATGGCGTCTTTTGTGACCATATATGGAGCTGGCGTGGTCCAAGCACTAACTATGACACCCTGCAGATCATGTCTGTAATTTATTCTAATTGTTATTGCAATTTACGATCTGCGTTCGCTTTCCGCGTTCGCGCGTCTTACTCGTAATAATAAAAATCACACCCCTGTGAAGTGAGCAGTGCAATGTTGTGAAGTGAGCAGTGCAACATTGCACTGCTCACTTCACTGGGGTGTGATTTCTATTATTATTACAGTATTAGTATTTTTCTTATGAAAGCAGAGAGTATTCTGTTTCATACGGTATATAGTATGTACATGTCGCTATAGGCCTTATTTTGTGAATATTTAGTTGTTAGGTCCATGCTTTCTCTAAAATTATCTTTTTCAGAGAACTTTAGAGATGGCATGGGCCTGAATAACTATTATTCACAAAATAAGGCCTATAGCGACATGTACATACTATATACCGTATGAAACAGTCGACTCTCTGCTTTCATAAGAAAAATACTAATACTGTAATAATAATAAAAATCACACCCCTGTGAAGTGAGCAGTGCAATTGCACTGCTCACTTCACAGGGGTGTGATTTTTCTGGGTGGTATTTTTCTTATGAAAGCAGAGAGTCTACTGTTTCATACGGTATATAGTATGTACATGTCGCTATAGGCCTTATTTTGTGAATAATAGTTCTTCGGGTCCATGCCTTCTCTAAAGTTCTCTGGTGGGCGCAAGCTGCATTCAATAGCCAATTAGTGACAAACTGTATATGTGTACAATGTGTACTGTTTTCCTCCTAAAAGTAGACATTCAGGGCTTTCATTCGGTATATGGTTTGTATAGGATATTATTTGTGCTCAATTTTATATCGGTCTTTTGAACTAAAAAAACTGAACTGAAATGTCTGTCAACTTCAGGCCTCCATATCTCTGTTGTTTTTTTTCACAAGCAGCGTGCAGGCAAAAGCAGGTGTTAGAAAAAGGTCAATATCTCCAGAATGGAAGATGGTAGAATCATATTTTTTTTTAAAAATTGAAGTGGACAAATTGGGCTTTCTTTTGATTTATGCGGTGTGATTCACGCTATAAGAGGCCCCTCGCTGTGGGCCCCCCAAAAAGTTCAAAAAGCCCATGTTAACCCTTCAGCACCAGTAAGCCATGGTCCGCTAGAACCTGTAGCAGTTAAAGTGTTAACCCTTGGACTACCAAAACCGGAATAAACGGAATTAATCGAAAAATCTAAACATGCCACAAACGGAATAAACGGAATTGGGGTCTTTTGGGCGCATAGGCTAGTTGGGGGTCTAATGCAACTTGTGACAAAGTTTCGTCTAGCTGTGATCAATGGTTGGTTCACAATTAATTGTTCAACCACTAGAGGATAGCAAGGTCTAACCAAAAAGAGAGAGAGGCAGAGCATAATAGCATTATAGCATGCGGCAGCCTCCAAAAGTGACGCAAATCACCTCACTTGTTGCCTGCGTGAAACATGATCCCTCAGCCGGTTCAGCGTGAACCGTGGATAGCATATCACAGTCATTCAACACTTCAACACCTCCTTTCATCTGTGTCGGAATGACCTCGATGTTCCAAGCCAACAATCAAAACAAAAACACACACGACACAACAGCAGCTCCGGGGGAGGAGAGGGGAGGGGGAAGCCGCGGCTCGGTAATCCATTCCACAACGAAAACAAACAGACAACTTTATCTCTCAATTTATTTTATTTGTGTCACTCTGACCCCAGCTATATGTTTATCAAAGTTATACGTTTGCCGACTTTGGACACAAGACATCATCACAGCATCACATCAAAAGAAAAAAGAAACAACATGGCTCTATTCGCCCCGTATTCCAAAACAAGCGCCCACATCGCCTAAACAACGCCTAGAATCAAAGGAAACCAATCAAAACAAATAGTGGCATATATAAAGGCGTAATATTTTCTCACGGTTTTGTGGGAGTAGGTAGATTTGAAGTGAAGAGTGAAGACGTGTTTGGAGAGAGCGATCTGTATCTGTTGACTGTTGTATCTGTGTAGCTGCAAGTTTGTGTGATCATGTCGGGTCGTAAGCGCGCATCTCGCGGTGGATTAGGCGAGGATAAGTGCGACCGTGCTGTATGACTAGGAAAGGTCCCGAGGCGCCGCCGCGGTGGTTCTGCTGGCCGCGGTGGTTCTGCTGGCGACGAGGCTGCTACAACCGGTCGCGGTGCTGCTGCTGCTGCGGGAGGAAATGCTGCTGGCGGTGAGGCTAAACCTGGCCCCAGTGGTTTGAGTGGACCGGGTCGCGGTGTTAGAGGAAGAGGAGATGGCAATGCTGCTCACGGTGCCGATGAGGCTAGACCTGGCCCCAGTGGGTTATCGAGTGGATCCAGCGACACTCGTTTGGGTCGCCCTGCAGCCCGTGGTCGGTCTAGCCGTGGCCGTGGCGGGCGCAAACATCCTGCAGCTCCGGCCCATGGTCAGTCGACGCTGGATGCCTTTTCCGTGCCGTACCTAAAGCTGAGACGGGTTCCGAGTTGGAGTCTGATGAAGAGGAAGATCGAAAGCAGCCTTCACAGTCTTCTTGTGCCATCGATCCTGGTTCCGTCCCTGTTTCATCCCAGTCCTCTCATGTGTCGGGTTCGGGTGCGTCAACTCCACGATCATTTCACACCCGCGCATGGTTGGAAAGACAGCGAATAGAGTCTCCATTCAGCTCTCAAACTAGTTTGAGATCTCTGAATTCTGCTGCAGCTGGGATCGATTCTGGGGACGAAAGCTCGGGTCAGTCGTGGTCACCGACTCGTGAACGACGCAGACGCAGCGATCGGGACAAGCGCCGCTGTACTGATGGTATGTATAATTATAATTTATTTATGTAATTATTTGAATCGCTAAAATGTAAGTTGTTAGTCTGGATAGTGTAACTAATTCATGCCCATTTTGTGTTCTCTTTTTTTTTAAACTTTTTTTGTAGAGCGATTCGACTCTGACGAGTTCACTTGGACTTCGTCCGAGTCTGACCAATACGGCTCGTCAGAGTATGAAGAGGACGAGTCGTCCATTTACTCTGGAGGCAAGATTTGTTTTATTCATTTTCAGAACTAACTAAATGGCAACTGTCTGGGACTGTCTGAATTATGTCATTCAAGCAAAAAAAAGAGAAGAATCCTATAAAATAGTGCATATCATCCTAGATTGTTATCTGACTAAAATATATAATTTACTCTGCCAGGCCAGCCCACTGATCGAGAGTCTGCTGTTGGCAGCACAGGCAGGGGTACGTTTATTTTTCTGTATATCACACTTGCACACACAATGTCCATCCATCTTCAACCGCTTATCCGTAGTCTGGTTGCGGGGGCAACAGCTCTAGAGAGCTCTAGATTTCCCTCTCCAATTCACAATGTATGTATTATATATGTACTTGCATATCACACACTCAGCTCCAATACAATAAAATGCATTTATTGTATTGGTAAACTTGAGACTCATGTGGGCTCCATTTTATCTCATATATTGTATTGTCGGCTTGTACATTTTCAGGTCGGAAGAGGTCTGACTCACTGAGGTCTCTCAGGTCTGCATCGGCCCAGCCCAGTGAGGGTCCAGTTGATTTGGAAGGTAACCTATAGTTATGTCATTTCAGAACTAAATGGCAACAGACTCTGGGCTCATATCATGTGTTGTATTGCAGAACTTGTAGATTGGCTATTTGAATAGTATATTCAACAGACTGGGCTCATATCATGTGTTGTATTGCAGAGCTTGTAGATTGGCTATTTGAATAGTATATTCTATTCTGTTTTCAGCTAAGAAGCCCAGGGAAGAAACCCCACAACCACCTGATGCTGTTGGCAGGGCAGGCAGAGGTAAACATTACATTTCTTCACACAAACAAAATGCATTTATTGTATTGGTAAACTTGAGACTCATGTGGGCTCCATTTTATCTCATATATTGTATTGTCGGCTTGTACATTTTCAGGTCGGAAGAGGTCTGACTCACTAAGGTCTCTCAGGTCTGCATCGGCCCAGCCCAGTGAGGGTCCAGTTGATTTGGAAGGTAACCTATCATGTGTTGTATTGCAGAGCTTGTAGATTGGCTATTTGAATAGTATATTCTATTTCAGAACTAAATGGCAACAGACTCTGGGCTCATATCATATGTTGTATTGCAGAGCTTGTAGATTGGCTATTTGAATAGTATATTCTATTTCAGAACTAAATGGCAACAGACTGGGCTCATATCATGTGTTGTATTGCAGAGCTTGTAGATTGGCTATTTGAATAGTATATTCTATTCTGTTTTCAGCTAAGAAGCCCAGGGAAGAAACCCCACAACCACCTGATGCTGTTGGCACGGCAGGCAGAGGTAAACATTACATTTCTTCACACAAACAAAATGCATTTATTGTATTGTATATCACTCATTCTTGAGATGAGGGACAAAAGTGGAAAAAACATGTCCCACACATAAGAGCCTTATTTTATGTAAAAAATAAATTAATTCATAAAAATAAAAGCACTTGCAAAGTTAAGTGTAATACAGTTGTGTATTATTATGCCCTTAATTTCATTATAATTGTTTTCATATTCCATCTGAATTAGTTAAAAGCAGGCCCTGTACCCAAAAAGGCCTGTATTTAGCCTGTCCCCAGCAAGTGGCCACAATTTCAAACTGCCAAAAAAGTGTCTAATACTGTCACAATCACATAAATATACATACTAAATTAAAGTAGATTGTCAACAACATAGCAAATAATATACACAGTTAATTTTAATTCATATTTTCTATTAAATATCTCATATCAAATGTTCGTCCCACGTCTCCGTCAACTCCGTCAGGTTTTTTTAAAAGTCTTAAATTAATCAGAAAATATTGTCGACAGATTTAGCCTGAAGACTCCTTTTCCAAGTCCCATTTATATTTGTTGCAACAGTGGAGTACCTGGTCTGACAAGCATTCAATTGTTTGATATTTTAAACAAACAATGTTGATAACAATGTGGTCACAGCTTTTACATGTCAACTCCGTCAGGACATTATTATGATCTTTGTTAAGAATTCAAAAATAATGTTTATTATTTTAGTTTAGGGGTTAGGTTTAGCTAACAAAATTAAGCAAAAACAAAATGGCTACATTGTACTAAAGAGGGTTAAGATGAAAACAAATGCCATTTTGTCAACTCCGTCAGACGTCAACTCCGTCAGATTTTGTGTCTGACGGAGTTGACGTGTATCTGACGGAGTTGACAAAAGTGTTCCTAAAACAATAAAATTATTGTTTTTGAATAATGGGCAGTATTCTAATTTGGCACACAGTTAGAGCATGCCTTAAGGAACATTTTTGGCTATGGGGCCATCACAGATTTGTCTCGTGGTGACCATGGCAGCCATATTACAAAAGAGCCGCCACCTGATGTTATTTTACAATAACTCAAGTTCTACACCACCTAGGATCTTGATTCTGGTGACTAAGACCTCATTTTCAAGGATGAGGGATACAGTGGTACAATTTAGACTTTCCCTGTGACCATGGCAGCCATTTTTCAAAATGGCCGCCACCTGCTGTTATTTTACAATAACTCAAGTTCTACACCACCTAGGATCTTGATTCTGGTGACTAATCATACATTTTCAAGGATGTGGGGTACATTGGTAATATTTAGATTTGTCCTGTGACCATAGCAGCCATTTTTTTTTCAAAATGGCCGCCACCTGCTGTTATTTTACAATAACTCAAGTTTTAGACCACCTAGGATCTTGATTTTGGCGACTAATCATACATTTTAAAAGATGAGAAATACAGTGGTACTATTTAGATTTGTCCTGTGACCATGGCAGCCATTGTTTTTCAAAATGACCACCAACCTGCTGTTATTTTACCAATAACTCAAGTTTTAGACCACCAAGGATCTTGATTCTGGCGACTAATCATTACATTTTCAAGGATGATCTTTCTCTGGGAGAGGTAAGGGCTTATTTCAGGTGCAGGTTGAGTTTCTACTGACAGGACATTAAAAGGAGGTGGGCTTTCTGGCCTTTGACTTGCCCCTTTCAGGTACAGATGCACAGTTTGACTTCACTGGCCACTGCAGGGAACTGTGCGGGAGAAACTTTGGTCTCTTGACACCCCGATTAGGTTCAGGGTTTTTTTTGGTGGAGACTTGCCTTTCATGACATCTTTGCTGCAGCAGTTGATCTCCTTATTGCCAGTGGTGGCACACTCTGGGTCTCTGGGGCATTGTATCTTGGTGGCCTCCTGCCAGTGTTTCTCCATCCTTCTCCTGAGCTCTGTGTTCTGGGGCTCTGTTATAGTCAACTTACATTGTCTTGGCTGGAGATTGCTTTCCTGCAGGGTCCAGCCCAGTCTTGTGCAGATGGCTGCTGGCCCACCTGGAGGCCCCAACCTCACTTGTTCGGTTGGTGTGATTAGGTGGGGTGGTCTTCCCCAATCAGGATGAGGGGTTTGACCCTTTCAAACGGCAGTCTGGCCAAGTGTCTGTATTTAGTTGTGAGTTTAGATACAGGATACGATTGCTCACCCAGCCCCAGGTGACATGAGGTGAAGGCTCCTTTGATTTGGTAACATTGCTTTGGTTGACATGCTGGGGACACAGAGAAAGACACTGATGCCTTCAGTGTCTGCACATCCTGCCTGATGGTCCTGAAGCCAAATCTTCTGTCTTCAGTCTTTCGCTCACTGTTCACTGCTCACTGTTCACCTCACCGAATTTAGCCCAAGGAGTTTGACCCCTAGTTTGGCCATAGACCCCCTAGTTTGGCCATAGCCACTTGCCCAAATGTGCCGACATGTGCTGACCTCATCACATCTGTGATGATGGCTATGGCCGTTTTTAGCCAACGTAGTGTTTTTTGTGCAAAACTAATGCTTGGAATGGATCCAGAATCATGAAAAGCCCCTAGTTTGACATGCCACATGCTACTTAAAGCATAATGAAATTTAAAACATTTAGCCTTATATTGTTTGTTGATGGTACCCAACTTTCAGCAGCTGTCAAACATGCCCCTAGGGTGGTCAAATAGAAACCAATGTGGGATATGTTAGTAGACACCTTTACAAACATTGGTGAAGAAAATTCTTGGTAAGAAATGTATTCACAGATTTTATATTATTCTGATAATATTCCCTGAGTAAATTGGTAAAATAATAGCAGGTCCACCATTTTTTTAAATGTCTACCATCCATGGTCACAGGATAAATCTAAATAGTACAACTGTATTCCTCACCCTTGAAAATGTATGATTAGTCACCAGAATCAAGATCCTAGGTGGTGTAGAACTTGAGTTATTGGGAAATAACAGAAAGTTGGCGGCCATTTTGAAAAATGTCTACCATGGTCACAGGACAAATCTAAATAGTACCGATGTATCCCACATCCTTGAAAATGTATGATTAGTCACCAGAATCAAGATCCTAGGTGGTGTAGAACTTGAGTTATTGGGAAATAACAGAAAGTTGGCGGCCATTTTGAAAAATGGCTGCCATGTTCACAGGGCAAATCTAAATAGTACCACTGTATTCCTCATCCTTGAAAATGTGGGATTAGTCACCAGAATCAAGATCCTAGGTGGTCTAGAACCTAAATCAGTTAAACTTGTCAACTCCGTCAGATGTTCGTCAACTCCGTCAGACGTTCGTCCCGTGATGTTTTTGTTAATTTCCAAAGAAATAGAAAATTCGCTGTCAAATCTTTTGTGCTTATGTATTGAAACACCAACTGAAATGATACGTAATGATGATTTTTTTTTTTTTTTACATGGTTTTCATGTTATAATATTGAAAATAAAGGTTGAAATGACGGTTTTGAGAAATTGGATATTTCATAATAGTGTGATATTGGAACAAAATAATATTAAAAGATTTGTATTACTTAACTTGATTACTGAAAGCCATTATAAGATAACTGAGGACTTTATATTATTGTTGAAATGATAAAATTCAATTAAAAGGGATTTTAGTGTGTCTGACGGAGTTGACATGAATCAGGTATTAAGTGCATAAATGTCCCATTTTAGAAAGAAATGTTATGCGAAAAACCTGTTCCTTCTCAAGATTGGTAGTTGAGACCTGTGTCTACAAATACATCTATTTGATTTGAATGTATCTTAAAAAAAAGAAAAATCCAGTTTGAAAAAAGTTTTGTCCCTTATCTCAAGAATGGGTGATATAATAATAATGAATTGCATTTTTATGGCGCTTTTCTATGCACTACGTGCCTACTCAAAGCGCTTACAATGGTTCATTCATTCATACATTGGGAGGTGAAGCCGGGTCCTCACTTCCCACCCCCAATCCAACCCTTGATGCCGAGTGTCAAGCAGGGAGGCACTGGGTCCCATTTTTTTAGAGTCTTTGGTATGACCCGGCCGGGGATCGAACCCCGAACCTCCCAGTCTCAGGGCGGACACTCTAACCACAAGGCCACTGAGATGGTAATATGTAAATGGTGTGTGTTTATGGTAAATAATTATGCATTTCTTTATAAAATTCTAGGTCGGGGAAGGGGAAGAGGAAAGCCTGCACCTGGCCAGGCAGGCCAGCCCACTGATCCAGAGGCTGCTGTTGGCAGCACAGGCAGGGGTACGTTTATTTTTCTGTATATCACACTTGCACACACAATGTCCATCAATCTTCAACCGCTTATCCGTAGTCTGGTTGCGGGGCAACAGAAGCTCTGTTGCCCCCGCAACCAGACTACGGATAAGCCGTTGAAGATGGATGGACATTGTGTGTGTGTGATATGCAAGTACATATATAAAATACATACTTTGTGAATTGGAGAGGGAAATATAGAGCTCTCTAGAGCTGTTGCCCCCGCAACCAGACTACGGATAAGCGGTTGAAGATGGATGGACATTGTGTGTGTGTGATATGAAAGTACATATATAATACATACATTGTGAATTGGAGAGGGAAATCTAGAGCTCTCTAGAGCTGTTGCCCCCGCAACCAGACTACGGATAAGCCGTTGAAGATGGATGGACATTGTGTGTGTGTGATATGCAAGTACATATATAAAATACATACTTTGTGAATTGGAGAGGGAAATCTAGAGCTCTCGAGCTGTTGCCCCCGCAACCAGACTACGGATAAGCGGTTGAACATGGATGGACATTGTGTGTGTGTGATATGAAAGTACATATACAACCGCTTATCCGTAGTCTGGTTGCGGGGGAAACAGCTCTAGAGAGCACTAGATTTCCCTCTCCAATTCACAAAGTATGTATTGTGTATGTACTAGAACAGGGTTCCCCAATTAGCGGCCCGCGGAGCGCCCCCTTGTGGCCCACGGAAGAATTTATTTTTCCCTTTTTTTTTTTTTTTTTTTAAGTTTATTTTGAAGTTTATTTTCTCGATTTCCCCCCCCCTTTTTTTGGGGGGCTGTTTACCTCTAGCGCTGATGTTTATTGTAAGTAATTATATATTTCTATTTTTTCAGGTCGAGGCAAACAGCGTGTTCAGCCAGAGTGGCGTCACCTGGATGCCAGTGGTTGGCAGCCCCAGTCATTCCCGTTCACTGGAACATCAGGTCCTCGCGGCCAGGCAGCGGCCCTGCAGTCTGTAGAGCCTTCGGACTTTTTAGAACTGTTCCTCACAGAGGAGTTACTGACTATGATGGTGACGCAGACAAATTTGTATGCAGCGCGGACCATAGCAGCGGTAGCACCAACGGCTAAG
The DNA here is from genome assembly GCF_963924005.1 of Protomyctophum bolini. Classification (NCBI taxonomy): domain Eukaryota; kingdom Metazoa; phylum Chordata; class Actinopteri; order Myctophiformes; family Myctophidae; genus Protomyctophum; species Protomyctophum bolini. The sequence continues at coordinate 50,296,612 of NC_137866.1, forward strand.
TCCAGGATGAATGCGTGGAAGGATGTGGACGTCAAGGAGCTGAAGGACTTTTTTGGACTGGTCTTCCTCACCGGGCTCATCCACAAGGCGGAACTGGCCGACTACTGGTCAACCGATGAAGCCTTGGCAACGCCGTACTTCGGAATGGTAATGAGTCGGAACCGGTTCCAACTGATCCTAAAGTTCCTTCATTACACTGATCGGCGGGAGGATAAGGACGACCGCATCTACAAGATCCGCCCCATCCTGGACTACCTCGTTAAGCGATGGAAGGAGATGTTCCAGCCGGGTCAGAACATCGCAATCGATGAAGGTACGTTGCTATGGCCATTTTTTTTTTTTTTTTTTTTAAGTTTTTTTTAAAGTTTTTTTTTGGGCTGTTTACCTCTAGCGCTGATGTTTATTGTAAGTAATTATATATTTCTATTTTTTCAAGGTACGTTGCTATGGAAAGGCCGCCTTTCCTTCCGTGTGTACAACCCGCTGAAGCCAGTTCACTACGGAATAAAGTCCTACATCCTTGCCGACAGTGCTACAGCCTACTGTCACAACCTGCAACCATACATTGGAGTGTACAGTTCATTGATGGACACAGTCACCTCTCTGCTTGGAGACTTGGCAGGGAAAGGTCATGTTCTATACATGGACAATTACTACAATAGTGTGACATTGTGTGAGCACCTTCTGGAACTGAAGACTCATACATGTGGCACTATTCGGGGTAACAGAGGCCTACCCCGAGAGATCCAGGAGGCCAGCCTGACCACCCTGAAAAACCCTGACCGAATAGCCATGACCACAGAAAAAGTCATGGCTGTTGCATGGAGGGACAGCAAGGTGGTGAGGATTGTTTCGACCTTCCACCAGGACACTGTGGTCAATGTGCAAAAGTGGCAGAAAGGCGGGACCCAGATACCATATGAAAAGCCTCAGTCGGCAGTAGACTATAACCAGTATATGAACGGGGTGGATAAGCTGGATCAGCACATCACGTACTATCCCTGGACACGGAAGACCTCCAAGTGGACGACAAAGTTCTTGATGTATCTTTTTCAAATTAGCATGTACAATGCCTTTGTCCTGTACAGCACGCAGAACCCTGACGGTTGCTGTAAGAACATGAAGAGCTTCATCCACAACATCGTCGTAAAGTGGTCTACGCCCAGACGAGAGACCCGGAGAGCGCCTCACAAAAACCCAAGGGTCAGGCTAACGGCCAACATTGCACCCCTGCCAACACGCCATGTCCTGGAAAAGCTTCCCCCCACTAAAAAGAAGCTAAACCCTGGCAAACGGTGCAGGGTGTGTAGCCCACCGGGGGGTCCACGCCATGAGACCTGTTTTCAGTGTGTGGTGTGCTTCGTCCCTCTGCACAAAGGTGCATGTCACATCCAGTACCACACGGAACAAGAACTACCCTATGCATGATGTGACATGCACCTTTGTGCAGAGGGACGAAGTAATGTTTTTTTTATTTTTATGTCCTGTTTCTTATGTTTTTTTTAGGTGCTGTACTGAAATTTTAGTTTGTCATAGTCTCTTGAATAGTTTTCAGTTAGTTTTAGTCACATTTTAGTCACCTGGAATGTTTTAGTGTAGTCTAGTTTTAGTCTACTAAATAATAAAATAGTTTATTTAGTAGACTAAAATGTATTTTGGCGGGCCTTGATGCCGTATTAGTACAGGTCACCTAAAAACACACATGATGACTCATACAGGTGAAAAGCCCTTCTCTTGTACAGTGTGTGTGGTAAAGGCTTTACGGAGAAAGGTAGTCTAAAATCACACATGATGACTCATACAGGTGAAAAGCCCTTCTCTTGTACAGTGTGTGGTAAAGGCTTTACTGAGAGGGATAGTCTAAAAACTCACATGATGATTCATACAGGTGAAAAACCCTGTACTTGTACAGTATATGGCAAAGACTTTACTCAGACGAGTAATCTAAAAACACACATGACTCATACAGGCGAAAAGCCCTTTTCCTTGTACAGTATGTGGTAAAGGCTGTGTTCTGAACATTTACTTGCTGAAAATAGCAGATCTACAAACTCACATGTTTCTTATGTTTTTGAAGAGTGAAATATTCTTTGTTATTCACTTGAGTGCTGAAAATAGCAGATGTACAAACTCACAACGCGTCGCGACGCGTTGAGCTTGTAGATCGGCTATTTACTTGCTGAAAATAGCCGATCTACAAGCTCGCGTCGCATGTATACTCTGTAACATGGCATGTCAAATTTTACAGTATTTATCTGAAAAATAAATTTATGGTGGAGAGATGATTCAAAAGTGGCTGTTCTTTTCTCAAACCAAGGTGTATGCAACTGCCTAGAAGTAAAGCACTGAATATGCTAGACACTTATATATATTTTTTTCTGGGTAAAGTAGAGTCCTTGATGTTTCATTTGAGTTATTTCATGTCTTGGTCATCATATCACATAAGTTTATATTGGCCTTGAAAGAGAAATGCCTGGATTTCTCAAAGGGCCTTTTTGCTCAAACTATCGTGTATTCAACTGCCTAGTAAGTAAAGAACACAACATTCTAAAACATATTCTGAAACATATTTTGTAAAGTAGAGACTTAGAGCTTCCAAATGAGCTACTGTGTGTCACTGTAGTCATATCACACAGTTTTTTATGGAGCTTCGAAGATTAGTGTAAATGGCCTAAAAGCAGGGCCTACTTTAGTCAGCGCATGGTGCTTTCAACGGCCCATAAATATAGAATGCAACATGCTGAAACTTTTTTTTTGTCTTTCTGGGTAAAGTAGAGATTTAAAGCTTTGAAATGAGCTATTGTGTGTCACTGTAGTCAAATCACACAGTGTTATATGGGGCTATAAACATTATCAAACTAAAACGGCTTGTAACTCAAAATGGGTTCTCGGAATGGAACCTTTTTCACTCAAACCAAGGTGTAATAAAATGCTTGTAAGTCAACCATGGAACATGGTACAAACATAATTTTCATATCACACATTTTTCTATTGGCATTCAAATATCTCTTGAATAGCTGGCATAAGTGACCATAAGCTGATATTAGGGGTGGCAGTCAATACCAATTGGTATAGAGCATCGCAGCACCCCAGCCCTAATACCACCACTTTTACAGAACAACATAGGCCTAAATGATACAAACTAAATGATACAAACTGCACAACCCTTTGCAGAGGGTTTATTTGTCACTCACTGATACAGGTACAGTGAAATTATCATGATGGCAATGGCAGAATGGCAGCACGCCCAGACCTTGGCCTGCCTGCCTGTCATTTTTTTTTTATCATGGCGGCCCCCTAGGGCCAGTCCAGCCCTGGGCCCAGAGAACTTTTTACCAATAAAATAACTGATAATAAACTGATAACTAGTTGATAATACCGTCACTTTAAAAGCGCAATTATGTTTACCTGGACAGCGCTGGTTGGCAGGTATAAATACACTTTTAGACCAATGTTTGTGCCAGTGTGGGCGATTAATTAATTTCTTGTCTTGATTGTTTAAACATGACATCATGGTGCCACTATGATGATTGAAGTTCTTTATTTGGAATACCCCTTGAGATACAATATCTCGTTTTCGAGAGGGTCCACAAGCATACAATCAATACAAGATAATTAACAGAAAAATAAAAAAGGAAAACAAAACAAAAACAAAAACAAAACACAAAACAAACAGTTACAAAACACAAAACAGGGTATTGAACTAGACAAGCAGAATAGCAACAAGATGGAAAAGTTGTTTCGTCAGTATCACTGTCACTATAGGTCAGCATTAAGATATATTTCATTTGGTTTCAGCATTGGAGAACTTTTGGTGAAGAGAAGCATTAAGTTAATCTTATTGATTGCAAATGAGCGTATAGTAATATATTAGTAAAGTATAAAACCACAATGAACAAACCTATTGAAGCCTTATGTCTGATTGGGAACAAGAGGAGTAAGTAATATTAAGTAATGCATAATAGATCAAATGGAGTGAGATGGTTATGGGCATGTACATGAGGTCGTGAAATAGGAAGACACTGCGTTTTTGAACATAATAAAGGATGAGATGGTTCGAATATGTGTTGGTAAATTGTTCCAATCAGAGGGAGCTTTAAATATGAATGCTTTCCTACCCAATGCATTGGAGACTGCTGGAACAGAAAAATAGGGTTGGGCGGAGTGCCTCAACTGCAAATTGGTGGTGGATGGTACTAGAAACTGTTTAAGATATTGTGGATAGTTGAAGTGTATACATTTAAAAATAAATTGGGTCCAATGAAGCTGTCTTCTTACAGTGAGAGAGGGCAATTCAAGATTATCATACATAGTGCAATGGTGAGTTGTAAAAGGACAACCTAGGATAAATCTGCAGAGTTTGTTGTAAGCTATATTGAGACTGTTCAAGTTGGATTTGGATGCGGTTTGATACACGACATCAGAATAATCAAATATGGGTAAGATAAGTTGTAGAACTAGTCTTTTTCTGACAGAGAATGAGAAGCAGTTTCTAGATCGATAGAGTACTCCAATGCTGAAATTAGCTTTTCTTATAATGTGGTCAATGTGACATTTAAATGAGAGCTCAGTGTCAAGCCACATGCCCAAATATTTTGTATGTTCAACTCCTTGCAATGGAGTACCATCCAGGCTGGTAATAGAACAGGAGTGATTTAAAGATTTAGATTTAATATTTTGACGTGTTCCAAAGATCATTGTGAAAGATTTGTTTTTGTTGAGTTGTAGTTTGTTGGCTGCTAGCCAGTTTTGTAAAGTGTTAAAGTCTGATTGTAGGGCTGATTCAATCTCTGGTATAGTGGTTTTGGAGGTGTATAGTACCGTATCATCGGCATAGAGTTGAACATTACATGCGGAACAGATTGAAGGCAGATCATTGATAAATATAGTGAATAGAAGTGGTCCAAGGGATGAACCTTGAGGCACGCCTCGTTCCTGAACTGTCAAATCCGATTTACAACCTTGTATAACGACACATTGCTTTCTATTATGAAGATATGAATTGAACCATAGCAAGGCATTACGAGATAAACCAACAGAGTACAGTTTGTCTAAAAGGAGGTAGTGGTCTACCAAATCAAAAGCCTTGGAAAGGTCAATGAAAATTGCTCCAGTTATTTTTTTATTGGCGGATGCTGATGTAATATCGCTTGTAAGTTTCATTAAAGCAGTAGTTGTGGAATAATTTGACCTAAATCCAGATTGATAGGGTGATAAGATATTGTTCATGTTAAGGTAGTGTGATAGTTGATTATAGATTAGCTTTTCAAAGGTCTTTACAATTGAACAGATGATTGAGATGGGTCTATAATTGTTGGGTTCAAGTGCATCGCCTCCTTTGTGCAAGGGAGTGACACGAGCACATTTCCATACAGCAGGTATCTGACAGGTGGTTAGTGACATGTTGAAAAGATCACAAAGGGGGTACATAAGAATATGAGGTGCTAATTTGAGAAATTTAGTTTCGATATTGTCTAACCCAGGTCCACTGCTCTCCTTTAAAGGGGGAGTGTCCCGGCCCGAGATTAACATTGCTGATAAGGTACATCACGTGGTCTGAATGAAAACAGTTTCAAACGACACGTGACTATATCTCAGGCTCTGACGTGACCTAGCATCTAGCCGAGCTGAGTGGCTAGCGCAATAAAGGCTAGTGGTTTTGAGGTAACCTTTTGCGTCATACTAGGTGAAAATATCATTAAAAAATTATTTTATTGCTTTTATTTATTCCTTACAATGACATTGAGTTGACGTGTACGTTTTAGGGTAAACTGTTACATAATCGCAATTTCGCGTGACTAGTCCGTCTGAGCCCCCTCTCAGGCTCTCACCGCCGGGGCAGTGGGGGCACAGCGCCTCGACTTCTGTTCGTGCAGGCTGCACAAGCACACACGGGGGACGCCTCTCTCTCTCTCTCTCTCTCTCTCTCTCTCTCTCTCTCACACACACACACACACACGCAGACACACACACACACACACACACACACACACACACACAACATTGTTTGAACATGTGAAATGTTTGTTTATGCATAATGAATTCATGAGAATCGCGGGCCGCGGTAAGCCTTGAACTCTGGCCGGACACAAGGCACTTCAGAACGGGGAGATTGCGAGAGGAGGTGTTTTTTTTTTTTTTTTTTCTCCCTCCGTATATCTCTCTCTCTCTCTCTCTCTTTAGGGTCTCAGAGGGAGACAACTCACCGAGTCCGAAAACTGTATTAAATTAATAGTTTGTACTTTGTAGAACTGTAACAAGCACAAAAACTATTCAATACAGTATTAAAATGTCTGCTTTGTTTGTTAATGTTTACAGATTTGCTCACGATTTATTGAAATTGAAAACGTGTTTACAGTACTTACAGTGTTTGCATAATCATTCACCATGAGCTGGCCCGTAAGTACGTCACAATCTAGATGCTAGCGTTAATAGCCTTTCGTTTCATTGCCTATATTATGTCAGATTGTCATGAGTCATGAGTGACTACTCGTCGCCATAATATAAATATGAAATGGGAATATTTAGGTCAAATTGCTGATTGATTTTGAACATGCATTAACAATAGCCCCGAGAAGATAAGAACACAAGACAACATGCATTTATTTATTCCAATTACTGCTGCTCTGTCCAATTTATTCATTACAGTCGAGCCAATCGCTCTCTGCCCTGTCCTTGGAATTGACGTAGGCAAGACTGTCTACAGAATTCACGAGTGAAAAACATTGTATGGGTAATCCGTAATTGGGTATTATGAGTCACTGTAAGTAACCGTGTCGGCCCCAATTCATGATGATTACGGATCCCCATGTCCCATTCATGCAGGTATGCATATGTCCCATATGTGCCCTCTCCCTCCGCTCATTCTGTAGCTCCAGAATGAGCAGAGGGAGAGGGCCATTATGGGGCTAGCAGGCTAGTCTGCCCTACCAGAACAGCGGTTGTTTTTTAATGGTATAGTCACCCGCGGTCACAGTCTTAAAAATACAAATATTTTCTCTAAAACTGCTTGGTAGGGCTATAGCTGGGAAAGCCTCCACTTCATTCAGTAGAGCATTAGACGTAACGAGCTGTCACTCATTCATTCATGCAGCCCCATGTTGCAAACACAAGGAAGGAAGGAACCTTCACTGCCTGCCCTGCAGCAGGCCAGCTATAGTCTCTCTCTCTCTCGCTCTCTCTCTCTCTCTCTCTCTCTCTCTCTCACACACACACACACACACACACACACACCGCGTCTCGCCGTCTTGCAGTTGCAATGGATGACGGATAGAGCCGATGCTCTTCTTGGTAAATAATAAACACAACTCTTCGCGTTCACAACAGCTATACACACAGGCTAAAACATACCGATAGAATCAACTTGGTGTGTGTGTGTGTGTGTGTGTGTGAGAGAGAGAGAGAGAGAGAGAGACCGCCCCTATATCGGTGTGTGTGTGTGTGTGAGAGAGAGAGAGAGAGAGAGAGAGAGAGAGAGTGTGTGTGTGTGTGTGTGTGTGTGTGTGTGTGAGAGAGAGAGAGAGAGAGGGGTGGACTCAGGACAGGTTAGGTTAGTCACAGGCAGTGGTAACGTTACGTGAAGCTCCAGGGCTCCGTGAGCCCTGTTCAGCACTTAGCCGGCTGAGGGCGTGTCAGCGGGGGGGAGACAGATAGACAAGATAGGTACGATGGTACCCGTCACGCGAAATTGCGATTATGCAACAGTTTACGCTAAAATTTACACGTCAACTCAATATCATTCTAACGAATAATAAATAATAAAAAAATAATTTTTCCACCAAACTTTAACCCAGCTATGAAGCTAAAAGTGACCTCAAAACCACTAGCATGAGTTGATAGCCACCAGGAACGCTAACTCGCAGAGCCCAGAGCCGCTCTGACATTTAGACCGATACAAGATCAATTTCATTGGTCAAATTGAGCTGGCACTTACGTACGTCACAATCTAGATGCTAGCGTTAATAGCCTTAATAGCTTCCCGAGAGGCGTGTCAGTCCCGCTTTAAGTCATTGATTGCATCATATACCTGAGTTGGTGTTATTTTCCTAAAGGAGAAGGAACTATTTGTCTGTAAGTTATTAAAAGCAAAAGGCAGGTCATGCGTTGGTGGAGGACAAACTGAGGAGAAGTGCTGATTGAAAGCTTGAGCAATTAGCTGCGGATTATGTAATATCACATTATTCACTTTTATTTGATTAGAGGATGTGGTTTTAGCAGATGGATTTGTTAGGGATTTTACTTTGCTCCAAAATTGTTTCGGATTTTTAAAGTCACGCTGTAGCGATTCCTTATAATAATTAGATTCTGCATTTCTAGTCAAAGTTTTGCTTTTATTCCTCAGTTGTCTGTACTTCTCCCAGTCATCAGGAAGCTTGGTCCTGCGAAATGAAGCCCAGGCATTGTCTCTCTGTCTAAATAGACTTATGAGTTCAGATGTGATCCAAGGGAGATGTCTTCCCTTCACTCTTGTCATTTTATGAGGAGCATGTTTATCTATGACTTTATTAAATTCAGAGTATAAGAAATCCCAGGCATTATGAACATCTGGTATTAGTTGATATCTATCCCAGTTAATCAAAATCAAGTCATTAATAAATTGATCAGTATTCATTTTTTTGTATTGTCTGATTTTAATTAGTTTTGGTGGTAATTTCGGTAGTTTGATTTTCCAAATACAATAAACAATTGAGTGGTCGCTGAAGCAGTCAGACATAACCCCTGATTTTAGAACTCTATTTGGGTGTGATACTAATATCCAATCGAGTAAAGATTGACATGTGGGCGTGATACGAGTAGGCTCGGTGATAAGCTGGGTAAGGTTCAAATTGCCAATGATGCCCTTAACTTTACTGGAGGATCTATCCATCCAGTTTTTATTAAAATCTCCCATTATTATTAATTCATTTTTATTGTTAATAGAATTTATAGTAGAGGCCAAACAGTTGAATGAGTCAGCAGGTGCAGAGGGAGGTCTGTAAATATTTCCTATTATAATAGATTTATTTTCATGTAGAGTTATTTTTACAAAGATGCTCTCAAAATGGGAAGGCTCAACAGCAGGTGTGACCAGTTCAGAAGCCAAGTTATTTGACACATATGTAACTAGACCACCACCCTTGGATCCCCTGTCAGCCCTAAAAAGAGTATAATTTGTGAGTTTGATCTCGTTATCGGCAATTCTGTCGGAGAGCCATGTCTCTGACAGAGTGATGATATTAGGCTTGTGATGTTCAACCCATGCTCGAAGTAAGGTGATTTTGGGGCGAAGGCTTCTGATATTCAGGTGAATTGTCTTTAAACCTTTTACATCATCCATTATAATAAGCAGTGCTTATGTAGATATTACAGCTGACCAGACATAACAGTAATAGAGCAGAAACAGATCCAAAAAGTACATTGTAATTCATACCCAGACAAGACAAACAAGACAGACACACAATCAGGTGATAAACAAACACAGACAAAATGAAAAAGTATTGAATAAAACAAAAAACAAAAATAACCCCAGACCACCCCATGTACCCTTAACCCCATAGGCCCAAGGGTTTGGATGAGTAGCCCACAGTTAACCACGTTTCCCTAGCCAAAAATGAGAAAAAAATCAATAAATAATTAAACTAAAATAAAAATAAGTAATAATGATGGTAAGAGAGAGAGAGAGACAAAGAGAGAGAGAGAGAGAGAGAGAGACCAGATCTCGTTCATCAAAATTCTTGTCCAAGAGAGAGAGTGTGGAGAGAAGAGACAAGTGAATATATACGAAATACCGGTAGGTGAATGAAGGAGAGGAAGTATCCAATCCAATCCAAGACAAGGTAAGACTTGACGTTCTGCATACAGTGTTTTATTCAGATGCGCACCGGGTCGTCATGGCAGTGAAGACGCGCTGCTGACGTCATCAACGAGCGTCAATGTTTACAGCAGCTGGGGAAGCATGCTGGAGAGTGAGAGTCGATGGGTCCGGGTCCTCCTGAGCATCATGAAAAATGTCATCGCATCCATTCAGCCAGTATGTGATGCGGGGATTCCTGTACAGATTACCATCGATGTAGAGTTTATCAATGAATAAGCGAGCCTTCCTGTCGTTTTTCCTCGCCTCCGCCATGATCGGATAAAGCAACCTGCGTCTGTTCATGATCTCAGCTGGAAACTGGTCACTGACGGCATACTTGGTTCCCTTCAGTTCTCTTCCATTTGACATGACAGCATACTTCATCTTGGAGTCGATGACTTTGGCCACAATGGGACGGGGCCTCTGCTGGCCAACTTTGGCTTTACCCAGGCGATGGACTCTGGAAAAGCGGATTGCTTCGATTTCATCCGACTCCATTTTCAGATTAACTGACAGGAATGACTTTAGGAGTTCTTCCGACTTCTGGTGAGTTTCATTTTGGACTTCAGAGAGTCCATGTATAATTATATTGTCTCTCATACTCCTGCATTGTAAGTCTAGAATGTCATTAGCCATTTTGACTTTGTCCTTTTGTAGTTCACCTGTCATGCGTTTGAGGTTGTTTACGTCAATCCTGAGTGAGGCGTTGTCAGCCTTTAGCACCTCGATTAGTGAGTTGTTGAACTCCACAGAATCTTTTAGCTCTTTAACATCAATTGTCAGCTGTTCGAGTAGATTAAGCTTCTGGAGTTGTTGTTTTATAGCTTTTAAGGACTGGCAGATCTCCGCGGATGTTTCTTCCATGTCACTTGAGCCCAACTCACTTCGAGTGCGTTTTCCATCGTGTTTGTTGTCCGCCGGCATAGCGTTTTTGTGATAGAACTTGTCAATGTAGGCTTCCAATTCCTCCACCGTCTCATCAATTGATAGATCCAGTTTGAGAAAAGTTTAGTCAATCTCTGATCAGGACGTGAAAAATGGCATGTTTGGGAAGTTTGGCACAGAGTGCAGCTCAGCACTTCATGCCGTCGGCCATCTTGCCCCTTGAAATAACGAATAACGAATAACTATGCTCGATAACAGGCTTGATAAACCCAAAGCTAATAGATAACGGGTACTCAATAAGCTCGTTATATTTTTCGGGTATCGGTTATCAAGCTCCATCCCTAGTAATAAGGTAAAAAACACATATTGGCCAATTTTACACTCAGTGTTAGGGAACTACTAGTAGAGTAGCGGGTTTATTCGAGAAAGAATATAACTGGCACATCTACTGGATGGCAGGTGCAGGACCAAAAGTGGATAAGGCAATATAAACATATATATTTCAGAAGTCTGCACACTAACTTTGTAAAGCTCCCAGTCAAGGCTTTATTATAAATTAACGTTTCGACACAGCGTCTTTATCAGACGAAGACAGAAGACTGTGTCCAAATGTTAATCTATAATAAAGCCTTGACCGGGAGCGTTACAAAATGTCATTGTTTTTTAAATTGAAATTGTATTGAAAAGTATCAAGACTAAATAATGGGAAAACATTGGATCTTCCCACACGGAAAGGACTTATATGAAACTTATATATGTTCATATATGTGCATATGTGTGACATATATGCAACATATATGTCAAATTCAGGTACATATATGTATATAAGAATGACATTATGCAACATATATGGCACTTATATAGTGCATAAATGCCACATTCAGGTCCATACATGTAAACAAATAACATAATTATGCATAGCTCTATTGAAATTCAGGTTCATAATATTGCATAGCCATAATACACCATGTAAAGCTCATAGACATGTCACAAACAGGTTAATAATGCATACATTATGTAAAAATGACAACATGAATAGATTGTGTTTAAAACATTTATTTGCAAGTTAGTTCACTCACACAGGCGCGTGTATAATACAATGACAATCTAATACAACAGTGACAATCTTGGGAATAACTTTCCTTTTATTTTGCTAAGTGAGTATCAATACGTCATTTGTCAGCCATACGTCCGTTGCGAACGACGTATCTATACGCAAATATAACTTTTTTATTGAATACTTTAGTTAATCTTTCTATGCGCCCGGACAATATATAAAGTATCTCCGATCGCATCTTCAACGATCCGGTTAGGTGATCCGGAAAAAAAGAGGGGGAAATAAAAGCCCCCCCCCTCTCCTATGGGTGGGCCGCTTCCTTTACGTGTAGAAGTCGGGGCATCTAAAATGGACGCGCCCATGATCTAGTGTGTGTGAATAGAAGAGTCACATTTCACCCAACACTCGATTCCCCCCTCCCCTCCTGTTTCTCCATGGTTTCTCCCGAGGAGGAGGACCTTGCGAGATGGGGGCCGGGGTCTGTCTCTCTCTCGGTCTCGGAAAAAACATGATGAATTGAACTGCCTAAGCATCGACTTGCCCGTTTGATGCCAGCCGCCATAAAACACCACGGCGAATAAGAATAATCTGCACCGGATCGGCATTGCATAACGTCTGCAACACACATGGACATATGCATGTTTCCTTCTTCATATTATGAACTAACAAACTACCGTAAATCCTCCAATAAACTCCTCCTTTCTATTAATTACCGAGCCCCTATTAATCACCGGTGATGGCGTTGAATTAAGTAAATAAATTCCGGCCTCCTTTTATGAGCCGGGGTTTTTTGTGTTGTTTTTTTTTTCAAGTGCCGTATCTGTTACTTTCGCTGCTCTGGCTGGCTGTGCCTGCCTGTCACGTCAGCGTCCACTGTCCAGATGCCGTGGCCGCGGTGCTCGGCTCGCACACAATACAACAAAGTTAACAACTTCGGGAGAGAGCCCCCACAGATCTGCCCTTCATGCAACGAACGTTGGTTAAACGGCAGATCGATGAGCGCATGGGGGGTTTTGCAGCCTGGCGCAGCCCCATGCGCCTTTTGGATCTCTCATTTTATGGAACGAACGTAGCCTACCACCGGTATGCTGTTAGCTTGTTGCTAACGGGACACCGTTAGCAACAAGTCTCTCTCTCTCAGACGTTCTCTACATCTCTCTCTCTCTCTCTCTCTCTCTCTCTCTCTCTCGTTAGAGAGAGACGCTCTCTCTAACGCGTCTCTCTCTCTCTCTCTCTCCCTCTCTCTCTCTCTCTCTCTCTCTCTCTCTCTCTCTCTCTCTCTCTCTCTCTCGCGCGCGCGTTAGAGAGAGACACTCTCTCTAACACGTCTGTCTGTCTCTCTCTCTCTCTCTCTCTCTCTCTCTCTCTCTCCCTCCCGTTGAAGCACTGCAGTATTGCACTGTTCTGATTTGATATTACCGGTATATGAAATAGCCTATCATACATTTTATTTTTATGTTATTATTTGCATCTGAACTTGTCAGTAGCCTAACTGTAGGCCTGTAGTCTATCTCAGTTGAAGTTATATACCGGTATATTGAATGTGACCAGATTTGACTGAGGGACTGCCATTGTATTTTTATTTGTTTCATGTCATATGAAAGCAGGTAATCATATAGCTTCAAATGACATAGCAGGGAATCATATAGCTTCAAAGGACATTGGTTATTCAAGTTAAATTGATGTGTTGATGTTATTATGGTATTTACCATAGGCAATATGCCAATAATGGAAAAAATGACCATTGAGCACCTGCAACTGCACTGTTCAATATTTCACGAGGACTTGGTTTCAATAGGCTATGAGCCCAATACATTTTACTGTGTTCTAACTGACCCAAAATGTGATTTGTTCATTATCATCAGTTTGAAAATTAGAAATAAAATTCCTCCTTCTTATAGCTGCCTCCTTCCAATAAAAGCCCGGTATCGGGATCGGTTGAGACAAATAATAGCCCGGGTTCCTAAAAGAGGATTTACGGTAATCACATTATCGAGGGACGAGGGACCGCCATGAAAACAGTGGCCACTGGCCATGTCTTCCGTTGGGGAGCACGATCACAGATTACCATAGCCGTCTTTGTCAGCAATCAATATAGCCCGGTCGTGTGATTGTAACACTTTTTTATTCATTATAATTGCAGTGATAAGGCCGCAATGAACACTTCATCGCTCCTACGTGGGAGCGATGAACAGTGCTTCAAAGAGGGCAGAGAGAGAGGCATGCGCAAACATGTTTTCAGTAAACCAACTCTCACCGTAGTTCTGAAAGAATGGGACTTTTTATAGCCTACATATCAAGACTGTTACTGCAATCGAGACAATGAAAGCGGATCTGTGAGATAGATTATGCGAGGCACGCATCATCCTCATCCTCATGAAAGCAGTTACGAAGGTTTAAAGTCACAGACATTGACAGGCAGATATAAAAAAGAACACAAATAAATTAATATCCTATACATGCTATACACCAAATGAAAGCCCTGAATGTCTACTTTTAGGAGGAAAACAGTACACATTGATCCCATTGTCAGTAATTGTTTATTAAATGCAGCTTGCGCCCACCAGAGAACTTTAGAGAAGGCATGGACCTGAACAACTAAATATTCACAAAATAAGGCCTATAGCGACATGTACATACTATATACCGTATGAAACAGAACACTCTGCTTTCATAAGAAAAAAACTAATACTGTAATAATAAAAAAAATCACACCCCTGTGAAGTGAGTGGTGCAACAGTTGCACTGGCTCATGCTGGTAGACCATGATGTGGCAGTTTTGCACTGAACTAACGTGTGAGGAATCAGGAGGCGAGCAAGTTCTGGCTTGAAGATCTTTATTTAACGTGCACACCAGTACACGGATGCTGCAGCACACAGGCGGGTCTCAAGGCAGGCATGATATGTCAGGATTCAAAGGTACAGTTTATATCAGTCATAGGCCGTGGGGCAGAAGAGAGTGGGGGTTTAGGAACAGGATGCAGAGGTGAATACAAGCTCATACGGAACAAAGGAACATTTGTTAAGGAAGGTAGGTAGCTTCAAAGCTCAGTTTGTATAGACACATTTCAATATATTTAAATGTCCTGGTGATGGTAAATTCCTCGTCAACCAGCATGAGTTTAGCTGGTGATGTTGGACCAGCATAGGCCAGCATCACCAGCTAAGCTCATGCTGGTAGACCAGCATGAGTTTAGCTGGTGATGCTGGTGAAACTGGCCTATGCTGGTCAATGCTGGTTTAGCTGGTCTCATTACTTTGTACATTTATGCTGCCAGTACAGTAGTCATTGTATCTTTGGTAGACCCGTCCGTCCGTCCGTCAATGTATGTATTTGAAATACTTTACCACCACTGCTTACACATGTATAGGAAAAAGGTACATTTTAGTTAATTTAACCATTTTTATATCACAATGACAGGCCTATGTAATGTATTTTGGAGGGTGTTAAACATTGCGATTTATTATTATTATGAACTTCTACTACACTTACACTACATCTCAGAGTCAAATATTGTACTTTAACTCCACTACAATTATTTCTTTTAGTTACTAGTTAATTTGTATTTTTATTACAAAACCTAGGATAATAATCCAATAGAAAATATCCAATAGGATTTGTTCCAAAATCTTATAGGATTTTTTTAATTGGATTTCCAATAGGATTTTTTCTATCGAAATCCTATTGGACTTTTTTGACTAGGGTAAAGCTCCGTTCACACTGAAGAAGCAGAAGCCAGCTTTAGCTTCGTGGTCCCATGTTATCTCTATGCAGAACAGCTTCTGCGTTTAAAAGCTGGAGTGTATAGCTTTTTTTGCTTTTGCGTTTTTTTTTCTCACCGAACCTGAACTTTAAAGCAGCTTTTAAAAGCTGGAGCTTTAAAAATCTGCGTGTAGCCAATCAGAGCACAGCGTGGTTTGAGGAGGCGGAGTTGAGCTCATTTTACAAAACCAAAACCCTCTGGAAAAGCTGTCCGACCCAATTGTCCGCATTAAAAAATAAACTTTTTAAATATGGGCTGTATATGAAATATGAATGGATATTTGGCAAGACCATAGCATATTTATCGATAGAAATTAAAGTTTATATGAGAAACAAGTTGTCGAAGCGGTGAAAACAGGTTGTGTTCCGTGTTCCGTCGCGAGTGGCACGTTTCTGGGGACAAGTGATCGTGCATTCACCCCCCCCCCCCTCCGGTTCTCATCGAAGCTATGGATGGACTACTGAACTGAATTCTCCGGAACGCTATCCGTCGCTGACGCTGATTGTGGACTAAACAGTGCACACATACACGGTTGATGAATTAGCAGATATAGATAGATAGACAAACAACTAAACAATATAGTTGTGTCGGGAGTTTTCCCCAAAACCTTCCCCGAGAAGAGGGGAGGAGCAGCCCGCTCTCAGCGCGTTTCTGTGCCGTTTCCTCGTGTGTCTCTCGGTAGTATGTTGAAGCTTTTGCACCGTCAATCATACTTTTAAAATAAATAATTAATAGCCTTTATATCAGTTGTATGTACCCCCTCTATTTACCCCCCCCCCCCCCCCCCCCCCCCCACACACACACACACACACACACACAGTACGTAGTGCAGTAGTCCCGACTCCCTAGTACTGGAACGCCGAGGAGAGCTGTGCTCGGAGACGATTTGCTGGACGTTTCCTCGCACTAAAATTAATTGCCCTTGTCGCGGGACCTCGCCCTGAGCACAGGGTGTTGACCACTGGTGTACGCTCCTCGACACCCAGTCTCAACTTAGGGGGTCCTCCGCGGGCCGGGCCACAGGGTCCAGAAGTCGGTCCACTTTCGCTCGGGGACCTATAGGTTCAATTGGTTTATTGCGTTCATGTATGTAGGCCTATCGGCTATCGATGAACCTCATAGCATGATATTGATTATTAATTAAGTAATTAAAGTATGCCTAGCCTACTAGCACAATGTTTCACATCATCTGCTAATTAAAAGCAAACTTTAAATGTGCTGATGCTGTAGTGAGGGTCCGGGGGGTGGAGGAGCGGTCTCCTACTGCCACATACCGGTAGCCAGCCGAGGAGGGTCAGTGACGGACTGAATGTCCGGAAATCACACGTAAACATAAGCTGTTTTAATTGCTTTTACGACGTGCTGGATATATACAATTGTATTTCTACGGTATGCTCTTTCTAAATCAACATTAACATTACATACAGAGCCGCCATTTAAAAAAATGCCAGGAGGGTTTCGCTCGTGGCCTAGGGGGGAGAGGAGAGCGGAGTGGGGGGAGAGACATGAGCACTGAAGACGGGGAGGATTGAGATCCCGTCCGTTCGGTTATTTACACACAAGTTTACCAAGATTATATTATTTATTCATCGATACATAGGCTATGATGTAACTAAATATATAATTATGTCTCCTCTACAGTCGCTATTTTACATTTTAGACTTTCAAATGCGCATCTGCTCAAACTGCCTGTCTCTCGTCTCAAAGCCAGACAGCCAGTCCAGGCAGCTTGAGTGACAGGTACCTTGTACACGCCCACTTTCTCAAAATAAAGCTGCGTTTTCCAGAGTTTTGCTTTTGCTTTTTAAAGCAGCTTCTTCGGTCTGAACGGGGCTTAATAATGAATAAATGTGTACAGATTATGTAAAGATTCTTGCTCAAATGAGAATCTCGATTTTCCTCCACAATTCTCACACGATTTTATCAAAAAGAATGAGTTGACGAACATGAACTGGACAGCCAACTAATGCTGCACTGTTCTTCACAAATTACATCTGATCAAATTACATAAATTTGGGGGTCCTTGACATGAAATAGTTAAGAATCACTGATACAGAAAAATTGATTTTTCTGAAAACTCTCATGATTTATCTAGAAGACATTTGTAGAATCAGTTCTCAGGTCTAAATGGGTTAAACATTTAGGGCTCCATTTTCGTCACTGCTAAACCCCTTATCCGTAAACTTCTTTGCCTTTTTTTTTACTATTTTGCAACACATTTTTTAATAGTTAAAATGGCCAGTCTACAAGCTCACAACGTGTCAATGTAGATTGGCTAGTTGAACTATTCAAAAATGTTTTTCAAAATAGTAAAAAAAGGGATTGATTACTTTTTTATGTTATCCTTTAAGTCTAAGATTATTAATTACACTTACACATCTCCTCCACCAGGGGGCGAAAGGCAGAGACTTTGCATTGAGCAAAACTGCCAGGAGGATCCTTTGCTGCCACGCTTGAAACACGTTGATCCAGAATCGGAAGTAAGTGCGTTTTGTAGGCGCTGTTGTTCTGTGACCTTACTCTAAGGCTGTGACGAACTCACAAGAAAGGAGCTCAAATATCTCATAAAACGTCTCTTAAAGGAGATAAAATGTCTGTACAGCTGGAGATAAACGGACACATGATGTCGGTGGGAGAGGACATATTGTGTGTTTTGGACAAACACACAACAAGCGGTGACATTTGTTGGCTCAGAGTGTTTGTGTTGGAGCGCCTCAGCGCGGCCGCACAGTTCATGGTCAGCCTCTTCCAGAGAGAGATGGAGACACTAGAAACTCTGCTGGAGAAACAAAACAAACTGCTGGACGTTGACGTTGATATGGACATCAATCTACACACTGCAGGTTGGTAACGTGTGTGTGTGTGTGGTGTGTGTGTGTGTGTGTGTGTGTGTGTGTGCGTGTGTGTGTGTGTGTGCGTGTGTGTGCGTAAGTGCGTGTGTGTGTCACTGCCCAGCTAGCAAGTCATCGCGCGCCGCCTGCGTGAGGCGGTCCCCGCGCGCCGCCGATCGTGTCCTCCGCCGGGCGCGTCGCACGATGTGGCCGCGTCGTTCTTGATCAGCGTGTGCCGTGCGCGCCGACGCGCGTGTAGCCGGCGCCCCGCTACTCTGCCGCGCCTCGAACGTCAGCTACCGAAGGCAGCAGCAGGACAGCGTGGAGCTGTCTTATGACACCACTCCCCCCCCCCATATATATTGCGACCCCGCACCCCTCCTCCCCCATGCTCACCTCCCTCCCACATATTTATAGAAACATAATAAAGCAGCAAATGTATACTTAATTTTGTTTCTTTATTAGGAAAAAAAAAAGTTACAATGAAATCATTTAGACAGCCATTAAACATAGGCACATAGAAAAAATATGTAAACAACCAAGTTTAGAATACAAGTGGTTGATTTTTATGTAATTTTGCTGAGAATGCACTTTAAGACCACTCTTTGAGAACCACTGGCTTCTAAAATCTATAAAACAGTAAAACACCAACTTTACTGAAACCACCAGAACATGTTGGATAAGATTGTGTCCACATTTCCACACAGTTTTCAGAAAAACCTATGTTTCTATATTAGTGGTTCTCAAATTATGTTATGTCAAGGACCCCAGAAATATTATGAAATTGGCCGCTGACACCTACAGTATCTGAAAATATGTTGTTCCAGGGACTACCCAGAAGCAAAGATGAGTTAAAAACGTTTGCTCTGAAACAATATATATTCAAAGATTTGCACATTTTCAGGATAAAACTAAATAGCAGACCTACAAGCTCGTAGCGCGGTCCCTGGAACAACATATTTTCAGATTGGAGTAAATCGTTTGAACACCAATGATACAGAAACATCTAGGCTTTTCAGAAAACAGTCATACCATTTTAACACTTTAACCATAATTTTAAAAGTCGTTAGATTGTTGGCAGATCTACAAGCTCACGAGCTTGCAGATTTGCTATTTTTGAAAAATCGTGAAAATGTGGCCCAAACACAGTGAACGTTTTAACTAAAATCTGTGAGGATTTAGGATGGAATCAGTTCTCAAGTTTAATTTCTTATAAACACCAAGTCTATTCTGTGTGGAGTTAGTTATGTAAGCCCGGTAATGTTGCAATAACAGTTACACAGCAATAAACAGAACACACAATCGAGATTCACCTTTTGAGCAAGAAATCGTGCAGCATACATTCAAGAGTCCATTTGGAAACCCCTATAGCGGTGGGTTTGAACCCTTTTCATGCCAAAGTTATTCAGCATTTGAGCCACGGACCACCGTTTGATGAGCTGCCTGCCGTGCCCGTCCGTTTCCTTCCTTTATGAAGCCTGACTGGTGGTGGCCGCCAGCAGAAGTTCCAGAATGCACCCTGTCCAACGTCTCCGGCTCTCAGACCCCAGGTCCCTGTCACTGAAGTCCAAGATCCCCTGGTTTTAGCCACTTTAACCATTATTTAAAAAGCTGTAAGCTGTTGAAAACGAGCTTGTAGATTTGCTAATTTTGAAACATCGTGAAAATGTGGCACAAATCTGTAAATATATATTCTTTTGCAGCAAACGTTTTAATTAAAATCTGTGAGGATTTAGAAGACATATCAGTTCTCAAGTTTAAGTGCTTAAGTCTTTAAAACACCAATTCTCTTATGAGTGGAGTCAGGAGTTTCTGAGCGTAGCAATGTGTGTATGTCCCCGTGTCTGTATGTCCGAGCACGGAAGCTGGGTGCGTTCCTTGAGGTCTGGATGTTGCGTATAGTAGAGGGTCAGGGAAACCCGACTGGTGGTAGCCTTTCCAGCAGAGGTTGCATTTGAAGTCGATAGGTCTTCCTCCAGCGAAAGTTCGTCTGAAATCACAGAATTAATTAAATAAATTATTTTCACCTTAATCATAGGCCTACCTACCATCACTGCTGTGAAATGTGGGATAACGTTTTGATGGCTGTGAGAACCACTCTAACCCATTTAGACCTGAGGACGCATCTGTGTCGCCTCATAGGTTTTAAACATTATTTTAAAAGCTGTTATCTGTTGAAAAATAGCAGATCTACAAGCTCATAGTGTGGCACAGAGTGCCACAGTACTCATCATAATACACCTCAGTCATTTAAAATGTTATGATGGTAACAATGGTACACAGTTACACATTGTTGGGTGCCAATTTTCTGTCCTTGGTAAAATGAACAATTACCTTAAATTAAAGAACGATGTCTCAGCTCTGTACAGCATGTCACCTTGTCTGTAAAATGAAATCAAATTCAAGTCAAATTTCTTTCAAATGTAACAGCAAACTTGAGGCAAGAGAGCTTGTAGCATGCAACCTTAATTCAGTGGTAGAAATGTTCTTACCGTTTGTACGCCCAACAGATCCAAGTCCTGTGTCTGAAATCACAGTAACAACAAAATGGTAAACATTGTATGTACATAAAATCAATTTGATGAAAACAGAAGATCTACAAGCACACAATGTGCTGCGAGCTTGTAGACCAGCTATATTCAGCATTTTCGGCCTGAAACAAAGAATGACAAAAAATGTGATTTACAGCTAAATGCTGTTTATGTAGTCTACACAAGCAACGTATCAAATCTTATCTAATTTGAATAATTGTGTTTAAGGACTTATCAACACAATAAGAAGTTACCTGTTAAAATAGCATGAGTTATACGTTTGCTAATGCTAACCTTATCCCCTCGTCCAAACAATAGATTGCCCAGGTAGCTAGGCTAGCTAGCTAGAGGGAAACATACACAGATAAAGATCGAAACGATTCTAACACGTGCAATTACACTACACACGGTAGATATCGGATATAAAAATACACTGACCTTTCAACTGAATTTCTCCGGAGAAAAACTGTGTAAGAACTAATATAAGCATTTGTTGGAGAGTCTTGTCTTCTGCGACTGCCTCCACCGTACGTCGATTCAACAGTCAACAAAAACAACAACACTGCAATGCATGCCGGGTAAAGCCTCGGCTCCAGGCTAGGGAGGCTAGCCTGAACTAAAGTTACAATTACTAGTCTGCAGGTACATATTATTATTATTATTATTAATAACAACAACAATAATAATAATAATAATAAATATAACCGCAAGAAGAAGAAGTAGAAGAAGAATCCACTTAATTATATTCAATAGTTAAAAAATTATGTATTTTATACATATAATGCACATCCTTGTCTGAGAGAGAGAGAGAGACGGGCGGGGGAGGCAAGCCTTACGTCAGCGTGAGGAGGGACTGTAAATCGCTGTAAATTCACGAGGCATTAAAAAGTAACTGATCGCGATCGTTTGACGCGAGGACAGCGGGGGGAAGTCCAAGCCAGCCCGGGCGTGCTACGCTGTGAAGGCGACAGCGGGAGGCGGTAGCTAGCGGGGAAATGTTAGCTGGGTGTGTGTGTGCGTGCGTGCGAGCGGCAAACTGTAGCTAGTGATATGTGGTAGGAACTGATAATGCGCAGCGCACAGCACGGACCGATATCTACGTGGTGCCGTCTGCCGTGTCATTAGTCAGAAGGTTCATTGTTCCGAAATTACTATCCCTATCTCTAACCTAAACCTAACCGCAAGCACGGGAGCAAACCTAAACCTAACCGCAAGCACGGGAGCAGTGCATGTTCGGACTAACGGGACTTCGGATCTATGGGTAGTTCCCATCTAGGTAACACTGTAACAATCTGCCTTTTCCACTGAAAGGATAATCATTGCTAAAGGAATAAATCAGTAGGATCGTCGGGTTAACTCTGTGGTATTTTATATAAGCCACGCAATGGTGTTGAGCAAAGAGAATGGCAATCAATATATAGGCCTACACAGTTTACACAACAGAAACAACAGAAATCAACCACTACTCAAACCCCCTCCAAACCCAAATGAGTCCCAGCAACCCCTTAGGATCACAACATCATATATAAACAAGTTCAAATAAACAAAAATAGCAGTCGCGCGACTCGTGTCGGTCCTCCTCTCCGCATGCACGCACACTATAGTCTCTTCAAGTTCCTATAATCCACACAGCATGAAGAGTCCGTTCCCGACGGCGTAGCGAGCGTTCGGGGTACCCCTTATTATAATCCAACAAGGACAATGTTTGGAATGAAACAGAAGAGACGTCTGTCAGTCTCGGGTGCGGTTCCAAACGACCGTGATCCACCGGCAGCAACCGGCTAGCGTGTTCCTGTTCCCGCTGGCTCCACTAAGTCAAACGTCCTTAATCTCTGCTGCAGATACTACATGTTAACACTTTAGTGCAGTGATTTAAACGGTAGGCCCATCTGGCGCCACGGAGCTCCTCTCTGTCCTGTTCACCCAGGTACCTGGATTTGTTTGTCCCCCCTCCTGTGTCACTTCCTCTATTCATAAAGTTGGGTGACATTCAATCAGAGCTGTTACCTCTCATGTGAGCTAGGAATGTTCATATGGACTTAAAAGTCTGTTCACAGTTTTCCACATGCCCCCATATCACACGTATTAAGGACATGCATAGATCAAGCAGATAAATATACTATCATTATGTGCATAAATACAATATCATTATGTGCATTTGTCACAACACCTACCTCTGAATATGCCGGTTCTGTAAACAACTACTCTCAAGTAAAGTTTCAGTCCAGTCTTAACAACCAAGTGTCTTCTTTATACCAATAACACTTCATGGTGGCAGCGGTAACTATAGTGATTACCCACGCCACGAAGCAGGACGAGAGGTAAAGTTTGTCCGAGGATAATTCTGTCTACACCTGCACGTGAAAACTGTCAGCACCGGGGGAGCTAAGCCGACTGACCGCAGCGGTCTGCACGTCGAGTACAACCCGAACGAGAGGGCGCACACTTACCACTTACCAACCATGAACTGGGCTGACCCAGATCTGAGTGAGGCTATATCACTGTTTAACACTACGACGTCGGAGCGGTCATTCTGACCGGATTTGAGATTTAAAAGTTTATTTTCTTAGCCCATGGAGTCCAGAGAAAGTTCCCCTTGCATGACTTTGTCTAAATATTCAAATGAAATCATCTCTGTTTTTTCCCCCATTTGAAACGTTTTGTAAATATGATTTTAGGCATATATCTCTTACTCTGTCAAGCTATTATCGGCACAGTGGACCGACGTCCCCCTTTCTCCCCCATAGGCCTACTCGCCTTTTTGCTGCTTGATAATGGTGTCTTTTATAACCCGATTCCCCGACATTTCCTTTTCACTTGATATCGTTTCGTAGAGAGGGCCTACACAACCGATCTATATACCAAATGAAAGACCGAATTCCGTAGTTTACATGGTATTTTGAATTTTTTTAAATGAGCAAAAACTGAGCGAGTTATGATTTAAAGAAAAGAGGGGTGGAGGAAAAAAAAGAACACGCAACACACATACAGCTGCTAACTAGGCGATTAAATCAAATATATTAATTACATCGATAACACGCGTAGCCTATAATGTTTCCCCCTCTATATAAAAATGACAATATATAACTCTAATATTATTTCGTCATGTATGTGAACTAGACTGCTTGATCAAGGGTGTCGCTTTCGTGAGCAATGGTGTGCATGGCCGGTTTGACCTGACGCGATTCTTTGGCACAATCAATGAAATATAATAGTAGGCTACTAAGCCCGTTTTCAGCTAAATGTGGAAATGTCCAGGCTAAATAACGTATCGACGGGAGTCGTGTTAATATTTATTTACTCGTCATTGTCATGTTCACTCCAAATAAACAAGTATTATGCACTTATGATGCGGAGAGCCATTTTATAAAATATTTCGTTTGGGATATTGATGGGGCAGAAAACAGCCCGGTCACGTGGTTCATGTACTTGCAAGTTGGGACAAAGAAATACACACAGCTTAGCAAATGTTTTTTATTAATTAAACTGATATAACAACATAACGTGCCTAATAATTGTTTATTTGGAATGCACTTTGGCTGGTAATTTAGGTAAATATAACGCGACTCACTTGTATAAGTAATTTACCGCGGACATGCCGCATTTACTGCAATACATTGGCTTCAGTAAAGCTTATAATATTAGCAAATGTAAGCTAACGGCTGGAGGAATGGGGGTCTGTTACTACGGACAATCCGGTCAATAACATCATTACACTTAAACATTAATACAATTATGTCATGTTTACATCCCTAGTCAAGCAGTCTGTACATGGCGTGGGGTCACATATATTAATTACATCGATAACACACGAGAAATGACGAGTGAGCTTTGCAGGGAGGAATGGAAAAAAAGAAGCAGAAACACAACACTCTTCCATGGCTATGTTGCAATATAGCACTAACCGGGCAAAATATGTATTACATGTATTAGTTTTATACATTTTAGTAGTGAAAACATGTGTTTAGAAATGACAACATCTCAGCAGTTCAGACAATGTCCCATTGTTAACAACACTTAACACACGACACAGACAGATAGCTAACTAGGCTAGGCTAGCTAGCTTCTCCCTCCATTGAAACCGAGCATTCAATAATAACATCCCTCTGCCCTCATCATGGATAATAATCATTGTATTCATATTATCTTATCAAAATAGTAAACAAATTCCAAGTTAATTAACCAGCCAAACATATATGATTTAATTCGTTGGGATGCAGCCGGCTTGAACGTCTCCAGCTGGACGTCTCCGCAGGGACGAGTGGGGGAGAGAGTGGCCAATCAAATCGCATCAAAAACACGGTCCCTCTGACCGTTCAGCCGACTGAGTAGTAGTGAATTTTTTTCAGACTGGCTAGTGTTAAGCAGAAGATGTCTCTCTACTTAGGAAATGAGGAAATAACAGATGCTGCCAAGCAAACAAGGAAAGATGCAAGGACTAAAACGGCTGAATGCCAGTGAGCTCAGCGAAGATGACAAGAAGAAGCCTGCCAAACTATATGAATTCTATGAAGGTCAGTTGAAACTGAATGTAAATTTTAGAATCCATAGACTCCACCCAATGCAGTACAGGCAAAAACCAGAAGAGAGCATTGATGATTTTGTGACCAGAGCCAGAACATTAGCAAAAAAATGCCAGTGTATTGATGAAGAGCTCAACGAACGTCTAATTGAGCTCATCATTGCCAGCACACCTAATGATGCTCTGAGAAATGATCTGTATGGCAAACCCAAAGGCCATTCTCTATAGCGGATGTACTAACAGAGGGAAATACGAGGCCCTATCGGCAGGCAACAAACAGTTACACCAGCTTGGCATGTCACACAGTGAGAAAATCATGTCCTCTGTCCACCATGCCGTGGACAGAGGGCGGACATGCCAAAGTTGTGGCATGAGCCATAAACCCTGTCAATGGCCCGCATACAACGATGAATGCTTTGCCTGTGGTACTAGAGGCCACTGGGTGAAGTGCTGCAGGAAAAGCAAGCAGCAGAGACAGCAACGCTTCGGGCGGGGCGGGGGCCAAAGGAGTAAGTCACCCCCACCACAACAGAGACGTGACAGACAACAAGCCTCCAGAGGCTACAACAGACGCGGGAACAGAACCTAGAGCCATATGAAAACGGAATAGCGGACGGAATCGCGGAAATGACCAATAAAAATGGAATTGGAATAAAACACAGAATATTGCGGAATTGGCCATAATCTGGTCTGAAATTCAGTTTTCGGGAGAAAATGGAACATTCAGTGGTCAGGTTTGTTCAGAAATCAAGTGAAGACGGAGGAGCGAGCTTTTTAGCCACACGAGCGAATGTGCACATACGCAGTAAGCATGTCGTTGTTTTTGTTGTCAGATACTTTTAATTTGAAGGTTTATGTTTAACAGGATGCTCAATGTGTTTTTGCGAGTTAAGATAACTGACCGGTGCTCCATGCTGTTGTGCTGTGTTAAGTTACACAAGTGACGTTGTTTGGGCGGAAACAGTGCTCTCTGATTTTCACAATAAAATTACACTACAGCTGTTGCAACGTGTACGTAACTTCCACAATGCTCCAAAACACAACAACACAACCATGTCCAAGCAAGCGGCTCCCTCCCCTTTAGCGTCTTCAAAAAAGTTACGAAACTCCACGCTAAGCGCTAAATACAGAGCAGATCAGTACACTGACTTTTATGCCTCAGGGATAAGCTTTTTTGTAAATGCTTTCAACATACCGTGGACTGGACTCGCAAAAACACGTGCAACGATCACATAGCCTCCAAAAGCCATAAAAATAACAAGGAAAAACACTGTGCTTCTCAAAGCACACCAGCTCTGCAAACGACCATAACAGCAAGAACCTCATCAGCATTTAAATAGCATAAAAATAAAAATACAGAATTCAGAAATATAAAAATGGAAAAAACTGAATTTGGGAAAGAAATTAACGGAATTGGGGGAAAAAATTAACGGATTTCATATGGCTCTAGTTGAACCATTCATCGACTCTCCACGGAAATGCAGTATCCACATAAAAGACAAGCTGCATGCAGAGCTAAACAAAATGGTGGAGCAAGAAGTGATATGAAAGGTGGAAGAGCACACAGTCTGACATACAGCACCATAAAGGACACTTGGGATATGCCTGGAACCCAAGAAACTGAATTACAGCCTTCGGCGATGCCCACATAAAATCCCAACTGTCGAGGAACTGAACCCAGAGTTTGCAAGGGTGAAAATATTCAGCAAGCTTGATGCAAAAGCAGGATACTGGTCTATACGATGGAGATTCACAACCCCTGACAACATTCCGAACTCCATTCGGCAGTTAATGCTGGAAATGCTTGCCATTAGGTCTGAGTGTCTCTCTGGACCTCTTCCAGGCCAAGATGGACCAGATCCTGGAGGGGCTCCGGGGTGTTGTCAGCATAGCTGATGACATAGCAGTCTGTGGAGAAACTGAGGAAGAGCACGACAGGAACCTGATCAACCTGATGGAACGG
Source organism: Protomyctophum bolini (assembly GCF_963924005.1). NCBI lineage: Eukaryota > Metazoa > Chordata > Actinopteri > Myctophiformes > Myctophidae > Protomyctophum > Protomyctophum bolini. Next base: position 50,323,997 of record NC_137866.1, read on the forward strand.
GCAGTCGAGGCAGGCGTCATGTTCAACAGCGAAAAATGCACAAAAAACCAAAACAGCATTACATTCTTTGGGCTTAGGGCATAGCTCTGGTGCAGAACGACAGAACCATCGCCTTTGGCTCCCAAACACTGACAGACTGCCAGTCAAGATAGAGTGAGAGATGCTAGCCATTGTGTATGGGATGCAGCGATACCACATGTACCTCTATGAGAAACCGTTTACCGTAGTAACAGACCACAAGCCACTAGTCACCATATGGCACCAGTGGCGCAAAGCCACTGCATGCTGCACCACCACGACTCCAGCGCATGCTAATAAAGACAACGGGAACCACTATGATGTCATATACCGACCTGGACCCCAAATGGTCCTGGCGGACACCCTCAGCCGGCTGCCAAACCCAGAGAACCACAGTGACAGAGCTGGATGAACGCATTGATGGAGTCGATGCAGAGATCGAGGACACACACACTGTCGCAATAATAAACTTCTCCCCTGAGAAACAGCATGCTCTCTGCACCGAAACAGCCAAGGATCCCAGGCTCAACGCACTCAAAGAAGTGATCCACCAAGGCTGGCCGGAGAACATTAAGGTCATGACAAAAGACCTGCGTGTCCTTCAGAGATGAGCTCGCAATGGAATCAGGAGTCATATTCAAAGGCAGACAGGTATTCATTCCAGACTCTATGACTGATGACATTATTGAAACAGCTACATGTTGGCCACCAAGGCATTGAGAAAACACATAATCTTGCAAGAGAGTGTATACTGGATTAAAGTGAATGACGACATTGAGAGAGTGTGCAGATCGTGCATGGCGTGTGTGGAACCCCTTCACCCACACCCCTACCGTCAAAACCATGGCAGTCTCTAGCCTCTGACCTATTTGATGTCAAAGGTCGCCAGTTCCTTCTGACTGTGGACAGGTACTCTAAATACCCACTGGTGGATGAAATGCCTGTGTCCAGCCATGCAGTCGCACAAAAGCTGCGGATGTACCGTTCGGACGGATGGACGAAATCCAAACGGACAACGGGCCACAGTACACAGGGCAGGCCTTCAGAACGTGTGTAACAGACTGGGGAATCAAGCACATCACAAGCTCGCCCCACTACCCAAAGAGCAACGGGTTCATTGAAAGACATGTGAGGGACCACATCTGCCCCAACAGAAACACATCCCATAATACAGCTCATTATGAGTGGCAACCTCAACAAGTTCAAGAAATCAATCCGAGGCAAAGACATTAATGGCCTTTACCCATGCAAAGAGCTCAACAGTCATATATGTCCTTTAAGTGCTGCTGTGGCATTTCACAAGGAGGACATTTTTGCATTCCTTCTGAAAGAGCGTGCAAACCCAGATCACTTATCCACGAAAAACTGGACCCCTCTGCATTATTCTTAATTCATGTCAAGTTTTACTTATTTACTTTAGTTCTACCACAACATTTTAGCGATCGGCCACTCTGATCAAGAGTTTTTATACCTGCCATCACCCGATGCCTACCTGCAGTAACCTGTTTAGCAGCGACTTGCCGTCTGACAGCTAGCCTGACAGCTAGCCAGCCTGTCAGCTAGAGACCATCTCGGCTTACCCAACGCCAATCAAACACAACAGGCCCAGTCGGGTAAATTCCGAACCGTACCTGGACCTGTCTGTACTGTACTATACTGCTGTCATATCCATTCACCGCTCCGGGCCACTGTTTGTGGCCCTTGCGTCTACGTCTCGCCCTAAGACTTAATGTAGCCATTGCCTGGCACCTTCTACTGCACCAACAATAGCACTTTTTTATTTATTTTTTAAAGCATTTCCAAAACCACTTTCACTGGCCATAGCTGTTTATTCCCTCAGGGCCCACCAGAATGGCATCACAATCATGTCTTACCTTGTCGGCCGACTGTGATAACTGCCGTCGCCTGGAGCTCCAGGTGTCCACGCTGTACCAAATCCGAGACGACGAGCTCATGTCCATGTTTTACGTCGGGACCGAAGCCGCCGCATCAATTGCTGGTCCAGCCTCAAATGCATCCGAAGCCTCCATCGGCAGCCGCAGCTTCAGCATCACCTGTGGCTGAGCTCAACGATACTGTCCCAGCCCGCCTGTCTAACAAACGTCCTGCCTCGTCCCGTGTGGATAATCACCACCACTAATACGTTTTTTCCAGCCTAGCCACACATGGAAATCACCACCCACCCCAAGGCCATTCTAATACCCCTAGGGAGCCCGGTTCAGGTTCCGCCTCCGCTCGGCGTTTACTGTCGAAAACGTTTGTGGCTAGACGCACGGGGGGCTCCCCCTCCCTCCACCCAGCCGTGCCCTCCTCCCCAACGGTCAGTGTCGCTACGCCAATTTTCACGATATTCAACGATACTGCACAACCGCCTCCATCCCCCATGACCACTTCCCAACCCATGCCTGTAAACAGCACCCCACCACCTGCGCCCACTCCGCTCTTCCCCCCACCATCCATGGCCATAGTCTCCGACTCAATTTTAAAATTCGTCCGATTTGCAAATACAAATTATTATCATACTGCTTTCCTGGTGCATCCACCACCGACATCCTCGCCAGACTCCACAAACTCCTTGCCATTTCCCCGTCCACCATAAAAAGCATCCTCCTCCATGTGGGAACAAACGATATCCATGCAGTTACAGCCAGATCCAATCTTCATAAAATATTTACAATCCTCCGTAGCAGCGGTCTAACGATACACATTTCTGGTCCACTACCCATGTTGGAACGTGGCGATGGCGAAGCCCGATGTAGTCGATTAATGTCTCTACACTACTGGCTCCAATCTGCCTGCCAATCCGTCAACTTTCACTATATCCACAATTTCTTCCTTTTCTGGGATCGTCCCTCCCTCTACTACATTGACGGATTACACCCGAGCGAACTAGGATGCAAAATTCTCATGAACAATCTGCGCCGATCCGTGGCCGCTCACAGACACGCTCACAGACACGCACAACAACAACAACAACATTGACTCACTGCCCCATCTGACCTACACCTGCAACCAAGCGCTCATAGCCCCTGCACTGCCCCCTCATGGCCGGGGCGGACTTATTACTATTCTTGTTTCTCTCACTGCGCCTCCATCCACAAATAGAAATAATGATACCCATATATCCACTATCTCAATAATAACTGGCAATAGAAAACATAAACTGCCATCAGTGCCACACCCCCTACCTAGACATGCTATTAATCACCGTTACCTCCGTCCACTGAAGCGTGCATCTACTCCACCCAAGGCAGAGCTAAAAAATAGTATGGCTCTATTAAATGTCAGGTCCATGATTAATAAAACTTTCATCCTGAAGGACTTTTTCACGTCCCACAAATTGGATCATTATGTTCCTTACTGAGACCTGGCAGCCTGTAGGTGACCTCTCACCATTTTCAGAACTCCTTCCCTCTGACTGTTCCTTTTTAGTTCCCCTCGAACCACTAGCACTGGTGGGGGCCTAGCGACAGTTTTTAATTCAAACTTGGATTGTCAACTGATTGAACCTGGCCGTCGTTACCCCAGCTTTGAGCTCCAGCAATTCCGGATAAACCTGTCCTCTCATGTATTCTGTGCTGTGATCTATCACCCTCCAAAATACAACGCAGGTTTCATCCAGGACTTTGGTGACTTCCTATCTGAAGTCATGGTCAACTATGATCATATTGTGATCTCTGCTTATTTTAATGTTGTGAATCCAAACCCCTAGTAAAGGACTTTCTTAATCTTCTCGATGCTTAACACAATCAGTTACCGGTCCCACCCATGATAAGGGGCCTTGATCTTATTTTGTCTCATGGTTTATCTATCACTGTCACTGACATTTGCACGTCCTTTTGTATCTCCAATCATTTCCCCATCCTATTCACTGCCGTAATTCCCTGTCCCATAATCAAATTTGCTGCCCCTGCCCGTCGTCAGCGCACTATCACTTCTGCCACTGCTCCCCAGTTCTCCCGCATTTTTAAGAATTCAGCAATTTGGGCCCTTGATTGTAACAGCACTTTGAGTGCGGAGGAACTCCTCTGTATGTTTGACCGTATACATGCACTAGCACTTTGGATTCCGTTGTGCCCTATAAGCTCAAAATTAAAAGCAAAAAAAGCACTTTCTGAGCCATGGCTCAATGATAACACTCGCTATCATAGACGAGCCTGAGTGCAGACGCGCTGAGAGGAGGTGTCAAAAAGACAGACTTCACGTCTCACTTGAGATTCTACGTGACTGCTTCAGGGGATACCAGAGAGCTGTCGTTGCTGCAAAAAAGGACTACATTTCCAACCTTGTGTCAAAAAATTGTCATAAACCACAAGTCCTCTTTAATGTCCTCAATTCATTTATAAACCCCTGTGTTACATCCCCGGTCGTGCTTCCTCAACTTATTTTATTGACAAAATCACTGCTCTCAGATCTGCCCACTCCCCCACTGCCTTGGTATCAATTACATCCATACCTGCTGCCACCCTCACCCAGTTCGAGCCAGTCTCCCTTGCTGTACTCACAGAAATTGTCTCAGTCCTCCGAACTACCAACAGCCCCTCAGACAGTATTCCCTCGTCCTTTGGCTCTGTTGGTCCTAGTATTGCCCTATTAATTAATTCTTGTCTGAGGTCAGGAATTGTCCCTGCTGCTTTTAAACATGCCACCATCAAACCCCTTTTGAAGAAGAGCAACTTGGACCCATCCATCCTAGCTAATTTTTGACCCATTTCTCAGCTCCCGTTTTTATCCAAAGTTTTGGAAAAAGTAGTGTACAGGCAGCTACAAGCTTTTTTAATCACTCACGGAATTCACAACACTTTTCAGTCAGGTTTTAAACCTGGTCACAGTACCGAAACCGCCTTACTCAGAGTTTTTAATGATATTATTTTAACTACTGACTCAGGAAGCCCCGCTGCCCTTGTTCTCTTGGACCTGACAGCCGCATTTGATACGGTGGATCACAATATACTGCTCTCCAGGCTGGAGCACTGTGTTGGGATCACTGGTATTGCCTTAGAATGGTTCAGGTCATATCTCACGGACAGGACTCTAGCAGTCAGGCTTGGGGAATACTCTTCACTCACCTCTCCCCTCTCCTGTGGGGTCCCGCAGGGTTCTATTCTTGGCCCCATTCTATTTTTATTATATATGCTCCCACTAGGTGCAATTATTAAGAAACATAATGTAGCGTTTCACTTCTATGCTGATGATGTACAACTCTATCTGCCTGTAAAAGCTGATAGTCTGCTCCCCGACCCATTTTTGCCACTACTCAACTGTCTCACGGACATAAAAAGCTGGATGGACAACAACGTCCTCACTTTAAATGAAAATAAGACTTGAGGTAATAATTTTTGGCCTAAAATCAACACCTTCCCTCTCCACCTTGGGCCCCCTCAGGGGAACTGCCCATAGATCCGAAGTCCCGTTAGTCCGAACATGCACTGCTCCCGTGCTTGCGGTTAGGTTCAGGTTTGCTCCCGTGCTTGCGGTTAGGTTTAGGTTAGGGTTAGAGCTAGGGATAGTAATGAGTAATGACCAATGGGAGGTCGGACAAACGGGAGGTCGGACCAATGGCATGTTACCCCCCTCAGCACCAATATTCATTCCTCAGTCAAGACCCTGGGCATAATTTTTGACAATAATTTTAAGTTTGATAAACAGATTAGCTCAGTGGTTAAGACTATTTTTTTTCAATTTAGGCTTCTGTCCAGGATTAAGGGTTATCTCTCCCAACCAGATCTTGAGAGGCTTATCCATGCCTTTATTTCATCGAGGCTTCATTACTGCAACTCATTATACATAGGCATTGACCAGTCTGCCCTCAGACGCCTCCAGCTTGTACAGAATGCTGCTGCCCATCTCCTCACCACCACGAGGAAGCGTGAACATATTTCCCCGGTCCTCGCCACACTCCACTGGCTACCTGTTAGATTTAGAATAGATTTTAAGATTTTATTATTTGTTTTTAAAGCCCTAAATGCTCTCGCACCCCAGTATTTATCACTCCTTTTAAATCCGTACACCCCAGCCAGGACCTTGAGGCCAGCTGACAAATTGCTTCTGACTAGGCCCTCAACAAAATACAGGTCTAGAGGTGACCGAGCTTTCTCAGTGGCCGGCCCCAATCTCTGGAAAAGTCTGCCCTTGCGGATTAGGTCCGCTTGCTCCTTGGGAGCTTTCAAGTCCTCTCTTAAAACCCTTTTTTCTCCATGGCTTTTGATTCTAGTTAGTTTAGTTTTTGCTCTATTGTACTGCAATTGTGTAGTTTGTTGTTCTCTTGCTTGTGTGGTTATACCATGCTATTTTTGTCTTGGTTTATTTTAATTTTTTTACCTGATCCTGTAAATCACTTTGGTTGACCTTTGGTCTTTGTAAATGTGCTCTATAAATAAAGTTTGATTTGATTTGATTTGAGACACATCAAATCGATAGTAACAAAATCCCTGGTACAAGGAGGCGACCTACAGATGGCATTACTACAAGTCAGAGCGACACCCATCGATAGTAAACTGCCACCTGCAGAGCTGATGTTTGGAAGACCGGTCACAACTCTGCTGCCAAGCCGAGCAGATCCAGGGAAGGAGGACCATAGGCTACACATGGAAGAGAGAACAGAGGACATGAAGGAGCATCACGACCGCAGCTGCCGCAGAGAATTGCCCCCACTCTGTCCACTCTGGACAGCATGTGACTGTGATGAACAAGGACAGAGGAACATGGCACCCAGCTATTGTTATACAAAAGTGCAATGAGCCAAGAAGCTATGTTGTACAAACACCAAATGGCAACCAGGTTAGGCGGTGCAGGAGCCACCTGTGTGAACTATATAACCCACAAATACAGAGAAGCATGACCCACATTGCTGAGCCACAGCTCCGAGAGGACACTCCCGAGGGTCACCCACCAGAAACGCCCACAACGGCACCCGGTGAAACACAGTCGGCCAATATCCCTATAGCTGTTTTATGCGTAACCCTTTCAGGACGGGAACCCCTATATTATGCTTAACCCTTTCAGGATGGGACCCTCTTTTTTGGATTCTTGTTCACTATATAGCAGCATAACATGTTGTCATCCAGAGAGAGAGTAGCCATTTATCATCTTAATCTTTATCCAATCAGTATAGAGTAGCCATTTATCATCTTAATCTTTATCCGATCAGTATAGAGTAGCCATTTATCAGCTTAATCTTTATCCTAAAAATTAATCGGTTCGTCTGGCAGGTCGCTCCGCGCTCGTTTGCGCAATTCTCGTCTTTGCATTGTCTTTGTATGTAATCACGCCGTTCTAACTATCCAAGTCTGAACGCACCTTTACTGAACACCCTATAGCAATGATTACTGTCACAATTAGGGATGGAGCTCATTAATTTATTTTGATAACGAGCATCATTCAGGCTTATCGAGCCGCGTTCTTATCAAGCCCATTCGAGGAATTTTCTATTATTTTCAGAACCAGAGCCTTCAAATACAGAACTTTTCTAACAGACAGGAAGGCAATTAACCTTTTTTCCAATAAAATAATATTTAAGAAACTGTAAACTGGTTAATATGTGTACCAATAAAATAATATTTAAGAAACTGTTAACTGGTTAAAAGTGTAATTTGGTTTACCCGGGCATCGTTGGTTGGCACTGGCAGGTATCAATACATTTAGACTGTTAGAATGTTTGTGACAGCATGTGCTGATTACATTTATTTATTGATCGCCGATTGTTTAAACATGATGTCATGGACCGCTATGCTCAATAACAGGCTTGACAAGCCCAAAACGTATTGATACCGGGTACTCAATAAGCCTAAAGCTTATTGATACCGCATACTCAATAAGCTTATCGGATTTTTGCCGGGTATCGGGTATCAATCGGGTACCAACCCTAGTCACAATATAGAGCCCACATTGGGTGGTGCTAGCCACTCCTGTAGACAGCAATGTGATATATGTCCGAGTACTGTCTGTGTGTCTGAGTCTCTCATCTCTCGTATATTTTCCCTAGACGTCCTGCGCAGCCCTGTGTGTAAAGAGGAGGTTCCACCTGAAGAGGAGGAACCACAACCTCCACACATTAAAGAGGAACAGGAGGAGCTACTTCAAAGACCAGAAGAGGCTGGTGGGTCAACGTTGACATTACTAGCAGTGAAAAGTGAAGATGATGATGATGATGAAAGCAGAGAGACAGAGCCTGTAGCTGGCACCTCAACTAAACACATGAAAACACAAGCTGATGTAGAGGACTGTGGAACATCACAACCAACTAGTGATGAGCAGCTCCTCTCTTCACACTGTTCTGAATCTGACACTGAAGACAGTGATGAGTGGGAGGAGACTAGGGGAGATCAGTCAGCGTTAAACACACTGAAGTCACACAAGACACAACATGTGGAAGGACAGAGATCGTCTTTGAGCAACAAGATGTCACTGGACCTGAAACCATCGAAAGGAACTCACTCCATGCAGAGTCACACAGGGAAGACAAGTTTTAGTTGTGCAGTGTGTTGCAAAATGTTTAATTATAAGGGACATCTGAAGACACACATGATCACTCATACAGAGGAAAGACCATTTACTTGTGAAGTTTGTGGCCTCGGCTTTCAACAAAAGCATACTCTAAAATTACACATGATGACTCATACAGGAGAAAAGCCAGTTACTTGTACAGTTTGTAGCAAAGGCTTTCGCCACAATGGTGATCTAAACAGGCACATGATGACTCATACAGGGGAAAAACCATTTACTTGTTCAGTTTGTAAAAAGGGGTTTAGGCGCTTGAGTTGTCTAAACGGGCACATGAGATCCCACACAGCAAGGGGAAAGATCAGTGTAGATCTGTCACCTTTAAACACACTGAAGTCACACGAAACACAAAATGTGGGAGGACAATCATCCAAACAACCTGACTCAATAAGGAGTCACACAGGGAAGAAACATTTTAGTTGTACAGAGTGTGGCAAAATGTTTAATCAAAAGGGACATCTAAAAACACACATGATGACTCATACAGGAGAAAAGCGCTATATGTGTACAGTTTGTGGTAAAGGCTTTACTCAGACAGGTACTCTAAAACAACACATGATAACTCATACAGGTGAAAAGCCATTTTCTTGTACATTATGTGGTAAAGGCTTTACTCAGACGGGTACTCTAAAAAGACACTTGTTGATTCATACAGGCGAAAAGTCATTTTCTTGTACAGTATGTGGTAAAGGTTTTACTCAGAAGTGTGATTTAAAAGTACACATGAGGACCCATACAGGTGAAACGCCCTTTTCTTGTATAGTATGTGGTGATGGCTGTCTTAGCACAGGCCATCTGAAAATACACATGAGGACTCATACAGGTGAAAAGCCCTTTTCTTGTACAGTATGTGGTACAGGCTTTACTCAGACGGGTCATCTGAAAATGCACATGAGGACTCATACAGGCGAAAAGCCCTTTTCTTGTGCAATATGTGGTACAGGCTTTACTCGGACAGATAACCTAAAGGTACACATGAGGACTCATAAAGGAGAAAGCCTTTAGTTTACGAAATTTAAATACGGTGCGTTTTGCATCCTAAAACGCAGTATATAGGTAAGGGACGCAATAAACCAACGACCACTGCATCGACGGGATGCACTACTGTACTGGCATATACAGTAATAATAATTCATGTGAGAAGAAAAAATTAATAAATTGCGGGAAAACAATAATCCACGGACACGTTCACTTTGCATGGACACATCTGACCTCATCCTACGTTATAAACAATAAAATCCACGTAGGAATCGTTGTAGAACCACTAGTTTTATAATGAACACGGGCGCCGCCATCTTGCTCAGCGACACAGCAGGCAGCGACAGATTTAGGGGAACATTTTCGAGGATGACAAGCAGATTCGATTGAATGGGAAACAGATTGTGTAACAAAGGCCGACACTGTTGGACCGGTGCCACCCTAGGCATGTGAATCTCGTCTCATCTCACGATTAGATACGCATCTCGATGCACTGCCAGCGATACGATACTTTAGCGATACATGGAATCTCCTGGCGATACGATACGATTCACCCCTCTACCGATACGATGCAATTTGATGGCGATTCATCACAATAGAAAGGATTTATATTAAAGCTCTATTAATTTCCCAAAACATGTAAAAATGCATTACATTTAAAGAAATTTGTGGGGCTCAGTCACTTATGTTAGTCGTGGGTGCTCTTTATAGTCTGTTTGTTGTCGTACGGTAGCTTCTGTTCACTGACTGCGTGTGCGCTGCGAGAGACCTTTTTTTCCCTTCCTTTTCTGATAGTACGTTCAATGCGCCTCGGAAACACAGGATAGGGTGAAATTTACCATGAAAAAAAGGTGCAACCATGGATTTTACCGATGCAAGCACTCGAACGATGCATCGAGATTTCACCCATCAATTGTACCGATACACAGTGAATGAAGGAGGCATACTATGATCCGACGGAGCATTGCTCGGAAGGAGCAATGGTCCGAGGTGCGCTGGGGGTTGGGAGAGGGTTGGGGTTAGGTTTAGGTGTCTACCCCGGGGAGGTTAGGGTGAGGGTTTGAGGTAGGTTGTCGATCGGAACCAATGCTCCGTCGGACCAAAGTATAGTAACCCTCGCATCGCGCACGTCTGTATCGATGTATCGATACATATCGATTATTTTCCACATGCCTACACCACACACGTTAAAATGCTTCTAAGACTGCTTCTACTTACTCTCCTATCTCCAGGTTAGGTTTGTAGCGGATTTTATTTTTTATTTATTGTGTAATGAAAACCACATAAGATTTAACAGTTAAAACTGGCAGCGTTATTATAGATTTCATATAGCCAAAATAATATGAAATATGTAGAGCATTTTCTTTTATATCCTAGGTTATTTTGCTAGCTTTAGTTATAATAATAATTTCTGAATATAACGACATTAAAACCATGTAAAATGAAATGGGAGTGAAATGCTGCGATTTATAAAAATGGCAAAATATGACTCCTAACGTCGTTGAAGTGGGAATCATAAAATGTCCCTGGGACTCATCTAAATGAACATCCCTGCATCCCGGGACTCATTGCATTGAAAACCTATTTACATCAGTCAGTCTAATCCAGGATTACAATGATTCGAAAGCAGAGGAAGTACATAATCTGACAGCATCAACATGACTGAATAAAACACAACATTAATAGTATTATTTTTTTATCTTGTGCACTGAATAAAACATAACATTAATAGTATTGTTTTTTATCTTGTGTGTGGATCTTATTTTCTATTCAACATGATGGAATTTCATTTTTATTTTCTCTTGCATTATTCCCTCCAGCTCATAGGTTACAATATGAGCATCAGTGTGTGTCCACATTGGTCAGGAAGTCATATGCATTAATATTAATAAACTGGCTGTTAATTTAAAGTGTTCCATGTTAACTATCTCTATTTGTTTGTCAATTATATCAAATGGTCTTAATTAAATACACTAAGAGGTGGAATATGCAGTTTGCTAACATACAATAATAATCATGAATTAATTTTATTCATGATTAGGTTATTTGATAAATAAATCATTATACTTTTTCATGTCCAGTCAACTCTGTTACTTTAGTCAACTATGTTACCATGCTGTCAACTAAGTTAGCATTAGGTTTTTAAAGAATATATATATATATATATATATATATATATATATATATATATATATATATATATATATATAATATATATATATATAACAGCAGGCTCTGTACCCAAAAATGCCTGTATTTAGCCTGTCCCCAGCAAGTGGTCACAATTTAAAAAAAAACAGACAAAAAAGTGTCTAATACTGTCACAATCACATAAATATACATACTAAATGAAAGTAGATTGTCAACAACATAGCAAACAATATGCACATATTCATTTTAATTTATATTTTCCAATACATATCTCATATCAAATGTGTGTCCCATGTCTCCGTCAACTCCGTCAGGTTTTTTAAAAGTCTTAAATTAATCAGAAAATATTGTCAACAGATTTAGCCTGAAGACTCCTTTTCCAAGTCCTGTTTATATTTGTTGCAACAGTGGAGCACCTGGTCTGACAAGCATTCAATTGTTTGATATTTTAAACAAACAATGTTGATATCAATGTGGTCACAGCTTTTACATGTCAACTCCGTCAGGACATTATTATGATCTTTGTTAAGAATTCCAAAATAATGTTTAGTGGTTTAGGGTTAGGTTTAGCTAACAACTGTTGAAAAAACGAAATGGCTACATTGTACTACAGAGGGTTAAGATGAAAACAAATGCAATTTTGTCAACTCCGTCACAAAAGTGTTCCTAAAACAATAAAATTATTGTTTTTGAATAATGGGCGTGTATTCTAATTTGGCACACAGTTAGAGCATGCCTTAAGGAACATTTTTGGCTATAGGGCCATCACAGATTTGTCTCGTGGTGACCATGGCAGCCATATTACAAAAGCCACCTGATGTTATTTTACAATAACTCAAGTTCTACACCACCTAGGATCTTGATTCTGGTGACTAATCATACATTTTCAAGGATGTGGGGTACATTGGTACTATTTAGATTTGTCCTGTGACCATAGCAGCCATTGTTTTTCAAAATGGCCGCCACCTGCTGTTATTTTACAATAACTCAAGTTTTAGACCACCTAGGATCTTGATTTTGGCGACTAATCATACATTTTAAAAGATGAGGAATACAGTGGTACTATTTAGATTTGTCCTGTGACCTGTTTTTTTTGGTGGAGACTTGCCTTTCATGACATCTTTTCTGCAGCAGTTGATCTCCTTACTGCCAGTGGTGGCACACTCTGGGTCTCTGGGGCGTTGTATCTTGGTGGCCTCCTGCCAGTGTTTCTCCATCCTTCTCATGAGCTCTGTTTTCTGGGGCTCTGTTATAGTCAACTTACATTGTCTTGGCTGGAGATTGCTTTCCTGCAGGGTCCAACCCAGTCTTGTGCAGATGGCTGCTGGCCCACCTGGAGGCCCCAACCTCACTTGTTCGGTTGGTGTGATTAGGTGGGGTGGTCTTCCCCAATCAGGATGAGGGGTTTGACCCTTTCAAACGGCAGTCTGGCCAAGTGTCTGTATTTAGTTGTGAGTTCAGATACAGGATACGATTGCTCACCCAGCCCCAGGTGACATGAGTTGAAGGCTCCTTTGATTTAGTGAAGAGAAGAGAGTCCGCACACAGGTTTGCTCCAAGGTGTTTGTTTTTTATTCAAAACACCATAAATATAACACGACGTTTCGGCCGTGAACGGCCTTCATCAGGTGATGATTGTGATTATGGTGTTTTGAATAAAAAACAAACACCTTGGAGCAAACCTGTGTGCGGACTCTCTTCTCTTCACTGTATGTACCTTATTAGTCCAGCACCAGACAGGAACTGGATGTGCGCTAGCCACCTACCTTTTTATCCTTTGATTTAGTAACATTGCTTTGGTTGACATGCTGGGGACACAGAGAAAGACACTGATGCCTTCAGTGTCTGCACATCCTGCCTGATAGTCCTGAAGCCAGATCTTCTGTCTTCAGTCTTTCGCTCACTGTTCAATGCTCACTGTTCACCTCACCAAATTTAGCCCAAGGAGTTTGACCCCTAGTTTGGCCATAGACCCCCTAGTTTGGCCATAGCCACTTGCATCTGTGATGATGACTATGGCCGTTCTTAGCCAACGTAGTGTTTTTTGTGCAAAACTAATGCTTGGAATGGATCCAGAATCATGAAAAGCCCCTAGTTTGACATGCCACATGCTACTTAAAGCATAATGAAATTTAGAACATTTAGCCTTATATTGGTTGTTGATAGTACCCAACTTTCAGCAGCTGTCAAACATGCCCCAGGGTGGTTCAATAGAAACCAATGTGGGATATGTTAGTAGACACCTTTACAACCATTGGTGAAGAAAATTCTTGGTAAGAAATGTATTCACAGATTTTATATTATTCTGATAATATTCCCTGACTACATTGGTAAAATAATAGCAGGTCCACCATTTTTGAAAATGTCTACCATCCATGGTCACAGGATAAATCTAAACAGTACAACTGTATTCCTCATCCTTGAAAATGTATGATTAGTCACCAGAATCAAGATCCTAGGTGGTGTAGAACTTGAGTTATTGGGAAATAACAGAAAGTTGGCGGCCATTTAGAAAAATGTCTACCATGGTCACAGGACAAATCTAAATAGTACCAATGTATCCCACATCCTTGAAAATGTATGATTAGTCACCAGAATCAAGATCCTAGGTGGTGTAGAACTTGAGTTATTGGGAAATAACAGAAAGTTGGCGGCCATTTAGAAAAATGGCTGCCATGGTCACAGGGCAAATCTAAATAGTACCACTGTATTCCTCATCCTTGAAAATGTGGGATTAGTCACCAGAATCAAGATCCTAGGTGGTCTAGAACCTAAATCAGTTAAACTTGTCAACTCCGTCAGACGTTCGTCCCGTGATGTTTTTGTTAATTTCCAAAGAAATAGAAAATTCGCTGTCAAATCTTTTGTGCTTATGTATTGAAACACAAACTGAAATGATACGTAATTTTTTTACATGGTTTTCATGTTATAATATTGAACATAAAGGTTGAAATGACGGATTTGAGAAATTGGATATTTCATAATAGTGTGATATTGGAACAAAACAATATTAAAATATTTGTATTACTTAACTTGATTACTGAAAGCCATTATAAGATAACTGAGGACTTTATATTATTGTTGAAATGATCAAATTAAATTAAAAGGGATTTTAGTGTGTCTGACGGAGTTGACATGAATCAGGTACACTCAGAAAAGTGAAACAATCGCCTTGTAAGTATGACTATTAAAAAAAGGTATATTAGCTTAATAAAATCTGTGAATATCACTTATGGGATCCTTTTAGTTGGAGATACAATAATTAATGAGTAAAAATCCAACTGTTATTTGTGAGTTAAATGTACATCTATTGTTTTAGTTTATATGCCAAACTGGTAATATTGGTCAAATATATATATAAGTCTCAGTAAGTTTCCATCATAATATTTGAGAATGGAGTAATCATACAGATCAGTTTGAAGAAATGTAATTATTTATCATTCTAACCCAATATTATTAGTAGATGCCCATTAGACACGCCTACCTGCCTCTTATTGGCCAGAGTTCATAACAGCGATGATAGCCGGACTAATACGAGTGGATCCCGAGTGGCAGGCTGGCAGCCATTAAAAAATAAAAACGTTTTAGTCTGAGCAGCAGCAGCAGCAGTAGCCGTGCCACGCAAGTTACAAGAGAAGTTCTCCTTCATGGTAAGTAGCCAGCTATCACATGTTAATTAAATGTTGACCGTGTCTTCATACTTTATTTTTTTTGGAACGGACATGGTTCACTGTTCACAGCCATGGTTCACATGACTAGCAAAACTAATGGACTGTCAGAGACTCAGAGTGCATGCTAATTTTCATTAAGCCCCACCATAACGTAACGCCTGTGGTCTTCGACACTATACACATAAACTACACATGTTTCAGCCGTGTACATATACACAATATCATGTTAAAATGCATAGAATAGCCTATAGCCCTATACACATTATTTGCGAGGGAAAGTTCGCGCCGAACGGGAAGGGCTCAGGGCTGCATGGTAATTGTAGTTCATTTGACTTACAATTGTATGTATGGCTCACTGAAAGAACTATCAAAATGGCCGCTATAAGCGCGGGCTAGCTTGTATTTATTATTTATTTTGTTGAATTCTATGCTTTAATGCTAAACTAAAAATGCTTCATTTATACAGTAAACGTTAGATGATAAGCTTGTTGTTTTGCGGTGCCTGCTTGCGGTTCATGTTTAACGTAGGCCAGCAGTATAGGCTATAGGCTTGAACTTTTAGAAAGATTACTTTTGCTAAGGGGGACAAAGACCAACAGGGGAGCTCACGACGGGACGAACGGCCGCGACCTGGCGTCGCTTAACGGGGGAGGATCATGAAGAAGCGACGCCGCATGGGCCGTCGGAGCCCCTGGGGGGGCCGCCTTAACCGACCGCAATAGGCGAAAAATCAACTGAGAGTCTGCAACGGAACGGGCTGGCGGGGCTGCGATATTAAACATTTTTCAGGGAGAACTCTCGGGGCCTCTAGCCGTCGGGGCTCTACGCAGCTGCATAGTTTGCGTATAGCGGCAAAAACCGCCCCTGTTGGTGTAGAATGGTGAATAAATCTGCAGGCAGCGTCAGACAGTGCAATTACATGTGGACATTGTCATCCAGCACAATCATTGGAATTATAAACTGCATGGAACGAAATGGATTTAGATTAGTGCTAAATGTCTGTTTGCAAAAGTAATCATTCTAAAAGCTCAAGCGTGCTTGTGAGATTGTAGATGAGCTATTTCCACATTTATGTTTTTAAAGTATACAGTCTAAAGTATACAGTTTAATGTTGGTGTTTGTTTTGTAGACTGTCGAATAAATCACTGCAGCCAAGAGCCAACATCAGAGAGTGGACATTGTCAACTATAGCCTGTAAGTCCAGTATCATTAAGGCATTTTATGTCAACTTCTTATGATGCAATCATACTGGCAGATGCAAAAGATACAAAGCTAGACCATATTATTTGCACCTTTGTCGCTAAAGTTGAAACCAGCTCAACGTTTTGTAGCTGTTGTATCTTTTGCGCCTGCTACAAACATTGGCTGTATCTTCATGTCGCTCACTTCCATTAAAACATGAATAGTAGACTAGACTGTATCTTTGCATCTGTCCGTGTGACTGTGATCGCAACATTAGGTATTTAACTATTTATGGACTAAAGTCCTGTATAAAAATGTATGTTGCTTTGTCTGATCGTGTGCATCTCTGCATATTTGTCTGTAGGCATCAATGTCTGGCTCCTTCTCTTGTTTGATTCTCCTTCCCTGCTGCTGCCAACAAAGCCTCGTCACTGCTTGACCTGGGTTCCAGGAGGTAACAACCGTAAAAAACACACACAATGTATTCATAATTTCATATATACATCGTTGCTGTTGGGCAGAAACCTCATATCTCCATATTTCAACGTTTGATGTTTTGTCACCCATACTACAGTGTCTGCACAAAAGTAGCAATAAATAGCCGATCTATAAGCTCACAGCATGTCTCATTGTGATGCGTTGTGTGCATGCTTGTAAATCTGCCATTTCAGCTTTTTTGGGGATTTTAAACTATTAGTCTTTCTGTGGCATTTATAAATATTGAATCAATGAAAAGTATTGACAAGAGCTAAGGATTGAACAGTGCCTTATGGGAAATTAACAGGGTTTCATTATTGTGTATTTAGTCTTATTTTCTACTGTCCATGTCTTCCAGCTCCACCTCAACTCTGCAATTCAACAGTCTGGACAAACCAGTGACTGGATACCTTACTGGTATGACACTGTTTAATAATTGTTTTAGAACCTTTCTATACAGTTATTCAACTATATTCCTGAAACATTGTGTTGCAGATATTATTACCCCTGCGTTGTCTGCTTGCTTATATGAACACAGCTGCTTCAATAATTCTTCCCTGTGTTTGATCCTTGAGGAGGATAATTAAAATGTTGAATCATTGAGATTTTACAGTTGGGAGTAGATGTAGTTTATCAGTGATATGGATTTGAGTGGTGCCTGACAGCTCCAACTAACTGCTATGTCCGTATGTATGTCCTGATGAGTACGAATTGGGGTTGATTGGGCTGATTCAGGTCACACACACAGCAGCCAGAGTACAGTGTACAGTACGAGTTATACTGTAGAGTATGAGTAGTACAGTACGATGCATATAGGTGCATCGCTCAGTTCACACAGGTGTGATTTTTATAGATTAGTTGTTATGACAAATATTAGTCAAACTCATTTTTGAAAGAAACATTACATCAGTCTGTTGGTTCCCTGTTAACACCTAGTGTATCTCTTCTTTGTTTTACAGATTATGGAATGGCGATGTAAACACTGCTCTTTCGTGGCTTCAACAAAAGGGACACTGCTGAAACATTACAGAGGTTATCACGGTACATTTGGACATGGCTATTCAGTTTCCTGTATTCATTTAAACTGTCCTTGCAAATTTAAGACATGGGGTGGCCTGCACTCACACTTGCGTAGATTGCACAGAACTGAAGAGTGTGAAGTTGTGCATGTGCAAGCTTTCAGATGTAACATTTGTGACTCATTTCATTCTTTACCTCCCAGACTATCCTGTGAGACTATCCTGTGAGAGACAGTAAGGAACTACAAGACACCAACTGATCGACAAGTCAAAGAAGAAAAACAGCACAGCCATCAGGGACTTGATGTGCAGAACCGTTGCACATAGACGACACGACATCATCCGCCAGCAGATGAGCATCAAGGATGTAAAGGAGAGTTGGCCGGCCTTGTTTGATGCTTCACAAGTGAGTAAATTGGATTCTTGTAGCAGTGTTCAACATAAATGACATCCTGCATGTGACACACATTTACATTGTATTTAACCAATTGTACCCATTCCTGGAGCAACAGTGGTTTAAAATGGATGTACAAGATCACAATGTGTTTTTTTGTTTTACTCCCTTCCCCTTGTCTGTTTTTCAGGTCAGCGCAGAGTTCAAGTTGATCACTACAATGAAGCTTGAGCCGAAATTCATGGAGATGTTGGACCTCTACACACCTAAACTGCTGTCCATGTTCCAATCTAAGAGAGGTGCTGTAGGAGAGCGACATCAGGCAAAAATGAGTGCTCTGCTTCAGGTAATAAACCATTTAGAAAATAGCAGATATGCAAGCTCACATTGCATCTCACTGAAGTCTGTGAACTTGCAGATCTTCTATTTTCGGTATTCATTCACTTTAAAAAGCTAGAACACTGGTAGAAGTTTGTGTTGTAATTTCCTTGTAACTTCACATGACCAATTTTGTTTTTCAAAAGAGTAAAAAAGGCAAAAGTTTCGGGATAATGTGTTTAGCACTGGTGGAAATGGGGCCCTAAATGCTAAAACTGTGTGCAGACAATTGAAACGGTAGACAAAAGCCCAGCTTGAATGTGCAAAGTAATGCATTAAGGATAAAACTTTGTCTGCAGAGTGGAAACCCCATACAGCTAACCAGAGGAATCGTGATCTCATCGACCATCTGGGAGAAGAGCCTGGGGCCCTGATCAAGGACATTGAAGTTAGTAAAATAAAGTATTTAACAATTTGTAGTTTTAACTAATGTCATCATCATGGCTAATTGCGAGACAATATCTCAAACGTGCCAAGAACGGCGGAGTGAGGAGCTCGTTTTGTGAGAAAGTGTCCAGAGAATCGGGTTGTGAGATGTCTTGCTACTGCAGTTCAGACATGCGTTCCTACATACTGTCCTCCTGGTAAGGTCAAGATAAGTTCAGGTCTGCACTGCACATGGATACAAGTTCCATAGCAACATAGACAGCAGCATATCTTAATTATGGAAGCATATGTTGTACAGCAAAAATAGCAGATCTACAAGGTCACAAATTGGCAATAGAATACATGTTTAGAAGCTTCTTCCATGAACATGAATTGTCTCAAATGTCTTAAAAACAAAGTTTAATGCCTGCGATCCCCACCCAGAGCAGGGAATTGTGCAACAGTAGTAACTGTTTAGAATGATAATACCGTGAACATCATCATTACGTTTTCATTCATGAGATTTTATTTTTACAATGTGTGCAGGATGCTGGTATCGATGTAGAAGAGGAGTTGTCGGGGGAACTGATGACTACAGGCTGCAAACCCAAGAATCACCAGCTGCTGATGTAGGTATTGTTATTGAGGGCATCCCTGTCCTAAACAACCTCTGCGATATTAGCAGAGCCTGCTGCTATCTCCTGCGACTGACCTACTGTACTTGTTTGACTTGAAGTACCCCAAGAAGTTCAAATACATCTTGGAGGTTTTTCAAAAGGTACTGCTTAGGCTAGACCCTCAACAGCTTACACCCAAAGTGCAGACACTGAAAAACTGTCTGTTGGGCTAGTGTCCTGACTGACAACTTCAGTTTGAATGTTTTCAGTGAAAACAGATTAGTAAGAAACCACATCACATATGACAAAAGTCTCCAGGTGTTTTATTTTTGTGATGCGATAACTGGATGCACATACTGTATGTTTTTAGTAGGGAGGCTGAAATGTGTATCAGCACACTGCAGTTTTTTATGGAGTGAGAGACTGAAATGTGAATCAGCACACTGCACTGTTCAAAAAGAAAGCCTATTGTATAAAGCATACAGCAGCATGTAAGATGTGTGTGTGTGTGTGTGTGTGTGTGTGTGTGTGGGGGGGGGGTAGACAATCAAATTGTGTGCGCGTGTGTGTGTGTACTTCGATATAGTTTCGGTGCTAGACACCGGCAGGCAATTAATTAAACCCAACCCAAAAAAAAGTCAAATGACCATCCTATAATGTTTGTCCTCTCAACTATAGTGTGCGTGTGTGTGGTAGACAATCAAATTGTGTCCAGACTTTTGTTTTGTTTTATTTACCTGCCATGGGCAAGGAAAATGTTCTTTAATGTTGTTGCAGACAACAATTTGCACATTGTCTAAGGAAAATGTTCTGTTTCAGAGAATGCACACATTGTTTGTACTTATACGGCCCTATCTTTCGCCACTCCTTATCCCTGAACTTATTTGCCATTTTTTACTATTTTGAAACACACTTTAAAATGGTTCAACTAGTCGATCGTCAAAATCGTAAAGAATGGCAAATAAGTTTACGGATAAGGATATAGCCCATAGTCTCAGGAAATGTTTAATGTTCTTAAAATGTATTTGCTGACATTGTAATTTGCACATTGTTTCGTGTGGCCAGACTGTTTCCTCCCATATGGGAGTGTTTAATACTTGAATGTTCACTTTGGTCAATTAAAAACGTACTTATCTGTATAATTGCATTGTGTATTCTCTTTGACAAAGGTAAATACAGAATTCCTTTTTGATTAAAATACTATGAGTTGAATAGAGTTACAATATTGAGTAAATGTAACGCATATATTTTATTAAATCAACCTATCAATTTCAATCCCATATACTCAAATTTATATGTAATTTTAACCTAGGTTTTCTAATGCATATTAAGTTTATCTACTCAATTATTGGCATTTCAAGGTGCTAATGCATATTAATTTTATCTACTCAATAATTGTCATTTCAACCTGCTTTAATATATTACTTGCACTTACTTAATTTTTAAGGTAGATTTTACTTGATTTCATAGCAGTCAAGTTTACTCAATAATTAAAGGAGAACACCACACCAAAACACACTGGCCATGCATCTACCTTCATCCCTGTGCCATCATCCATAGTGCCCTTGATTTTTCTCATAGATGCCCCCTCCTCTACATCTCCCTCTGACTCCCCCCTCCCCTCCCACAGCTTGCATTTGCGCATGTTGTCCTCCTTCTAATGTGGGTATTTAGATAGCTCCAAACTTTTTTTTTTTTTCACGTATCGTATTATAATAGTATATTGAGACTCACGCATGCGCAGTTTTCACTCTAGGCCAGCCGTTACATGTAATCCCAGAGGTAGTCGATTCCAGACGAGATTCTCGGGAGACTTCAAGCTGGAGCGCTCCTTCCTATGAGCGCTCCTGTCAACTCAACTCTGTGCTCTGCTCTTCCACGCCGCCGCCTACCACTTGTGTTTACATTGTTTAATTACATTCGCACGCGTGTCAAGCATTCCTACTAGTTGTCTAGTTTCATTTATTTGAGCAACAACATGCCTCGTTGTATATATCCAGGCTGTTCAACCGCAAAGACTAGGTCAACTCTAAAGAGAAAAAGTTTTCATGCGATAAGTTTTCATGCGATACCTACTTTGAGGAGACGTTGGCTTCTAGCACTACAGATGGATCTCAATAGCTCAGATGAGCAGACTCAAGGACGCATTATTTGCAGCGATCACTTCAAGGCAGATGATTTTCGTCCAAAACAACAAGAAGAAGAAACTACTGCCTCGCTACATAAAAAGAAGGGTCACGGTCTGACCCAGGACCTTGTAGCTGTGAGGCAACAGCACTACTGAATGTGCCACCGTGCCGATAAATACTATTGACTTCACATTGCACATTGAACACTTTGAATAAAAAATGTAAATGCCAAACTAGTGGGAATTACTACTGCTAAAATGGTGCTGCGTCAATTTATAACTACCTACTCCAGACTTATGTTACTTATCTACATACACATTATATATATATATTTTTTTCATTCATTTTCCTGTATTGAATCTGTGTAACACTATATTGTTGTTACTTCCAATAAGAATTGAGCATATTGGCTGAAGCGTGTCATTCTGTGACTCATTTAAAAAATGCACCCCAAAATAGTATGTATGATTGACATTATTTTAAAGGTTTGTCAATAGTACAATGTTAAAATATTAATATATATAGTATCAATAGAAATACAATATAATTAATTATATTTGAAATAACACTGGCATTTAGATTAGATAAATAATGAGCCAACAGCATGAATTTCTATGGCAACTGTTATAGTCACATGGAAGGAAATTATAAATAATACAAATAGGTTTTTATAACAGTGACATTTATTAATTATAATGACAACATTATAAAAGCCAGTCGTTATATTGTAATTTACTTTCAATTTGAAAATGGATTGAAATGAACAAGGGAGAGAAACATTGTAGAAATTAGGCTATTCATCTCTAAGAAAAACCAACACTGATATCTCCTGCTTCCTCTAAGAATCCACGATACAGCCCGGATGGTGAGGGGTAGATGCTTCTTATTTTGGAAACCAAACATGATGGCAAAACAATTCTGTTGCCTTTCCCAAGCGTTTCTCCACGGAGGACGAACTCCAACACAATCCTATAGGAGGCTAGTCTGCATTGCCTGTGTTCAAAGAGAAAAGTTTTAGAAAAGGATTACAATAGGATTACAATTTACAACAATGTGTATGCTTGGTAGATATAGGCCTCTATCTGAGGTATAATATTCAGGGGGAGGGGGTGAATAGCCTCCCTGCTTGCATGCATTTATTTATTTTCCAGAATGTCAACGTTCATAAATACAAGTCATGTAATGGTGAATGATTAGATTTAGATCCGTTATTCACTTATGTATAATCATTGTAGGTATTAGTAATTATAATAGTAGGCTACGTTGTTGTAGACTATACTTACTCAACGGATAGGTGACCGTCTTCTCCTTCTGGTTTTGGTCGTTTGTCCCAGTTTATTTTCTTGGTCAGAAAAAATAATTCCAATACTCCTCTGTCGAGTAGATGGGGTAGAGGTAGATCTGCATTGTCTGTGATGCATGAGCGACGACGAGAAACACCTACTGTCTCTGTGTTTTCATCATCACTATACAGGCTTCGACCTCCACTCTTCCCATTCTCTGCTGCATTTACATTCCACTTCCAATGGCTTTAAATCGCAGTTTCCACATGAACACCAAAATAAATCCTCGGTTCTCTGCCGTACGCCTGGAAGGGGAACAGTAGAACCACCAGCTGCCTCGTTCATCCGTGCCTCCTCCATTAGACGCATTTCTTCGTCTGTATACTCTGGCTCGTATAAGTAGGGCTCCTCGCCATATTCAAAATCTTCAGACATATACTCAACATCTTCTTCAACTTCGGCCATTATGAAACTAGTCTAGTTTGTTAATAATACAGAAAGATAAGGACTATAATGATGCGACGCGATCAGTCATCAGATTGCATGTAAACAAACAAGAGGGAGACTGGGAGAGATAGTGGATCACAGTTGAAAGGAGCGCTCCAGCTTGAAGTCTCGCGCGTCTCGCGAGAATCTCGTCTGGAATCGACTACCTCTGGGATTACATGTAACGGCTGGCCTAGAGTGAAAACTGTGCATGCGTGAGTCTCAGTATACTATTATAATACGATGCGTGAAAAAAAAAAAAAGTTTGGAGCTATCTAAATACCCACATTAGAAGGAGGACAACATGCGCAAATGCAAGCTGTGGGAGGGGAGGGGGGAGTCAGAGGGAGATGTAGAGGAGGGGGCATCTATGAGAAAAATCAAGGGCACTATGGATGATGGCACAGGGATGAAGGTAGATGCATGGCCAGTGTGTTTTGGTGTGGTGTTCTCCTTTAAGGGTGTAAAAATGATTCACCAATATATTTGGGTAGGTAGTAGTTTCTGTTTTCTGAGTGTATTAAGTGCATAAATGTCCCATTTTAGAAAGAAATGTTACGCGAAAAACCTGTTCCTTTTCAAGATTGGTAGTTGCGACCTGTGTCTACAAATACATCTATTTGATTTGAATGTATCTTTAAAAAAAAAAAAAGTTTTGTCCCTTATTTCAAGAATGGGTGACAGTTGTTCCATGAACTCTAAGTAAATAACTTAGTAGCAGTGAAATATGTAGCTCAGTATAATTTTTTCAATAGAATTATCATGAATTTCATGAGATTTAGGAGAATACATCTGGACCGGTAACAGCATTCTGTGAAATTAGGAGGTTTAATGCAAAAAACTTCCAGGAACAATGATTTGTTTAAAAATCAGACATTTATCCAAAGTTTGTCCGTAACATAGTTGACCAAAAATGAGTTACAGTTAGCTGAAAAAGAATAAAGTGGTCCTTGAGGCGGTTCCAGGTGGTCCCCAGCTAAATAATGGAAAGTTGGTAACCAAATGGACCCTTTAACTCTTGAGAGTGTAACATGAAACATGTTTTGCTCTCAAGAGTTCAATTATATTTTTAAAAAGACAAAAGAAGACTACACAATTAGAGAATGTTATTATCATTTTTCACACCAGTCCATATCTGTAAACAACAACACCAGAAGCTTCTATTTTTGTTTTCATTCAAATGAATTGAAATTACCTAAACGTTATGCAACAGTGACCCCTAGGGGAAGCAGAGTGGAGGTTCACAGTAATCACAGACATCAGCAGTGGTGAAAGCTGCTGCTGTACAAAATGATAATAATAACAAACAACAACAACAAATAATGTTACATTGAATAGAGGAAGGGAGCGCTGCCGTGGTCCTTTGTTTGTTGAACTGAATACAGGTGCTCGTTGGCGAGGTTAAATCATTAAAGAAGAGGATCCAAGGCACTCTGTTCAAGTGAGGTGACTCAGCCTTCGTCAGGGTCCCATGGCTGAGTGCCGAAACGCGTTGGTCCTTCTTTTAAAAAGACAAAAGAGCAGATCTAAAACCTTTTTTTTTAACCTTTTTCTAATACATCGGGTGCCAAGTACATGCTGTTTGAAATATTAAATGACATTTAATGCCATATATATATTTCTACAATTACTATACATTTCTACAAAACCTCTAGATATCCTTGTCATTCTGGGCATAAACAATACGTTGACTATTTTTATGATAGAGCACCGAAGTCTGACGTCAGCATCGCTACAGGGCGCTAAATCCACGGGTTCGTGTACTTTTTTATTTGCATTGTAATCCCCATAGTGGGATCTTAGATCACCTCATATAAGAACATAATAATTATTAGCATGCATGCACGCACGCACGCACGCGCACGCACACACACACACACACACACACACACACACACACACACACACACACACACACACACACACTTTACTGCACCATTGTTTACTGCATATCAATGAACATAATAATTATTGTATTAACACAGATTGTACACACATTGTAAAATGAAACAGTGCTCCTAACCTGCAAAAAGAAAACACACCGTGTGAAGTGAGTGGTGCAACTCCGTGTGGGGGTCCCCGGAAGTTTTCGTGCTCAGACGGACACAGACAGATAGCCAGCCAGCCAGGGACGGACACAGCCAGAGACACACCCTGAGGCTTGCCCACATCAACTCCTGACATTTTTTCTTGCCCTAAGCATTTCAAACCATTCATACAAGTTTGCCCTGTTCTGGTAAGAATCGAGAACACTACGACCTGATGTGCTACATCAACAGGAAAGGGAGACTGAAGTCTCTACGCCTGCACACGTTTGGCACACGTGGTGCGACAAGCGTCACGTCCGGGACTCCTGAATACAGGGACTAGGGTGCATTCCGTTACCACAACTGGTCCTTAGACGCAGAGGTGGCGGCCCAGATATGGGACAGGTTCGGGGCACCCGAGGTGGACCTGTTAGCCTCAGAGAAAAACCAGAAGTGTTGACTCCTTTATCTCCCTGGCAGGATCCTGGCCTGGATGCCATAGAACAGGCACTGGCCCAAGGGTCTGCTCTACGCATTCACTCTATTGGACCTGATTCCTCCCGTTCTGGCCAGTGTGAGGACTCCAGCCTGGGGGTCCTGGAGGTGAGGAAATATGTCCCCTCCTTTACGACCAGCCTTGGTGGCTCCTCCTATGGAGGGACCTGCTCATGCAGGCAGGGCGCAAGATCTTCCACCTACATCCACAGGACCTGGGCCTATGGGTTTGGCCCGTAAGGGGTCGAACTTGAACGCAGAGGTCCTGCCCCCCCTGTTTGAACGTTGGTGCTCGACTAGACCTCATCGGGTGCCCCCCCTGTTTGAACGTTGGTGCTCGACTAGACCTCATCGGGTGGTCCCGTTCCAGGCCTCGGTGGTGCACCTTCTGACCTTCCTGCAGGAGATAGAGGCCTGTAAGTCTTGCATAAAGCAAGACGGTGGGAGAACACCTGCTGGTTCGACAGTTCAAGAGAGCTGTCAAGCATGCCTGTGCGGTTTCCAGATCTCTGGTCCCGTCCTGGGATCTGACTCTGGTACTGGATGCATCATTCCTTTGAGCCGCTGGAGGCAGGTGGACCTGAAGTTTCTTCCGCTCTATTGGTTGCCCTGACAACTGCAAAGCGTGCTAGTGACATGCATGCACTCTTAGTCAGCCCGAGCTGCATGAGATTTAGTGGGAACTAGTTTCCCCTCTGTGAGTGCCCCGACCTAGTGGCGTTCCATCCGCCTCCGTTCTCCTCGGTGGAGGACAGGAGGCTGAATCTGCCCGGTTAGGGCATTGAAACTGTATGTGGACAGAACTGCTCCTTTCAGGAAGGGTGATCAGTTATTTGTGGCATGGGTCAAGGGAAAAATATCATATCAAAGGTAAAACTTTCACAATGGATTATAGAGCCATAGAGAGTAATACAGCCCCCAGAGGGTCTGAGGGCACACTCTACTATAGAGGCATGTCTGTATCCTGGGTATGCCATCCTTTTTTAAAACAGTGTTTTTATTTCCTGAATAGTAAATTAACTGCTGATGACTGAAAACTGTCATGAGTGTCAACTATGTTACTCTTAGTCCACTAAGTTACCTATACAAGGGTAACATAGTTGACAGTAACATAGTTGACATATTTGCTGTTTTCTGGTCTAAAATCAACATGGCTGCCTATCACCAAACACCACATTTTTACAGAAAGATTATTCTAAATATTAGATCCACGTTTGATAATGTAACCAAGGCCCTGGTCCGGCACTGGGCAGTGTGATGCTGGAGCCCCTGCCCTATGGAAAACCTCCCTGTAAACCTACTGATTCCCAGTGCCCTCCTTGCTGTTTCCAGGGGGACTGTCAACATCCCCATCGTACATGGTGGAGAGGAAGACCAGTGGCTGAAACCAAAAACTGTGCTTGGGTCACTACATCTGGCCGATCTACATTCCCCATCCCAGTCGGTGCACGTGGAGCAGTTTGAGGACCCGGACAGGCAGGTCGTCTTCATTCGCTCCATGTCAGCACATCCCCGCCCCCAGTCTCCCTCCCCCTCCCCTGGTCTGAACGAGCTGAAGTGGCCTGACCTTCCCCCCGAAGATGTACAGGCAGCCAATACATTTTTAACTAAGTATCAAGACACATTCAGCCTCGCTGACGGGGAGTTGGGCTGTACCAACTTGATCCATCACGACATTCCAGTGACGGACGAGGCCCCAGTACGCCAGCGGTACCGCCGCCTCCCCCCCTCTCTCACTGGTAAAGGCCCACATACAAGACCTGCTATAGCGAGGAAACGTGAGAGTGAGCTGCAGCCCCTACTCCTCCCCCATCGTGGTGGTCCAGAAGAAGTGTGGGGATATACGGCTGTGTGTCGATTACAGACAACTCAACGCCAAGACGAGAAAAGACGCCTACCATCTGCCACGAATTGAGGAGTCGCTGGATGCCCTGGTGCCAAATGGTTCTCGACCCTCGACTTGGCTAGTGGTTACAATCAAGTACCAATGGCAGAGAAAGACAGCCTTCTGTACCCCGTTTGGCTTCTTTGAATTCAACCGAATGCCATTTTGACTTTGCAACGCACCAGGCACCTTCCAACGCCTGATGGAGCGCATCTTCGGGGACCAGAGTTTCCAGTCACTGCTGCTGTACTTGGATGACATTGTCATCTTTTCCACAACCTTCAGTCAACACCTGTAGCGGTTGGAGATAGTCCTGAGTCGACTCCAGCAGCACAATCTGAAACTGAAGATGTCCAAATGCCACTTCTTTCAGAAGGAGGTTAAATATCTGGGCCATGTCATCTCGTCTGTCGGTGTGGCCACTGACCCGGAGAAGACCAAGGCAGTATCAGAGTGGAAGCACCCCTCAACTGTTACCGAGCTCCGTTCCTTCCTGGGATTCTGCTACTATTATAGACGCTACGTGGAAGGATTTGCCAAGCATGCTGCTCCACTTCACTGGCTGGTCGGAGAGTTGGAAGGAGGCCCCAAGAAACCACGGTCAAGGGTCAGTGCCAAGTTGGAAGGACATTGGAGTGCACACTGTGAACAGGCATTCTAGACACTAAAGAACAAGTTGGTCACTGCCCCTGTCCTGGGATATGCCGATTTCAAACAGCCCTTCATTCTGGAAACTGATGCCAGCCACCAGGGCCTTGGTGCAGTACTCTCCCAAGACCAGGATGGCGCACGCAGGCCAATCGCTTTTGCCAGTCGGGGACTGAAGCCAACGGAGAGAAACATGTCAAACTACAGCTCCATGAAATTGGAATTTCTTGCCTTGAAGTGGGCAGTCACCGAGAAGTTCAGAGAATACCTCCTAGGAACGACCTTTACTATATACACAGATAACAACCCCCTGAGCTATCTCCAGACGGCGAAGTTGGCAGCTGTAGAACAATGTTGGGCATCCCAGTTGGCCAGTTTCACCTTTGACATTAAATACCGCCCCGGCAAAGCCAATGGCAATGCTGACGCCCTTTCCCGCCAACCAAACAACACAGTGCCCCAGTCCCTCCCGGCCATTGTGCCTGGCTTCTCCGTCCCCCCACAGTTGGCCAATAACCCTATACCGTGCCCACATGGATCAACAAGAATTATAACAGCCTCCTTCAGAACCAAGGAAAAGAAGATCCAGATGAATGTAGTGCAGTGCTATGCGCCAACAAATGACAGCGACGACGAGCATAAGGACAACTTCTACAACAGACTGCAAAGCATCCTGGAACAACAAAAAATGACAGACATCAACATACTGGGGGACTTCAATGTAAAAATTGGAGGAGACAACACAGGATACGAAGAGGTGATGGGAAAGCAAGGATTAGGAGAGATGAGCAAAAATGGAGAGAGGTTCCTGGACACCTGTGCCCTAAACAACCAAGTTATTGGAGGAAGTGTCTTTCCACATAAGAGGATACACAAGGCAACCTGGGTTTCCCCAGATGGAGTGACCGAGAACCAGATTGACCACTTCTGCATAAATAGGAAATTCAGAAGATCACTGCAGGACGTGCGAACAAGGAGGGGAGCAGATGTGGCATCAGATCACCACCTTGTAGTTGCCACACTAAAGCTGAAGCTGTAGAAACACTGGACACAAACGACAACAACGCGAAAGAAGTACAACATCTGCCTCTTGAAAGACACAGACAAAAGGTTGGAGTACACACTGACTCTAAAAAAGATTTCAAGCCCTACAAGAACTAAATAGTGAAGAAGATACACTACTAGATAGATGGGAAAGATAAAAGAGGCCATAACATCAACCTGCCAGGAAGTGCTTGGACCAAAGAAGAGCCAGCAGAAAGAATGGATATCAGCAGAAACACTACTAAAGGTCCTGGAGAGGAGACAGAAGAAGTCCGACATCAACAACTGCCGAACACGGTCAAGCAAGACGAAAACCCAGAAAGAGTACACGGAGACCAACAAACAGGTGAAGAAAAGTGCCAGAAAAGACAAGAGGGACTACATCAACAGCCTGGCAAAAGAAGCTGAAGAGGCAGCTGCAAGAAGAAACATGGCAGAGCTGTACAACACGACCAAGAAACTGTCAAGAAAGAGGAGCCAACCAGAGCGACCAGTGAAAGACAAGGAGGGAAATACAAGCAAAGAACCACAACAACAGGAAAGATGGGCAGAGTACTTTGAGGAGCTCCTAAATCGACCGACACCACCTAACCCGCCGGATATACAAGCAGCAGAGACAAACCTCCTCATCAACTGTGGAATCCCAACCAAGCTGGAAATAAAGAAGGCCATCACTCAACTGAAGAACGGGAAGGCGACAGGACCAGACAACATCCCAGCAGAGGCACTGAGGGCGGACACAGATGCTTCTGTAGAGATGTTACACCCACTGTTCAAGGAGATTTGGGAGAAAGGGGAAATTCCAACCGACTGGAAGGAAGGATACCTGGTCAAGCTCCCCAAGAAAGGAGACCTCAGCCAGTGCCATAACTACAGAGGAATCATGCTGAAACCATCTGGAGGCAGCTGCTACAGCCAGGGAGAGGCCTCAACCCCCCACCACCACATCCATTCTTCCAGTCGGCACCCTAGTCTATCGGAGGAACCATGGACCAGGATGACGGAAAATTCAAGACGTGTGGGAATCGACAGTGTACCAAGTGGTGCAATGCCTTGACGAGGTCGGTACAGTATACAAGATCCAGTCCCGCAACAACTCAGAACAGCAGAAGAACGTCCATCGCTTACAAATAAGGCCGATCACGGAAAGAGGAACCACTGGCAGTGCCCCCCCACCCAGCCAAATGGATGACATCCCCCCCCTAGGAAGTGAAACTGAGGAGGACGACGACAGCAACAGCAGTTTTTCGTCTGGTTTTGTGACCCTCCCAATTGTCATGGAGACAAATCCGACCGCAGAATGGGAGCCAGACCCCCCGCCCCCAGACACTGGTGCGGTGTCCATTCCAGAACCCCCAGAACTCTTAGAGAGCAGTCCACATCCCCCTGAAAGGTCTGAGACAACCCCGCAGCCTCTGGAGCTAGAGCCGGTGGTTGTAAGGCGCTCACACAGAACCCATTCAACTTACCCCTGCCCTTGGCCCAACCCACTCCACCCCCCTCAGAGCAAGTGACATTCAGGCCATGGGACTAATGTCCGTTATGTTACCGGGACAGCAACCTTTTGAAGTGGGGGTGTATGTGAGGGGCGGGACCTTAGGACCTGGGAGCTCAGAGCAGGTGGCAGCAACAGCCTTTATGGTAAGAGAAGCTCTTGTGAGAGCAGAGAGAGTCGTGTTTGTTCTCGTCCGTCGTGTGTGTGGTTCAGTCCTGGGTTGGCGTCGCTCACCGGTGGCCAGCACCGTGCGCCCAAACTTTACTAAAGAGGTATGTTACAATGCGGGTTATGTTTTATTTGTTTGTTTCATGAGTTTTATATGTACTTATTACTGTCACTGCACTCCACAATTTCTGGTGGTGCTGTGGGAACCAGCAACTACTGTTTATGCACTTTAGCAAGAGTCTGAGGTAGGAGTTAACTTATATGTTGTTTAATAGCAACCAGAGGTTCATGTACATACTAGGGCTGTCCCCGACTAAGGATTTGTATAGTCGACTGATAGATTAATAAATTAGCTGTTAGTCGACTGAGCACCCCTGGCTCAGAAAAAAGATGGCTGAAACACCGGCTTCTTGACATACAAATGCATTTTTAAACTCAAACTCATTTAAGATGTGTCACATCGTTTGCTGAACCAGTATCTATACATCATTTGTTTACCGATCACCATGTGCTGATGACGTATCTATACGCATTTATAGCTTTTTTTATTGAATACTTTAGTTCATCTTTCTATGCGCCCAGACAACATATAAAGTGACTCCGATTGCCTCTTCGAAGATCCGGTCTGTGATCCGGGGGAAAAAAGCCCCCCCCTCCTGAAAAGAGCACGGTGGCCTATGTCGGGCAGGCCGCCTCCATTACGTGCAGATGTCAGGGGATCTAAAATGGACGTGCCCATGATCTAGTGTGTGTGAATAGAATAGTAACACTCGATTCCCCCTCCCCTCCTGTTTCTACATGGTTTCTCCCGAGGGAGGATTGTGGGGGGGGTCTGTCTCTCTCTCCGTCTCGGATCGCAGTGCCCCACTGCCCAGTGCCTTGCACTTCTCTCATTCTCGGAAAAAGATAGAACGCAGCCGTAAGCATCGATTTGCCCGCAGCCCGTATATAAGCCATAAAACCCAACAGCGAATAAGAATAATCTGCAACGATCGGCATTGCATAACGTTTGCAACACACATTGCATGGACAGATGCACGAAACGAATCACATTATCGAGGGACCACCATGATCAAGTGGCCACTTTACATGTCTTTCGTTGGAGATCACCATAGCGTCTTCGCCAGCCAATGCAGCCATCACTATCGGTTGTGTGATTGTAACCTTTTTATTCATTATAATTGCAGTGATAAGACCGCAATGAAGGCGTCTGGGACGTCATCGACCCGGTTATAATGTATAACGAATACACATGTCCTCATCCTAAACCGTTATGTGATCTGGGGAAGCCATCGAGTTGTCATTTTGTCGATATCACAGCCGGGCTTAGCATCTCTCTCGATACCGCCGATGAAGCTCTTTTCCATCGCTGATCGTTCCTACGTGCTTCAGTGCTTCTTTGCCCGGACATGTAGTCAGGTTCACTATGTCACCTATGTCACCGAGGCGCGCATAATCATCATGAAGTTATCATCATAGCGAGTTATAAAGGTTTAAAGTCACAGACATTGACAGGCAGATATAAAAATAAACACAAATAAATTAATATCATATACATACTACACACTGAATGAAAGCCCTGAATGTCTACTTTTAGGAGGAAAACAATACACATTGGCCCTCATTTATCAATCGAGTGTAAAATCTGCCACAGATTCGAGTGCAGGTTTCGTAGTACACCCACGTCGCCACGGCATTTATAAAGTGATCGCAAACAGCTGATCCTTCCTTCATTTCGTTCTGACGTTAATAAATGTGACGGCTGAAATCTATCTGGCACGCCCTATGAAATCAAGCCTCGCCCTCGTTTTTGCGACCTGAAAACGGCAATACGTTTCCTGAAACCATGGTAACATGAAAAAATAGGTTTCTCCCGTGCCTTGCTGCGCCTCACCCCCCTCTCTCATACACACGCACAGACGCACAGCACGCACACGCAACTTGCAAGCTGCCCAACTAACTGGTGTGTTGTTAAATAAATAAAAAATGAACACCTGCATGAATTAAATGAAGTTGTAGGCCTACCCTGTCTGTTTCTCCTCTCGCTTCCCTTATTGCTGCCCGCCTCACGGTCCTCACCCCCCGCACGCCACGCACGCACATATCGCAATTTGCAAGCAACTTTCACTGTGTGTTGTTAGTTGTATATTAAATTATTAAAGTATTTTTAATTTAATATACAACAAGATATATTAGTGAACGAAAACCTGAACCTGAACCATAATTAAATAACAAATAGGCACACACACGAACGGTGACACGCTGCTGTTTTGCAGGTGCTCCTCCTGTCCTGTCTGTCTGTCTCTCTCTATCACTGTGGTCCGTCCGTGACCAACTGCATGCACGTTCGACAGTCTATTTAGATTGCCTCGCAGTGGCTGCAGGACTGTCAACTGTCAATTATATTAATGTGCAGCCAAAATATATGGTACTGGTGGTGGTGGGCTGACTGGCTGGGTTAGCCTATACCTATCGCCGATGCGGTTCCCATGCACTTGCGCTGGGCTGGCACGGCACATTTGACATTCCAGTGACACGTCAGGTTTATTAAACGAGGAGGAGATTGCATATACCGTAACTCCAGAAAGACAAGTGCTGTTGGCCTGCTGTAGATTACAGTATATAGGCTACCCATGCATGTTGGGACTCTCCGCAGCTGCATTGCAACTTGCTACTTTCCAACGTCATGGAAATATTCCAGCACAGACAGCCCAAATCCGCATGTGCGCTCATGCAAAACACTGTTTAAATGGCTTAAATCAAGCGCGATTTTAATTGTAAAGTTGGAAAGCTCCTACAAATTTCATATGACACAAAGACACATCTTGTAGGTCTATTCCTTTTTCTTTTCTTTTTCTTTTTTTTTTTTACATGTGTAGCCCATATACATACAGTTTTATATTAACATTTTAGGAGTGAATACATATGTTTCATGCCTTTGGCAGCCTCTCAGCTGGTCAAACAATGCTGCTCCGCCGTTCCACGACAGAAAAACAAGCGTAAGCAAGCTGCCGACCAGACGTGGGATTTGAACGTTGTCAAGTTCAATTTCAAGCTTTGGCGGAAATGGTAAATGTCAAAAATGTCGGCAATTTCGGCGTGCACCCATATTTTGGCGTACGCACGGTTGATAAATGAGGGCCATTGATCCCATGTACCGTTTGTCAGTAATTGGCTATTGAATGCAGCTTGCGCCCACCAGAGAGAATTTTAGAGAAGGCATGGACCTGAACAACTAAATATTCACAAAATAAGGCCTATAGCGACATGTACATACTATATACCGTATGAAACAGAAGACTCTCTGCTTTCATAAGAAAAAAACTAATACTGTAATAAAAATCACACCCCTGTGAAGTGAGCAGTGCAACGTTCTCTAAAGTTCTCTCTGGTGGGCGCAAGCTGCATTCATGATGCCTCCACAATGAAGTGCGCGGTAACTGTCATGTATGCCTCCATGGCCAGTGAAGTCCAGATATCTGTGGTCAAGCTTCATCATGTGTTGATTCATTTGGAAACCTCTGCCTTTGTGGAAGTGTATTTCTCATTCACGATATGCATGATTGTCTCTCTTTTGGGACATGTGTATCCTGGCTCCAATATGCACATTAACTCCTTGAAACCTTCTCCTTCAACAAGGTTAACTGGTCTCATGTCCAGCGCTACGAATTTAGCAATTGCGGCCGTAATTTGTGTTTCTCTTGTCTCGGAGAGTGGTGGCCTATAATCCAGCGTCTTCTGCTGTGGTGCTGCGGCTGCACTCGATGTGCTGGCAGTGGCAGACTGTGTCTGTGGGTGTACCTAAAAATAAATCATAAATCATAAAACCCCTGATTAATATTCCATTACAAATATAATATTCAAATAATAAGAAAGGGGGTAAGGACCTATAGTCTTGTCAAACATACGGAAGTCAACTGTTGAATTACATTTAGCAAGTGGTAGCTCATGTTGCTTGTTGTCGAGTGGTATGGAATTATTTTAAAATCTTCAGGTAACTGCTCAAAGTGTTTCCACACTTTTGAGGTCCTCTTCAAAGGCTGTGGCATTGGCATTGTGCGTGTTGTGTTTGTGCTTCTTCCTTCTTTTATGTAGTAGCTTCACTAGACTAGAGGCTTCACTCATGCAGGCTTCTAGCCCCTCTCGGAACCCTACATAAAGCTTTTATGAAATTTGATTGTCGCTTTATATAGGGTTCCTGGCCATGCTAAGATTTTCCAATGCGATTGTTGGAACGCGGATATGTGGGGTTTGGTGGGGGGGTCTTCTCTCTCTCCTCCCCTCTCCCCCCTTCCCTAACTGAATACTCAATTAAACAAACAAAAACAAAACAAATTAAAAAACTATAACAATGTAAGCTAACTGAACTGCATCTGGTACTAAGCCCATTATCAAACAAAACTGTGGGACCTACTGTAGCTGTGAGGATGCTGTGGGCTGACGCCCTCCCCAGGGTCTGGGAGTAGAATCCCGATGGGTCCCACGGATGCCACCTCAAACCGAGGGGGTGAGGGGTCGGGGGATTCGTCCCTTGCCGAATGTACCTCAATGCGCCGTCTGTCCGCTGTGGCCTCCCGTGCTGCTTGGGGCTTGGGTGGTAGTGGTGCTTCCGCTTGTCACTCGTGCTTCCGCTTGTCACTCACGCTTCTCACTCACTAGCGGATTTATCTAATGTATCTCTCGACAGGAGTAATTCCATCTACCTGGAAATGTGCCAGAGTCATGCCACTACATAAAGGAGGTGATCCTCATGATCGAAACAACTACAGGCCTATCTCAATTATAAATAGTGTAGTGAAGATCTTTGAGAAACTGATTTTTAACCAACTGTCTAAGTATCTCAATCATTTCAATATCCTATCACCTTTCCAATCAGGTTTCAGGCCAAATTTCTCGACAACAACCACACTAACAACCAACGATGTATTTTCCACATTTGGTAACAGCATGCCCACAGGAGCAATATTTATAGACCTCTCCAAGGCTTTTGACATGGTGGACCACTATCTACTCCTCGATAAGCTTTATGCAATTGGTCTCTCAAGACAATCCTTACTGTGGTTCAATTCATATCTCCATCACAGACGTCAAAGTGTATCTTATCAGGGTTCTCAGTCAGACTCCACGATCATGGAAAAGGTTCTTCCTTGGGTCCACTGCTCTTCTCAATTTTTATCAACGATCTGACCTCAATCTGCTCCAACAGTCATATTCAACTATATGCTGATGACACAGTTATTTATTCATCCAATTTAATTATCTCCGAAATTGAGCGTACTTTACAGGCTGATTTTGACTCCGTTCAAAAATGGTTTCACTCTAACAAACTGCTGTTGAACAAAAGAAAATCTGTCAGTATCCTGTTCACTCAAAGCCCAAACCCTCATCCTCTAGTCCTTAACTTTACCGATGGGGCAGCATTGGAGAAAGTGGAGGAGTTTAAGTACCTAGGACTTTGGCTGGATCCTCAATAGGGATGTCAGTAATGGATAGTTTCCCAGCCGGTTAGCCGATAGGATTAACCGGGTCATTAACGGATAGTGGTTGATTTTGTTTTTTTAATAGGCTACCCCAAATGTAATATGCATGTATAGGCTACATAATTAAAGTTGGTAGACGAATGGTATACATTTATTTGTGCTCCTTTTTAAAAGACAAACAAAAAAGCAACATTTAACAATATAAATAAATTGTTGTCAATAAACAACGCATCGCATCTGCATGCATCTGCGCGTCTACAGTACAGAGGTCCTTCGGTTCTAGTCCAAAACATAAATAAATCCAGTCCAGATCTGAGCAACCTATACCTATAAAGCCACTGGACGCATGGGCTAAGCCTTTTTTATTATTAAGGAAGATCAGTATGCATGTCACCGTGTTCTGTTTGTTGACTTTTCGCTGACGAGAAAACCCTCAAACATCGATAGCACATGGCTAACTTTTGATAGCCGTAAGCCGTGCCAGTGTGGGGACGGATAGGAGGAGGAGGAGGAAGCGGCAGCGGCTGTAAACGTTCTCCCTCCAGGCCAAATGGCCAATAATGGATTTAATAATGTAGGTCTCTGCATTGATACGGTCGACATGTGTTAATCTCGCTGTCACTCCCTTACATTTTGACTACCGCAAAGCTACCGTTGTAACTTGTAGCCAACTAGCCATTGAAGTACAACAGAGAACGGGGACATTGAGGGGGCAGAAAACAGAGCCTGAGCGCTGTTCATACAGCCTGGAGTGTGACAAGCTGGGCGGCGCAAATAGCAATTTTAGGCATGTGTGCAACATGACAACTGTTTTAAAGTATTGTACAGTGACAACTACAGTCTCTGTAATGTTTATGTTGTACTATTACTAAAAACGATCTAAAATAAAGGGATTTAAGATCAGAACACGCATTTATTATTATGCAAATTAACCGTTAAAGCTGATAAAAATATCCAGATGTTTCTTAATGGTCGGCTAACCGGTTAGCCGGTTAACCCCTGACATCCCTAATCCTCAACTCTCCTTTAAGACTCATATTAACTCTATTGTTCAGAAAATACATTTCAGTTTGAAAACGCTATATCGATCCATCAATAGTTTTACCCTTCAGATTAGAAAAAGATAAATTTCACAGCTGCTACTACCCATAATAGACTTTGCGGATGTCATATCAGAACACCACCGATACAAACCTCTACCCCCTCAATGTCACCTATAATAACCTATGTAGATTCATACTGAGATGCCCATATAAACTCACCATTGTATGAGTCTTTAAACTGGCTATCACCTAAATCACGAAGACACTCACATTGACTACAATTTATTTTTAAATTTATTTTCTTTCCTTATCCACAGTACCTGAAACAATTTATTTTCCCATACACGCCACACTATAATTTAAGACACACGGACCATCCCTACTTTACAGTCCCCACAAGGATAAAAAAGGAAAGTGGGCGCCGTGCCTTCAAATTTAAAGCTCCATCTGATTGGAATGACCTACCAAGTCCACTCAGATCAATCACTTCCCTCAGCGTATTTAAGGAATCAATTTTCATACACCTTCTAACGCCGTGCTCATGCCTCTAAATGAACGTACTCTTGTCACGATATCAGTCTGTTGTACACTTTTATTATGTAGTGTTGCCCTAGTGTTTCCTGTTCTGCCTAGTTGTGTTTGCCTGTCATGTCTCACCTCCCTGTGATTACTAGTTTTCTCCACCTGTGTCCTGTTAGTCTCCCAGCCAATCCCAGTGTTGATTGTTTGTTCTATTCACTGTGTATTGTGATCCCTGTGTCTACTTAAACCCTCAGTCCCTTATGTTCCCTGCTTGATTATAGATGTTGTTACAGTGTTCAGTCCTACTTATGTTCTTGTAGTGTTCTTTGTATTCTCTCTTGTGTTTTGGAGAATAAATCACCTACATTTGACCTGCTCTGCTCCTGCTCTGTTTCTGCAATTGGGTTCTACATATGCTGAGTCGCACCGTGACAACTCTTCTTGGCAGTTTTCCATAAATATAACATACTGACTGATCTGTATGTACCTTCATAAATGT
Organism: Protomyctophum bolini; assembly: GCF_963924005.1. NCBI lineage: Eukaryota > Metazoa > Chordata > Actinopteri > Myctophiformes > Myctophidae > Protomyctophum > Protomyctophum bolini. Next base: position 50,362,954 of record NC_137866.1, read on the forward strand.
GTTCTCTGCTGGCTCGGTGCTGCTGTTCATTATTATCACATTATGCATGCTGGTATATATTGATTGAGAGGGTGTGCTCCTGAGTGTCAACTGAGCGTCAACTGTGTTTGGTAGATTTTACAGGTCTTGGATTTAAACTGCCGGATTGATTTGGGTATTTAGACACCCTAACAGTCAGATCACTATTCTTTCTCAATCATGCCTCCTAAGAAAGCGGATGAATTGGAGGAGATTAAGAAGTCTCTAAGCTTCATGTCTGAGGAAATTAGCGAGGTGGTTAAACAGCTAAGAACGCTGACAGGGCTCATGGAGGAAATCAAACTCCTCAAAGTGGCCGTGAAAGAGAAAGAAAATATAATTTTGCTTCTGGAACGACGCGTTGATGATCTCGAGCAATACTCCCGAATGGACGACTTATTGATCAGTGGCCTCGACACCAAACCAGTATGCTACGCCCGTGCTGTCACAAACACGGAAGGTGCGGCTGGGGCAGTGGAGGAGCCCACAATGCCTGAACAAGCCTCACTGGAGAACCAAGTGATAAAGTTCTTTGAAGAACAAGACATGCACATACGAGCCAACTTGATATCGGCGTGCCATGTACTACCCCGGGTCCGGAGGGAGGGTAACGCTGATCATAATACGCTTTGCAAACCGAAAAGCAAAAATTGAACTGATGGCGCAGCGCAAAAAGCTGGAGGGGACTAATGTGTTCTTAAACGAACACCTGACGAAAATAAATGGCGAAATAGCAAGAGAAGCTCGCATCCTGAAGAAGAATGGAAAGATTCAAGGCACCTGGACAAGAAACTGCAATATATGGATTAAGCTGAACGGACCTGAAGATGCAAAGGCCATCATGGTAAGAGACTAAAGCGAGCTGGACATATACAGATAAAAGACGGCATGCTATGACTATATGGTAGCAGGAGATGAAACGAGCAGCCTAAATGGCTTATGCATTGACTAATTTTGGCGCTGCAATTATATTGTCTTTCATTTTTTATATATGGCAAATTGAGGCCGTGGCTCACTTCTTCTATGGGCTAGTGCTTCTTGCAAACCACCGGAAAGCATGGAACATTTTTTTCATCGTTACGAAAGGATTCTTTTTTGTTTTTGATGGCTTCTTTTTTTCTTTTTTACTGATCACATGGCTTGCACCGAACTTTTTTATCGGCAGGAATGGATCAACTCAGTTGTTATGGACTGGACTTCTAGCTTGGCTATGTTTACATCTGAGTCTCTCTCTCTCTCTCCCCTCTCTCTCTCTCTCTCTCTCTCTCTCTCCCCCGTTCTCGCTCTTGCTCTCTCTCTCTTCCTCTCTCTCTCTCTTGGGCTACGTAGCGAGCGTGTGTGCGAGTGCGTGTGTTCGTGCTTGTGTGTGCGTGCGTGCGTGCGTGCGTGGGTGTGTGTGTGGAGTGTGCATGGTATTTCTTTTTTTGGAAATGTTAAATTCACAAAATGTATGGTTATACTAAGGAATCTAGGCTCGGAACATGAATGACATAAATCAGGATATTGACCCAGATATAAATTTCTTTGCAAATATAAATAACTGCTGTTACTACACTGACGAACAGTTTAAAAATAATATAAAAATACACAATACCATTTCAATTATCCACTTTAACACCAGAAGTATGTATGCCAACTTTGAAAAAATAAAAATGTACCTTAGTCAGCACACTACACCATTCAGTGTGATAGTGCAATATCTGAAACGTGGCTTAACCTGGAAAGGGGTTTGGATTTTGAGCTAGAGGGCTATGAGCTGAACCTCATGAACAGAAATACTAGAACAGGAGGAGGGACTGCTCTGTATGTGGACAGTAGACTCAAACATAAGGTTGTAGATACAATGACTATCGCCATTGATGATGTCTGTGAATGTATTACTATAGAAATTGATATGGGGAAAAAAGTAACTAAAAAAATACTATTGTCAGCTGTGTTTATAGAGCTCCAGACTCCAGTATTGAGCTATTTACCAACTTTATGGAAAGTACATTTAGAAACACCGGACAAAAGGTCACGTACATAGCAGGTGACTATAATATTGATATTAATAATCCTAATAAGAATGCTTTGATTGATGAATTTATTGATGTAATGTTTGGCATGAGTCTATATCCTCTTATTAATAAACCTAGTAGAATAACATCACATTCAGCCACTATAATAGATAATATATATACTAACAACATGGAAAATAACCTAGTGAGTGGATTAATTATTAATGACATAACTAATCATCATATATGATGTTGAAAGAGGGATCCCCTATTAGATATAAAAGAGTACAAACAGAAGGTGCTCTTAATACATTTCAAAGTAACTTGTTACTACAGGATTGGAACACGGTTTATGAGGCAGAAGATGTAGACTCAGCCTATAATTCATTTCTAAATATCTTCATACAATTATATGATAGACATTGTCCACTTCAACAATGTAGGAATAAACCAAAACACCAGAATAAGCCCTGGATGTCAAGAGGACTGCAAAATGCCAGCAAAAAAAGAATAATTTATATAGTGAATTCATAAAATACAGAACCAGTGATTCGGAAATCAAATATAAAAATAAATGAATAGACATTATTAGAAAATGCAAAAAATAATACTATAATAAAGAATTAGAAAAAAATATAAACAATATCAAGGGCACGTGGAAAATATTAAACAATTTGATTAGGAAGAGAACTAATAATAACAACTATGTGGATTACTTTATGGAGAATGAAATGACCATTTCCAATATGAATAAGGTGGTTTGTGAATGTAGGCCCAAATTTGGCAAAATAAATAAACCCTCCACAAGGGGGTGTGGATGTGGAACAAAATGATATAGATAGAAACCCAGCTACAATTTTCTTAACAGGTACAGATAAAATGAAATTATAGACATAGTTAATAAGTTCAAAAAATTAAATCTCTTATGACTGCAATGACATTGACATGACACTCATAAAAAGAGTTATAACTGCTATTGCAGAGCCATTAACATATATATGTAATCTATCATTTGTGACTGGTTCTTTTCCTAACCAAATGGAAATAGCAAAGGTAATTCCAATTTACAAAGCAGGAGATAAACATCATAAACACCAACTACAGGCCAGTGTCCTTGTTGCCTCAATTTTCAAAAAATATTGAAAAACTATTTGATGCAAGGCTAGGTGGCTTCCTAGAAAAACACCAGTTACTGACAGACAGTCAATATGGTTTTCGAGCAAAACGATCCACATCGATGGCACTGGTTGATTTAATAGAGGAACTAACAAGTTCAGTTGATAATAACAATTATGCAGTGGGGGTGTTCATTGACTTAAAGAAAGCTTTTGACACAATAGATCATGATATAATGCTAAAAAAGATGGAGAGATATGGTGTTAGAGGGGTAGATTTAAACTGGTTAAAAAGTTACATCACAAACAACAGTATGTACAGATGGGTGAATATAAATCAAACTGTTCACATATCACGTGTGGAGTGCCGCAGGGCTCAATACTAGGAACGAAATTATTCATATTATATATTAATGATATATGTAAGGTTTTTAGGTTTGTTTATTTAGCATATAATACAAATAAATGACAATAACATATAAAAGAAACAAAAATATAATGCAAGGAAAGGAAGAAGCCTATCGGCTTATATGGAATCCTTTCCTAAAGGAAGTGGTTATTGGTTTAAAAGTTCATTAAGAACAGTACGTAAATCTAGAAGTTGTCAAAGGGGGGCAGCTGTGCAGTAAAGAAATTAAAAACACAGACTGCACAGAAAACAGAAATAAACAATACAACAACAAATACACAAAAGAAAATATAACACATCAAAGTAAAACATGAAATCTACAGAGACGAAAAAATAAGATATTTCTTAAGATGTTTTTTGAATATTGGTAAGGATAATGAGGATTTAAGTGAGGCATCTAGGGAGTTCCATAGATGAGGGCCTCTAAATTTGATGAAAGATTGATATTTGGACGTGCGACAATAGGGTAATTCAAAATGATCTCTTTGCCTTGTGGGGTAGGAGTGAATGTCCGAAGTAATACGGAAGAAATTGTGAAAAGAAGACGGAAGGTCTTGTATGCATTTTTTGAATTTAAACATAAATAAACAGGTCTGAAAAACGTTTACTTTGTCGATGGGTAATAGCGAGTATTTAATAAAGAGCGGGGCAGACGGCTCATACCGATTTGAATGTGAAATCATTCTCAGAAACCTTTTTTGAATGATCAGTAATTTTGTGAGATGTGTTGAATATGAAGCAGCCCAGACAATATTACAGTAATTAATCTGAGGGAAAATTAAGCTATAATAGAGTGTTAAATGACATGAAGGAAGAACAAAAGGGCAGATTTTTCTCAATATACCAAGCATCTTCATAGACTTCATACATACAGCATCAATATGTTGTTTCCAATTTAAATGTTCGTCTATAATGACACCCAAGAATTTAGTTTGGGGAACCTGGCAAATTTCAGAGCCATTGATTAAAATTCTAGGTTTTTCTTTGGGAAATGTTTTGTTTATATTACTAAAAATCATGAAGTTGCATTTTTTTATATTGAGAGTAAGCTTATTCAATTGAAACCATTTGAAGACATCCAACAATTCATCATTAACATGTTTAACGAGGGTGTTTAAATCCCTGTGTGAGGAAATTAGATTAGTATCATCTGCAAATAAAATAGGAAGAAACGTATTGCAGTTCATGGTTAAATCATTAATATAAATCAAAAATAATAAAGGACCAAGTATGGAGCCCTGTGGCACTCCGACTGATATTTTCAGCTTTGCAGATATACAACCATTGATACATACATATTGTTCTCTGTCTTCTAGATAATTAGAAAACCACTTGAGAGCAACATCCTGTAGGCCGTATCTATTAAGTTTAGAAACAAGAATTTGATGATTTACGGTATCGAAAGCTTTGGTTAAATCCAATCCAAGACATCCAGTATCATGAAATTTGTTATCTTTGCAGATGACGCCAATATATTTTGCTCTGGAAAGGACATTCAGCAACTGCTGGAGGTGGTAAAAATTGAATTGGACAAATTAAAGGTATGGTTTGGTCTAAATAAACTATCACTTAATCTGAAAAAAACTAAATATATGGTCTTTGGCAAACAAAAAGCACTGATGAACACAAATATTGAGGTAAAAAATTATAATATAATGCTAGAAAGAGTTTTTGATTATCTGTTTTTAGGAGTAATAATAGACCACAAGTTCTCTTGGAAACCCCACATTAATTATATCCGGTCTAAATTAGCGAGAAATATTGGTGTCATGGGCAAAACAAGAAATGTCCTTGAGTCTAAATCACTATACACTCTCTATTGCACCCTTATACCACCATATCTCACCTACTGTGTGGAAGTGTGGGGTAACACATACAAAAGCAACCTTCAGCCAATATATTTATATTTACTGCAGAAAAAAGCAATAAGAATAGTCAATAAAGTAAATTACTATGAAAACACAAATTCACTGTTTCTAAATTCACATTTATTATTATTATTTATTTTTTAGTTGATTTTAAAACAGCACAATTATTATTTAAAGCAAGACATAATCTGCTTCCTGGAAATCTCCAAAAAAGGTTTAGGGATAGAGATGGGAGGTATGAGCTGAGAGGGGAACTAAACTTCAAACAAAAGTTTCCGAAAGATCGGGAAAAAAAAAATAAAAAAAAAAACTATTCAATGTATTGCTTGTTTGTTTTTGTTTCGTTTTTTGCCTAATAACATGGTCTTATTGTGCAAAGGGTATATATTTTTCCCCATATGAACTCTGCTATTTAGGGTTGAAACAGTGGGGTGGGAGCTATCTTTGGGAGAGTTTTTGTTCTGTTTAGTTTTGTCCTGTCTGTGTGTATGGTTGTACTGTTGTATTGTTGTTTGTGAACTGTATTGTACAATGTATCTGTGTTGAGGACCCCCTCTAAAATTAGATGCGACATCTCAAGGGGCTTATCCTTTCAATACTTACTTACTTACTTACGCCTGACACCCTTTCCAGGGTATAGGCCGTCGACAAGGGACCTCCAGAGTTCTCGGTCACTGGCGTTCTTTTCTATCTGCGACCAGGTGCCTCCCAGCCTCTTGGTGTCTGCCTGGAGATCCCTCCGCCAGGTGTTTTTGGGCCGACCTCTGTTTCTCTTCCCCTGGGGGTTCCATGTCAGAGCCTGTCTGGTCGTGTTTGACACTGGCTTACGTAGTGTGTGCCCGATCCATCTCCATCTTCTTCGTCCGATTTCATCTGCTGCTGGGAGTTGTTTGGTCTTCGTCCATAGGTCTATATTGCTGATCTTGTCTGGCCAGTGTATTTTCAGGATTATTCTGAGACATTTATTGATGAAGGTTTGCACTTTATTTGTTGTGGTCTTTGTTGTTCTCCATGTCTCTGCCCCATAAAGCAGGACTGATTTTACATTAGAGTTAAATATTCTTATTTTTGTTTGTTGTTGTATCTCCCTAGAGCTCCAGATGTTCTTGAGGAGTAGGAATGCTGTTCTTGCCTTGCCTATCCTGGCTTTCACATCTGCATCAGTACCACCCTGGTTGCTGATGATACTCCCCAAGTAGGTGAAGGACTCTACTTCTTCCAATGCGTTGTCCCCTCGAAGGATTGGCTCTGTGCTGGTGTTATTTATTTTTATGAGTTGTGTTTTTCCCTTGTGGATGGAGAGTCCTAATTGTGAGGAAGTCTCTGCCAGTATTTTGGTTTTTTCTTGCATTTGGTGGTGTCTGTGAGAGAGTAGTGCCAGGTCGTCGGCAAAGTCCAAGTCGTCTAGCTGTGTCCATAACGTCCACTGAATTCCGTTCTTTCTTTGTTCTGTTGTTTTCCTCATTGTCCAGTCAATGGCAAGTAGAAACAGGAATGGGCATAGACAACCCTGTCTGACCCCAGTCTTGATCTCAAACAGGTTTGTGAGCTCCCCATTGTGTATCACTCTACAAGTCATTCCAGAATAGCTGTTTTTGATTATGTTTACTAGCTTAGTGCCTTCCAGGTGGTCTCCCTATGTACACTATCGAAAGCTTTTTCGTAATCTACGAAGTTGACGTAGAGTGGTGAATTCCACTCTAGTGACTGCTCTATAATAATGCGGAGCGTGGCAATCTGATCTATACATGACCTGTTCTTTCGGAATCCTGCTTGCTGGTCTCTAAGTTGGTGGTCAACTGCATCCTTCATTCTGTCTAGGATTACTCTATTTAGCACTTTCCCTGGCACTGAGAATAGGGTGATCCCTCTATAGTTGTTGCAGTTACAGAGGTCCCCTTTCTTTGGGAGCTTGTTGATAAGGCCCTCTTTCCAGTCTGCTGGTATCTGTTCCTCTTCCCAGATCCTTTTGAAGAGTGGATAAAGCAGCCTCACAGTGGTATCGACATCTGTCTTTAAGGCTTCTGCCGGGATGTTATCTGGCCCTGTTGCTTTTCCATTCTTCAGCTGTTGTACTGCTTTCCTGATCTCCTCTCTGCCACACAGCTGATGGGGAGGTCGGTCTGTGCTGGTTGTATCTCTGGGGGGTTTGTTGGTGGGGGTCTATTGAGCAGTTATTCAAAGTATTCGGCCCATCTATTTAGTTGGCCGTCCTTTGTATTAATGATGTTTCCCTCTCTATCCCTGACCGGTCTTTGTGGCCTGCTATATCTACCTGACAACTTTCTGGTGGTGTCATACAGCTGCTTCATGTTTCCATGCCTTGCTGCGTCCTCTGCTTCTTCTGCTAGGTTGTTGATGTATTTCAGCTTGTCTGCTCTAATGCTCCTCTTTACTGTTATGTTGACATCAGTATATTCTGCTTGCGCCTTTGCTTTTGATGCTCTTGTGCGGCTCTTTGTCACTACTGCTTTCTTTTCTTTCCTTTCTTGTATTTTTTGTTGTGTTTCTGTAGTTATCCACTCCTTTTGGTGGAATTTCCTGTAGCCAACCACTTCTTGGCATGTTGAAGTTAGTGTGTCTTTAATTTGTTGCCACTGCCTCTCAATGCTGGTCTCGCCTTCAAGTAGGTCCTGTAGAACTTCAAATTTATTGGAGAGTTTCAGTTTGAATTCTTCTTGTTTTTCTACCCCTCTCAGTAGGCTCACGTTGTATTTCTGTCTGTTAGTTGTTGTCTCTGTCTTGTTTTTCTTTAGCTTGAGCTTCAGTCTAGCAGTTAGCAGGTGGTGGTCTGATGCTACATCTGCTCCTCTTTTAACTCTTACGTCTTGTAATGATCTTCTGAATTTCTTACTTATGCAGATGTGGTCAATTTGGTTCTCTGTAGTATGGTCTGGTGATACCCATGTTGCTTTATGTATCTTCTTATGGGGGAAGATGCTGCCTCCTATCACCAGCTTGTTCAGTGCACAGATGTCTATGAACTTCTCTCCGTTGTCACTCATCTCTCCGAGTCCGTGTGTTCCCATCACCTCTTTGTATACCGTGTTTACTTCTCCTACCTTTGCGTTGAAGTCTCCGATGAGGATGGTGGTATCCTTCTCTGGGTATTTGTCCAGGATGTTCTGAAGTCTGTCATAGAACTCTTCTTTTTCTTCTTCTTCACTGTCGTTTGTTGGTGCATAGCATTGGATAATGTTCATCTTTATTTTCTCTTTCGTTGTTCTGAATGATGCTGTGATAATCCTTGGTCCATGGGCCTCCCATTCTATCAATGCTCTCTGTGCAGGTCTTGATAGCATGAGAGCTACCCCTTGTGTGTGTGGGGCACCTTCATCTTCATGGCCTGAGGAGGTACGCAAGCCTCCCCACCACGGCAAGGTAGCAGCACGGGGAGGTTATCCTTTCAATAAAGTTATATAATTAGGGTGCAGGTCTTTTTTCCGACAGCATATTGATCCGAAACTTCAATCCTAACCTAACCCTAACCGCAAGCACGGGAGCAGCGCATGTCGGACCATCGCTTTTTCGCATCGCAGCGAAGGCCCGGCTGCGGAGCGGACCCTTGCCCCGTCGACTAGAATGCTGTCGTAAAATAGTCCGCCTCCCTATAATTTGGCAGATTGAGCACAGCAGGTGAGATTGAGATTCTGGAGTCTATCAGGCCAGCCCACTGTGAATTAAAGTCACAGGCTGTGGCACATTGCCACACAGGCAGACACACTCCACATGCACATTGGAGATTGATTAAAAACAGTCAGAAAGCATGTTCAAATGTGTTTATGTCCCCCACAGACCTAGTGGAATAATACAATAATATTTTGTGGAATTTTTGTTTTGGGGAACATCGACTGAGAGGTTGTCAGTCGACTGAGACCCGTTCCGATCGATTAGTCGACTATTCGACTAATCGAGGTCAGCCCTAGTACATACTAGAGTTTATTGCATTCACCCAGCATGGTGGTTTATGACTAAACCTACATTGTCTTGTGATATAATATGATTTTCTGTATTATATTGTAGAGTGCCAGACAGACCCAGACCCTGGTCAGCCTGGGAACAGAGCGGCATTCCAACGCATCGCAGTTCCGACCATTGACTTCTATTGATCGGAATGGCGGGGTTTCTCCACTTTGGTAAAGACCCCGCCACTCCGACGATTAAAACACACCGCTATTCCGAACCGCTATTTCGACCGCTATGTGTGCATGACGTGCGTGCGTGTGCGTCACTACAAAGTCACAAGGCCTATCTGTCTAAATCACAAGGCCGCCCGGCCTATCTGTCTGTGCGTGCCAGACTCTCTCTCTCTCTGAGCGCATCTCGCTCGTTGACAATTAAGCAAAAAAATAGACATGACAAATAAAACATCATTGAGCCTGTGACACAACCAACGGAGTGGTGTGCACCCATGGTGCCTGTCTTGAAGAAGCTCACAGGCAAAGCCCGCATCTGTGTAGATCTGAAAAGACTGAATGAGTCAGTCAAGAGAGAGCATTACATCCTGCCTACAGTGGATGAGATAACAGCCAAGCTAAGTGGTGCAACTGTCTTTTCCTCACTTGATGCTGCTAGTTGATTTTGGCAAATTCCACTGCACCCAGACAGCTGCAGGCTCACCACTTTTATTACTCCATTTGGCCGATACAGTTTCAAACGTTTGCCATTTGGAATTACCAGCGCACCTGAGATATTCCAGAGGAAGATGATGGAGACTCTGCAGGGGCTGGAAGGTGTGGAGATCTTTATGGATGACATTTTGATCTACGGGACCACAATGGAACAACATGACAGCCGCCTCGAAAAAGTGATGCAACGCATTCAGTCGGCTGGTCTGAAGTTGAATGCAGAGAAGTGCTCTTTCCGGCAAAGTCAACTGCGGTTGAAGCCATTCACCAGATGCCACCACCAGGAAATGTCACAAAGTTAAAGAGAATTCTGGGCATGGTACTTTCCTGGGGAGATACATTCCAAACCTTTCAACAGTGGGGCAGCCGCTCCATGAGCTGTTAAAAATGAGTGGACTTGAGGTCATGCAAAGCATACAGCGTTTGAAAACATAAAGAAGCTGTTGCACCAGTTTTAGCTTATTATGATGTCGCCAGACCCACTGCAGTGTCAGCGGATGCCAGCAGTTATGGACTGGGGGCTTTGCTACTGCAACTCCACGGGCAGCAGTGGAAACCCGTGGCATATTGCTCCAGATGACTCTCAGATGCTGAAACACGCTATGCCCAGATAGAAAAGGAGTGTCTGGCTGGGGTGTGGGCGTGTGAGAAGTTTGACAGATACCTGAACGGTTCAGGTTAGTTACAGATCACAAACCGCTAGTGCCTCTCATCAACAGTCAGCTTGGAAAATGTCCCTATCAGATGTCAGCGTTTACTCATGAGGCTCATGAGATTCAGCCCAGTGGCAGAGTATGCACCAGGAAAGACTGTTGTTGTAGCAGATACACTGTCACGCAGCCCACTGACATGCAGTATGGATGAGACCTGACCCATGAACTGACACTTCCAATTCTGTACTGTCTGTGACCCCATTGGAACAGCAGTGTGAGGAGTTTGTACACATTCCAGGTTGAGGTACCTTGGTGTGCACACAAATAAATGATCAGTAAGTGTATGCTATATTGAACATGCCTGTGAAACCAACAGTAACAATGAAATGCATAAACACTATGCAAGATTTCACAGCATTTCATTATACTGGTACAAACAACAAAAGGTAATTACTCCAATCATCGGTCATGGCCTTGGGCTCAAACATAAAAATGTGAGCAGTTTTATATTTCTATTTGTAAGATTAGGAACTTCTTTCTTGAAATGTACTTTTGCAGATACAAGCTTCATTTTGTGATAATGCTGAGGAGAAAACAAAGAAAACATACATAAACAAAGAGTAATATTGTATGGAAGGCATTGTTGATCCAGCCACTATGTTATTACTGGTCTGGCTCTCTCCTGCCATCCTGCTGATCTGTGGTGTGGTATGAACCAGAAAAAGTGGGCCTGATTCATTAAAAAGAAATGCGCCACCGTTACACTGTGGCGGAAACAGATATCGTCGGAAACAGATATCGTATTTATCCGTCCGATCAAGCTACGTTGAGATGACATGTTATTCAGAGAGCGGTGTGTACCAAAGGTGCGCTGGCGTATCGCAGGTGTATGTCATACTGAATGCAGCCGGTGCAAAGTGATCGGAAAAGCACCCGACAACCTCATTTGCATTGATCCACGCCCAATTTCATACCATAAAAGGTCTCAAACATGACTCAGCAGTTTGTGAGATCAGCTGGCACCATGGCGGCGAGAATTAAGAAACGCAACTACAGCGCTGTAGAAATAGAAGTACTTTTGGACGGCGTAGAACACCACAAAAATATTATTTGCTGAGGGCGGTGGAGAGGGTCGCGTCCGTCGTGGAGGAGGGTGTGAGGGCGGTGCAGAGGGGTGTGGGGATTCTGGACAGGATTGCCACAGCCCTCGAGTCCATAGCCACTGCCAGGAGAAATTAATAATTGAATAAATTAAACTATAATCAAATGTTGAATTTGCTTCATGTGTCTACTTCTTCAAGGTTATTATAGTTAAACTAACGAAGTAACAAACTGAAGGGGGAAACTAATTACAACGAAAACAAAATGGATACGAAACTGTATATTGTGTAACAATTTCCATGTTATCAAGAAACAAACTGGCTATATCAAATCCGTTAAACTATTTAAAACTAACTGAATTAGAGACGAAAAAACGTAAACTAAAATGATAAATTAAATTAAACTATATTCATCCTTACTTCAAAAACGAGCGATCAGTTGTTGGCGCAGGGCCAGTCCTGGCATGTTTGCCTCTGCGCCAATGGGTGGGTCCACTGGCATGTCTGCAGGTGGGGGCAGTACAGGTGCTCCCTCTGGAAGGGGCACACCGTTCACTTCTGCGATATTGTGCAGCACGCAGCAGGCCATGGTGATTTTGCAAACCTATATAGATGGGAACAAATTATTAGACTGAACAAAACCTGTTCTGTTATAGCATGCCTTAATCCGTTTTCAGCTCATGATGGTTTACTGTGTGTGTGTGTGTGTGTGTGTGTGTGTGTGTTTGCGTGTGTTTTATTTATTTAAATACCTTATCGGGCTTGTAGAGGAGCGTCCCTCCTGCCGTGTCCAGGCATAGCCAACGGCCTTTCAGCCTCCCGATGGCGCGCTCCACCACTGACCGCGTTCTGACATGGCTGTCGTTATATGCCCTTTCTTGTGGGGTAATCGGCGAGAAAAGTGGCATCATCAGCCATGTTGCCACGGCATATCCTTTATCACCTGCATAGAGAATGAGATAGATATGGTTAGCCATATAGGCCTACAATCCAGTCAATTTAATTTCCATGAGCCAAGTGAGGGGGAATGGCACTAAATATATATACAATTGGAAAAACACTCACCAATGAGCCATGCATCTCCAGCAGCCCCCTGTGCGAGACGCATGCCAACACTGCTATTTTGCAGGATGAATGAGTCGTGGCTGCCGCCCCCCCAACGGGCAACCGCATTTAAAAAAAACATGTTGGCGTCACAAATTAACTGTACATTAATTGAGTGGTACCCTTTCCTATTTAAAAACGGGAATGGATCCTTGGGCGCCCTGATGCGCACATGGGTGCAATCAATCGCCCCGATTATGTTGGGGAATCCTGCGGTGGAATGGAAGTCCAGTTTTATTGTTCGCTGTTGTTCAGCTGTGAATGGGAATGAAATGTAGCGGGGAACCATACGGAGGATGCCGTCCAGCACTTTGGGGAGCGTGCGGCTGAGGGATGGCTGGGATATGCCGGACCGATCGGCCACCAAACGTTGGAAGGATCCGGTGGCCAGGAATCCCAATGTGCAGAACACCTGCACGTGTGCAGGGATGGGATGTGACCTATAATAATAATAATAATAATAATAATAATTAATAATGGTAACAGGCTTCATTTATTTTATATGCATTGTAAACAAATAACTGCTGCAGGCATGGTCTAAATCTGGGCAAAAATAATCCAATTGAAACCATTTTTCTAAACATTTTAATTCGAACCTGTTTGTTTGTCTGGTCAGCTCTGGCTCCAGGGCATCACAGAGCTCGACCAAGCAGTGCCTTGGTAGACGGAACCGGCACCGTAGCCACTCGTCGTCCTCTTCAAAGAAATTGGCCCGGTCCCGGAATACCCTCTCTCTCCTCATTGCACGGTTCGCCAAATAATCAAGCAGCAATAAATCAGCCATTATTCTTTCTTCGTATTAGCTTCTTCTCTTCACACCGGTTTGACGCTGCTCCCCGGGGTTCTTATATAGTGCCATTGATCACTTAGAACAAGCTGGTCCTGATTAGCGCACATTTTTTATTTATTTATTTATTTATTTTGAGAGAGGCTTCTGAGAGTGAGCATGCTAGAAATATCCTAATAAATAATTAAAAAGTTGTTAAGCTTGCATGCAGGGGCAGTTTCTGTATTACTCTAGGCTAACTTGCCTATAGATGCATGCATATAGGCATACAAGTGCACTCCTTTTATATATATATAGGCTATCATTTTTTTAATGTGCTGATCGACCAATATGTTGGGGACACATGCTTACATATTTTATCTGAGATTTGGGAACAATTTATTGATTCAGCATGAAGACTAAAGCCTTCTGAATAAATCTATCCGCAAGTGTATGCTTCCGCATTTGTCTCCGCCACCTAAAGACGTCCCGTGGGATTTGACGGAGTTTCCGACCAACGTACGTGAGCGTCAAGTTCACGGCCATTTCCATGAATTCCAAATTAATGTGGGAAATCCACGTAAATGCCTTTCCGCTAGCTTCACGTCATTATATCAGCGTAAACGCGTTGAAGAATCAGGCCCAATGACTGTAGTAACTGGCTCTGAACTATATGCCGCGGTTTACCGAATTTCGGTAATACAGCCAAACTCTGACAGCTCCAGACATGGCTAAGCCAGTTGTGTTTGAAGGCCCGCCTGAGCAATTATTTCTGAATGGCTTCTGAATATCAGTTAGAATTAATCTGCAAACATGAATATATCACGGAAGTCCAGGGACCGCAGATTTTTAAATTGGTGAGGAGGATGTTTGGTGCTGCTCAATTGCTTGCATTTTACATTAGCCCGTCAAAAAAAAAACAGACATGCAGAGAGAGAGACAGAGAGAGAGAGATTGACAGATCTGGTAGGATTTCAAATGGGTGTCTTCCAAGAGATAAACATTTCATTTAAAAAATCAGTCATCAGGAGCATGTTGTTTGCCTCAACCAATGCTGCTGTCTCCTTGAAGTCAGGGTGCATCATCAGCATCTTCCTCCACCTCACAGCTGTAATCATCCTGACCTGCAGTACACAAAACAGTCACGTATGTGACACATCTAGTAGAGAATGACAATATAGAGAGACGTCTAGAGAGAGGACATCAAATGATGAGGCCAAACACCAATCAAGCAAATGTTTGGTCGTTTTTCTTTGGTTTTTTGGGCCACCACAATGCTTTTCCAATGGGAGTCACATGGTTTGACCAAACATTTGTGTTTGATTGCTGATTTCTGATTGCTGGTGGTGTTCTGCCCCTCCCTGGTGTTTGATACGTGTGAATGAGGCGGGACCGTACCTATGTTCCCTCAGCCCTATGTTCCCTCGGGTCCGCGTCAATATGCCGACGGTCCGATCGACAACCTACCTCAAACCCTCACCCTTGTGAATGAGGCCTCACTGATACATCTTGATCACATGACTCCAGAGAGATTATGTTTTGGTCAAAATCCGTGGGATTCTGAAGCCAATCCTACAGGACATCTGGAAGACATCATTTTGAGATTGATATCTCGATAAGAAGAAGACTGTTTTCCTCGACCACACGGCAAAACAGTCTGGGACCTCAGATTAGAGTAAGACTAACTTCTAACTGGTCTTTATAAGTTGCAGAGCGCAACGTCTGTGGGTAAGATGGTAGCGTGGCCTGATTGCACTAGATGACACCTCATTTGAAGCCCAACGCGTGTCGATTGGAGGATTCAAGATAGTGATGAATCACAAGTGCACTGCCCCTTTGTGCTGTATTGTGCAGGGCGGAAGATATAGAGCTTAAAGTCTACAATGGAATTGTAGACATACTGTATTGTAGGCCTCCAGATGATTGTTTCCAGTTTAACCCATTTTGGGGCGGGAACCCCTTTTGGTGTTCTAAACATTATGTTATAATTTAGCTATTGAAGAATAGCAGATCTACAAGCTCATAGCGCGCTACGAGCTTGTAGGTCTGCTATTTTCTTTAAATCATGAAAATGTGCCTTAAATCTTTGAATATATATTCTTTCAGTGTTTCAGTTTTTAACTCAAATCTTTGCTTCTGGAGGGTCCCTGGAACAACATATGACATGAAAAAAAAAGAAATCGACGTCATGCCTAAATGGGTTAAGATAGCAGACTTACCTCACGGATGACGTGAGACAACAGGTCCTGCAGCGTGTCCAGAACCTTCTTCCTCACCTCACCCGGGAACCGGAACAGCTCACAGATGCTTATAGGCATAAGACAACAGCAGAATCAATTACATGTACCTGATATCTAGAATAATGATAGTTAACTATACAGTGCACACTGTTTATTCAAACTGGCAGCTGTACTGAACTTGCAATGTAGCCTTAATACTCAGTCAGGTGTAGCACTCTGTGGCCTTTAGACTTACTCATGTGAAATGTAAGTGTATTTCAGTGTTTTGTAATTTTTTTCAGAAATAAATGATTTACACACACACACACACACACACACACATACACCACTGGGTACAATTGGTTAACAATATTTAGTATTACTGAACGAACTTAATTCCTGTGGGTTTCAGAAAACCTAGTTTCTGTAGTTACAACAAAAACCTATAGTCTCACTCTCAACAGATGGTATAGTTTCAGAGGTCATTTTCAGAACTTGTGTGTGATGTGGGTGTTTGTTTTTTGTTCGTTTTTTTTGTCAATTACAAGACACAACACAACAGTACAAGACATCAAATGACAGAAAAGAAAGATGTGGGTGGTTGTGGTTGTTGACGGGCGTGAGACTCACACTTGTATATAGGATTGGAGCTTCCCGAATCCCGATGCATTCTTCTTCAGCCCACTCAGGCAGAGCTCCAACATTCCCTCACAGAACTGGCAACTTGAGAGAACAGAATGTAAAGTTGGGCTCTGTGCATGGGTAAATTGTACATCCCTGCATGGTCTAGGATTCGTAGCTACAATACTAACTGCTCTTGAGTGTCCAAGTCCAAGTCCAGGTAGCCGGAAGACAGCGTTGTTTGCAGCATCTTCAGGAAACCAATGGTCACTCTACAGAGTTGGGAGGAAAACAAAATCAGTACAGTGGAGGAGGTCGATGTCTGCTGCTATGGTGTTGCATGTATAGTGAAGGGTGGTAATTCACCATTTGGAAAGTAACTACGTAATTTACTTTATATAATATTACTCTAATAAAGCCATTCAAATTTGCACACTTGGTAAAATAGTTCCTTACAAGTGCATTTCAAGCTAGCTTGTCAGGCTCTTAAAAGTCACAGTGAGTGTCAGAACTCCAACATGTAAACAAACACACAACATCAAAGGAATGGTAGAGCAGGGGTGCCCAAAAGGTTACATCACAAAGCCTGTGGCGGTTTTGTGCAGGCCATGAATAAATATATAATTTAAATATATAACTCACTAAGGTGACTTGATTGACATAGAAAAGGGCCTGTCAGTACAAATCAGAATTGCAATATTTGGTTTTCAAGAATGTTGCGCACAAACATAAGTAGCATTACAGTTACATACAAAGAAAAGCTTGAAAAGTAGCTCTCAAATCAAAAAAGTTTGGGCACCCCTGTGGTAGAGGTTTATGCAAACCAGGTGGCCAATGAGCAATGTAGGCTACAGTAGTAATGCTGGTATGGTCTTATAAACAGCCCTTTAGCCATGATATAATCACAATACATCACTGCCTCTTATGTATTATTATTATGCATCTAGTGTCCATATGTTGACACACATATAACAAAAATCACACGTCGTGTGAAGTGAGGGGCGCTAATATATTAAAGTCTAACTCATGTTGCTATGATTAGGTGAAGTAATGGTGATGTAAAACAAACTCTCTTTATTGTTAATGGGATGTGTTGGGATGGGTTTGTGTTAGGGACAAAACAAACATTAATTTATCTTCATTGTCAATGGCATTTTTAAAACAAACTAAAAACAAACCTCTCTTAATTTTCAATGGCAAAAACAAACATTGAACTAAAAACAAACCTCTCTTCATTGTCAATGGCGTTTTTAAAACAAACATTGAACTAAAAACAAACATTAAACCCAGGAGTAGTACAGCTCACAAAGATACAGCTTATGAGTGAGCGACTAGTGAGTGTGTGTGTGCGTGCATGGACCTGTCATTCCAAATGTGGTCTCTAAAGATGCTTAACAACGTCCGCCCCATGGCTAGCATGGATAACTGTCCATGAGCATAACAGTCAATCAGATGGGGCAACAGCAGCTCAGCAACCTAGAGGTTAGAGAAACAGATCGACTCCCTGGAACATTCATCGGTTTCATACATGCCCATGAAGGGACCTTAGAGTATATATGAGACGGCACCCAGAGCAAACCCTGAGGCGAAATGGACATAGTGGCCGAATTTGGTATTGCAGCGTGGACCCAAACACATTACTATGCCGTTGACTATCATTGTGCACGTTCACGACGGCAGCACGCTCGTGTGCGTTCGTGCGCGTTCATGTGTTTGGGGCAAATCCATCCCAGAATGCACAGAAGGAGGAGTGAAATCGCCTCATGCGCTTTTGAGCAACTTAATGCAAGTGGATGGAAGGAGAACTTGGATGCCATCTCTATTCATATATACTCTAAGGAAGGGACACAGTCACACATTAATTACGACACTGTGTAATTGGAATTAAAGCTGCTTAATGAAAAACTCGAGACATTGCACTCAAACAGCACAGCAACCTGACATGGAATCAGGATCCGGTCACTCAAACTCAGGAATTGAAACACATCTGGAACAGACGACTAAAGTTGCAGTTGGGAATCAGGAATCAACAGGATTCTTTTCTGACATCTTGTATATTAAAATTGGCTTAAGGGATGGGCTGGCGGACCGCGTCGTCACACTCATGTCCCAACGACTCAATGCAGCGATGTCCAAATATGGAGTGTTGTCTAACCTAAACGTTGCCTCATGGCATCGGGTGCAAACGCAGATCACCTCCATACATGGGTAGTTGAGCACAATTTAGAAATAGGCCATATATATATATATATATATATAGACTAGCCGACTGTAGCAAGTTTCGTGTTAGTCAGACTCATGGTGTAGGAGTTACATACTGAATTACAGTATAGCACTCCGATCAGGCTAAGTAATCCTAAAGTAACCCAATACGCCTTTTAATTATTTTAAGATGTTACGTATCTACCGTTACCATCTCATAGGAATTTTGCAAAACTATGGCAGGGAAATGGTGTGCACAAAAACCACAGCATTTCTTCCCTTCAGGCTTGAACCTCTAAATAACATTTGCCGCTAAAAGGAGTAAGGGAGCCTCACACAGGGAAAATGCCCAGAACTCTTGTCGGTGGGGAATATGAGGGACTGCATGTTCTATGCTGTAGAGGAGGCCCAGAAACACTGTGCCAGCAATGTCTCCGCAGCATCCCGCTGTCTGCTTGGCCAGGCGGTACATCATACGCTGCAACCTGCATATTAAAGTACGGGATGAATAAATATGAATGAAAAACTTTATTCTGAACATAACAAGTCAAAAAATTAAAAAAATAAGTGCAATATAGAAAACAAAAATAATATTCCCAAAGTATAAACGACAAGAAAAAAAAACAAGCCACACTGGCCGCAAGTATAATTATTATCTTCTCCTCTTTTTTTTAAACTTTTGTATGTTCAGAAGGGAGGAGGTTGAAGTAAAAAACGTATATAAACCTACCCCTTTAGCGCTTAATTTCAGCGTCATCGCTTGACGTCATCTCATAACTACCAACATGTTATAAACATTCACAACAGAGAAACCAAGTACATTAAATAATGTAATAGTGTAAGTCATTGTATTTGCTCTATAATGTATTCTATTCTATATATGATATTATGATCAATAAAAAATAATTAATATATTTCATATAATACATACTTATGGTATATTATATATATATAAACAATCAATTAAGTACAATTATCTAAATGATAAGTCTGTGTCTTGTAACTCTTCCTCTCTATACCTCTTAATAATGTATTCTTTATATATTTTTTTTAACTGGTTCACACTTGGGCATTGCTTGAGTTCCACATGCAAACTGTTCCATAGTTTTACTCCACAGATTGAAATACAAAATTATTTTAGTGTTGTCCGAGCCACTCTGGTTTTTAAATTTAGTTCCCCCCCTTAAATTATAGCCCCCCTCTCTATCAGAGAACATCCCCTGAATATTTCCAGGTAGTTGATTATTCCTTACTTTGTACATTATCAGGGCAGTTTTAGTTTCTATTATATCCATGAATTTTAAAAGATATGAGTTTAAAAAGAATATATTAGTGTGATCTCTATATCCCGCATTATGTATAATTATTATAGCTCGTTTTTGAAGTATAGTTATTGCATTAAGTGAAGTTTTATAAGTATTCCCCCAAACCTCAGTACAGTAGTTTAGGAATGGCAAAACCAGGGAACAGTATAGCATACGTAGTGACTTATAGTTCAAAAGGTGCTTTGCTTTATTTAAAACTGAAATACTTCTAGATAATTTATTATATATATACTTAAGACTTCTAGTTAATTCTATCATCAATTATTACACCAAGAAATTTGTTTTCAGAAACTCTCAATTTCAACACCATCTACCTGTATATTAACTTGATTATCTATTTTGTAATTACTGAATATCATTAGTTTAGTTTTAGCCAGATTTAGTGACAATTTATTTTTTAGCAAACCACCTTTTTAACTTGCATAAGTGACCAGTTCCAATTGCTCGTGTAGATTTTTTCCGGAGCAAAAAATATTAGTGTCATCTGCGAAAACTACCATTTTCAATATATTAGATACATCACACATATCATTTATATACATAATAAACAGTTTAGGACCCAATACCGACCCCTGGGGGACTCCACAAGCAATGCTCAAGCATGAAGAGACAGCCTCACCCAACTTCACAAATTCACTTCGCACCCAATTTAATACTCTTCCTCTAATACCATATCTTTCCAATGTATTAATTAATATGTCATGATTAATAGTGTCAACTGCTTTTTTAAGGTCTATAAATACCCCAGCTACATATGTATAATTATCTATGGAATTAGTGATCTCCTCAATCGAGTCCATTAATGCCATCGCTGTCGATCTGTTTGCTCTAAATCCGTATTGACTGTCACTGAGTAGACTGTGTTTAGTAATGAAAGAATCTAATCTGTTGTTGAACAGTTGTTTTTCTAAAATTTTGGAGAATTTTGGAAGTAATGATACAGGTCTGTAATTTGTGAAGTTGTGACTGTCTCCAGATTTAAACAGTGGTATGACTTTAGCTATTTTCATTCCGTTTGGAAATTTACCAGTTTGAAATGATAAATTGCAGATGTATGTTAATGGTTTAGAAATCCCTCCAATTATCATATTTACTAGTTTCATATCTATATCATTACAGTCAGTGGACATTTTATTACTACAGTTATCAACAATGTCTATGATTTCTCTCTCCTCTATTGCTGTAAGAAACATAGAGCAGGGATTCCTTTCTATTACATTATCAGTGTATTCATCAGATGTCTCAGGATCAGAAATATTTTCAGACAATTTTGGTCCTACATTTACAAAGAAATTATTAAAACTATTAACTACCTCCTCCATATTGTAATTATTAGTGCCCTTATCAGAAAAATACTACGGATACTTTACATTCCCAGAGTCATTTCTAATAATACTATTTAGTATATTCCATATTCCTTTAATATTATTTTTATTGTTATCTAATAGTTTGCTATAATAATATTTCCTGCTTCCCCTTATAATATTTGTTAATTTATTTTGATATGTTTTATATTTATCTTCTGCCTCTTTAGTTCTTCTTTTAATACATTCTCTATACAAAGTGTTTTTATTTTTGCATGCATTTTGTAATCCTTTAGTAATCCACGGTTGGTCAATATAATTTTGTTTTCTGTTATACTGTTTAAGTGGACAATTTTTATCAAATAATACAATTGTACGTTTTACTACCCAGTCACACACTCTATGCAACTAAAATAGTCTTCCTTGCACTGGATATACTTTGGCATCAGACCGTAGGATACAACTCGACATAACAGTGTCTTTTATATGGTTTATTATTGAGCTGCCATTTACACCAACACACTCATACCAACTACACACTGAACAACGTCAGTCAAAATCACTCGACATCAGTCATAATCAGGTTATAAACCTAAAGAAGGAAACACAAACAAATAGAACAACAATTACTACCATGCAATATCTCTAATAATAACTGTATATTGAATGAAAATGGTATGTTTGTCGCACAAAGTATGTATGAATTCTTACCGGCTGTCACTCGCGATGCTCAAAGATAGAATGCTAACAAAATACACACAACGGACACACATCTCCTGTCGCACATGCGCAGTAGACTATCCAACAGGTCACGCATGCGCAGTGGACTATCTGACGGTAAACAATACTATAATATAACCCCAAACGTCCGCTAAACACACACGGAAAAATACAGAAACCCCCCAACTACTTTAAAGACACCCCAGCCTATGTAAATAAAACCCCACCTTACTGGAATCTCTGAAGTAAAAACATGCACGTAAGTTGCTGAAAGTGAAAGTGCGTCACATCATGCCCTGACTCAAATGTCCACCAGATGGCACTGACCACACATACATACACGTATAGAATATAATGCAACATATAAAGCTATAATTCCCACAACAATGAATATCTTTAAGAAGTTATTATATGCACTATCAATATAATTTTCTGTATATATAGATTCCCAATCTTGTGCATTTAGATCATTCTTAAGTGCATTGATGGCATCATCCGTTCTTACTCTTCTAAATTGGAGTTTGCAGTCTGACCTATTCCTTTTGAAATTACAGTCATAGACGGTAAAGACAGGTAGATGATCACTTATATCATTAATTAATAATCCGCTCATTGTTTTGTTATCTATATCATTAGTGAATATATTATCTATTAGCGTAGCACTATGGGGCGTGATCCTGCTGGCAGGGACAAATTAGCCATAGGGCCAGTTGGGCCGCGGCCCAGGGGCCCTTGGCTCCCAGGGGCCCTTCGCGGGAAACTGGACCGCGTCGCGCAGTACTGGGTTTGAGGCACTGACAAGGGCCCCTGGAGCCCGGCCTCTAACACCCCCCAGAATGGAGGTCCCCTACTGGGGACCCCTTAAAGTGGGCCCTTTGAGGACCAATTTCAAATGTGTGTGGGCCCCTCCTCTGCTCTGTATTCTCCCTCGGTCTGAGCCTCAAACGCAGCGCAGGCTCCTGGGGGCTGGGGCCCTACAGGCTGGGCGTCAAAGTGGGCCCTTTGAGGACCACTGCTCCACCGTACTGTGAAGCAGTGGTCCTCAAGGGGCCCACTTTGAGAGGTCCCATTGAGGAGGGGCCACAGGGGAGCCTGAAACGCAGCGCAGGATCCTGGGGGCTGGGGCCCTACAGGCTGGGCGTCAAAGTGGGCCCTTTGCAGACCACTGCTCCACCATACTGTGAAGCTGTGGTCCAAAGTGGGGCCCACTTTGGAGGTCCCATTGAAGAGGGGCCTCAGGCCGCCGGGGGCCTTGAAGGCTGTAAGTTAATGGGAGTCACTCCCACCCCGTCCCTGACCACCAGGAGTTATAGGTATATCCTGAAGCTATAAAGACTAGAAATATAATGGATTATTATGTTGATTACTTGTTTCAGGCAGATTTGCAAATATTAATATGTTGTTGCCTCAAAATGCTCAAATATATTATGAATAATTAAATATTGTGATTTTTTTTGTGCAGCACCAAAAACTTTATAGGCTATCATCACTTATTACTTTAAATAAATGTTGTCATAATTGTTGAGAAAATTACATATTTTGTATTTGTATTTTGTTACCCTTATTGGCCTTGGACCTTAGTGAAATGAATAAAATTATCAACAGAGAAATTTCGTCAAAATTCTGCTAAATATGACATAAATTAAACGCCATTGACATTGAAGGGAAAATGTATGTCATATGTAAACGAGCAAATCAGCTAATCAATCACAGGCAACAGGCATTCTGATTGGCCAGTATGAGATGATATCTGATGTATGATGACAAGAGCGCCCCTCACTTAACATGGGTGTGATTTTTCTTTAATGAAGTGATATGAGGTAGGGGTGGAAATAATATGTCAAAATATTATATCACTATCTTTTCAGCAATTATCACAAAATAGTGATATTCATCATATCATTGTTATGTTTGTTTTCATATAATATATATAATCAATTTGTTTTATGCTAATACTTTGTAGATAGATCGATAGTAGCTCTGTTCCATTCCATACCTCTAATACGTGCAACACATTAGAGCTATGGACCAGAGCTAGATAGATAATATGTTGCTCATGGATGGATAGACAGGCTATCCGTTTTTATCCTGCTATCATGTTAGTGTGACATTCAGACAGTGCAGAGGCTGCTCGATGGTGAATTAGTATTGTAACATTCTCCTTGGCTTTGACTGTGACTGACTGACTGATATTAATACGGTAATCCAGCCAGTTCGGTCATTCGCATTATCATTTACGCTGGGCACACGCTTTTGTAAGCAAACGCTAAACAAGGGTTGTTTTTGATAAACATCAATCCGTCCACTCCATGTGTGTGCGCGCGCGTGCGTGCACGGCTGCACGCTGTTTCACCCGCGTTTGGTTAAAAGTAAGATACGTTTAAACTTTGAACATTACAAACAAACTTTGCAAGCAATTCCTTCTGAATCTGTGCTATCATGCTAATGCTATGCTGCATGCCTTATCGCGCACCGGCGCACGGTCGCGCACTGTATTTTGTGTTCTCATCTGTGCGCTGTGCAAATTGCTAATAAAAACCTGATAAATGTTGCGCAGGGGGGCCCTCAAAAATGATCGGCCCAGGGGCCCTTGAGAGGCTAATCCGTCCCTGCCTGCTGGGTCTGGTAATGTTTGGATGTAAACCTAGACTGTACATGGTATTAATAAATTCCTCAGTCATTCTGTGATTGTTTGATTTCAAAAGGTCAATATTAGTATCACCAGCTATAAATAGTACTTTTTGATTATTTAATGTATACATCTCTTCAATCCAGTCCTTAAAAACCTCAATACTAGTATCTGGTGCTCTATAAATACAACTAATTAATACATTTTTACTATTTTCTACAATTATTTCGACTGTTAAACATTCTACTGAGTTATCAATCACAGTTGTCATATTTTCTACCACCTTGTAGTTCAAGTTACTGTCCACATACACAGATACCCCTCCTCCACCTTTAGTATTTCTTTCTATATGATTAAATTCATAACCCGCCAACTCGAAATCCACACCTTTATCAGAATCAATCCACGTTTCTGATATGGTAATTATATTAAACGGTTGTATAAAGTGACTTAAGTATTGTTTGATTTTTGTGAAGTTAGCATACATGCTTCTGCTGTTGAAGTGGATTATTGATAGCTGCCCATCAGCCTTGATTGACTGGTTGTATTGTTCATCAGTGTAATTGTAGCAATTGTCATTGATGTTAGAAAATAAATGATTGTCCGGGTCTATGTCATTTTCTATGTCCAGTAGCTTATGGTCAGTATATTCACATGTTTTAAGTTCCATCGTGTCATGGTCCATAATCATTTTCGTTAATTGTACATTGTCTCTAGTGTTAGTTGAATGAGTTATTTGTGTGTGTCATGGCTGAAAGTTTGTTAAGTCACGTTTGGTGTGTTTAGATTACCCTTGCTCGACCATGAAAACCACTATAACTCTTCCAGCTCCTCCATGTTGCGTATGCATTGTACCTTTGCCTCCTCCGCTTCTCCGTTCAGTTTGATGAATACTTTGCAGTTTGTGGTCCACGTAGCTTGTATCTTCCCCTGTTTCTTCATGTTTCGGGCTTTCTTGTTGATGTCCGTGTTGCGTTTGGTGAGATGTTCATTGAGAAAAACGTCGGATCCCATCAGCTTCTTTCGTTGTTTCATAAGTGCAATTTTTCGCTTGCGATTGACAAATCTCATGATGATGGCTGTTGGCATTGTTTTCCCCTGCACATTTCTCCTTGGAAGCGTGTGACAGGCTTCAATGTCGTTGCAATCCATGTCGATCTCATGCTCGTGAAAGAAATCTGCTAACTGTTGCTCCACCGAGATGATATCCTGTTCGCTGGGCTCTCCCCCGTTAGCAGTCGCCGCTGCCACCGCCACGGCATAGGACCTAGGTTTAATTTTGATCCCGGTGACAATAACGTCGTTCATCCTGCTATATTGTTCGAGATCCGAGACTCGGTTCTCCAGGTAGTCCATTCTCTGGTCCTTCTCCGTGTTCTGTTGCTTAAGCTGCTTTACCTCCCGCACCAGGTCTAGGATGGTTTGCTGTTGCTGTTTGATGGTAGAGATCTCCTCCGCCAAAAACTCCAATGTCGTTTTAATTTCCTCGCCATCCTAGGCGGCATTGTCGTATCGTTTGATAACTTTAAATTGAAAGTTTAGAGTAGCAGTTGAGAAGATTGTTTGCAGTGAATAGCGTTCGCTCACTGACAGCTGTCAAACCGGCGTCTGACGTCACCGGTCACACTCAGCCACTCCTTCCTCACTCTGACACCACTCTGACATTCATCAATATCACATATGAAGAGTTCCAAGGAACGAAGGAAAGAGTCTATTCACTAGACCACACCTTCGCTCAAGATTAAAACTTTATTGAAACAGAATGAGATGAATGCGGAATGTAGTGAGGAACCCACGGTAGGGCGGTTGGGGTGGAGGAGGATGGCGAATTTGAAGAATAGTGAAAATAGCCGATCTACAAGTGCAGTACTCACAACCCATGTTTGGTCTGTCGTGGAGCAGAACAAACAACTTTGCAGGTGTATTTATGCTGTGGTGATTGCACCGGGAATTGGCCGGGTGATAATGAAAGGCAGGTGAGTTTGATAAGGAGGATAATGAGGGAGGAGTGGTTATAAGGTCAAGCGGAAGGAGGTCTCTTCGGTAACATGTCATTAGTCAGAAGGTTCATTGTTCCGAAATTACTATCCCTATCTCTAACCCTAACCTAAACCTAACCGCAAGCACGGGAGCAAACCTAAACCTAACCGCAAGCACGGGAGCAGTGCATGTTCGGACTAACGGGACTTCGAATCTATGGGCAGTTCCCGTCTTTAAATATTAAAAAAAAAAATCCGGACTCCCTGAGGCAATAAAGAACTTTTCAGAGATGTTCAACACTACTTTTATTATGGTGCACGGCTTGTGTTTTAACATGCAAAGCTTGAACGTGTGACACATGATTGAAAAAGAAGCCAGTTTAATTGAAAAAAAAGCTTACTCACAGGTTTGGGGAGAGCAGCTCTGGAGCATTGCTGACCACCAACAGACAGGGAGGGAGAGTTAAGCGTTATTCATAGTTTGGATTTTCGGTGGTGAGGTGACCACCGAACTACAATATGATGTCACGAGCCGCCACCGCAAACCACCGCCACCGCCCCAGCCCTTCTCTCTGTTTTTACTCGCCACCGCTCAAACGTTATTTCAGCTCCGGTGGCCACGTCACCACCGGAGCGGTGGTCACCTCACTACCGAAAATCCAGACTATGAATGAGGCTGTTTCAGTGCCCTAGACGTAATCCCGTAACCAATTTAACTATGCACTGGTAGCCAAAGACGTGATCCCGAAATTAATCACTTTTAATTGGATTTCAATAGACGGGACTGTTGCGCAACTTGTGACTGCGACTTTAACTCGCATATATGGTAGGAACACTCTGAAATCATGTGCTAAAAAAAAACAACCCCAAATGGTTGCTTTTCTGCCGCCCCCTTGTCGTTGGTGGTAGGAAAAGCACCAAGACGAAAGACAGGTTGGTTTGTGAGAGCGAGCGAGAGAGACAGACGAGTGAGTGAGTGACTCAGAGTGAGGCTTTCTGTTCCCTCTCGCAACAGGCTGATTTCGTGTGTGTGTGTGTGTGTGTGTGAACGAAGAGAATCATACTAGCGATAACATAAACGGGGCAAGTGTTCTTGTCACGTAAGACGTAGGCCTAACTAGCAAGCTCGTAAGACGTAACAAGAACACTTGCCCCGTTTCTGTTATCGCTAGTATGATTCTCTTCGCACACCCCGTGTGTGTGTGTGTGTGTGTGTGCTCAGTTTCAGTTACATATCAATCAAATGAGTCGCTCGTATATTATCACAAGCTGCCGTATGCAAAGCAACACCCGACGTATAGAGCTTGCCTCCCGTCCCCTTCAATCTTAGCTCAAAGTTTAGCCAAAAGAGATGTCAGTGGGTGGAAAGAGAGACCCACGCAAATGATATTGTAAACGGGAGATTACGCCGTGTGATAAATGTAAATCCACTGTAGGCGACTGGCCGATTACAGTTTATGTCTTGTAAGAATGATGCCAGCGAAAAAAGAAACGCATGCTGCTCCCCGTCCTCCCTCTCTCTCTCTCTCACACACACACACACACTTTCCCAAACATAGAAGATCCCCCCCCCTCGTGTGCGTGTGTGTGTGCTTTGGCAATGTAAACGTATGTTTTCTCATGCCAATAAAGCCCTTTGAATTGAATTGTGTGTGTGGGGGGTAAATTGAAACGAAACAAAACTACAACCTAAATTTGATAGAGGGCTGTGTACAGGCTGTGTACGACACTAGCTCTATGATTGAGACCTCAAGCAGAAACAACACAAGAAACCTTCCCGTCAAACATCGATGTGTGTGTGCGACGGTGTGCGTAGCTCACCTCACGACCACCATGAACTAGTGAAGAAAAGTATATAATTCCAATCGGACATTGACTCACTCCCAGTCCCAACAACCCCGAGAGTACTCGACACGCGTTGCCCGTGCATGAGCGCGCGCGTGCATGCGTGTGCACGTGCGCGAGCGTGCATGCGTGCGTGTGCTGCCACTTTGCAACCAGCATGCAGCGCCAGCTGGTGCCACAGGGTGGTGCACCAACTCTGTCAAAACGATATTTTTATCCAGGGCCAGATTGGGTACTTGGGTACCCCTGGCCTGGAGCCAGGGGGCCCCTGTATAAACAGGGGACCCCGTTTTTTTTCCTAGCTTCCGGTTTTTTTCCTAGCTTTAAATATTTTTTCATTTTTTCATTTTTTCAGTAAAAAAAATATTTTTTTTTTCTTTTTTTTTTTTCTTCTTTTTCTTCTTTTTTTTTGAGAACAAGTACTGTGTGATATCACTGAAATCAAAAATAAAAGTCTTTAGTGAGAATTCTGAGTGAGAAAGTACCTCACACTAAAATGCAGTTTTCTCAGCTTCCAGTTTCCAAGATGGCTGTTTTTATAAAACCAAGCTTCATTCAAAGGTCAATAACTTCAGAACGGTGAAAGCAAACGACTCACTTATTTTTTCTGGGCAAAGTAGAGTAGTAGATCTTTCATTTGAGATATGTGACATCATATTTTGGTATAGCACAACATATTCTGTGGGTCTTCAAAGATTTCTATATTGTATGAAAAAACTGGCACCTGTGACAAAGATGGCTGACTGACTGTGGCACTGAAGGAGTTTAAGGGGCATCCAGGTGGGTCTGCAGACAGAGGCAGAACCATGAATACGCATGTTGCACCACCGATCTGGCCAATTAGAGCGTCGCAGTCCCTTTCATGAATAATTCCCAATGCATTTTTCCCATAGACATTTCAAAAAGTATTTATTTAAAGACCTTTTAACACATCAAATGCGCTTTGTATATCTCGATCATGGCATGCGAGAAGCTTATCTATACGTTTTAATGTTTTTTTTATTGATTACTGTACTTCAACTTTATATGCGCCCGGACAACATAGAAAGTAACACCGATGGGCTCTACAAAGATCCGATATGTGATCCGGGAGTTAACATCATCGACCCGTTTGTAATGTATAACGAATACACATGTCTCATCGTAAACTGCGGAAGCCATCGAGTTGTCATTTTGTCGATATCACAGCCGGGCTTAGCGTCTCTCTCGATGCCGTGGTGGATGAAGCTATTTTCCATCGTTGATCGCTCCTACGTGCTTCTTCTTTGCCCAAACATGTCCAGACAATTGTCAACCACTAACCTCACCGATCCAGTAACGCGTCTCACCCATAGACTGTAAAAAATATGGACAAAGCGTTCCGCGGGTCTAACATGGACGTAAAATGAAGCCTGTCAGTCCTTGCAATGGAAGTCGCCATCTTTCTAGATCCGTTTGGGCCCAGCTGGCCCATTGGCTGGCCCAGACAACGAGGCGGGACTTCCCCCATTCTTCTTCGTTGGTTTTTATTTTGACTCGAGTGGGTGGGGGATCCCGTTCATAGACTGTAACGGTAGCCACGCCCCTCAGAACATGCGCGACTTTATGGTCATTATTTTTTATAAATGGGACGATAATTTTCCAAAAATAATATTATGACATGAGAAATGAGACTTTAAACTAGTGACTGGAAGCAAAAAGTATTCATGACCATGTTTATTAAGGTAATACAGTCTAGGTGAAGTTGGGCCCAAATACATGGACTTCTATGGGGCTATGGGTTTTTTGAGCCCAATGACAGCGCCACAACAGGCCATTATATGAACTTTCATTTCCTTAGTGTTTTCACAAAATATCTGTCTGACTGCCCCCCTGGTCTCACCTTATACTATCGTTCTGAAACGATCTGTGGAAGGTAGCCTACACTGATCCAGACTTTTGTTGCCCCCCCCTGTTACTGCGATTGAGACAGTGATCAGATATGTGCGCATAATCATCATCGTCATGAAGTTATCATAGCGAGTTATAAAGGTTTAAAGTCACAGACATTGACAGGCAGATATAAAAATAAACATAAATAAATTATTATCATATACATACTACACACTGAATGAAAGCCCTGAATGTCTACTTTTAGGAGGAAAACAAATACACATTGATCCCATGTACAGTTTGTCAGTAGGCTATTGAATGCAGTTGTACAGGTCCATGCCTTGAAGAACTAACCAAAATAAGGCCTATAGCGACATGTACATACTATATACCGTATGAAACAGAAGACACTCTGCTTTCATAAGAAAAAAACTAATACTGTAATAATAAAAAGCACACCCCTGTGAAGTGAGCAGTGCAATGTTGTGAAGTGAGCAGTGCAACATTGCACTGCTCACTTCACAGGGGTGTGATTTTTATTATTATTATACAGTATTAGTTTTTTTCTTATGAAAGCAGAGAGTCTTCTGTTTCATACGGTATTATAGTATGTACATGTCGCTATAGGCCTTATTTTGTGAATAATAGTTCTTCGGGTCCATGCCTTCTCTCTGAAAGTTCTCTCTGAAAAAGAGAATTTTAGAGAAGGCATGGACCTAACAACTAAATATTCACAAAATAAGGCCTATAGCGACATGTACATACTGGGAGGGGAGGATGTGAAATAAGCTTGGAGATGAAAGCCAGGAAGCTGAAAGTGGGTAAAATATGATACTGAGCCATGGCTGTGACTGCATCTCTCCTGGCCTCTGTGAAGTTCACTATATCTTCCACATCCTCTTCTAGAATCTGTCGTAGGCTCTCCAGGATCTAAAAACATGTGCGCACAGTCGCACACACACACATGCACAGTTTTTGCACCCCCCCCCCCCCCCCCACACACACACACACACACACACTATGTTTACTTTACATGGACCTTAACCCTGAACGGCTCAAGTTTGGAAAGGGGATTAAAGTTTGTAGCGTCCACATTGCGGTTATGTTAATTATGCATGTAGTCCAGACGAGAGCGGCAGAGCTCCGGACACCCAGAGAAAGCTGCGTGTAGTGTAGGCCTATAGGCTATATTATGCACGGCCTGTAAAATGCATATATGTGGCATTGTGGCATAATCATTCAGTAGGCATGGGCATAATCAACTGTAGCTGATGTTTTTCTTTCTTTTCATTACAAATCATTACAATTTTAATGATTTTACGTAGGCGATAGGCCTACTAATATTCTCATATATCTTCTTCGGCCAGAAGTAATCTACTAATATTCTCATATATCTTCTTCTGCCAGAAGTAATCTACAAAGTCGTGTCTCCACCAAAGTTTGCCACTTTGGGAGGGGTTTCAAAATTAGCCGGTTAAAACCCATTTTGGGAGGGAACCCCTTTTGGTGTTTCAAGCATTATGTTATACTTTAGCTATTGAAAACTAGTAGATCTACAAGCTCATAGCTCACTAACTTGTAGGTCTGCTATTTTTGAAAAATCGTAAAAATGTGTCGCAAATCTTTGAATACATATTCTTTCAAAGTGAATGTTTTTAACTCAGGTCTAAATGGATTAAGTCCCCAACAACGCCGTCTCCGCGTGGCGGAAAGGGCAGATCGGCTAAATACCTGGACACCACCTTAATTTGGGGACAATTATACAGTTCGCTTGTCAAGAAGAACAGATCTACAAGCTAGCAATGCCTTGCATCGCATTATTTTCTTAACATCAACATCATACAGACACACACATGTGAACGCTCACACACAATTAGACAACATTACCATACCATACCATCTTTATTTCTATAGCACATTTAAATAACAACAAGTTGTACCAAAGTGCTTTACAATAAAATTATAAAAATCACAACTTCATTTAAAAACAAACAACATACAGTACACGTGTCACTTTCAACATCAAAAGCTCATACTATGCTTGGAAAAGCCAAAGAATAAAAATATGTCTTGAGGCGTGATTTAAACACCTGAAGAGTGGGGGCTTGTCTTATGTGCAGAGGCAGCTCATTCCAGAGCTTGGGAGCTGCCACTGCAAAAGCCTTGATTTAGGCACCACCAGGAGAAGCTGGTCAGACGACCTGAGGGTCCTTGTGGGAACATACGGTATGAGTAGTTAATACATTCATGACATAGCCCAGTGTTTTAGCATGCAACAGCATCACACACACACACACACACACGCACACACACACACACACGCACACACTCTTGAATTGCTGTAAAAGTTTCACACATTATAGACACACCTGCTGAAGTCTGCCACATATGAAGGGTCTTGGCAGGCTGCCCAGATTTCTGGCCGCTCTGCAAAGAGTTAGAAGATTCGGACTCCCCAGATCTTCAATGTACGTTGTGGCATGTCGCTAGGCAACAGGCCGCCAGGTAAGCATGGGACCCGAGAGAGCCAGTGCGAAGGAGGCAGAGCGCAGCTGAGAAGGCCCCGCCTACCACTCGGCCAGCTGGTAGACGGCCACTACGTGCCCGCCTACATGTTGTCTCAAGTTCATGAGTACGAATCAAGACCACCTGCGGAGCCAGACAGACAGACAATATGTAGGCGAGGCTGCCTCTGCCCTCACTTCTCACATGATGCTCGGAGAGACAGGTCGGGCCATGCACTGGCGGTAAGCGACTCACACACACACACACACACACACACACAACCAGCGCTATGTATGTGAAGACTGAGGCAAGCACTAACTCAACCCCCTCTTTCCCTAGGGGTGGCGCTGGCCGGCTCTTTCCCTATCCAGGTCCTCACGGGGGATCTGTATGAGTTTCCTGTAATGTTCCTCCTGGCCGAGGCACACTGACGGGGGTTTTCCCTTCCCCGTCTCAACCTCGCCAGCGGGTTTACTTGGGCCTAATGACAGGAGCGTGTTGCCTGTATGTGGGAGGTAGTTAGTGCTACATAAGTAGCCTATGTGAAATTGTACTTACAGGCTTGTGGTCGATGAAGGCCACACGTGACTCTACATTTGTAGCCCGTTTCGTTTTCTTGCCGACCATGTAAGTCCTATGTGGCGTCATTGCAGGTAGCAGCATGAGGGCCAGTTCCCCTTTGGCATCTGTAGGTTAAAAATATTATTGGTGTCAGTATGGTGTGGCTTACATTTAATTTGGCCACACACACACACACACACACACACACACACACACACACACGTGTGACAAAATAAATGTACAAGATACGAGACTATCAAATATTAAACTGCAGATCTGATCTGATTCTGTAACATTTCCTCCACTCCTACAGTTCCAGAAAATTACGTTTTTTGATATACAGATCTCCATCTATGTATTATGGTTTTTGTATTGAGTTGTGCTTGAAATGTACTGTAATTCTCCAAACTGTTAATAAACACACACACGCACACACAATCTGGGAAAAGTAATTAAACACATACCTTTTCGACATTGATGTGACCCATCCTAACAGACCGGAAGGCTGCGCACTTGAAGAACACTTATGGAAAAATGTATGGGACTAGTAGATAAATCCCAGAAATGTTATTACAGGGTATTGTAACAACAAAAACGCTATTGTCCACATTACAGAAATACCCCATCATCATCTGAGCCGCACAATGAACAGAGAACGCATATTTATAGACAAAAAAAAAAAAAAAAAAACGTTATGCCAATTAGCTTAATATAGTGATAATGTCAACGGTTAGCCTAGCCGCCTCTGTATCTTAACTGATGTACTGATGGTTGTGATACGATATGTTGAACTTGCATTGATTTAAAAGGTTTAAGCATTACTAATCGAGTTTAATTTAATAATAATGTGCTGTGTTAAATTGTGACTGTATTGTGAGCTAGCTTAGCAAGACAATTTACTGTTGATAACAACAATATAAAAATGACCAATATTCTCAAATATATCAGGCAACTTTAGTAACTTTACCAAAGTTATTTAATCGTTACCTGGACCACACAGAATTCCAGAAGGTTTTATTTGGTTTACGAAAGTATATATTATCTAGACTCTAGAGTGCGGTTCTCAGATAAAATCACAACGAAATATTACCCCGACTCGATATCAGGCAAACTTGATCTAGCTCGCGCGTCCCCGAGAAGTTACCTGATGGACATTGCGTGATTTGATCACCGGAGTTAACATGACCCATCCACCCAACGGCCGTGTCAACCATAGAGTATTTAAAGGAGGGGGCCAGGGGGTGTCAACAAATACAATGTACCCCGCACACCCCCCCCCCCCCCCCCGTACGTACATTACATTGTATTTATTATTGACTTAAATTGTATTATTGATAGTAAAGTAGGCTAGTAGACTTAAATCGAAAGTAAAATATTATATATTTAACAAGACGATCCTAATAAACAAACAAAGCCTAAAAAAACATCTTGCTAAAAGGTTTTTTTTTTTATCAACCATGAAATCTTGACATCTGTTAGCCAGTATAACTCTATTTAAAGTATAAATTGAACTTACAACACGCACCCACGTGCGCTCGCACACACGCACACGCACACACACACACACACACACTCTCTTGAATTGCTGTAAAAGTTTCACACATTATAGACACACCTGCGTAAGTCTGCCACATATGAAGGGTCTTGGCAGGCTGCCCAGATTTCTGGCCGCTCTGCAAAGAGTTAGAAGATTCGGACTCCCCAGATCTTCAATGTACGTGGACACCAAGTCTGTACACGCGCACACACACACACACACACACACACACACACACACACACACACACACACTGTACTGAGTGCGGGTAGAATATGCCATAGGTACTGGAATTAGTCCTCAAAAAGTCACAGAAAAAATCCCCAGGTACTCAAAAATACTCCAACAAAATACTCAAAATACTCAAAAATACTCAAAAATACTCAAAAATTACTGAAAACGTTTTCCACTTAGTTGGAATATATTCAGAAGTATTTGACAAAGTCAGTGGTGCAAACAAATTGCTTTTATTCACCTCAAGTGTCCAGTGAGAAAAAAATGGCGGTAGTTTTCTTCAAACAAAATACACCTAAACTGGCCAGGTGGGCTACAGGTCCTCTCTCTCCAGGATCAGCCCTTCAATGACTCCTGGGCAGTGGCAGGTTTCCTCCTTATAAAGGCCAGGCCCCTCCCACTACTAGACCAATCCATCCCTGTCTGAAACTTAAGTTATTTCCCAGTCTAGCCCATGTCCAAAGACAATATCTAACTCCCAAAATGGTACAAATGCCATGTAGTCTAACAATAACAATATTGAACATATTACTCAAACAAGCACTTAGATAACAACAATAATCTTCTCTTTAACAAAACCCCACAGTTGGAATGGTCCACTCATGGACCAATCATATAAGGCCCCCTTCATATAAGGCCGCCTGAGTCACTCCTCGGTGCTTTGCCTCTGCCCAGAAGTCAGGGAATACTGTGGTAAAACAAAGAAACAAAAGTCATACCCTTGATACAGACAATAGTGAATAATAAAGAAAATAAACAATACATGTGGCAAACAGCACAGGAACAATGTTAAACCAGTTTGCGTGTGTGCACTCACCAAACTAAATGAACAGGGCCCTGGCTATTGTGTCATGGTGTATTGTATAGTGTTATAAGTGTGATCATTGTGATGTGCTGTTAGTGGCAGGGTGAACTGCCACATTACCCCCCCCCTCTCCAGGCGCAGCCGTGGGGGTTAATCTGGACAGGTAGTCTGCCAACAGATTAGTCTTGCCAGCTCTGTGCCGGATCCTGAAATTAAAGGGTTGCAAATCCAGGTACCACCTTGTGATCCTAGCATTGCGATCCTTCATTGTATTGATCCAAGACAGAGCCTTGTGGTCTGTCTCCACATCAAACTCCCTTCCAAGGAGGTAATAGCGCAGGCTTTCCAGAGCCCACTTAATGCCTAAGCCCTCCTTCTCAACTGTGGAATACCTGGTTTCCCTCGGCTCCAACTTACGGCTGAGATACAACACTGGTCTCTCCTCTCCCTCATCCCCTTGCAGCAAGACCGCTCCAAGCCCAACATCAGAAGCATCGGTCTGGACCACGAAGCGCTTCTGAAAATCAGGACTACAGAGGACAGGGGAAGAACACATTGCTTTCTTGAGAGCAGTGAAGGATTCCTCACACTCTAGGGTCCACCTAACAGGGTTGGGAGCCGCTTTTTTTGTTAGGTTAGTTAGAGGGGTAGCAAGAGTGGAGTAGTGGGGGAGAAAGTTGCTATACCATCCTATAAGTCCCAACAGAGACCTCACCTGCCTTTTTGTGCGTGGGCGCTCTGCACTGAGGATGGCTTCTACTTTATCCACGAGAGGGCGAATGTATCCACCTCCCAGCTGGAATCCAAGATACTGCACTTCACTCTTGGCCCACTCACACTTTTGAGCATTGAGGGTCAGACCGGCTCCCTCAATGCGTGTCAGGACCTGCCTCAGGTGGTGGAGATGGTCGGACCAGGAGCTGCTGAAAATGGCAACGTCATCCAGGTAGGCAGCACTGAAGGACTCCAAACCTCTGAGAACAGTGTCCATCAACCTCTGGAACGTTGCCGGCGCCCCATGAAGTCCAAATGGCATTACCGTGAATTGGTACAGCCCTGATGGTGTGCGGAACGCCGTGTACTGCTTGGAGGTGTCCTCTAAGGGAATCTGCCAATAACCTTTGCAGAGGTCAAGAGTGGTGATGTACTTGGCAGTTCCCACACGCTCCACCAGGTCATCGATCCGCGGCATGGGGTACGCGTCAAAGCAGGAGACAGCATTGATTTTCCTGAAATCGATACAGGGCCGCTGAGATCCATCCTTCTTAGGCACCATCAACATGGGGCTGGACCACTCACTCTCAGATGGCTCGATCACTCCAAGGTCAATCATCTTTCGGATCTCCTCCTTAAGAGACACCCCCAACCTTTCTGGGATGCGGTATGGCCTCTGGCGAATGGGCAGAACCGATTTCTTTAGCCGGATGGTGTGCTGGGCCAGCGGGGTTCGCCCTGGAGTCTCTCGGAGCAGCCCAGGCATCTCCCCCAGAAGCCTCTGTAACTCCTGTTGCGGTTGGGATGGCAGGTGCTCCAGGTGAAGGGCTTTTGGCTGGAGGAGTTGATGTAGGTTTGAGTCCGCCTCACCATCTTCCTCCTGGACCTGACGCACCAGCAAGACCTCAGCGGGTGGAACTGCACGCTCCTTCCACTCTTTGAGGAGGTTAATATGGTAGACCTGGGTTGTTTTTCCCTTGTCTGCATGTGCCACCTCATAGGTCACTGGTCCCATCTTCCTCAGCACCGGATAGGGCCCCTGCCATTTGGCCAACAGTTTGTGGCTGCTCGTTGGGAGTAAGAGCAGAACTTTCTGACCCGGTTTCAGCTCCCTCTGTCGAGCCCGTTTGTCGTACCAGCACTTCTGGTTCTGCTGCGCCTTCTCCAGGTTGTCCTTTGCCTCTGCGCGGTACTTCTCCAGGCGGTCACGCATTTGGAGTACATACGCCAGGATTCCCTCTGGCGCTGGGGTTTTGGGTGCCTCCCACTCCTTCCTCAAGAGATCCAGTGGTCCCTGTACCGGCCATCCATAAAGGAGCTCAAAGGGGGAGAACCCAGTGGACGCTTGTGGCACCTCCCTGTAGGCAAACAAGACAAATGGTAACCACTTATCCCAGTCCCGGCCGGTATCAGAGACAAACTTACGCAACATCTGCTTCAAAGTTTGGTTGAAACGCTCAACCAAACCGTCAGTCTCAGGATGGTATGGGGTGGTTCGAATGCCTTTGATGCCCAGTTCCTTATGCAGCTGTTTCATCAGGCCAGAGGTGAAATTACTAGCCTGGTCGGTAATCACCTCGTCTGGGATTCCTACACGAGAGAAAAGCTGCACAAGGGCACCAATTATTTTTGGGGTCTTTATGCTTCGGAGGGGGAAAGCTTCTGGGAACCGGGTGGCATAGTCACAGATAACGAGAATGTACTGGTAGCCTGAGCTGCTCTTCTCCAGGGGACCAACAATATCCATGGCTATGCGCCGGAAAGGGGTGCTGATGATTGGTAGTGGATGTAATGGAACTTGCTTGGGTGTGAGGTGTGTGGTGAGTTGACACTCTGGGCATGTGTTGCAGAAACGCTTAACATCAACATACATAGAAGGCCAGTAAAACCGTGCGCCCACCCTTGTGTATGTTTTCTGCTGCCCTAGATGACCTGCCCAGGGGACTGTGTGTGCCAGGTGTAAAACAAGAGGTCTACAAATGGTGGGTACAACTAGTCGTTTACCTGCATCCCCCATAGCATACAGAATGTCATTTTCAACCATGAAATGTGGACCAGAGGTTTTGTTCCCCACCTCAACCTGCTTATATAAGACAGAAAGAGAAGCATCTGATCTTTGCAATTGGCGTATGTCATTTGGAATGTCCCAATTAACACTTCCAGGTTCAGGATATACCTCTAAACCTTCAGCCTTTTTAAAGG
The DNA here is from genome assembly GCF_963924005.1 of Protomyctophum bolini. NCBI lineage: Eukaryota > Metazoa > Chordata > Actinopteri > Myctophiformes > Myctophidae > Protomyctophum > Protomyctophum bolini. The sequence continues at coordinate 50,401,865 of NC_137866.1, forward strand.
CTCCTTCCATTTTCTCAATGCGGCGTTGTCGCCGTGGTTTTCTGGGGCCTTTGGAAACACGCTCACACAGATCATTAGCAAGATCTGGGAGAGGTTCCAGGCCAGCTTTAACCTGGGACCTTGTGACCATAGCACATGTTTCAATTCCCTGTAGTTTCTCTGCAATTAGCTCTCGCAAAATTGGCAAATCCCGCCCCAGGATACAATCAACAGATAATTTGTCAATCACCCCCACCCGTAGCAAAAATGCCTGCCCAGCTACACATATGGTAACATCAGATGTGGGGTATGGTTTCTGATCACCGTGTACACATTCAACATCAGTTTTGTGCCCATAATCAATAACACTTTCAGACAGATAGCATTTCTTAATCAGAGACATAGAACTCCCACTATCCAACAAAGCTATTACATGTACACCATTAACAGTTGCTGGATGAAATGAGGCCTCTTCTGACTTCATGCTTAGCTCTCTAGCCATCTCTTTGCGGGGCACATAACAATAACCAGAGAGTTTAGGCTTTTTCAGTGGGCAATCAGAGGCCTTGTGGCCTGGCTGCTGGCAGTAAAAACAAATTATTTCCTGTCGTCCCCTGTTACCCACATTGCCCTGACTGGTACTGGCTGACTTGCTAGACCCCACATTCCCCTGAGTCCCATAGTTACCCTTCTGGCCTTCCGGCCGGTTGTCACCTCGGTGCGACTGGCGTGGAGGCCTGGCAGCTGAAGTCCTCCGGGCGTTGACGTACTGGGAAGCCAGTTTGGCTGCTTCCAAGCCGGTGATGGGCTCTCTCTCCTTAACCCAGGTGCGTATTTCAGGTGGAAACACTCGTAGTAACTGCTCCAAGATGATGGCCTCCCCGATGTCCTCAATGGTGCGCTGGTCCGGTTTAATCCATCGCCGATACAGGCCCTTCAATCGTTGGTAGGTTTCGGTGGGTGCTTCATCTTGGGGCAACGATGTGTCTCTGAAGCGCTGACGATACGTCTCCGTGGAAATGTTGAATTTTGCCAACAGAGCCTGTTTCAGGTCTGCATACGAGTCTGAGAGCTCTTCATCCATGGCTGAATAAGCCTCCAGTGCCTTCCCTGTCAGCAGAGGCACCAGCCGGTACGCCCACTCCACCTCTGGCCACGCCCAGGTCTTCGCAATCCGCTCAAAGCGGAGGAGGTAATTCTCCATATCTTCCCCTTCCTGGAAAGGGAGCAGCTTGGGGTCTTTGCGAGGTACTTGGGGTGCGGGTGGCTGCTGCTGGGGTGCGGGTGGCTGCTGCTGGGGTGCGGGTGGATGCTGCTGGGGTGCGGGTGGATGCTGCTGGGGTGCGGGTGGCTGCTGCTGGGGTGCGGGTGGCTGCTGCTGGGGTGCGGGTGGAGGCTGCTGGGCCGCCTGGATTGCTGCCCGGATCCCTTTCATCTCCCCCAACAGTGCGTCTTCTCTCCTCAGTTGTGCCTCCACAAATATGCGCAGTATATGTCCCACGTCCTCCTTGGGTGCAGGACGGTGGAGCGGAGCGGCCGCTGCTCCTCCCTCTTCATCCTCCCATTCCTCCTGTTCCTTAACATCAGGTTCTGGTGGTTCTTCTGGTAGTTTTTTGCTCCTGGTTCCAATTCTCTTCGCCGTTAGGGCTTTCTTCTTCCGCACGGTGGCCATATCTGCCACCACCACTGCCACCAAATGTCACACTCTGTACTGAGTGCGGGTAGAATATGCCATAGGTACTGGAATTAGTCCTCAAAAAGTCACAGAAAAAATCCCCAGGTACTCAAAAATACTCCAACAAAATACTCAAAATACTCAAAAATACTCAAAAATACTCAAAAATTACTGAAAACGTTTTCCACTTAGTTGGAATATATTCAGAAGTATTTGACAAAGTCAGTGGTGCAAACAAATTGCTTTTATTCACCTCAAGTGTCCAGTGAGAAAAAAATGGCGGTAGTTTTCTTCAAACAAAATACACCTAAACTGGCCAGGTGGGCTACAGGTCCTCTCTCTCCAGGATCAGCCCTTCAATGACTCCTGGGCAGTGGCAGGTTTCCTCCTTATAAAGGCCAGGCCCCTCCCACTACTAGACCAATCCATCCCTGTCTGAAACTTAAGTTATTTCCCAGTCTAGCCCATGTCCAAAGACAATATCTAACTCCCAAAATGGTACAAATGCCATGTAGTCTAACAATAACAATATTGAACATATTACTCAAACAAGCACTTAGATAACAACAATAATCTTCTCTTTAACAAAACCCCACAGTTGGAATGGTCCACTCATGGACCAATCATATAAGGCCCCCTTCATATAAGGCCGCCTGAGTCACTCCTCGGTGCTTTGCCTCTGCCCAGAAGTCAGGGAATACTGTGGTAAAACAAAGAAACAAAAGTCATACCCTTGATACAGACAATAGTGAATAATAAAGAAAATAAACAATACATGTGGCAAACAGCACAGGAACAATGTTAAACCAGTTTGCGTGTGTGCACTCACCAAACTAAATGAACAGGGCCCTGGCTATTGTGTCATGGTGTATTGTATAGTGTTATAAGTGTGATCATTGTGATGTGCTGTTAGTGGCAGGGTGAACTGCCACACACACACACACGCACACACACAAATGTTTTTATTTTTTAGAAATGTTTGTCTTCTCAGTCTCACAGATCTACTTAAATTCATATCTGGACCATTGTCTGTCCGGTTTCAGGAATCAGAACCCTGGATAGTACAGAATCTGTTCAAAACGACATTATCTTAGCTGTCGACTCCTCAACCTTAGTGCAGTGTTGCAGTGCCCTTGGACAGGGCATTGAACCACTACCATGAAATGTTCTATGAACAGGGCCTGGCTGTAAACAAGTATCTGATGCCTAGTCCAGTTACCCTGGGTACCCTGGTCTTCTTCTTCTTCTTCTGATGATGATGATTTGAAAAGGGTGGACCCTATTGTAAACAAGTGTAATGCTTTATGGTTTTTGTATTGAGTTGTGCTTGAAATGTACTGTAATTCTCCAAACTGTTAATAAACACACACACGCACACACAATCTGGGAAAAGTAATTAAACACATACCTTTTCGACATTGCTGCTCACCCATGTGACCCATCCTAACAGACCGGAAGGCTGCGCACTTGAAGAACACTTATGGAAAAATGTATAGGCCTAGTAGATAAATCCCAGAAATGTTATTACAGGGTATTGTAACAACAAAAACGCTATTGTCCACATTACAGAAATACCCCATCATCATCTGAGCCGCACAATGAACAGAGAACGCATATTTATAGACGAAAAAAAAAGGGGGAAAAAAAAGTTATGCCAATTAGCTTAATATAGTGATAATGTCAACGGTTAGCCTAGCAGCCTCTGTATCTTATCTGATGGACTGATGGTTGTGATACGATATGTTGAACTTGCATTGATTTAAAAGGTTTAAGCATTACTAATCGAGTTTAATTTAATAATAATGTGCTGTGTTAAATTGTGACTGTATTGTGAGCTAGCTTAGCAAGACAAATTACTGTTGATAACAACAATATACAAATGACCAATCTTCTCAAATCTATCAGGCAACTTTGGTAACTTTACCAAAGTTATTTAATCGTTACCTGGACCACACAGAATTCCAGAAGGTTTTATTTGGTTTACGAAAGTATATATTATCTAGACTCTAGAGTGCGGTTCTCAGATCAAATCACAACGAAATATTACCCCCGACTCGATATCAGGCAAACTTGATCTAGCTCACTCGCCCCCGAGAAGTTACCTGATCGACATCGCGTGATTTGATCACCGGAATTAACATGACCCAGGGGGTGTCAACAAATACAATGTACCCCGCACCCCTCCCACCCCCCGTACATACATTACATTGTATTTATTATTGACTTAAATTGTATTATTGATAGTAAAGTATAGTAGACTTAAATCGAAAGTAAAATATTATATATTTAACAAGACGATCCTATTAAACAAACAAAGCCTAAAAAAACATCTTGCTAAAAGGTTTTTTTTTTTATCAACCATGAAATCTTGACATCTGTTAGCCAGTATAACTCTATTTAAAGTATACAAAATTGAACTTACAACACGCACCCACGTGCGCTCGCACTCAGTCGCACACGCACACACACACACACACACACACACGCACATACACAAATGTATTTATTTTTTAGAAATGGTTGTCTTCTCACAGATCTACTTAAATTCATATCTGGACCATTGTCTGTCCGGTTTCAGGAATCAGAACCCTGGATAGTACAGAATCTGTTCAAAACGACATTATCTTAGCTGTCGACTCCTCAACCTTAGTGCAGTGTTGCAGTGCCCTTGGACAGGACATTGAACCACTACCATGAAATGTTCTATGAACAGGGCCTGGCTGTAAACAAGTATCTGATGCCTAGTCCAGTTACCCTGGGTACCCTGGTCTTCTTCTTCTTCTGATGATGATTTGAAAAGGGTGGACCCTATTGTAAACAAGTGTAATGCTTTATGGTTTTTGTATTGAGTTGTGCTTGAAATGTACTGTAATTCTCCAAACTGTTAATAAACACACACACGCACACACAATCTGGGAAAAGTAATTAAACACATACCTTTTCGACATTGCTGCTCACCCATGTGACCCATCCTAACAGACCGGAAGGCTGCGCACTTGACGAACACTTATGGAAAAATGTATAGGCCTAGTAGATAAATCCCAGAAATGTTATTACAGGGTATTGTAACAACAAAAACGCTATTGTCCACATTACAGAAATACCCCATCATCATCTGAGCCGCACAATGAACAGAGAACGCATATTTATAGACGAAAAAAAAAGGGGGAAAAAAAAGTTATGCCAATTAGCTTAATATAGTGATAATGTCAACGGTTAGCCTAGCAGCCTCTGTATCTTATCTGATGGACTGATGGTTGTGATACGATATGTTGAACTTGCATTGATTTAAAAGGTTTAAGCATTACTAATCGAGTTTAATTTAATAATAATGTGCTGTGTTAAATTGTGACTGTATTGTGAGCTAGCTTAGCAAGACAAATTACTGTTGATAACAACAATATACAAATGACCAATCTTCTCAAATCTATCAGGCAACTTTGGTAACTTTGTTAAAGTTATTTAATCGTTACCTGGACCACACAGAATTCCAGAAGGTTTTATTTGGTTTACGAAAGTATATATTATCTAGACTCTAGAGTGCGGTTCTCAGATCAAATCACAACGAAATATTACCCCCGACTCGATATCAGGCAAACTTGATCTAGCTCACTCGCCCCCGAGAAGTTACCTGATCGACATCGCGTGATTTGATCACCGGAATTAACATGACCCAGGGGGTGTCAACAAATACAATGTACCCCGCACCCCTCCCACCCCCCGTACATACATTACATTGTATTTATTATTGACTTAAATTGTATTATTGATAGTAAAGTAGGCTAGTAGACTTAAATTGAAAGTAAAATATTATATATTTAACAAGACGATCCTAATAAACAAACAAAGCCTAAAAAAACATCTCGCTAAAAAGTTTTTTTTTAATCAACCATGAAATCTTGACATCTGTTAGCCAGTATAACTCTATTTAAAGTATACAAAATTTAACTTACAACACGCACCCACGTGCGCTCGCACTCAGTCACACACGCACACGCACACACACACGCACGCACACACACACACACACACACACACACACACACACACACACACACACAACCCCCTCCCCCCCATCCTATTCACAGAATAATCAACCCACAACACATCCATTACATCACCAGGTCAGTAAGCCAACGCTTCGCAGCCATGTGTTTTGGAAACAGCCTTTTTGGCTGCCGTAAGCCCAGCCAACCAGACCTTACGTGTCTTTGCCGTGAGAGGTAACATAGAATCATTGTTTAAAAGATGTACAAATGGATCCATCGGAAATTGGACTCCCAGTAGATATGTCAAAGTCTTTGTAACTCTTCCCCAAAACTCGAAAATCCCCGGACATTCCCATACCATATGAACAAATGAGCCTAGGGTTCCTGGGGCACAGAAAGTGCAGTACTGGTTGTTTTTGAGGGGGGCTAGCCCCTCCTATGCCCAGCTTTGTGAACACAAACACTATGATTTGATTAGCTGAGGAAAGTACACATTGAGGATAAAAATTGAAGACGACAAAAGTGCCGGAATGACATTTGTGATGATTTGATTGGCTGAGCACGGAATGTGATGTATTATAAGAGCCCCCTCACTCACAAAAGTGTGATTTATTTGTATTTTCTTTATGGGGTGACGAGTGAGAGCCTACTCAAAATGAAAGAGTGATGCAGTTTGGATGCGTGTGACGCAGGATCCATGAAGGAAGGTTTGTAAAATAATGAATTTGAATTGCATTTTTATAGCGCTTTTCCAAGTGCTCAAAGCGCTTTACAATGGTTCATTCATTCATACATTGGGAGGTGAAGCGGCGAACAGTCGACGCCAGCGTCCTCACTTCCTACAAAATGTAGTTTTCAAAGTAGTTTTTGTCAACAAAATCATTACTTGTTGATCCTGACAATCTCACAGACCAAGCAATAGTATTAGCCTTTATATCAGAACTGTACAAGTCTCCTGTATAGTGTATACTGCTACTGCTAGTGTTCTTTGCACTTCTAATGTATATTTAATCCCTCCTCGTGGAAGCACACGCCAGCCAGACATTCAGAAGTTCTTTTCTCTTTTACGTTTTTAAATCACTAATTTTACTAATTCTGTTTGTCAATCTACAAGCTCATATGTTGGGACCTTGTAGACAGCTTGTTTGTCTCTGTACTTGTCATGTACATATTTGTTTGTTGTGAAAATGACAATGTAACATTATGAAGTTCTGTGTAAAAGCTCTTGAATAGACTGCAGTAGGGAACCAAATGTGTGGTATACTACAGCTCCATCTCAATTAATTAAAATATTTTGTAAATGTTAATTTTCTTCTGTAATATAATTTAAAAAGTGAAACTTTCATATAACTTTGAATTGTTCAGTCTATATGTCTCACACCTTCCTCTTGACAATACAACCTAGATTCTCTGTGGGGTTCAGGTCAGGCTAGTTGGCTGGCTGGTCAGTTAAGCACAGTAATACCATGGTCAGTACACTACACTAGTAGTTTTGGCTCTGTGGGCAGGTGCCAAATCGAGCTGGAAAGGAAAAGTAGCATCTCCATGAAGCTTGTCAACATACTGAAGCACAATGTACTCTAAAAAGATGGCTGTGTTGAAACCATTGTTAAGTTTTCACTGTCAGTGGACCGACCAACACCATGCAGATAACATGGCCTAAATCTCGCCCTCTGTCTTTGTCTCTCTACAATACTTTACCATCAGAACACATAAAAGAACATTTCATGATGGCACAACAAAATGATGGTCTCAGGTGCCTGCTAGCTTCCTCCCACCCTCGCCGGTCAACAAGCCGTGTAGCAGAACACACTATATTACTATTGAATTACATTTTGAGATATATTATTAATAGATACAGTATGTATGACGCCGGGACAACGCTCCACACGTCCCAAACTCTTCTCCCTTCTGGCTCCAAAACTGTGGAATGCACTTCCCATTGCAGTCAGAACTGCAGCATCACTTTCACTCCCAATCTTCCGCCGTAGTCTGAAAACCCACCTTTTCAGACTCCTGCATGGCCCATAGCACTTACCCTACCCCCTTTCTGTAGACTTAGATAGCATTTGATACAGACTTATAGCATGTTATGTAGACAGCACTATAATTGCATTGTATGTAGTCATAGTACATCATAGTACATATGTATAATAGCATAGTATAGTATGTATAGTTTATATGTATAGTTTCATTATATAGATATTCCACTGTTACTTTCTTAGCTTACGCATGTTTCATGATAAATGCTTTTCATGTGATGTATTCCCATGCTTTTTTGTTCTTGCTTAATGTAAATCGCTCTGGATTAAGAGAGATTAAATGCCTAAATTGTAAATTGTATGCACGGCTTGCACGCATTAAAATATGTATTGTATGATCATTGATCACTGTATCATTGAACTTTAATAGTATACAGATTGTTGAAAAGAAGTGTTACAGGGTGTTCTAGTTAGGCTACGGCTTCAACCGTGTTGACAGATCTGCCAGGGACCTCCAGGAGCTGAACGTCGGCCAGCCCGTACCTATGAAGCCGCTCCCGGGAGACAGGACGGACCGATGTAGGAGAGGAGTGTGTCTGCAGCAGCTGGGACTCCGATCCTATCTGGGGACCACGTACCGGCGCAACAGGATCGATCTCCGGCCAGCGGAGGGGGTCGCTCTCCAGCCGTCAGTTCATCCGGAGGTGGCCCCAGAGCAGCCTGCGAGCGGGGGAGGCACCGGAGAGGTCGTCAGCAGCCCTGCAAAGTCCCCACGGCCATCGCCTTCTTCCCCGCAGACGGGGAACACACCATGCAGTGAGTCACAGGGCCGGGCCTTCTCTCGGAGTGGGAGGCCGATTAGGCCTCCAGACAGACTTGACCTCTAGGTCACGAGAACTGAGACTCTCACACACACGCACGTACGCACAGTCAGTCGAGCTCACGCTCAAACATGGACTGAGCACAGAAAAAAAGGAAACAAGAAGAGAACAAAAAAAGAAGGGAAAATGGTTGTAAAAGAAAAGTCATTATTATTGATACTGTGTTGTTATTGTGGATGAGTTATTTTCCTGTATTGTCTCCACTGTAGTGCACTATTGACGTTGAAGTTTCAAAGGTTGAATTTGAGATGTGCGATTACTGTTCTGTCTGATGGGGAAGCGGGGTTGCAGTATTGAGTCTAGCTTGGATACTTTACTAAAGGAAGGGAGATGTTACAGTGTCTTCTAGTTAGCCTACGGCTCCACCATGTGGACCCCGGACGTCACTGTCTCTGTAGCCATATACATTGTTGCCTTGAAGCGCTTGTTGTTGCTGTTATGATCCTATCGGCATTCTGAGAATACATGGAACTGAGACACAGCCTGTCTGTCCTGACTCTTTATTATGTACCTACACTTGCAACAAGAAGTGTATAGATCCAGTCTAATGGGATCTAGTCTGTGTGATATTCTGTAAAACACTGTACACATTTAAATTGATGTTAGAAATATTTGAAAGCACTGAAAACAGCTTTGTGTTTTACAGTAGTTAGCACACACTGGTGAGCAGAGATTACATTGACTTAATCAGTAATACAGCAGGATTAGTTTTCATAAGCAGACAAAAACATAATTATTCTTTACAAATATTTTAACCAGTTCAACCTGAACAGTGCTGCACAAAGTGATGAGAAAGTAACTACTGATGACTATGACGGTATTGCTTAAATTATACTACGTATTTTGACATAACGACTCGCAATACATTGTAAGCTTGTCGTATGACAAAGTATAAATCAGGCTCAAATAGATAGATATTCCACTCTTTAAATGGGTGTTGCTCAAGCTTCAATTTCTTTATTTAGCTCAGAGAGGCTGCGGTGCAATCAGGGGGCAGAAAGCAGCACTCTTTATCTGGAACGTATCTTTCTAGTTTGACATATCTATTTGGACTTGTGCTTGACGTCACGTGATCACGCGCTGTAGTTCAGTGGTTCCCAAACCTTTTCATGTAAGGGACCCCCAAATTGACACTAATTAACCCAGGGACCCCCATTTTAAGACATATTCCAGGGACCCCCATAAGAGAAGATTTTTACGGCTCTAGCAGATTCTCTACCCGTTTAAGACCCCCAGTTTGACATGCATTAGTCTACGGACTCCCATTTAATGGCATTTATATCTCTGGGACCCCAATTTATATTGTAAAATCAATGTTAATTTAAGTCTGAGAGTGTACAAATGGAACCAAATGGACCTGTTAGGGTTAAATGTGCCCGTTAGAGTAACAGACCCATAAGGGTCCATTTGGTTCCAAAGTATCATTTAGCTGGGGACCCCCTGGAACTCCCTCAAGGACCCCTGGGGGTCCCCGGACCCCACTTTGGGAACCACTGCTGTAGTTCACTGCTCCTATAGCTGATTCTAATCAGGCACAGCTGATGTGACTGCACGTTTCAGTCAAAGCGGTTTTGGCCCTTCACCTTGTAGTTTCTAAACGACTATATGCAGTGAAATGATGTGACATGCTGACATATATTTGTGGTGAATGTGTTGGCCCAAGCTCTGTATGAGTTGTTTGCAGCCACTCAGTGAGTCTCGCCTGCAGTGATATTTCATATTGAATATACTGACATGGAATTAAACATTTTCACATTAAACATGATTATCACAGGTTTTAGCTTTTCTTGTCAGTAATTAATAGATAGCAAAAGTGAAAGTGTATTTGTTTAGCAACAGTAGTAAGTTGTCTCATGGCCCCTATGAGGCAGGAGCCTATCTCCTGTTTTTATAGCGTGAGGCGGCAAATAAAAGTAGGCCTACAAGTACATCCCCTGGACATGACGCTAGTATTTCACAGGGACTAAGCTGATCAGTGCCAGGAAGGGAGGCCTGGCTCCATCTTTATAGTCTTTGGTATGACCTGGCTGGCGAATTGAACCTCGATATGTAACATGTGCAATGCATTACTGACAATCACATATTTGAAAAATATATAAATTGCAGCATAAAGTTATTAGTTATTTTGTAACATCCATATTCCATATGGATGTTGTTTAGTTTTCTCCAGATTCACTTCATGAGTTCAGAAAAGCCTGCTTCCAGTACTTCAAGCTTGGTGGAGAGTGCATTAATGGGCCTATTGGGTCAGTGGAAGCACCACAAAACTATGTCCTCATTAATTCTGATATAAGAAACATATTACTGTGATAAATACTTAATTTGCATAAACCACCTCAATACTGCTTCGGTTCTCCCACTACCATGGCATAATGTTCCGATTGAAAGTTTGACTTTAACAGTTATCTGCATCAAAAGTGTAATGAATGTTTTTAACTTTACCTTCGCCAGGCTTTCGCCCCAGAATACTCTTATTGGACACTTCTTTGCTGTGGCCTTGTTTGCAATTTACTTCAACTTCAAGTCAGAGTCCTGGAGCACCAAACCCAGAGCCTTATTTAAGAGCGGAGCTATCCTGTACCGTGCTACCATGCTTCCCCTCATCTACTCTGAATTCAAGTAGCTGGTGAGAAGTGCTCCTTGAGAGATCCAGATGGACATGAACAGTTTACTTTTAAGTCATCTCCCTGTCGGTCTGTACAGATTCATAACCAACAGCCTCACAGTAAACTGAACACAGACCAAATAAAACATGAAAATTTAGCCTTTTTGGCAACAGAATTCATCATGTTATGCCCGTCCACTGCAAAGCCAGTGCTGCTGTTTTTAATTGACTACTGTATTTTGTATTGTATACTCCTGTCTTCTATAAGTTAGTTTTGACATAATGTCATAAGAGTTAGGTTAAATACATTAACCACCCGAAAATCGCCAAGTCTGAAAGCACAGCTGAATGCCTTCCTGTCCTTTTGATTGATGAAATGGTTACCCTGTAGTAGGGTGTGATCACATTTATGACATGGTCATAACGGTGCCCATATATTATGACTGATTTAAGCTGCAAGGGAATAAGTAGTTGTAATTTATATCAAAACGCAATACCTGAAGCAACCATTGTTTTAGTAGGGTGGCTCTCATGTCTATCAAATGTCCTTTTTATAAAACATGTACTTGTCAAACACAGATTTTCTACCTTCCAATGAGTGTACCTCATGTATTGTAACAATTTTTTGTGACCGTTTCTAACCTATAAAACGTGTTTGTCATGGAGGTAATGTCACAAGGCTAATCGTAGACAGGATTGCGCTGGAATTTTTGGCTAATATATTATTATTATACTATGAAATGTCAGTAACACTATGTCAGTTTGAGGTGGTTTATATAGTTACTGTTACACTATATCATTATTAAGCCATTTAAAATATAATAAAGATACACAATTCTATTCAGTATGCTTAATAGAATTAGCATAGAAGAAAATGCCATACAGTATCGTTGCTGTCGTGAGGAAACCTAACTCCATTTTTTAGGTTTTAGATTATGTTTTTGTTGCATAAATCAGTTGAACAACCTTTGTGTGTTGTTTCGAAAATATTGAACCAATGGAAAGACAAAACCTCTTAACTCCATTGAGCTTGTAGATCTGCTATTTTTCAATAGCTAAAGCACGACATGATGCTAACACCAAAATGGGTTCCCGTTCAGAATGGGCTAAGGTAGGATTGGACAGTGGCAGTGGCTGTTCTACAGAGGAGGAATGGAGAAGTGAGTGTTCCCCCATACAATGGGTTTCCCCCAGCAGGTTGTGCCTTTGAGTAAAGTGAGGAAGTTTGACTGTCACGCCGTCACAGGTTAAAACAGATTGTTATAAGGTGTATTTTAATTGTATTATTTGTCTATTCAATGCTCAAAGTTATTTGTCTCCACAGGTTAGTGAGTGACTACTATAGGCTAGTGAGGAAATCTTTATATCCTGCCCTGTATCCTTCTTGGCTGGGAGTAAAATAGCCTATATCCTGTCGATATATAAAAAGGGATTTTGAAAAACAGGCTGTAGCCTACTAGGTATAGCTATGTATTGTTGGGCAACATTACAATTAGCCTAGACATTCGGAAATACTGATGGAATTTCCTAGGGTACTTATTGAGCTCCTGAATTGCCGTGTGGAACTCACCCATGAACTCACCCATGTTCTCAAAGTTAATATTGGGTGTACCCAAAAACTTCTCTTCTTTCTCTTTTGATTCATAACCATCATAACCAGCTCTTCATCACTTGATGTAGACTCCATTGTTCCCAGTGGCTGTGGCGCGAAACAACTCCTGCCGCGCCAGTGACGAAACAATTAACTCCCGCCACGCAAATCCTGCCACGCCAGTGACAGTGACACGAAACAATTTATTTATTAATTCCCGGTTCTATATAAATAGTGGGGAGGTGCTGCGTGCTGACCACGGGAGACAAAACTTGTAAAGGGCAGCTTGTATTCACGATACAAAACACATTTATTAAAGACCAACGTTTCGGCACCTGCAGTCAGGGCCGTAGGAGACACAGGGGTCCCGGGACACTAGTCCCCCGTGGTTCCACGGAGCGGCTCACGGCCCGGTCGCGAACTGTCTGTTGGGCCGCCAGCCACGGGGAAGAGAAAGGGAATAAAAAAGCCTCAAATAGGGCAGGCACTTTTGGACCATGCGGCCGCTGACTCGGAAGTGAGGGAAACGAGTACGACAGATCTACTTGGCCCATGAGCAATGTGGATCTGTCATTTATTAGCCCTGGGTCCAGGGCTTGTCTCTCGTTGTAAGGGGCTAGTCATTTATATGGAACGTATGCTTAGCTTGATGCTAACGCGACCCCCCCCCCCCTCTCTCTCTCTCTCTTAGCTTCAAATTGACATTGGTTGTTCAAGTTAAATTGATGTTACCATAGGCACTATGTCAATATTGAAAAAAGTTAAAATAACCAGTGAACAGGCTCATCAAGAAGGTAAGATTTGCACTAGGCTATTTCTGCTGTGCAGAGTGCAGACCCGTTTTTGACCCGAAAATAACGACTTTATTACCGGAATATATGCCCACATGCACGGGCGCGGCCGGTACCAATTGTACCATGTGGGCCTGTACCAATTGGACCCCTCCAGCTGTGAAGTACTGGATACGGCCCTGCCTGCAGTGCCTGCAGGGTATTAAATAAAGGATACCAAAGCGGGAGGAGGAGGAGAGGACAGGAGAGGAGAGGAGGAGGGAGAGGAGAGGCTAATATAATCGCACAATATGCGTCGCATAGATGTGTACACTGTATAGGCAAACGCAAATAAATTCGCCGGGCAAATATTTCGCATTTCAGATCGCTTATTCGCATCGCGTCGCTAATTCGCCAGTGTGTAATGACCTTAAGAGTAAGAGTAATACAAAATAAAGTGTGTAGATGTATATCAATGAAATTATATCTGCATTTGCAGTTGAGTTGGAGTAAGTGAAAAACAATGTACAGTGAATATTATACATTATACTATATACTGTAGTGTGTACTGTACATCTATCACCAGCGAATATATGAATAGAAAAATAATGTACAGTGAATACATTAATATATTATATACACTGTAAACTACAGTGACTGTAGTGTGTACTTCTATATCACAATATATGAATAGTTCTACAATGTATTCACAAAGTATGAATGAAGTACAGTCTCAAGGGTTATCTGGACCATGAGTCTGTAATAAAGATTGAATTGAATGTATTATAATTACTCCATTGTCCACTGTCTTGCCGATCCACTGACTTACAGATCCACTGTCTTACAGATCCACTGTCTTGCCGATCCACTGTCTTCTGTATATCTCTGGGAACGCCATCTATACCGTAGCGTCGTATCCTACATCGCATACTGTAAAGGTACTTTCAGTCGGGCATGGATTAACGTAGACGTTGTCGCCTGGATCAACCACAGCTCTGCTCCAGGTCTGCTCATGAGGGTCTGGACCAACCACAGCATCTACAAGCTTGTAAAATCAGTTATGTTTTTTCTAGTCATGAAAATGTGGCGCAAATCTTGGAATATACTGTATATTCTTTCAGAGCAAACGTTTTTAACTCAAATCTTTGCTTCTGTAGGGGGGGTCCCTGGAACTACATAATTATTATCAGGCGGCCAATTACATATCATTTTTGGGGGTCCTTGACATAAAATATTGAGATCCTCTACTGATATAGAAGCATAACTTAGAAATGCAGTGACAAAATTGAATAATAATAAAAAGAAGGAACACTTTGTGCTTAAAATTAATGATGCTAAAAATGATAAAAAGATGCTGTGGAAAACGCTGAATAATATAATGGGGAGGAATCCAAACTTGTATAACTCTTTTATAGAAACAGACGGGTCATTTATCACAAAGCCATATGAAATAGCCAATTATTTTAATAATTACTTTATAAACAAGGTGGATAAACTGAGGAATGACATGTGTACAAATACAATGAGCAACAATGGGTCAAATAACAACATCACAAATTGTATAATGAGAGGAAAGGAGTGTATGTTTGGATTTCACCAGGTTGTGGAGGGAAATATTGAAAAAATGCTGTTACATCTATCGGATGACAAACCTTCAGGTACAGACAATCTTGACTGCAAATTACTGAGAATAGCAGCTAAATATATTTCAAAGCCCTTATGTCACATATTCAATAAATGCCTAGAGTATGGTGTATGCCCCAAGATTTGGAAGGAAGCAAAGGTTATTCCACTGCCCAAGGATAAAAGAACAGCATTTGCGGGTCCAAACAGTCGTCCTATAAGTCTTCTTCCAGTACTGAGTAAAATTCTAGAAAAAATTGTATATGAGCAGATTCAAGACTATCTAGCAAGTAATGAGCTGATAACAAGTTGCCAACATGCATACAGAGAAGGTCACTCCACAAGCACTGCTCTGGCACAAATGACTGATGATTGGCTAAAGAACATGGATGATAAGAGACTTGTGGGGACGGTACTGTTAGATTTCAGTGCTGCTTTTGATGTTATCGATCATGATTTGTTATTAGGAAAGCTTGAATGCTATGGTTTTGGCCCTGTTGCTTTGTCTTGGATGGGGAGCTACCTGTCAAAGAGAAAGCAGAGGGTATATTTCAACGGAAGCTTTTCTGACAGTAAGGAGCTGCAGTGCGGGGTTCCTCAGGGAAGCTCATTAGGGCCTCTCCTATTTTCGATATTTACTAATGACTTACCTTTGGTATTGAATAAATCTAATGTAGTAATGTACGCGGATGACTCGACAATGTACAGTACAGCAGCTACAGTAGGTGAATTAAATGATATACTAAAGAATGAAATAAAAGCAGTAGCGGATTGGGTTGAAGAGAATAAATTAGTATTGAACATTGCTAAAACCAAGTGCATGGTGTTTGGATCTAGACATAAGCTAGAGGGTGATCCTCAACTGAGCCTGTCACTTGCCGGGAAGCCAGTAGAACAGGTAACAGAGGCTAAACTACTTGGAGTGGTACTAAATCCTAAACTTAATTGGTCTAAACAAATTGACAATATAGTAACTAAAATGGGAAGAAGTATTGCCGTAACAAGGAAATGTTCTAGCTACATAACACTAAACACTAGGAAAGCAGTAATTCAAGCTCTAGTGTTATCACAGCTTGAGTATTGCCCAGTCATCTGGTCATCGGCTACAAAAAAACAGAAATTACAAATAGCTCAAAACAAAGCTGCCAGATTAGCTCTCCAGTGTTCCAACAGGACACACATTGCAGAAATGCACAGAAATCTATCATGGCTTACTGTTGAGAATAGATTACATTCACGTATTCTTATGTTTTTCAGAAATGTATTAATGGACAAAAAACCACAGTATTTCTTTGAACAGGTAGCACATGTAAGAGATGAACATAACCATATGACTAGACAAGCCAGTTCGGGTGTTTTGGTGGCACCTAAACCAAGAACAAATATTCTTAAATCTTCTTTTATCTATAGAGCAGTAATAGGTTGGAATGCACTACCAAAGTGTATAACCAATACAAATACAAAATTCATCTTTAAAATCAAGTTAAAAGAACACCTTATGTAAATCATACTGCAGTAACCCTGGGAAAATAATAATTCAAATGTATGTGTTGAAAGTGATGTTTTGCTATGTTTCTTTGCTTTTTATTTCTCCTATGTTTATTTTATTTTATTTCTTTTATTTTACTATGTTTTATTTTGAGTTAGTTTTTGTAAACAATTGTAAGTATTGCCTATGTTAAATGTATGTCTGTGTCGGACCCCAGGAAGACTAGCTTTTGTCAAGGCAAAAGCTAATGGGGATCCTTATAAACAATAAACAATAAACAATAAACAATAGGTATTTCAGAAAACTGCCATGATTTAGAAGCATTTTTTTATTTATTTCGACGTCAGGCCTAAATGGGTTGATAAATATATTGGACTGCAACAGTTTGCCCGCCTGGTTCTGCTTCTGGCTCCTCACCGTGGCACACCGGTCTGATCAGTCGCGGCGGGCGTGTGCACGAAACGAGCACGCGCGACAATTTCACGGGACCACGCCCACGTAAATACGCTTAAGACGTACGCTTACGCTTAAGGTACGATGATACGATGATACGATGATACAATGATACGCTTAAGGTATCATTGAAAACGAATTACTATGCGTGTTAATCACTGCCTGTCTGAAATGACCTCAACTCTGAGAACGTACAAATGGAGATACCGGTCCACAGCTTAGTGGAGCAACACTCCTTATAAAAGTCCATTTGGTACTATTAATCAACTAACTAACTATCAATCATTTAGCTGGGGACCCCCTACTACAGGACCCCTGGGTGGGGGGGGGGCACTGCTGTCCCATTTCGTCACACCAATTTCACATAATGGAATTCACTTCAGACAAAGGTAACTGAATTCATTCACATTCAACTGGACTCGGGAACTAAACCTAAAAATGTAATTGCGGGTTACATATTGGAATGAGATTGAACCAAATTAAAGGAAAATGTTATTTGGTGCCGTGCGTTGATCCCTTTGCCTCTGTCTCTCTTTCTCTCTCGTTTCAGACCTTTGACAGAGAGAGAGAGAGAGAGTTAGGAGCTGTTATGTTGAATACAGCTCGCTCCACACAAAACACACTCTGCTGATTGCTTTTTCTTTGAATCTCCCTGAATGACACCCCCCCACCCCCCGCTGCCGTGATTTCCCTCGAGTTCAACCAGCCCCTCCATACCGCCGGTGTAGATTACATGAGATAGAGAGAGAGAGAGAGAGAGAGAGAGGCGGTGGATCAGGGTTAGAGTGGCCCGATAGTAACCGCAAGGTTCCCGGTTTGATCCCTGTGGGCTCCCCCAGAGTTAGTGTCGGAAGTGTCCTTGAGCAAGACTCTGAACCCCAATTGCTCCTGATGTGCTGGCTGGCGGCTTGCATGGTTTCCGCCGCCATCGATGTGTGAATGGGTCAATGCACAAGCTATGTGAAGGTGTGTGTGTGTGTGTGTGTGTGTGTGTGTGTGTGTGTGTGTGTGTGTGTGTGTGTGTGAATGTAATGCACAAGCTATGTAAAGCGCCTTGGATAAAGGTGCTATATAAATGCACCATTTACAGAGAGAAAGAGAGAGAGAGAGAGAGAGAGAGAGATGTACGTACGTCTCTGTCTAGTTCTGTCTCTCGTCTAAATGATTCATAAAGCTGATGGATGTCTGCAGGATAGCTGGCTGAAGGATGCTACATCTTAATAAGAGCATGCACACACTGACACACATGCAGACACGCGCACACGCACAGGCAGATGTTTAGACTCTGACTTACCTCCTTTAAGCCTACTCTCTGATGAGAGGTGATGAGCCGGGCGGTGCTTAGACGCCCGCACGGCATGTGTTTGTAAAGCAATCAAGCGCTCCCCTTCCCCAGTTCAGCTACAAGGCTGCAGGATGATACAAAGTGATTGAAGGAGTGGGTTATCGGTGAAATTTACACTGGTCACTTGACGGTAACCAGCCAATCAGAATGAAGTATTGGGTTTTAGAATGATGCTTTTACTTAAAGGAAGACTGCACCACTTGTCAACCTATCTTCATATAATTGGTCCTCACTAATGTTCATGATAAAATACCACCATTTATTTGTACACTCTAGTCTCATAGGAGGGCTGTGGGCAGTTCAGAAACCAGTCTGTGTCTCATAGGAGGGCTGTGGTCAGTTCAGAAAGAAGTCTGTGTCTCATAGGAGGGCTGTGGCAGTTCAGAAACCAGTCTGTGTATAGGAGGGTTGTGGGCAGTTCAGAAACCAGTCTTTGTCTCATAGGAGTGCTGTGGGCAGTTCAGAAACCTGTCCACCAGTGACATCATCAGTGGCAAATCCAAGCTCCAAAATGTTGTGCCAAAATCAACACTGCCCACTGCTGTAATCGTGCAAATCAGTGGCTGCTATTCTTAGCCAGAGAGTGTGTGATCAGACAGTCAGTCAATCCAGTCTAGTCTTCAAAGGCTGAGTAAGAAGTAAGAAAAACTGCTGCTGTTCTGAATAATTGGCGTGCATGTTGTTGTTGGATGCTAACCTGGATGTTATGGCCATAAATATACTGTGTGTGTTCCACACACAACCTGGATGTTATGGCCATAAATATAGTGTATGGCCCTCATTTATCGAAATTACCGCAATTCTCGGCATTTACCATTTCCGCCAAAACTTGAAATTGAACTTGTGCCAAGACAAAAATCACGTCTGGTCGGGAGCTGTCGTACGCTTTGTCCTCACCTGTTTTTCTGTCGTAGAACAGCGGAGCAGCATTGTTTGACCAGCTGAGAGGCTGTCACATGAGGCATCTAAACATATGTATTCACTCCTAAAATGTTTATATAAAACTGTAGCCTATAGGTATGTATGGGCTACATGTAAAAAATAAAAAAGTAAAGGAATACATCAACGATGTGTCATATGAAATTAGTAGGAGATAAAATCGTGCAATTAAAAACAATGTTGCAAGTTGGATGCTTAAACAGTGTTTTGCATGAGCGCGTATAGATTCAAGGATTTGGGCTGTCTGTGCTGAAATATTTCCATGACGGGACGTTGGAGAGTATAGTGCAGTGCTGCAGCTGTGGAGAGTCTCAACGTGGGTAGCCTACTGTAGCCTAATCTACAGCAGGTCGATGTCTTTCTGGAGTTACGGTATGTGCAATCTCCTCCTGGTTTAATAAACCCGACGTGTCGCTCGAATGCCAAATGTACCGTGCCAGCGCAAGTGGGAACCACATCAGAGATATGTACAGTAGGCTACCCAGCCAGCCCACCACCACCACCAGTGCCAGCCACATGAGGCTACGGTTTTGGCTGCACATTCATATAATGACAGTTGACAGCCCAGCCACTGCAGTGACTGGCGACTGCGAGGCAATCTAAATAGATTGTCGAACGTGCATGGTCAGCTGGTCACGGTGTCACGGACGGACCACAGTGATAGAGAGACAGACAGACAGGACAGGAGGAGCATCTATGCAAAACAGCAGCGTGTGTGTGTGCCTATTTGTTATTTAATTCATGGTTCACAGGTTCAGGTTTTCGTTCACTAATATATCTTGTTGTATATTAAATAAAAAATACTTTAATAATTTAATATACAACTAACAACACAGTGACAGTTGCTTGCAATTGCGTGCGGGGGGGGGGTGAGGCGGGCAAGGGAAGCGAAGCGAGAGGAGAAACAGACAGCTTTATTTAATTCATGCAGGTTTATTTATTTAAGATACAAGAAGTTGCAAGTTGCGTGTGCGTGCGTGTGTCTGTGTGTGTGTGTGTGTGTGTATGAGAGAGGGGGCAGCAAGGCAAGCGAGGGAAACATTTTTTTTCCTGTAGGTTTCAGGGTCGTATTGCAGTTGTTCATGTTGCAAAAACGAGGGCGAGGCTTTATTTCATAGGGCGCGCCAGATAGATTTCAGCCGTCACATTTATTAACGTCGGAAACGAAATTAAGGAAGGATCAGCTGTTTGCGATCACTTTATAAATGCCGTGGCGACGTGGGTGTACTACGAAACCTAAACTCGAATTTGGGGCAGATTTTACACTCAATTGATAAATGAGGGCCTATATGTGTTCCACACACAACCTGGAGGTTATGGCCATAACTATACTGTGTGTGTTCCAAACAACCTGGATGTTATGGCCATAAATATACTGTATACTGTACACATACACACAAACATACACACATACAAAACATACAAACATACACACAAACTGGATGTTATGGCGAGTTCTCAAAATAGCAGGGGTGGAAAAAGGTGTTTTTGAGGGGCGCTAGCCTCTCCTATATACAGGTTTAATGTTTGTCTTTAATTCAATGTTTGTTTTGTAAACGCCATTGACAATGAAGGGAATATTTACGTCATAATGTGCCTCATTATGTCATATTTGTCATGGTTTGAGTCTCCCCCTGTCTGTATTCCCACTTCGGCCACTCCCTCACCCCATTCCTCACTTCAGTCCTAGTTACACACATGGGGCCTGTTTCACGAAACTTGGATTAACTAATCCAGGATTTAGGCCAAAACCAGGCTTTTTCAATCCTGGTCTTTACAGCCTGGTTTATTCCGTTCCACTAAAGCCAAGCAGTACCTCCGGCCTCGTCTCTGCCTGCAGCATCCTCTGGGTTCCCGTCTCCTGAGTCTGCAGCGTCTTCTGGGGTACCGTCTCCTGAGTCTGCAGCGTCGTCTCCTGAGTCTGTAGCTCCTCCTGCAGCGTCGTCTCCTGAGTCTGCAGCTCCGCCTGCAGCCCTCCCTCCTGAGTCTGCAACTCCGCTTGCAGCCCTCCCTCCTGTATCTGCAACTTCGCTTGCAGCCCTCCCTCCTGAGTCTGCAACTCCGCTTGCAGCCCTCCCTCCTGTATCTGCAACTCCGCTTGCAGCCCTCCCTCCTGTATCTGCAGCAATGACGCCTGCAGCTTCAGCTCCAGAGCCTGCAGCATCTCCTGTGGCTCCGCCTGCAGCATCACGTCCAGCGCCTGCTGCATCCCTGGCGTCTCCTACAGCGCCTGCAGCATCCCTGGTGTCACCTCCAGCACCTGCAGCATTCTTGGCGTCGCCTGCAGCATCCCGGGCACCACGTCCAGCACCTGCAGCATCCCTGGCGTCGGCTCCGCCTGCAGCATCCCTGCCATCGCCTCCCAAGTTCTCTGCCTCGTATTGGCCTCCTGGCCGCCCTCCCGATGACGTCTTGTCCGCCTCGTCTCGGCCTCCCGGCCGACCTCCAGACAATGCCTCCTTCGTCTCGTCTCTGCCTCCCGGCCGGCCTCCAGACATAACCTGCTCAGCCCTAGTCCATGTGTGATTTTTTTATTTTTACTTACGGTAAGTAAAAGTATCAATACTGAAGATATAGAAGTACTCTGTTGCAAGTAAAAGACCGCAAATCAAAATGTACTTGAGTTAAAAAATAAAATGGACAAAAATAGCAGATCTACAAGCTCACAATGTGTGACATAAATGTTTTGTAATAAAAATCTACTGCGTGGAGTTTGCATGTTCCCCCCGTGTCCCCTAGGGTAGGTACCCTCACAAAAAGCATGCAGTAGGCTAATCCTGGTCTCTAAACTGCCTCCCCCTAGCCAGCCGCCCCGGCTGATGGAGGGGAAATGAACTGCTTGGAATAACGTGTTCCTTCCATGTGCTACGTCCAACCAAGGAAACTCAAGGAGCAACTCATGCATGAAGGAACCATGAGTTCAAGTCCGTTGTTCTCCCCAGGTTGGCGGAGGGTGTGTAGAGGCCAGGATCACATTAGATAATATTGACACGGGTGAAAAATGGTTTACAAAATCGTGGGATAAAGTTTAAAAAATACAAAAAAACAATAGTACTCCATCCAATAATTGGATCTGAGCTGCAGTGGAGTAAAGTAAGTAAAAGTATTGGAATTGAAATACTCTAATAAAGTAAAATACCTAAAAGAAAGTACGTACTTTCCACCACTGTAAAATAGTTGCTCCTGTTAGGCGCACGCACGCACGCACATAATTAATGTAATAAACAGTGTCTCGCGCCATCCAAGCGGCTGCCTCTCCTTGTCTTCTAATTAACAGTGTCTCACGCCATCCAACCAGCTGCCTCTCCTAATTAACAGTGTCTCACGCCATCCAATCGGCTGCCTCCTCTCCTAATGACATTTCTTTATCATCCTTGCCGGAACTGATAACGTTATCAATTACCAAAAAACTGATAACGTTATCAATTACCCCGAAAACTCATTGCTTTAGAGTGCTGAGATTGAAAATCTAATAAGAGAGAGAGAGAGAGAGAGAGAGCGAGAGAGAGAGAGAGAGAGCGAGACTTTGATCTAGAGCCAAGGGCATGTTATCTTTGTGCGTGTTCGTGTGTGCATGTGCCTGTGCGTGTGTGCGAAATGTGAGAATGGAACACATTGTGAGGACAGCGTCAAACAGCAGGGGGCGGTGGTTTCTCCCCCAGAGTCAGGCCCCGTTGGAGGCCCTTTCAGGTGCTTTGATACCTGTGGACTCCCCCAGAGTCAGGCCCCGTTTGAGGCCCTTTCAGGCGGTTCGATCCCTGTGGGGTCCCCCAGAGTCAGGCCCCGTTTGAGGCCCTTTCAGGCGGTTCGATCCCTGTGGGGTCCCCCAGAGTTAGACACTGTTTAAAGCTGCTATAAGCAATAATATGTCAAAATGTTAATGACCTTACTTTTTTTCTTTTTGGTATTCAGACAGCCAGCAATGGGTACAAAAAAAAGAAGGGACACATCTATGGGCCGCAATCTGCATTCAAAGATTTTCCTATAAGCTTTGTGGCCCCTAGATGTGTCAGAGAGACAAAATAAATGGGAGCGTTTTACTTTGCTGGCTGTCGCCTGGATCAACCACAGCTCTGCTCATGAAAAAGAAGAAAAAGCTCAACACAATCCAGGTCAATTTAATGGGACTGCACCCAAGTAAAATTAGTTGAAAATGAATTACTCAGTGCATTAATCGCTGCCCATCTGAAAGGACCTTTTCACTGGCAGCCATATCCAGCCTGAATCAGATCTGTGCCACATAGGCACAGATTTTAGGGTTAGGTTAGGGTTAGGTTCAACAGTTTTACTGCTCCTGGCGGAACGTTCCGTCATAAGGAATCCAACCGGCAACTGCTTCTGGCGTAATGTTCCGTCTGATAAGCTTTATTATTGATATCAAACCAGATTGCTGATTTTTTTATTTTTATTATTATTTTGGCTTGGCCTTTCCTTCTTTAGCGATCCTAGACCGGATTGCGCAACCGCACTGCCGTCCACCTCAATTTATATAGGCTGACTAAAAAGCTGAATAACTCAAAATCTTGGAGCGCTCCATGGTTTGGATAAAATGTGCGATGTTCAGATGTATTTGCTGATTATCCGGTGGTTTAGAGGGAAACATTCGCGCTTTCTAGAGCAAGGATGGCTTCATTTTAGCTTGCTAGTATTGAGGCTATTTATTTAGAATTAAAGATGGACGCTCCAGACAGGATGTCAGTCCAGTGTGTGCTGCATTGAAATAGGCTCGGCAGTCTGCAGTTGGCTCTGCGTCCAGCAGGAGGCAGTATATGGGTTAAGCATAACCACTTGTGTGCGGTACAAATGAACACATCACAGCGCTCCCTACCCCACTGTCAGCCAATCACAGCGCTCCCTACCCCACTGACAAACAATCACAAGCCAATTTTTGAAATGATCTCCTACGAACACAATATTCACCCGCCCCACCACCCTGAGATAGGCCGATGTTGTGGAAAAAATCTTATCCAACGATATTCTACGTTTTGTGTCTGAGAGGCAAGTGGCGTCTTCAGCAAAAGTTAAGGTATGGCAAGTTTGCGCACGTGTGCATGTTTCGTGCCTATTTCTTGGCATATGTTCTTTTTTGGTTATACAGTATGTAGTCATTTGCCCTTTTTTTTGCATACTTTTAGTACATTTAATTGTTTTCCCCTGGAACCAAGTTCTCACAGTTGCCATAGCTTGCCAAACACAATTGACGCCACTGTTGACTGGAGAGGAGATGTGTACATGCAGATCAGCCCTCATAGCAGTGTGATTGACAGGAGAGATGATCAGAGTTTGTACCATGTTGGTTCAAACCTGGACAGAAGAATGGATTTAGTCTGTTTTGTCAAATATTTTTATGTTGGATATGTTTTTTGAGGGGGCCAGACCCTCTTATGACCAGCTTTGTATGTCTGTGTGTGTCTACCACGGAAATTATTTGATTGGCTGAGCACGGAATGTGGTTGTATGATGATGTATGATGGTAAGAGCACCCCTCACTTCACACGAATATATCAATATTTGACATTGATGATGAAAAGAGAAATTAGGTCAAATGTCCGCCAAATATGACGTACATTTGTGGCAACGCAAACATTAAATGCCATTGACAATGAAGGAAAGATTTACGTCATATGTAGTATGTAGAGCAAATCGGCGAACCAGTCACATAAGTTGTACATGACAGCCAATGGAAATACATAATGGAATATACAATTGGATCTGGGTGTCTTTCAGCAACACATTAACTCGAAGGTAGGAAGCAACTTTTCAAAAGTTGCCGAAATGTGTGTATAGGGCTGAAGTGGTTAATCTATGTTTTGTAATAATAATCAACGTTTCTGTCTTGCGACCTTCCTCATTGCAAGACCAAAATGTTGCTTCAATGTGTGTTCTGTGTGTGCTCTGAATCCAGCAAGTGGCGGTGTGCGGGTGTCCCTCCTTTCCACATTGTATATGCCTCGTCATCATGGCACCTGCTCCAAATTATCTACCAGGTGTGCGGAAGTCATCTCTCTAATTGTAATAATAATCAAAATCTACCTTTATTTAACCAATAAAACACATTGAGACAGAGGGTGCCATTTTGAACGTCATATGATATGACATATAAGATTACAGTAATATGAGCTGGGGGCTTGGGGTATGTCATATTGCAATTTTAAGCATGTTAAGAAGCGCTTTCGACACCCCGTGGAGTGCGCAAAACGGCCTTGAATTAGTCATGGGAGTGTTTAAGGCGTGTTTGAGAGTTACCCAATCAACATGTCCGTACTATTTTCTTTACCAGTCAGCTGATGTGACATACGGAATGCGCACTTTGGGGATCGTTATATTACATTTCTTCAGGCTGGCACCATAGAAGACATCCCTGTGACATCCCATATGACTTTGTCACATTTGGGTTAATTATTCCTATTGCACTGCATGCTGTCACCTTTATGCCTCAAAATAAGTTGTTTCTATTGAGAAACACCAGTAAAATTATATTTAAATTAATTTAAATTATAATTATATTATATTTGAAATGAGTAATGAGTTGAATGCGTGGTGTATGCCTGTGATCGTATGGTCTTCGCTCGTAGCATTTTATTGAAGAAGACTTGGATTGAGTGTGATACAGCGTATGAAAGCACACTTCCCAAGGATTATGGCGATGTTTTTATTTATTTTTAAGGTTGAGAAATGAAATAATTATGGCCGTTTCTAATCTCAACATTTCAAAAATAAAAGCCGTGGATGCGTCTTTTGCTGCGCTGTTGCCATGTCTCATAGAAACAAGTAAATAGGTCTATAAAAATAATCCCAAAATAAGCGCATATAACAGGGGTCTGTAACCTATTTTAAATTAAGTGCCATGTTTTTATTTTCTAGATAGTGAGTCTGCTATATCCAGATTAATTTTAATGACACCACATTAAAATAAAAAACATATTTTGATTGTCCACAAGTTCTTCCATCTTTTTAAATATTTTCTTGCACATTGTTATAATGATCATTATATATCCACCTGCAGTCAGAGTTCATAGTTTTAATGAATGAATGTGATTCATTGTGAGCTGGTAGATCTGCTATTTTCAAAAGTAAAATTTTAATTACATTTTTGTATTAGCCGTCCTTAGTTGGGCAAATCCTTAACATGGGAATGTGCTGTGTGAGGATCACTGGTTTAAACAACATTAGGAGAAACCTTTAGAAACAAGAAAAGCAACCACAATTACCAATATTTACAAGCAACTTTACAGAAAAAGAAGCCGCTTATAATAAACAGACTTGGCAACACTCCAGCAGCGTCCCAGAGCCGCTCAAGTGTAAAATCAAACAGTGCTTTATCTTCTTTTTGCGTTTATGAGGTGCCTAGACCCATGTCTAATCGTTATGCGCAGGTCAAGGGGCTTAATAGCAAATTGCGCAAAGCGAAAATAATTAACATATGGACACTCCCTGATAGATATTTCTATTCATATTTTATTGATTCACATATTAATGTAATGTTAAAAATTGTCCTCACTCGGGTGGACAGGACTGCCCTGTCACCGAGTAAGGGACCTCTTGTTTTTGCATGTTCATTCATTCTATTATCAGCTGTCACCCACTCCAGATTGATTCAAACTGGAGGAAACAACTTGACCTAAATGACACTCTCACCCCATGAGATAAACCGTGAACAACAGAATCCGTAATCATGGAACATGATTACCAGTCAAAAACATGTTCTGTTGTTTGGCGTGACTGGCGTCTGATGACGCCTGACCCTAATCACGCTGTTCGACCTATGGAGAAGTGACACTGCATTCTGATAAAACATGACATGATTGAATTGTATATATACTATTGTAAAATGATGTAACAGTGTTCAGAAGCTCTTGCGGTACGGAGAATTCTCTCTCCTACCATATTCCATCATTCTTGTCACATATTTCATGTGTAACATACTTTGTAAGAACCGAAGAATTCACTAAAGATCCTTGTATTAACCTGTCGTCCGTGTGAACATTCCTTTCAAGTCTTTTTCCCTCTGGTTTTCCACCAGAGAGCGTACTTTTGAGTTGTTAGTTGAGCTGTCTCTGGTTTCCAAAGAAAGATAGTTAAGGTGGAGTTAAAGTATTTCTATACTTATCATTTGGTCCATATCGAGCGGTGTTTCCTTTGCCTATAGAATTTCACAGCTGGTTTGTGAAAACATTAGGAGGGGGGCTAGAACCTGCACAGAATTCACCTTTCTGTCTATCTGGATACGGATAAATCTTGACCGAGCCGGTGCCTGCAGCCTGGCTGGTCGGATCGCAAAGCAACAACTCAACAAAACGTATGTATTTGTAACCTTATTTAAAGTGTTCTAAGTACCAATACTTCTCTTGCTAGCTGGTGGACTGTTGAATTCCTGTAGCGCTACTGGCTTTCACAGACAAACCGGCTTTCTATTTTCTCTGTGGTTCTCACTTTTCTCTCTTTTGGCAATTTCTGTGATTGTGCGACTAGTCTCTCAGTTGATTAGCGGCAAGTAGCTAAGCCGATGTGCACGCAGAAAAGTAAGGCATTACTCGTGGGGTGAAGATCTCAGTTTCTTCACATCCATCTTTCACTATATCTCAGTTTATTTTGAAAGCCATACCAGTATTATCTACTAAGCCCAGTATTGTCTTATACAATACAATGCACCATTCATTTCTCAGTTGATGAAGGTAGCCAATTACATCTCTCTCTAATTTCTCAGTTGATTAGAGCCAATTACATCAGTCATTGTCTTCTTTAATACAATGTATTATTAGTTTCTCAGTTGACTAGTATAACATTTAGAAGATCTAAGTTTCAGAATATCTCAGTTTATTCTGAAAATAAAAACAGTTCTCTCTCTAATTTCTCAGTTGATTAGGGCCAATTACATCAGTCATTGTCTTCTTTTATACAATGTATCATTAGTTTCTCAGTGGACTAGTGTAACATTTAGAAGATCTACGTTTCAGAATATCTCTGTTTATTCTGAAAGCGATATCAGTAAATAACAGTTCTCTCTCTCTCTCTCTCCCTCTGTATAGAGGAGCCCGTTTTTCAGTGGGCCGAGGTCAGCTCAGCTTGATTTACGTTCCTGCCTTATCACTAAACATTCCTATCTCTGAAGTAGAGAGCACTAAAATCTGAGCAGTATAACACTGACCTCCCCTGTCCAACTGTCGTATTTCTCCCCTAAAACACATCACTTTGCAATTTCTAGAATGGGGAACTCAAACAAAAGGCAGAATA
The DNA here is from genome assembly GCF_963924005.1 of Protomyctophum bolini. Classification (NCBI taxonomy): domain Eukaryota; kingdom Metazoa; phylum Chordata; class Actinopteri; order Myctophiformes; family Myctophidae; genus Protomyctophum; species Protomyctophum bolini. The sequence goes on from NC_137866.1 coordinate 50,430,420, forward strand.
AGCAGGAAAGAAATGAAAGACAACCACTGTTAACACCGAAATATAAATCATCTCATAAGAGAACGGAGGTAACCACAAAATCATTTGAATCCAGCATTATAGCAACATTGACTGCTCAAATGACTGACCCGGACCTAAAACTAGCTGTTACCAAATGTCCGACAGTGGCCCCCTTTCTCCCACTCTGGAGGTCTGAATTCGGATATGATGACTCATTGAAATCACTTGATTTGAATGAACTTTCAACCGCATTACGAAAGCAAATTGATTCAATTCAAAAGAAGAAGGGAACAAAAGCAGCTGATAAAGAAATCGAACGGTTAGGGGTACTACCTCTAAGACAGTTCCGCAAGACAGCTGCGGACAGAGAGTCGGTAATTAGCCGACAACAAAAAGAGTTGACTTCATACTCAACACCTCCGAAAGACAAAACGACTAACTCTCATTCTGTTTCCAAAGCAGGGAATAAATTTCCAGCCTGTGATGAAATCCTGACTTCAAATAGTAAGCGAAGGCAAGCACCCTCAGCCCCGGTAGGCACACAGCAAGCACCCTCAGCCCCGGTAGGCACACAGACTTCTAGGTGTTTCAGTAACACAGATGATGATGATGATGATGATGAAAAAAATGATGAGGACTCTGAGTATGACACTGATCAGTCAGAAGAGGTTGACTCAGATGATAATGACGCCCATTTTGTTTCATCCACCTCACAGGTCCCAAACAAGGAGCCAGGGTCGACTGTATGCCCATGCCCAAGGCCGGAGTCTCCTAAGCACAAAAGCACACCGCATAGGGAGGGTAAGAAAACATGCAAGCAACAGAAACACAGCTCACCCAGACCACAACTGCACAGAGTAGCTAAGGCTAAACATATTAAAAACACAGCTAAGGATAAACAACCAGATCACATACCACCACCGATAGATAACCTAGTGGCCCCTCTTGTGGGCTTCCCGCACAATGGGGGGACGGCCTATGCATACCGTAAATGGTACACCGCCGACTTTGCAAGTACTGCATTATCTTTACCCGATATTAGATCAGACCCACAAGCCTGGGAGGTAGCCCTAAGAGCAGAAGTGGCAGAATTACTTTTGAATACCAGAGAAGTCAGAGAATTGATCCAGGCCAGCTGCCCCACACTTTTGGCTCACAAAATCTCACAAGACGCAATTATCACAGATGATAACGGGATGGGATTCCACTACTACAAGGACCCACCCCTAGATAATGCACAGGGCAAAGTTCGTAATGATCTACACGAAGACGCTCTAAAACTGATGATCAAAAACACCAGGACTCTAATGAGAGCTAAGATTGACCTCTCTGTCCTCACAGGCATTAAACAAAAGGAAGACGAGAATGTCGCGGAATTTATTAACAATTTCCGTATACAATTCGACCGCCACTCTGGCATGGCGAAAGAACAACAAGGCTACCAACAGCTACTAAATCACCTGGTGATAGAAGCTATACGGCCATTTCTAAAGCAGGCAATAACGATGCACGATCCTCTATGGAAAAGTAAAACAACGGATGAAATTACCACACTTGCAACTTATTATACAGACACCATAGCTGCACCCAAACCATTGGCTAAGATACAGGCAGTTCTTACGGAGGAGGGGCACGTCTCTTTCATAAAACCAGGCTACCAGGAAAGGTCAGAGGGGACCGAGCCGGGCAGACAGTCGACCCAGGATTCCAGGGGACATCATCAAAACAGGCACGGTAATACAAAAACATCTCACACTCAGAAACCCACATGGCGCTCTGCCCATCCACCTAAAGATTGGTCTAAGACCATCTGTTGGAATTGTGGGGAGACAGGCCACTCCATTTTTAAATGCCCCCAGGAAATTGTTCAACCGCTGGCCTACCTTCCAAAAAAGATGGGGAAGCCCCAAGATTCAGGGTCGAACAGTCAGGCATGACTAGATGAAGGGTTTCCCCCCCCCCCACCCCCGACTCTAGACATCCCCTGGGCTGCAGAATTGACTGTGACTGATGACCCCACCACTCTGATTGTGAATGATGACCAACATGACATTTTTGACATGGAACAGATTTTACAGATGCAGGCGGGTTACACCCGACGCCCCTTAATTAATCTCTGGGTTAATAATGTACAAACAACATTTTTATGTGACTCAGGGGCATGCCGCTCTGTATTGAATGTTCCCTTAGGAGAGTTCCCCCTCTCTAAGGACACCATGACGATTAAAACCGCATCTGGTCTGGCAGAAACAAAACCACTCACTGAAGCATTGGTATTGTATGATCCTGACACCAAACAGCAAACTTCTATTCAGTTTATCATTCATCCTACATGCCCCTGTAACTTACTGGGTAGGGATGGATTAACGGCTCTGGGTATTGATCTTGTTAGCTTTCCAGATGGTATGTCTCCAGTCAGACGCTCAGCTCACGGAGTAGGGATCCTAGTACTGGATCATGACCAGGTAATGTCCAAACACTATTACTCAATGGACCTAGAAAGCTCTATAGCTCCATATACCCCGGGAGAGCTGGTCAAAACGTTGCATCAATATTTGCCACCTGACTGTAGACGAATCTACAAAAGTCCGTCCCACCTACAGGTCATATTGAGGTACCTTTATCATGACAGTGCAGGCAACATAGCATATGAGGAAGACTTATTCCACTCATTAACTACTCAACAAAGGATTCACCTGTTACATATGTATTGGTCACCATTCTGCAATGCTGCCTTTATTACTGTACAGTTGACAGAGCTCCAGAAAAAGTACCACCGTATGGACCAGGTCCCCCATGTGGCAATCGTGAGAGACCGCGACGCGACATGGGATGATGTCGGTGAGCTGGCACAAAGGTCTGTCCGGACGGGCAGATTCCGTACCCATGACCACATGATAGGGGTGGAGCTAGACGACGAAATGCAGGTATACCGCATACCATTGTCCGGCTGGCCAATGGTACCCGCAGCGATATATAAACACTATGAGGACTGACCTCCTCCATTTCTGTCTCCCTTTACTGACCTGATCCTAGCTATAGAACCTGATGTTAGGGCCCTTCCAGAGCTCAGTAGCCTACCTGCCTCACTTTGGTCCACGGGACCGGCAGACGTGGGGTTAATGAAAGATATTCTCCCGGTTCAAATACAGCCTATGCCCAATTTGTTATCTTTTCCAGTTACTAGACAGTATAGGTTACATCCAAAGGCAGAGATTGGCCTTAAGCCAATCATAGATCAATTAAGCCAATCTGGCGTCATTGTTCCATGCCCAGATGCATTTTCTAATTCACCGGTTTTACCCATTCTTAAATCATCAGGTACTTATCGTATGACATTAGACCTCAGAAAAGTTAACAATGCTGTATTGAAACGTGCGGTCTGTGTACCGGACCCTTCCACACTATTGAATGACCTTAGCCCTACTGCAAAGATATTTTCTGTCTGTGACCTGGCTAATGCATTCTGGAGTATTAAATTACACCCTGAGTCTAGAGGATGGTTTGGTTTCACATATGCCGGTAAGAAATGGGCATTTGACAGAATTCCCCAGGGATTTTCCTGATCTCCGACCATTTTCTCTCAGGCTATTTCAGCATGTATTCAACAGTTTACACCCCCGTGTGGGTCACAGATCACAACCTACATCGATGACCTCCTGGTGGCTAGTGATGATTTATCTAGTTGTAAGACTGATACAGTGGCATTATTAAACTTTCTTGCAGCAGCTGGTTGTAAAGTTAACCCATCTAAGGCACAGTTGTGGCAGCCAACGGTTGTTTATTTAGGACATACTATCTCAGCTGAAGGCCGAGCACTGAATAACGACAGACAGGCTGCTATTCTTCAGACACCCAAACCTATTACTAAACGACATATGATGTCATTCCTAGGTATGACTAATTACTGTAGGCAGTACATACCACACTATGCTATGAAAACATGCAATTTAGTGAAACTAATTTATGACAGTCCTATGTCCCCACTGGACAAACTCACTTGGACACCTGATGCTGAGTTACAATTTACGGATCTGAAAAAGGAATTGTCATCTGCACCATGTCTGGCCTTCCCAGATTATGGTAAACCCTTTGTACAAACAGTGGACTGTCGTGTGTGTGACAATGCATCTTACATGTCCTCTGTTGTCTTACAGAAACTAGGCACATCCCAACGGCCTGTCGCCTACTATTCTGCTAGACTTGACCCTGTGGCTGCAGCCATGCCGGTTTGTATCCGTCATGTTATTGCAGCCTCCATGGCTGTAAAGAGTTCTGCCTCTCTATTACTATATCATGAGACCACCTTGCTTGTCACGCATGCTGTCTCTCTGCTACTATTAGAACAGAAACTTAGCTTCATGTCACCGGCCAGGCATTTGGCATGCATGGCTATTTTACTCAGCTCACCGCACATCACCCTTGAACGATGTACATCAATCAACCCGGCCACCTTAATGCCTTTACCCTGTGAAGGTAGCAGACATGTATGTGAGTGTTTAACTAACGTAGCCCAGAACACACTGCCTAGGCCAGACTTGAAAAGTGAACCTATCCCTGACTGTGAGCTCACATATTTTGTTGACGGCTCCTGCTCTCTTGACTCCCTAGGAAAGCGGCAGGCGGGGTACTCAGTGGTCTCCGCCACAGAGGTCATAGAGGCCAAGGCTCTGTCCTCTGACCACTCTTCACAGTCAGCGGAATTGGTCGCCTTAACGCGGGCCTGCATTCTGGCCAAGGATCGCAGTGTCACCATTTGGACAGACAGTCAGTATGCGTTCAATACATTACATGTCTTTGCTGCTCAGTGGAGACGAAGAAATTTTACTACCACTACGGGGGCCAAGATTGCACACTATACACTAATTGCGGCTCTATTAGAGGCTGTCATGCTTCCCTTACATCTTGCCGTATGTAAGTGTGCAGCACACACTGCTGGCAAGGACCCCATTTCAGTAGGCAATGATTTTGCTGACCTTACAGCCAAAGATATTTCTAAACATCCTGTGAATATCATGTCTCATGCTCTAACTTTGACCATTCTTGCACCACCTACTGTCGAATCTCTAGATCGAGACGTCCTCTTGCGGGCCCAGCAGAATGCTCCAGAAAAAGAACAACTTCTCTGGGTCCGGCTAGGGTGTGCATTCGACAAAGAAGGATACAGGAGGGCGTCAGATCGTCCCTGTTTACCATATCTTCCGAAGAATCTATTCCATCCCGTCACTCTTCTGACGCATGGACCTGGTCACCTTTCAGCGGTACCTATGAGAAGTATCATATCTCGTTACTTCAAAGCACCAGGTATCACACCATTTCTTCGCAACTTTTGCAATCAATGTTTGATTTGCCGTCAATATAATCCTCAGGGGGGGGTGAAAATCTCCCCTGGAAGATTTCCTTGCCCTACAAGGCCATTTCAAACTCTTGAGATGGACTTTGTGGGTCCTTTGCCGAAAGTCCAGAACTTTCAATACCTCTTGAACATGATTGACCCATATAGTAGATGGATAGAATCTGTCCCTTGTGTTAAAAATAACGCATCTACTGTAGCGAGAGTCCTTATTGACCGCATTATCTGTTACCATGGCATACCCCAGACTTTATACTGTGATAGAGGAGCTCATTTTTTAAACACCACAATAACACATATTTGTAAATCACTACAGATTACTCAGAAGCCACATGCAGCTTACAATCCCCAGGCTAATGGATTGATAGAGAACGCCAACAGAATTATTAAAGCCAGAATTATGAAGATCTCTGCTTCTACTAATATGCCATGGCCCCAGTGTGTACCTTTAGCTAAGCTCATTATGCGTGTAACTCCCTCTAAGAATGGTCTATCACCTTATGAGATCCTTTTTGGGCGACCATACATAGTCCCCTCTCTAAGTCCATTCTCCAGACACCAGTTAGACCAGGAGTTCCCAGACCCAATGAATAACATCGCACATGAAATGAAAAGGTTTCTGTCCTCAAAACCCATGGCTCCCACTATCAGAGAAGCAGCACCGAAGCCTGTGCCAGTGTATGCAGACTCTGGCGAGAGACCACACGACATCATCCCGGGAGATTACGTCCTACTCAAGCCAACTATTCGAACCAAGGGAGGCCATCAACCGTGGGGGAAGGCTTTGTGGGAAGGTCCCCATCAGGTGACACTAGTACACTCACATGTACTCAAAGTTTATGGAAAAGACCGCTGGATCCCAGTGAGACAAGTAAAAAAGTCTCCGCCGCCGTTTTAAAAACATTGACATTAAGGCATAGAGTTACATTATATTGGAAACTTTATTGACACGAATGGCTACAAAGGGATTTCCTATATGGACTTGTCTCAAACCATGCCTGTCAATACTTAAGAGTTTCAGATAATGTGGCCCTGGGCTGTTTTGTTTTCATTTTGTTTCTTTTTGCCAACCCCACCTGGAAATCCCTGCACATCGGGGAAAGGACACATCTTGTGGTGTGACATCGCATGGCCCTCCGGCCAATCCTGAAAACGCCAACCCAGGAGATGACACAACACGACAGGATAATACGGCATGTACACATTCCATCTTATACCCTCTCCCATCTTCGAAAAAAAAAAAAAAAGGGGGGGGGGGGACCCTGTATTATCCACTTTGACTTTGATTTTTTTTCATATTACAATGATTATTATTATTACAACTCTGATAAAAAAAAAAATTTATTATTTCTGTTTTATATTATTTCTCTATTACATTTAAAAAAAAAAAAAAAGAAAGAAAAACATATTACAATGATTATTATTATTACAACTGATAAAAAAAAAAAATTATTATTTCTGTTTTATATTATTTCTATATTACATTTAAGAAAAAAAAAAAAGAAGAATGTTCACATTTCTCATAACTAATCATGTTCTTGTGTTTCTCTGTTTTTGCTTTATTTTCCCTTCAACCTAAGAAAAAAAAAAAAAAAAAAAAAAGAAGGGAAGCAAGCTGATGACATTATCAGACAAGCTCCATCACAGAACCAATTGACTATCATTCATCTGTCACGAGGAACAGGTGGGTATAATGTGTCATATCTGATGAGAAAAGTGACATTTCTTTCATGTGTTGTCCCAAAGTATCTACCATAATCATTGTGCTATAACCATTAGATTTAGACTCATCTTTATTATTAGATTATTTTTGTGCAAAATGTCTTTTTCTCCACACAATTGTTTGAACAGCAGGGGGCTCCCGGGTTGCACCCAGAGAAACCATGAGTGAGTCTCTGCTACCCCTGAAATGCTGGTCCAGAGGTTAAAAGTTACACATAACTCTGATAGTATGGAGACCGAAGCGAACTCCAACAAAACACAACGATTAAAACCATGCTATAATGAGCCAGTGGGGACTAGCTGCAGGTATGATCTGATCTTAAAAGATTCCCCAGATAACAACAGAATGAAGGAAACACATGAGAAATGGATAAAAAACCTCAAGAAAGAGGAGAAATGAGGAGAAATGAGGAGAAATGGAGACATTCTACGGAAAGACACATGCAGACCAGACAGGTTGGTCAATGTGACAGAGAGGCCTGCCGCTCTCTGACTCACACACAGGTCCCGGTATAAATGATTATGGTGGCATCTGAAGGAGAGTTTGTGAATGAGTGTTTTCTGCCTCATCACTTATGATACATTTGCCTATTTTGTTCACTCTTATGTAGATATACAGTCCTTGAAATTGAAGAAGTAAATTGAAGTAAAATTGAAGTAAAATTGAAGTTAATTAATCAATTAATCAAATAATTAAAGTTATTAATCATGATAAGTATTATTTTTTTGCCATTATGATTTGTATTGAAGTAATTTTGTGCCTGCCCACTGGTCACTTTTAGATCATTTACAAAACCCAGCATACAGATGATGCTAGGTGGTAAAACTGAGAAGGAGCCTCCTAGTTGAAAAGAAAAAAATATATATTTGTGCTGATTTTTAACATGGTCTAATCTGTGATCAAGATGAGGGATTTGATAGATATTTCTATTCATATTTTATTGATTCACATATTAATGTAATGTTAAAAATTGTCCTCACTCGGGTGGACAGGACTGCCCTGTCACCGAGTAAGGGACCTCTTGTTTTTGCATGTTCATTCATTCTATTATCAGCTGTCACCCACTCCAGATTGATTCAAACTGGAGGAAACAACTTGACCTAAATGACACTCTCACCCCATGAGATAAACCGTGAACAACAGAATCCGTAATCATGGAACATGATTACCAGTCAAAAACATGTTCTGTTGTTTGGCGTGACTGGCGTCTGATGACGCCTGACCCTAATCACGCTGTTCGACCTATGGAGAAGTGACACTGCATTCTGATAAAACATGACATGATTGAATTGTATATATACTATTGTAAAATGATGTAACAGTGTTCAGAAGCTCTTGCGGTACGGAGAATTCTCTCTCCTACCATATTCCATCATTCTTGTCACATATTTCATGTGTAACATACTTTGTAAGAACCGAAGAATTCACTAAAGATCCTTGTATTAACCTGTCGTCCGTGTGAACATTCCTTTCAAGTCTTTTTCCCTCTGGTTTTCCACCAGAGAGCGTACTTTTGAGTTGTTAGTTGAGCTGTCTCTGGTTTCCAAAGAAAGATAGTTAAGGTGGAGTTAAAGTATTTCTATACTTATCACTCCCACAATGCTAAAATATTCAGCAACGTCGTATTCCATATGTGTGTGCGTTCAACACGGGACGATAAGGCTTTCATAATACGATTGTGCGCAGAGCGAGGCCAATTTATGTATTACCACATGGTAAAACGCACCTTCAAAATCCAGCCCAGAGTCTGTTTTGCAAGTGGGAACTGTCCAAGAGGCAGAAATAAATTTTCATAGCCTACATGTTCAATGCTAAATCATAGCCTACATGTTCAATGCTACACCATAGCCTACACGTTCAATGCTAAATAAGTCAGTATTTCAACAAAGAACGTCTTGCTTATACCTGTGGTGTGCGGGCTCCATCCAATCTACTGAAGTTTATTTTAGCCCAGCACCCAGCCTGTCAATGTGCGTATTCTACATCTGTTCAATACTACATCATAGCCTACATGTTCAAAGCTACATCATAGCCTACATGTTCAATGCTACATCATAGCCTACATGTTCAATGCTACACCATAGGCTACACGTTCAATGCTAAATCATAGCCTACATGTTAAAAATTACATCATAGCCTACATGTCCAATGCTAAATCATAGCCTACATGTTCAATGCTACATCATAGACTACATGTTCAAAGCTACATCATAGCCTACATGTCCAATGCTACATTATAACGTACATGTTCAATGCTACATCATAGCCTACATGTTCAATGCTACACCATAGCCTACATGTTCAATGCTTCATTATAGCCTACATGTTCAAAGCTACATCATAGCCTTAGTCTACATGTTCAATGCTACATCATAACCTACATGTCCAATGCTACATCATAGCCTACATGTTCAATGCTACATCATCTCCCCCTGCTGGACACCATCGGGTTACTACATCATAGCCTACATGTCAAATTACAGAACAGCAAATAATACATCCATGATATAGGGGAGAACGGGGTAGTTGTCCTGGAAGCAAGGCAAAATGAGATGGCAGTAAAATCTAATGATCTACCCATATTGCAGGATGTCTTCTATCAATTGAAATGATGAGTAAGCATCTATGACAAACTGCCATGAAAATATGACTTAAAAAAAAAAAAGTGGTCATGTGGCTCAATTTGCCCCAGGTAAGGGGTAAATTGATCCAAGTCGAGGGGTAAGTTGAACCACATGATATTTTAATGTTAAAAGTTGAACAGATAATGTATTCACTTATTGATAATAATAATAGAATAACAGTTTTTCCCTTTAGCAAATAGTCTTATTTATTTGTTTATTTATTATTTAAACAATATTAAGACAATTAAATAAAGTTTGTTATTCAGAACCTTATATTTGTGATGTAGGCCTATATATTTTACCATACAGGAGAGAATTGTATTGTTAATGTTAATACAATATTGCAATGAATGAGTATGTACATGCAAATTAAAGGTCATTCAGTATAATTTGAGTAGCAAAGACTTAATAAAAAAAATATGAATAATGATTCCCATTGACTCAATTTACCCACGGACATTGGTTAATTTTACCCCAGCCACCATTTTAGAATACAATGACAATAAGCTACAATTTATTTGCTAAATGATTCACGTGGTGCTATCCATTGGCAAATCATCAACGTGTATGATATTACATTTTAGACCTACACATTTTACATGATGTGTCGAAGTTTTACTTTGACTGACAAAAACTGTATTTTGTGTAAAAATGCTTTCTACTTTCCCCATGTGCTTCCCAACTTCACAGACAGGTGTAAATGATGGATGCTTACTAGATTTAAGGTCACATGGCAACACAGTTTTCTAGTTTTCTAGATAAAGGGGGTGGTTCAACATACCCGCTGGCTCATCTTACCCCGTTCTCCCCTACCTATAAAATATGTGACCAGATTTGACTGAGAGCCTGCCATCGTGCAACCTCAGCTTTTCACCAGAGGAGAAAAACTAAATGTATTTCAGTCAGATAACTCACGAATAGATTTAACCAATATGTATTATAGAATGAGAATACAAGTGTACATATGATATTTTATCTTGGCGTCACTACATTTTCCCTCCTGCTCGGCACAATCAACACCATCATTAAACATTAAAAGCAGGGAGATAGATCTACATAAATAACAGAGCCCACCGGTGGTATATACACCCACATAGTAATGCAGCATAGCCTATTAACCCCTTGAGTATATGAATGTGCCCTTGAGCATGGCATGAAGCCCCTCGAGTAGGCCTATATCTGACTGAACTAACTCTGCAAGCTACAAATCATTTATATTTTATCCAAAATGAGTTAATAGCACAGGAAGACTCTTCACATATACTAGAGCATGTCTGAAATAATTGTCAGAGCTGAAATCGACATGTAAATATGAAATAAATGCTTAAACATGTAGCTAGGTGTAATCAATGTTAGAGTCCACAGAATACAGGTAAATATGAAATAAATGCTTAAACATGTAGCTAGGTGTAATGTTAGAGTCCACAGAAGTGAACCTTTCAAGCCTTTTTTAGTCTGCAATGCAGGTGGTCTAGGGGCCAAAGATAGTCTGGCCTACAGGTGGTCTAGGGGCCAGGGGCCAAAGATAGTCTGGACTACAGGTGGTCTAGGGGGCAAAGATAGTCTGGACTACAGGTGGTCTAAGGGGCAAAGATAGTCTGTACTACAGGTGGTTCCAAAGAAAGCGACACATTGTTTTACCCCCTTCAGATGTAAATGCTCTTACTACACTAGTAGTAACTAGTAGCTAAAGTTGTAAAAGTACAATGTTTGCCTCTCTGAGATGTAGTGGAGTAATGTAAACGTGTTGGAAATTGGAAGTAGGCCTACTCAAGTAGAGCAAAAATAGATTTTACTCAGGTACAGTACTTGAGTAAATGTACTTGGTTACTGTCTCTCTCTCTCTCTCTCTCTCTCTCTCTCTCTATCTCTCTCATCAATACATGTCAATGTCTATTCACGGCTCCAGCTACATTTGTCCTTTAATAGACCATTTCTCTCCTAATGGCTTCATATTTCCCATTTCACTTCATTAAATGTACTCCTGGGTCATTAAAATGTTACCAAGCTTAGATGAATAATTGAGTTAGCGCGGGCAAAACATCGTCGTGTGGCTAATAAGTCGCGGATGTTTGGATTTCATCTGGCGAATCAATCTTTAGTCCGAGGACTTTTCAAATCAATCTTCAACAGGCATTACACTCAAGTTAATAGTATTTAACTTTGACCAAACATAATAAATAAAACTAAGTAACCATGGAGGAGTGGGGCAGCAGTAGGGATGGAGCTCGTTAATTGGTATTGATAATGAGCACCGTACCGATCAGGTTTATTGAGCCAGGTTCTTATCGAGCCCACTGTCGAGAATTTTCTAATATTTTGTGGAAAGACGGGAGACAATAAATTCCAAACACAACCAGTATTATCTTTTACTTCAAATACAGCACTTTTCTAACAGACGGAAGGCAATTGACCTTTTTACCAATAAAATAATATTAAATAAACTGTTTGTGCCAGCATGGATGATTAAAAGTATTTCTTGATCGTCTCTTGTCTTGATTGTTTAAACATGACGTGATGGGCCGCTATGCTCGATAACATGCTTGATAAGCCCAAAGCTTATTGATACCAGGTAATCGATAAGCTTGTTATCGGATTCTTCGGGTATCGGATATCGAGCTCCATCCCTGCCGCAGCAGTGGCTCGATAGAGTGTCCGTTTGGAGATCTGTAGCTGCCCGCTTTGATTCCTGACCCGTGTGTGTTGACGTGCACAGTGCACATGCAGATCCTACACACCAAAGGTCCTACATGCAGAAAATGCCCGTCGCTCCTGACATGCGTTGTGCCATGCTTAATTGGTTAGGTTAGGATTCTGGGTAGGGTGTCGGTCCAATGACAGTCAGACCTATAGTATGTCTAATATAAATCCTGCACCGTCTGTTTTGTAGTGGGGTTCGGAAGCTTTACACCGTTCCAGGTGGTTCGGTCAAGAACAACAAAGCACTTGGGTTGAGGGTTTTACTGAAGAACGTAGAGTTGTACAGAAAGCATGTGTGTGTGGTTCTGCAAACACACAAAAGACATAAACAAAAAATTACAATAATTTCCATCAACAAAATACAACTGGCTAAACATACAAACAACACCTGCCTAAAACATGCACACACACGCTGCTGTGGTCTGTACAGAATGAGCAGAAAACTAGGCTTGACAAACTCTAGAGTGTGCTGTGCTGATTGCAGGGTGGATACAGGTGCTCACTAATTGAGAATACAGCAGTGATAGGCTATGGTCAATTTGCCCTCTGCCAGCCAACAGTTCTTAATTGAGGAGGTCATCATGACCTCAGCTCAGTACTTGAGTATATTTGAGCTGGCCTTTTTCACACCGTCTGTGTTGGTGTCCAAGTGTCCTTGAGCAAGGCACTTTAACCCCTGACTGACTGTGCATGGGCAGTTTGGTTTCCTCCACTAGTGTCAGTAGATAAAGGAGCTATAGAAGAACACAGCGTTTACCATTCAATTAAATGTTGTGCTGTTCTTATCTCAAGCAAGTCCCCGCACGTCTCTTCAAGCATTTGGAAATCCTGTGAGTCTGTCTGGAGAGACAAGGCTTATCATATTGTGTTCACTTGTTCGACAGCTATAGCGGCACGCTCAAGTACCACACATTTATTCCAGTATTCCGTCAACAGAGATAGTTATCAACGCACTCTGGCTCTCCTGTCTGTCTGTCTGTTCTAGCTTCACAAGAAAATAAAATGAAATAAAACAACCCTTTTACCAACTTTTTCTCAACAGAAAGCCTGAGCCAGCTGTCCAGCAGAACCTCAGGAATAACATATGGACGTTCTCACAGGAGCGTCCGTTCTCCTCCAAGCGACGTAACAAAGGCAACCCAAACGCAACACAAGGCCTCGTGTTAGACGAGGCAATGTTCAGTCAACGTTGAGGAATGGAGCCTCGACTTGACCTTAATTAAAGGCATCGAAGGCTCTATTTACTTATTTGCCTTTTTTATGTTTTTACTATTTTGAAAAACATTTTTGAATAGTTCAAATAGCCGATCTACAAGCTCACAACGTGTAAATGTAGATTGGGTAGATGAACTACTAGCTAGCATTAATCACTGGCATTTCCTGAACCACTTGGACATGTCCAGGGAGGTGATACTTTAAATGGACCCACGGTCACGGGTCCACCTTGTAGGCTTAGTTACGCTGGTCTCTGTCCCGTCCAGCCTGAGGGTGTCCACTGTCCACAGATGAGCTCACCAGTTATCGGGCAGCAAGAATGAAGAACGGCGGGGGTTCCGAAAATGTTGTCCGAAGCCTACCAGGCATCCCAGCCATCATCCCTCTAACCAGGGTCGTGCACACATATACATCAAAGGGAGCTTCAGCCCCTACCCTTTTACCCGTCTGTAAAACAACTGCCCTCTCGAGACCACGAATGAAGCTTTTACCACATGGTGGAAGAAATGTAACCTGACGCTGCCAGATCCAAGAAGCTTGCTACACAAATTTGTTTCACAGCTTATTGGGATCTGGGATCTCGGAAGCAAATTCGATGACGGGGCTGTTCCTTTTTTTCAAGATACTTGGTAGATGATTGGATGGGACGGTCTGTCTATCACCGTGTGGGCGTGCAAACACAACCAATCATATTGACGTGTCTATATAGCTTCACATCCGGTTTCGCACATATCCCGCCCTTAGCTCACGCTGATTGGTTCGGTACGGAACGGATCGGTGTTAGCTGAACTCCCTGAGAGATCCCAGATGGAAGCTGTGTTGGGGAACATGGTTACCCAATACCGCCCCCATCTGGCAGCGTCAGGTTAGAAGAAATGCACATGCCCGCCTCTCCTTTCCATGCCATGCCGGAAGGCAGCATTTAGGAAAATAGCTTTTTTTCCGAAGTCTCCTGAATTTGGAACGTAGCATTTTGCGTTGAACAAATCCATGTCGTTACACCTGCATCTGCAGTAGATACAGAGTGCTGGGTTGTGACCCGGAAATAGCTGTATATATCTAGAAACTCTCAATGTGTCGCAGTGTGACGCGTTGTGAGCTTGTAGATCTGCTATTTCGATATTTTTGTGCAAAAGTGCCCTCTTACGAGATTTCAGCTCCTGCTTCTCTAACACTCTCTGCACGTCCCTGACTCTAACTTACTGCAGGTTACAGAAGCATCTAGTGCGGTTGCCATGGAAGCTCCTTGCTGCGGGATGTCCGGTGGAGGTAGTCGCAACTGACCAGTCACCATCAACGAGGACGATCACGAAGGAAAAAAAAATGTGTGACCGTGCAACTCTGATATTTAGATTTAGATTAGTTTACGCTATGCCATCGTACACAATATATGTGTTATATAAATCAAATCAAATCAAATCCATTCAATAAAAGTTTAATTTGATTCGGTTTGATTCAATGTCATCTGGCTTGTTTCAACTTCCTGTTCCTCCCTATTCTTTCTCTCGTGTTCCAATCAGTCATAGAATACATCCCAATACAATTCAAATGCAATCTATGATCCTATAGTTTACTGAGACGCTACACTGTCTCTCTGCATTCTATGATCCTATAGTTTACTGAGACGCTACACTGTCTCTCTGCATTCTATGATCCTATAGTTTACTGAGACGCTACACTGTCTCTCTGCAATCTCTGATCCTATAGTTTACTGAGACGCTACACTGTCTCTCTGCATTTTATGATCCTATAGTTTACTGAGACACTACACTGTCTCCCTGCATTCTATGATCCTATAGTTTACTGAGACGCTACACTGTCTCTCTGCATTCTATGATCCTATAGTTTACTGAGACGCTACACTGTCTCTCTGCAATCTATGATCCTATAGTTTACTGAGACGCTACACTGTCTCCCTGCATTCTATGATCCTATAGTTTACTGAGACGCTACACTGCTACACTGTCTCTCTGCAATCTATGATCCTATAGTTTACTGAGACGCTACACTGTCTCCCTGCATTCTATGATCCTATAGTTTACTGAGACGCTACACTGTCTCTCTGCATTCTATGATCCTATAGTTTACTGAGACGCTACACTGTCTCTCTGCAATCTATGATCCTATAGTTTACTGAGACGCTACACTGTCTCCCTGCATTCTATGATCGTAGTTTACTGAGACGCTACACTGTCTCCCTGCATTCTATGATCCTATAGTTTACTGAGACGCTACACTGTCTCTCTGCATTCTATGATCCTATAGTTTACTGAGACGCTACACTGTCTCTCTGCATTCTTTGATCCTATAGTTTACTGAGACGCTACACTGTCTCCCTGCATTCTATGATCCTATAGTTTACTGAGACGCTACACTGTCTCCCTGCATTCTATGATCCTATAGTTTACTGAGATGCTACACTGTCTCTCTGCGTTTGATGTATACGTATTTACCTCATTCGCTGCAAGTCGCTCCGGATTAAGAGTGTCTGCTAAATGCCTAAATGGTGAATTGAAAATAAAAACAACAGAAGGAAGCCATCATGGAGGGACACTGGACGCTCTCTTTGATTCATGATTGACCTTCATGGTGTCTGCGAGACTGTGAGTGGAGTGCACTGCGAGTGCACACACACACACACGCACGCACGCACGCACGCACGCACGCAGGCACACACATACACGCACGCACGCATTAAAATACAATCTGCATGCATTAAGCATGGTGAGTGTCTAGCATGGAATATTAATTCCAGTCAGATTAGTCTCTCATCATCCGTGGAGGTGAAATGTTGCTTCAAGTGTGATTGGAAACCACAGATGTAAGAGGTGAATACTCTGCCAGTGATATCTGTTATTAAATTGAGGTCAATGTGATATATGTTATTAAATAGAGGTCAATGTGATATCTGTTAATGAATAAGAGCTCAATGCACGCACATGACTTTGATATGTTTATCACAGTGGAGATACAATGGCAGAGTCCTCATCTCTTAAATCAGTGTACTTTGTGTTACAATCATGATCGATGATGCGTGTGTGTGTGTGTGTGTGTGTGTGTGTGTGTGTGTGTAATCTACATATTCCAAACTTTTTTAGCACAAGACCCAAAAGAGAAGCTAGATGTTTCCGGGTACATTTTTGGACTCTAGGACTAGAGGGGCGGCGGTAGGGTTTAATATTTTCCAGGATTTGTCTCATTTAAATTCCCGGGTATTTGCATACATTTTCACGGGCTCCCAAGGGAATTCCCGTCACAAAAGAAAGAAAAGAAAAGAAAAAAAGTGCCCACCAAAATGCATTTATATGTATAGATACTTCTTATGTTCAATATAATAGTGATATTATTTGGTTTAAAACGTTTTATTTGAACGAAATATGAACATATAGCCTACAATAAAATTATTAAATTAAAATAATTATTAATGTTATAGGCCTACTACGCTATTCAGAAAAAGTGACACTTGAGGAGTTTTCACTAATGTGACTGTCGAAGCATGGGGAAAAAATAAACAACCTCACATAGATTAGCTATGGTCTTTCACCCTTTGAGCAGTCCCCTTCTCCGCTGCAGAGAATGTTGAGCATGTGATCATCCCGCTTTGTACTTTATGAAAAGTCCGATTGGGTGTTAAAATAGCCAGCACGGCCAGTGCACAGCACACTGCTTATTATATTGAGAGAGAGAGAAAGAGAGAGAGAGAGAGAGACGCTGCGTGCTGGTGGTTATTATAAAACAAATTGTAGCCTACTCATCTTTGTTTGTGTTCTGGTTCACGTTATTGCTGAGTGATGCACACATGCAAGCAAAAGCAAAAAGGGGTTAAGAAGTGACAATGTCCATCACAGGAAAATGAAACTCCTCGCTCCGTCCGTAAAACACACAATTCTCACAGAGTGACTGATTAGGCTAATGATTGACAGGTGCAGCAGCTTTGGGAGCGTGCCTGAAGATGTCTGTCAGACATTCATATTTTGCTAAAGTGTATATAAACTCTGTATCTGGTTAATTGAGTCCCGCTGATTTTATCTTGACCGCCCGTGCCCGCCCGTAGGTATTTAAATACTGCCTGCGCAGTATTTACGTTACATTTACGTTGGGTCCCGCTGGCTCCAGTTCCTGTTGCAGCCCTCGAGTGTGATCCATAATTCCATATAAATATCATCAAACATGTTTGAAAATGATGGGAGGGTTCAGATTGGACATTTGATCACTCATAGATCAGGGGAAAGAATGCGCACTGTGTGAAAACTCCTTTAGTGTAATTTCTAACAAGAAAAAACAACAACCTCTGGGACGACGGGTCCCGAAGCCATTTCCCGGGTGGGAAATTGCGTGCCCTGTACCCGGGAGGCCCGGAATCCCGGGATCCAGGTATTAAACCAGGGGGGCAGTCAGACAGATCATGAAGCCACTAAGGAAATGAAAGTTCATATAATGGCCTGTTGTGGCGCTATCACTGGACCCAGAAAAACCATAGCCCCATAGAAGTCCATGTATTTAGGCCCAACTTCACCTAGACTGTATTACCTTAATAAACATGGTCATGAATACTTTTTGCTTCCAGTCACTAGTTTAAAGTCTCATTTATAATGTCATAATATTCTTTTTGGAAAATTATGGTCCCATGTATAAAATAAATTACCATAAAGTCGCGCATGTTCTGAGGGGCGTGGCTACCGTTACAGTCTATGAACGGGATCCCCCACCCACTCGAGTCAAAATAAAAACCAACGAAGAAGAAGGGGGGAAGTCCCGCCTCGTTGTCTGGGCCAGCCAATGGGCCAGCTGGGCCTGGGCCCGGATCTTGAAAGATGGCTGCCTCCATGGCAAGGACTGACAGTGAGACAGGCTTCATTTTACGTTCATGTTAGACCCGCGGAACGCTTTGTCCATATTTTTTACAGTCTATGTATTAAACCCTACGGTATTAAACCCTAGGCAGCGGTGGCTCAGGGGGTAGAGTGGCTGGATGACAACCGCAAGGTTCCCGGTTCTATTCCTGTGGGCTCCCACAGAGTTAGTGTCCCTGAGCAAGACTCTAAACCCATAATTGCTCCTGATGTGCAGGTTGGTACCTTGCATGGTTTCCTCCGGCATCGGTGTATTAATGTGTGTGTGAAGGGGGGAATGTAATGCACAATCTATGTAAAGGTGTGTGAATGAGTGAAAGTAATGCACAGTCTATGTAAAGTGCATTGGATAAAGGTGCTATGAACCATTTGCCATTTAGGAGACATCTGACAACAAAATGGCGGCTATGCAACTCTGACAGATAGTTACTGTGTTACTGACAGATAGTTATACCAGATAGTTACTCCGTGTATAACTCTTGACGGGAGTGAAAGCCTGAAGGATTGAAATGTGCCAAAGATACAATTAGCATGTAGGAACACAGTTTGAAAACAATTTATTTTCAGAACGTTGCTCTAAAATTGCTAGTTTACTGCCAGTCTACCAAAACAGCACCGCAGGCGCTAAAATTGCTGCCTGTCAAACCATGATGCACCTGCAATCAATTTCACAACGGATTACCCGAGCGACTGAGTTCACAGATGGCCAGACGACTCCACACATCAACGATCTCACTGCTAATTGATTCCATTTATTTTTATATTTTTTATTCATTGATACAGGATTTGGAAAGACCCTGTATCAACAAGGATTTGGAAAGAGATGAACAGGGGAAAAAAGGAAGAAATGCTATAGTGCTTATAAGAGAACCTCACCATAACATAATAGACAAAGTTTAGTACATTTTAACTTAAAGGAGAACACCACAGCAAAACACACTGGCCATGCATCTACCTTCATCCCTGTGCCATCATCCATAGTGCCCTTGAATTTTGTCATAGATGCCCCCTCCTCTACATCTCCCCCTGACTCCCCCCTCCCCTCCCACAGATTGCATTTGCGCATGTTGTCCTCCTTCTAATGTGGGTATTTAGATAGCTCCAAACTTTATTTATTTTTCACGCATCGTATTATAATAGTATACTGAGACTCACGCATGTGCAGTTTTCACTCTAGGCCAGCCTTTACATGTAATCCCAGAGGTAGTCGATTCCAGACGAGATTCTAGCGAGATTCTCGCGAGACTTCAAGCTGGAGCGCTCCTTTCAACTGTGATCCGCTATCTCTCCCTCTTGTTTGTTTACATGCAATCTGATGACTGATCGCGTCGCATCATTATTATAGTCATTATTCTGGGTGCCTGCCATGCAATGGCAGAAACACAGGTTGAAATCCGCAACCAATACTTAATAATCGTCGTATTCAAGACACGAAACTTTGACGTCTATGGCCGGCCGCACGGTTTACCAAAGCCCCACAATATATACATCGAAACGTGCGGCTCGGCCGGGAATGGTGTGCTTGTGCTTTTCTTTCCGATTCGAGTTACCGTGCCGACGTAATTCGCAATAAACGACGCGAAAAATGCCCCATGCAAAGTCAATGGGGAAACGCGGGTAAAAACAGAAAACGACACGTTACTTTGGAGCCACATTGCTCTTGCACACTGTTACGTAGACACACGATTTAAACGTCAAACAGCACAGGAGGCCATCGACTTTGTCCTGGTTGAGACGGAATTCGAATACGTTGCACGGTTTGCCCGCTATCGCAGTTCAAAGTGTGTGTGGTCTGAGCAAAAATCTCGACTTAGAGTGTCGCACGCCCAGAGAGAGAGCGGGTCAGAGTGAGAGGCCAATGTGAAAACTGTAGCGAAATTCTCCTAACAAATCGTTCTCACGGCCAAAATATTAACTTTACACGCATGGGTTTCGGTAATTTTGTAGCCACACTCGTCCTCTTTCACCCAATGTCACAACCACAGCCCAGATTCATATGGTACGCGAACTACAGCCCTGAAAGCGACAGGTGTACCATCATAATGTTTCATGAAACGCCATGTTAACTGCCTGAATGAGTCAGCATTTTTTTCATCACAAACACAATTTCTTAACTCGCTCTTATAACCACGTTTTTTATCGTACCAATACCACGATCGCACACGGCGTACCTCAATGTCTCGGGTCACTCACGGCGAAAACAAAAATCGCATTCAACTTTTACTTTTTGCGCTAGAGCAATTTGTTCGGACCGTATATCTGAACAAATTCAGCATAACAAAAAAAAGGAGTTCCCGTTCAGAATGGGTTAACTTTCAATAGTGGTGGCATTTGCATAGACTAGCCCAGCTGAAATTGATACATTGTTAATGATTCACCCTTCACACACGCGCGCACACAAACGCACACGCACGCACATGCACACATGTGCACGCACACACACACACATTGAAAGTCAATGAAGAAAATTGGGGAAACACGTAACTCTGTCATTTCTTCGGAACCGGGCCGCCCCCCTGAGAGAAACCAAATGGACACACACACACACACACACACACACACACACACACACACACACACACACAAACCCTCTCTTCCTATTGGCTGGCCTTAACACAGCTATAACTTTTGTTTGCAACATGCTACAGTCTTGAAACTTGCTCCATGGACTTGGACCACCAATAGGAGCACGCTGTAAATGTTTAATTGCTTAAGCCCCGCCCCTCTGTCTTCCTATTGGCTGGCCTTTACACAGCTCTAACTATTGTTTACAACATGCTACAGCCTCAAACTTTGGTACATGGACGTAGGCCATCAAGAGGAACAAGCTGTAATGGCTTAATTGCTTAAGCCCCGCCCCTCTGTCTTCCTATTGGCTGGCCTTTACACAGCTCTAACTTTTGTTTACAACATGCTACAGCCTCAAACTTTGGTACATGGACGTAGGCCATCAAGAGGAACAAGCTGTAATGGCTTAATTGCTTAAGCCCTGCCCCTCTGTCTTCCTATTGGCTGGCCTTTACACAGCTCTAACTTTTGTTTACAACATGCTACAGCCTCAAACTTTGGTACATGGACGTAGACCATCAAGAGGAACAAGCTGTAATGACTTAATTGCTTAAGCCCCGCCCCTCTGTCTTCCTATTGGCTGGCCTTTACACAGCTATAACTTTTGTTTGCAACATGCTACAGTCTTGAAACTTACTCCATGGACTTGGACCACCAATAGGAGCACGCTGTAAATGTTTAATTGCTTAAGCCCCGCCCCTCTGTCTTCCTATTGGCTGGCCTTTACACAGCTCTAACTTTTGTTTACAACATGCTACAGCCTCAAACCTTGCTCCATGGACTTGGACCACCAATAGGAGCACGCTGTAAATGTTTAATTGCTTAAGCCCCGCCCCTCTGTCTTCCTATTGGCTGGCCTTTACACAGCTCTAACTTTTGTTTACAACATGCTACAGCCTCAAACTTTGGTACATGGACGTAGGCCATCAAGAGGAACAAGCTGTAATGGCTTAATTGCTTAAGCCCCGCCCCTCTGTCTTCCTATTGGCTGGCCTTTACACAGCTCTAACTTTTGTTTACAACATGCTACAGCCTCAAACTTTGGTACATGGACGTAGGCCATCAAGAGGAACAAGCTGTAATGGCTTAATTGCTTAAGCCCCGCCCCTCTGTCTTCCTATTGGCTGGCCTTTACACAGCTCTAACTTTTGTTTACAACATGCTACAGCCTCAAACTTTGGTACATGGACGTAGGCCATCAAGAGGAACAAGCTGTAATGGCTTAATTGCTTAAGCCCCGCCCCTCTGTCTTCCTATTGGCTGGCCTTTACACAGCTCTAACTTTTGTTTACAACATGCTACAGCCTCAAACTTTGGTACATGGACGTAGGCCATCAAGAGGAACAAGCTGTAATGGCTTAATTGCTTAAGCCCCGCCCCTCTGTCTTCCTATTGGCTGGCCTTTACACAGCTCTAACTTTTGTTTACAACATGCTACAGCCTCAAACTTTGGTACATGGACGTAGACCATCAAGAGGAACAAGCTGTAATGGCTTGATTGCTTAAGCCCCGCCCCTCTGTATTCCTATTGGCTGGCCTTTACACAGCTATAACTTTTGTTTGCAACATGCTACAGTCTTGAAACTTGCTCCATGGACTTGGACCACCAATAGGAGCACGCTGTAAATGTTTAATTGCTTAAGCCCCGCCCCTCTGTCTTCCTATTGGCTGGCCTTTACACAGCTCTAACTATTGTTTACAACATGCTACAGCCTCAACATTTGGTACATGGACGTAGACCATCAATAGGAACAAGCTGTAATGGCTTAATTGCTTAAGCCCCGCCCCTCTGTATTCCTATTGGCTGGCCTTTACACAGCTATAACTTTTGTTTGCAACATGCTACAGTCTTGAAACTTGCTCCATGCACTTAAACCAAGTTGACCACCTCTCACACCCGCGCACACACGAACGCACATGTGCACACACACTCATTGAAAGTCAATGGAGAAAATCGGGGAAACACGTAACTCTGTCATTTCTCGACCGTTTCAGAAGCAGGGCGGCTCGCCGGAACCGGTCCGCCCCCCTGAACGAAACCAAATGGACCCTTACAGCTCAGACATCTTAGCATTAGCATGTTAGCATTAGCATGTTAGCATATTAGCATGTTAGCATTAGCATGTTAGCATTAACATGTTAGCATTAACATGTTAGCATTAAAATGTTAGCATGATAGCATGTTAGCATGTTAGCATTAGAATGTTGGTGGCAACGTAATGCGCAATAAACTAAGACAAAATACCCCATTGAAAGTCAATGGGGAGACCTGGCTCACATGTAACCAAATGGACCCTTCTTGAGGCTAAATGTCATCAAATGGTGGTCCGTGGCTCAAATGCTGCACAGACTTGGCAAGCTTCAGGCACCCAGTAAAATTTCTTGAAATTTTGTTTCTAGTTATCTTTCTGTATTATTAACAAACTAGACTACAGTTTCATAATGGCCGAAGTTGAAGAAGATTTTGAGTATATGTCTGAAGATTTTGAATATGGCGAGGAGCCCTATACTTGTACGAACCAGAGTATACCGACGAAGAATTGCGTCTAATGGAGGAGGCACGGATGAACGAGGCAGCAGGTGGTTCTAAAGCCATTGGAAGTGGAATGTAAATGCTGCAGAGAATGGGAAGAGTGGAGGTCGAAGCCATACAATGATAGTGATGATGAAAACACAGAGACAGCAGGTGTTTCTCGTCGTCGCTCATGCATCACAGACAATGAAGATCTACCTCTACCCCATCTACTCGACAGAGTGTTGGAATTATTTTTTCTGACCAAGAAAATAAACTGGGACAAACGACCAAAACCAGAAGGAGAAGACGGGCACCTATCCGTTGAGTAAGTATAGTCTACAACAACGTAGCCTACTATTATAATTACTACTACAAAGATTATACATAAGTGAATAACGGATCTAATCATTCACCATTACATGACTTGTATTTATGAACGTTGACATTCTGGAAAATAAATAAATGCATGCAAGCAGGGAGGCTATTCACCCCCTCCCCCTGAATATTATACCTCAGATAGAGGCCTATCTACCAAGCATACACATTGTTCTGGGTGCCTGCCATGCAATGGCAGAAACACAGGTTGAAATCCGCAACCAATACTTAATAATCATCAAGACACGAAACTTTGACCGCTATGGCCGGCCGCACGGTTTACCAAAGCCCCACAATATATACATCGAAACGTGCGGCTCGGCCGGGAATGGTGTGCTTGTGCTTTTCTTTCCGATTCGAGTTACCGTGCCGACGTAATTCGCAATAAACGACGCGAAAAATGCCCCATGCAAAGTCAATGGGGAAACGCGGGTAAAAACAGAAAACGACACGTTACTTTGGAGCCACATTGCTCTTGCACACTGTTACGTAGACACACGATTTAAACGTCAAACAGCACAGGAGGCCATCGACTTTGTCCTGGTTGAGACGGAATTCGAATACGTTGCACGGTTTGCCCGCTATCGCAGTTCAAAGTGTGTGTGGTCTGAGCAAAAATCTCGACTTAGAGTGTCGCACGCCCAGAGAGAGACCGGGTCAGAGTGAGCAGCCAGTGTCAAAACTGTAGCGAAATTCTCCGAACAAATCGTCCTCACGGCCAAAATATTAACTTTACACACATGGGTTTCGGTAATTCTGTAGCCACACTCGTCCTCTTTCCCCCAATGTCACAACCACAGCCCAGATTCATACGGTACGTGAACTACAGCCCTGAAAGCGACAGGTGTACCATCATAATGTGTCATAAGACGCCATGTTAACTGCCTGAATGAGTCAGCAATTTTTTCATCACAAACACAATTTCTTAACTCGCTCTTATAACCACGTTTTTTATCGTACCAATACCACGATCGCACACGGCGTACCTCAATGTCTCGGGTCACTCACGGCGAAAACAAAAATCGCATTCGACTTTTACTTTTTGCGCTAGAGCAATTTGTTCGGACCGTATATCTGAACAAATTCAGCATAACAAAAAAAAGGGGTTCCCGTTCAGAATGGGTTAACTTTCAATAGTGGTGGCATTTGCATAGACTAGCCCAGCTGAAATTGATACATTGTTAATGATTCACCCTTCACACACGCGCGCACACAAACGCACACGCACGCACATGCACACATGTGCACGCACACACACACACACATTGAAAGTCAATGAAGAAAATTGGGGAAACACTTAACTCTGTCATTTCTCAACCGTTTCAGATGCGGGGTGGCTCGCCGGAACCGGGCCGCCCCCCTGAGAGAAACCAAATGGACACACACACACACACACACACACACACACACACACACACACACACACACACGCACACGCACACACACACACACACACACCAACACACAAACCCTCTCTTCCTATTGGCTGGCCTTAACACAGCTATAACTTTTGTTTGCAACATGCTACAGTCTTGAAACTTGCTCCATGGACTTGGACCACCAATAGGAGCACGCTGTAAATGTTTAATTGCTTAAGCCCCGCCCCTCTGTCTTCCTATTGGCTGGCCTTTACACAGCTCTAACTATTGTTTACAACATGCTACAGCCTCAAACTTTGGTACATGGACGTAGGCCATCAAGAGGAACAAGCTGTAATGGCTTAATTGCTTAAGCCCCGCCCCTCTTGTCTTCCTATTGGCTGGCCTTTACACAGCTATAACTTTTGTTTGCAACATGCTACAGTCTTGAAACTTGCTCCATGGACTTGGACCACCAATAGGAGCACGCTGTAAATGTTTAATTGCTTAAGCCCCGCCCCTCTGTCTTCCTATTGGCTGGCCTTTACACAGCTCTAACTATTGTTTACAACATGCTACAGCCTCAAACTTTGGTACATGGACATAGGCCATCAAGAGGAACAAGCTGTAATGGCTTAATTGCTTAAGCCCCGCCCCTCTGTCTTCCTATTGGCTGGCCTTTACACAGCTATAACTTTTGTTTGCAACATGCTACAGTCTTGAAACTTGCTCCATGGACTTGGACCACCAATAGGAGCACGCTGTAAATGTTTAATTGCTTAAGCCCCGCCCCTCTGTCTTCCTATTGGCTGGCCTTTACACAGCTCTAACTTTTGTTTGCAACATGCTACAGCCTCAAACTTTGGTACATGGACGTAGGCCATCAAGAGGAACAAGCTGTAATGGCTTAATTGCTTAAGCCCCGCCCCTCTGTATTCCTATTGGCTGGCCTTTACACAGCTATAACTTTTGTTTGCAACATGCTACAGTCTTGAAACTTGCTCCATGGACTTGGACCACCAATAGGAGCACGCTGTAAATGTTTAATTGCTTAAGCCCCGCCCCTCTGTCTTCCTATTGGCTGGCCTTTACACAGCTCTAACTATTGTTTACAACATGCTACAGCCTCAAACTTTGGTACATGGACGTATACCATCAAGAGGAACAAGCTGTAATGGCTTAATTGCTTAAGCCCCGCCCCTCTGTCTTCCTATTGGCTGGCCTTTACACAGCTCTAACTTTTGTTTACAACATGCTACAGCCTCAAACTTTGGTACATGGACGTAGACCATCAAGAGGAACAAGCTGTAATGGCTTAATTGCCCCTCTGTATTCCTATTGGCTGGCCTTTAAACAGCTATAACTTTTGTTTGCAACATGCTACAGTCTTGAAACTTGCTCCATGGACTTGGACCACCAATAGGAGCACGCTGTAAATGTTTAATTGCTTAAGCCCCGCCCCTCTGTCTTCCTATTGGCTGGCCTTTACACAGCTCTAACGATTGTTTACAACATGCTACAGCCTCAAACTTTTGTACATGGACGTAGACCATCAAGAGAAACAAGCTGTGATGGCTTAATTGCTTAAGCCCCGCCCCTCTGTATTCCTATTGGCTGGCCTTTAAACAGCTATAACTTTTGTTTGCAACATGCTACAGTCTTGAAACTTGCTCCATGGACTTGGACCACCAATAGGAGCACGCTGTAAATGTTTAATTGCTTAAGCCCCGCCCCTCTGTCTTCCTATTGGCTGGCCTTTACACAGCTCTAACTATTGTTTACAACATGCTACAGCGTCAAACTTTGGTACATGGATGTAGACCATCAAGAGGAACAAGCTGTAATGGCTTAATTGCTTAAGCCCCGCCCCTCTGTATTCCTATTGGCTGGCCTTTAAACAGCTATAACTTTTGTTTGCAACATGCTACAGTCTTGAAACTTGCTCGATGGACTTGGACCACCAATAGGAGCACACTGAAAATGTTTAATTGCTTAAGCCCCGCCCCTCTGTCTTCCTATTGGCTGGCCTTTACACAGCTCTAACTATTGTTTACAACATGCTACAGCGTCAAACTTTGGTACATGGATGTAGACCATCAAGAGGAACAAGCTGTAATGGCTTAATTGCTTAAGCCCCGCCCCTCTGTATTCCTATTGGCTGGCCTTTGCACAGCTATAACTTTTGTTTGCAACATGCTACAGTCTTGAAACTTGCTCCATGGACTTGGACCACCAATAGGAGCACGCTGTAAATGTTTAATTGCTTAAGCCCCGCCCCTCTGTCTTCCTATTGGCTGGCCTTTACACAGCTCTAACTATTGTTTACAACATGCTACAGCCTCAAACTTTGGTACATGGACGTAGACCATCAAGAGGAACAAGCTGTAATGGCTTAATTGCTTAAGCCCCGCCCCTCTGTCTTCCTATTGGCTGGCCTTTACACAGCTCTAACTTTTGTTTACAACATGCTACAGCCTCAAACTTTGGTACATGGACGTAGGCCATCAAGAGGAACAAGCTGTAATGGCTTAATTGCTTAAGCCCCGCCCCTCTGTCTTCCTATTGGCTGGCCTTTACACAGCTATAACTTTTGTTTGCAACATGCTACAGTCTTGAAACTTGCTCCATGGACTTGGACCACCAATAGGAGCACGCTGTAAATGTTTAATTGCTTAAGCCCCGCCCCTCTGTCTTCCTATTGGCTGGCCTTTACACAGCTCTAACTTTTGTTTACAACATGGTACAGCCTCAAACTTTGGTACATGGACGTAGGCCATCAAGAGGAACAAGCTGTAATGGCTTAATTGCTTAAGCCCCGCCCCTCTGTCTTCCTATTGGCTGGCCTTTACACAGCTATAACTTTTGTTTGCAACATGCTACAGTCTTGAAACTTGCTCCATGGACTTGGACCACCAATAGGAGCACGCTGTAAATGTTTAATTGCTTAAGCCCCGCCCCTCTGTCTTCCTATTGGCTGGCCTTTACACAGCTCTAACTTTTGTTTACAACATGCTACAGCCTCAAACTTTGGTACATGGACGTAGGCCATCAAGAGGAACAAGCTGTAATGGCTTAATTGCTTAAGCCCCGCCCCTCTGTCTTCCTATTGGCTGGCCTTTACACAGCTCTAACTTTTGTTTACAACATGCTACAGCCTCAAACTTTGGTACATGGACGTAGGCCATCAAGAGGAACAAGCTGTAATGGCTTAATTGCTTAAGTCCCGCCCCTCTGTCTTCCTATTGGCTGGCCTTTACACAGCTCTAACTTTTGTTTACAACATGCTACAGCCTCAAACTTTGGTACATGGACGTAGGCCATCAAGAGGAACAAGCTGTAATGGCTTAATTGCTTAAGCCCCGCCCCTCTGTCTTCCTATTGGCTGGCCTTTACACAGCTATAACTTTTGTTTGCAACATGCTACAGTCTTGAAACTTGCTCCATGGACTTGGACCACCAATAGGAGCACGCTGTAAATGTTTAATTGCTTAAGCCCCGCCCCTCTGTCTTCCTATTGGCTGGCCTTTACACAGCTCTAACTTTTGTTTGCAACATGCTACAGCCTCAAACTTTGGTACATGGACGTAGGCCATCAAGAGGAACAAGCTGTAATGGCTTAATTGCTTAAGCCCCGCCCCTCTGTATTCCTATTGGCTGGCCTTTACACAGCTATAACTTTTGTTTGCAACATGCTACAGTCTTGAAACTTGCTCCATGGACTTGGACCACCAATAGGAGCACGCTGTAAATGTTTAATTGCTTAAGCCCCGCCCCTCTGTCTTCCTATTGGCTGGCCTTTACACAGCTCTAACTATTGTTTACAACATGCTACAGCCTCAAACTTTGGTACATGGACGTATACCATCAAGAGGAACAAGCTGTAATGGCTTAATTGCTTAAGCCCCGCCCCTCTGTCTTCCTATTGGCTGGCCTTTACACAGCTATAACTTTTGTTTGCAACATGCTACAGTCTTGAAACTTGCTCCATGGACTTGGACCACCAATAGGAGCATGCTGTAAATGTTTAATTGCTTAAGCCCCGCCCCTCTGTCTTCCTATTGGCTGGCCTTTACACAACTCTAACTATTGTTTACAACATGCTACAGCCTCAAACTTTGGTACATGGACGTAGGCCATCAAGAGGAACAAGCTGTAATGGCTTAATTGCTTAAGCCCCGCCCCTCTGTCTTCCTATTGGCTGGCCTTTACACAGCTATAACTTTTGTTTACAACATGCTACAGCCTCAAACTTTGGTACATGGACGTAGACCATCAAGAGGAACAAGCTGTAATGGCTTAATTGCTTAAGCCCCGCCCCCTCTGTATTCCTATTGGCTGGCCTTTAAACAGCTATAACTTTTGTTTGCAACATGCTACAGTCTTGAAACTTGCTCCATAGACTTGGACCAACAATAGGAGCACGCTGTAAATGTTTAATTGCTTAAGCCCCGCCCCTCTGTCTTCCTATTGGCTGGCCTTTACACAGCTCTAACTATTGTTTACAACATGCTACAGCCTCAAACTTTGGTACATGGACGTATACCATCAAGAGGAACAAGCTGTAATGGCTTAATTGCTTAAGCCCCGCCCCTCTGTCTTCCTATTGGCTGGCCTTTACACAGCTATAACTTTTGTTTGCAACATGCTACAGTCTTGAAACTTGCTCCATGGACTTGGACCACCAATAGGAGCACGCTGTAAATGTTTAATTGCTTAAGCCCCGCCCCTCTGTCTTCCTATTGGCTGGCCTTTACACAGCTCTAACTATTGTTTACAACATGCTACAGCCTCAAACTTTGGTACATGGACGTAGGCCATCAAGAGGAACAAGCTGTAATGGCTTAATTGCTTAAGCCCCGCCCCTCTGTCTTCCTATTGGCTGGCCTTTACACAGCTATAACTTTTGTTTACAACATGCTACAGCCTCAAACTTTGGTACATGGACGTAGACCATCAAGAGGAACAAGCTGTAATGGCTTAATTGCTTAAGCCCCGCCCCCTCTGTATTCCTATTGGCTGGCCTTTAAACAGCTATAACTTTTGTTTGCAACATGCTACAGTCTTGAAACTTGCTCCATAGACTTGGACCACCAATAGGAGCACGCTGTAAATGTTTAATTGCTTAAGCCCCGCCCCTCTGTCTTCCTATTGGCTGGCCTTTACACAGCTCTAACTATTGTTTACAACATGCTACAGCCTCAAACTTTTGTACATGGACGTAGACCATCAAGAGGAACAAGCTGTGATGGCTTAATTGCTTAAGCCCCGCCCCTCTGTATTCCTATTGGCTGGCCTTTAAACAGCTATAACTTTTGTTTGCAACATGCTACAGTCTTGAAACTTGCTCCATGGACTTGGACCACCAATAGGAGCACGCTGTAAATGTTTAATTGCTTAAGCCCCGCCCCTCTGTCTTCCTATTGGCTGGCCTTTACACAGCTCTAACTATTGTTTACAACATGCTACAGCGTCAAACTTTGGTACATGGATGTAGACCATCAAGAGGAACAAGCTGTAATGGCTTAATTGCTTAAGCCCCGCCCCTCTGTATTCCTATTGGCTGGCCTTTAAACAGCTATAACTTTTGTTTGCAACATGCTAGTCTTGAAACTTGCTCCATGGACTTGGACCACCAATAGGAGCACACTGAAAATGTTTAATTGCTTAAGCCCCGCCCCTCTGTCTTCCTATTGGCTGGCCTTTACACAGCTCTAACTATTGTTTACAACATGCTACAGCGTCAAACTTTGGTACATGGATGTAGACCATCAAGAGGAACAAGCTGTAATGGCTTAATTGCTTAAGCCCCGCCCCTCTGTATTCCTATTGGCTGGCCTTTGCACAGCTATAACTTTTGTTTGCAACATGCTACAGTCTTGAAACTTGCTCCATGGACTTGGACCACCAATAGGAGCACGCTGTAAATGTTTAATTGCTTAAGCCCCGCCCCTCTGTCTTCCTATTGGCTGGCCTTTACACAGCTCTAACTATTGTTTACAACATGCTACAGCCTCAAACTTTGGTACATGGACGTAGACCATCAAGAGGAACAAGCTGTAATGGCTTAATTGCTTAAGCCCCGCCCCTCTGTATTCCTATTGGCTGGCCTTTGCACAGCTATAACTTTTGTTTGCAACATGCTACAGTCTTGAAACTTGCTCCATGGACTTAAACCAAGTTGACCACCTCTCACACCCGCGCACACACGAACGCACATGCACGCACATGCACACATGTGCACACACACACACACACTCATTGAAAGTCAATGGAGAAAATCGGGGAAACACGTAACTCTGTCATTTCTCGACCGTTTCAGAAGCAGGGCAGCTCGCCGGAACCGGTCCGCCCCCCTGAACGAAATCAAATGGACCCTTACAGGTCAGACATCTTAGCATTAGCATGTTAGCATTAGCATGTTAGCATATTAGCATGTTAGGATTAGCATGTTAGCATGTAGCATTAGCATGTTAGCATTAGCATGTTAGCATTAACATGTTAGCATTAACATGTTAGCATTAACATGTTAGCATTAAAATGTTAGCATTAAAATGTTAGCATTAGAATGTTGGTGGCAACGTAATGCGCAATAAACTAAGACAAAATACCCCATTGAAAGTCAATGGGGAGACCTGGCTCACATGTAACCAAATGGACCCTTCTTGAGGCTAAATGTCATCAAATGGTGGTCCGTGGCTCAAATGCTGCACAGACTTGGCAAGCTTCAGGCACCCAGTAAAATTTATTGAAATTTTGTTTCTAGTTGTAAATTGTAATCCTATTGTAATCCTTTTCTAAAACTTTTCTCTTCGAACACAGGCAATGCAGACTAGCCTCCTATAGGATTGTGTTGGAGTTCGTCCTCCGTGGAGAAACGCTTGGGAAAGATAACAGAATTGTTTTGCCATCATGTTTGGTTTCCAAAATAAGAAGTATCTACCCCTCACCATCCGGGCTGTATCGTGGATTCTTAGAGGAAGCAGGAGATATCAGTGTTGGTTTTTCCTAGAGATAAATAGCCTAATTTCTACAATATTTTTCTCTCCCTTGTTCATTTCAATCCATTTTCTAATTGAAAGTAAATGACAATATAACGACTGGCTTTTATAATGTTGTGATTATAATTAATAAATGTCACCGTTATAAAAACGTATTTGTATTATTTATAATTTCCTTCCATGTGACAAAAATTAGGCATGAACTGTATCAAACTATATCAATGGGGCGGCAGTATATCAATCTATAACTTGGCAGCTGATTGATTTAAGTATTTATCAACAGATTGCAGAATGGTTAGATTTCACATGAAAACGCAACTCAATACTAAAACTATTACTGTGGACGACATTACACTTGTTTACAACAGGGTCCACCAATTTAAATTCATCAGAACATTTAGAGACAT
Source organism: Protomyctophum bolini (assembly GCF_963924005.1). Taxonomy (NCBI): domain Eukaryota; kingdom Metazoa; phylum Chordata; class Actinopteri; order Myctophiformes; family Myctophidae; genus Protomyctophum; species Protomyctophum bolini. The sequence goes on from NC_137866.1 coordinate 50,463,109, forward strand.
ACAAATAAATACTTACGTAGGTTGTTGCATTGCATGTTTCCATCCACCTTCGGTGTGTGAATGGGTGAATGTAATGCATCATCGATTCATCATCTATGTAAAGGGCCTTGGATTAAAGGTGCTATATAAATGCAACCTTTTACCATTTTGTATCAAACTAGTTATTCACATGTGATACATATTGAATAGCTGAAAATATTACCTGCACCAACTCAAAGTGCACAACCTCTTTAGTCACATCATCTTGGAAGGAGTACGTGGTGTATTTCGCACTGAAACCTTTATAACAAAAATCACATTTACTTCATTTTCATGAGTCATTTCAATTCAAAGAGTACAAATTAGTTAGTTTTTTCCTATTAAATCAATGGCATAAAGTTTACCTGGACTATCCGATCTGCCATCACCACAGAGTTCTATCCTTTGACCATCAGCGGATCTCTTTATGAGTCGTTCAATGATTTTGCTGTTATGATCTTTGTATGCAGCATGGATGACAGGGATGAGGTAGTCAGATTGGATGTTGTAATAGTGTGTTTGTTGCGGAATCTGTAGGCTGATCATTTGTGCCCATTCAAATATATCCATGTATGTGGCACCAGTATAAAAAATACCAGCACTGATAAAGATGTCATTTTCTGCAGTGCGATTGTGGTATTGAGGGCCTGAGGTCCAAGAAGGCTTTATGCAATCACCAAGACACTGCCATTTGACCTTCAGCTGGCTGCTTTTCGGGGCTGTACATGACTTCTCGATGGGATTACCACAATAGATACAGAATTTAAACAATTTATGGAGATGTGACTCATTTACAATCGAACGCCTTTCATGATCCCAGTCTTCGTTGTCATTATGGGACTAGGCGAATTGCTGGGTAGGTAATCAGGGTCACGTTTATCCTCCCTCTTCCAGACATCTACACTGGCGACACTCTCATTGGCAGCTGGGTCATGTGTATCCCATATATCCATCTCCCCAAAAGAGCTGCTGAGGTCACACACCGGCACAAATTTCTGCATCCATATCTGTCTTTTATAAAGAAAAGAGTAGTATAATTGTAGTATAATTCGTGTACTAGCATCCTGATATACATATGGTTACAATTAATATGTGTTAGAAGTTATGATAATATAAACATACTTGTTCTAATCTTCCAAAAGCTGTACTGTCAAGTGTATTTGTGGAGGTTGATGTACTCAAAGCCCATTCCTACCAAGAAAACAAAAAGGCTGTTAGTGTCATAATAGCTCTGGTCAAGGTTTTAATAATATTAATACAACTTTATTTGTATAGCACCTTTCATGACATGAAATGCAGCTCAAAGTGCTTTAACTAGCAATGCAGAAAAAGAGAAAAGAAAACCAAGGTAGAAAGGTTTAGGTATATTCAATGATGAGCACTGAATGGTGTGTGTGTGTGTGTGTGTGTGTGTGTGTGTGTGTGTGTGTGTGTGTGTGTGTGTGTGTGTGTGTGTGTGTGTGTGTGTTTGTTTCTGGAATTGTGCATTCAATGGTTCATGTACCTTTTGTAAGCATGTAGCTGGCCTCGCCATGTATTCCCCTGACAGCGATGCCCTAGTGCTTTGTTTCTGCTGAGGTGGACTTGTGAGATAGAAAGAAGCATGCTGCTTCTGACGACAAGACGGTGATGTATTGTCCTTTGGTCTGGGAAGACACTGCCTAGGAGTGGCATATGATGTGCCAGCTGCATCCTGTCCTTGGGCTCCCTAAATTAAAACAATAATTTAAACAAATTACATTACAGAATTGGTATAATATCAATCTAAATAAATGCACAATGAAAAATGGGCATCTCCACATATAAACTCACTAATAAACGTGCTGCCCACTGCTTCCCTTCTCTGGAATCCTGCCTCAAAGCAGACCAGAGGTAGAAAACTGTAGTTCCCTGATGTCATCGCTAGGGGTACATGCATTAGTAAGCAGGAACTGGGGATGGCAATGATGGACCGGAAAGTCTGTCGTGGCATTGTGAAATCCATGATCTCGACCACAGTTGAAAAAGGATGAATAAACTAAATGTCTTACTGTAATATCTTGTTCCATTGCAACAAGTAAAGCATGGTCTCACCTCTTGTGTGTGTCCAATATCCCATTCAGTCATGAGATCAAAGGATGGAAACGGAATGGCAGTCTGTGATCTTTCTCCCCTTTCCAATGGTACATACTTAGTTTGAGTGGAGAATTTGGGGCCTCCAAAGTATGCAACATTGTTTGAACTGTCTCCAACCTCTGCTCCCTAAAATTGTAAATCAATATTTTGTTTCAATTGAAGGTCCACATTTATTTCAATATGTGTTATTATTTACAGTCTTTCCACATTAGTATCCATTAAATTCCTTATTTGTCCCTCATAGTTGATCATTTCTGGTTGACACACAAAGGAACATTGAGGACCACTCACCAGGGACAATTCTCCAAGCATAGGTGTAGACAATTCTCCAAACGCTTCGCCACTCAACTCCTTGCAATAATAACACAATACAAATTAGAGTCATTATATATTTTCATTTCTATTATTAATATTTTTTATGATTGGGGATCCATATAAATCAGCTGTAGTGTGTACACATGCACAGTGGACCTTCTGTGTGTGTGTGTGTGTGTGTGTGTGTGTGTGTGTGTGTGTGTATGTGTATGTGTACGGTATGTGTATATATATATATATATATATATATATACACATACACATACACATACATATATATATATACACAATCACAATGCAATAACGCATATTGCGCTTGCAGATATGCTGTTTTTTAAACATTATATAAGCCAAAGAAGAGCATTTTCTGCCAGCAAACAAAAGTAAGAGTGATGAATTGAAAATGGAGGACCCTGATGTAAACTAAACAAGTCATGCTTTTCATGGTCCTCCAGATTTTGTATTGATCTATACTTTCGTTTGAAATGTACCCATTGTAGGCTACTGTAAATGTGTAAATATAAATTGCATGTGTCAGACATTGCCACCGAATCTGGCGATGCCTGACCGGATGTCTGCATAGAAAGAAAATAAAGTAAATAGACAAACGTCGTAATAAAAAATTACCTTTGGTTTAGCAGTCTGTGGAACTGCGTTTGCCTGCAGTCTAGTCCGTTCTATTTTTCGCTTTGTTTTTATTTTTAATCGTCTCAGACCGTGACTAGGGGTGGGTCCCGAACCTCGGGACCAATCCGGTACCGAACCGAACATGCTCGAGTACCGAGTACCCATTACAATAATTCAATTTCGGTTCTCTCTATCGGTTCCTGGGTGACACCCTGCACGCACGCACATAAAACAGCTGATTATAATCAGATCATTTTACTCTGAGAGCCAGCAACAGAATGGACCGTGGTAATCGCTTCCTATTGTTGCGTTGTCACACGTCTAATAACAACAACACGGAACAATAGACTCTTAACGATCCTCGGCCATTGAAATGTTAATGCTTAAGACTGGAGCGCACGTAGACACATACATGTCCCGACCCAAACATTGAGGAGCTAAAGTAAACGTGATGTTGTTGTGATTAAACATAATGTGCCACGAAAAATAGCTGTCCAAAATAGCTGTCCATAGATGTCCAAACATGATCGCCGTCACAGTCGCAATACTTTTCAGTTGTGTGGTACTTTTATATTGATTTAACTGTAACAGAAAGTTCTATCCAGACTATCGACAGTCCCATCTCCCAGTCACGGAGCTGGGACTGACAGTACACACAGAGACGAGAGAGCAGCAGCACCAGCTTAGCTAGAAGCCAGGTGTTGCCAGTATAACTCTATGGCAGAAACAAGCCACCTAGGTCTATACAAAATAAGACAAAAAGAAGCAACACTGGTCGTTTCTGGCCAGTGTTGCCAAATAAGCGATTAGTAAGTAATTTAATTTAATTTAATTTATAAGCGATTTGGGGATTATTTTTGTAGATTGAAAAAATATTGGGGGTCCTTTGCTCTTGGCATGAAAATGTTTGAGAACCACTGCTCTAAAACAATATTAGACAAAGTTTGAGCCACAAACACATTGCTCTCTCTCTTCTCCTTTTGTATAAATTAAATAGGCCTATTCATGATTCTGCTTATAGAGAAGTAGCCTATGTTAGTTTGTTTTATGGAAACAGTTGTTTGTGTTGAATGTGCTAATTGCACAGAATTATTCAAAAGAGAGAAAATGGGCAAGCCATAAAAAATGCACATTGCACTTGTGTTTTCATACGTCATGTGGAAAAAAGGTAAATAAAAAAAGTAACATTAATGTTGTCAAACCTAATCAGAGCATCTCTACAATACAGCGTTTTCTTTCAGTTCATCATTGAATTTAGACCAAAAAAGGTTTTGCGATTAATTGCCTGACAGCACTAACATACACATTACCTGACATTGAGCTTTTTTGTTAAACATTTGACCTCTTTTATATCATTTTGGAACCGAAATAGGGAACCGTTAAGAACCGGAATCGATAAGCAGAACCGGAATCGGTACCGGACTCGAAAAAATCCTAACGATACCCATCCCTAACCGTGACCCTTCTTTTTATGTCGCGAGGCAGTAGTTTCTTCTTCATGTTGTTTTGGACGAAAATCATCTGCCTGTGTGATCGCTGCAAATAATGCGTCCTTGAGTCTGCTCATCTGAGCTATTGAGATCCATCTGTAGTGCTAGAAGCCAACGTCTCCTCAAATCAAGGTTCTTCAGAGTAGGTATCGCATGAAAACTTTTTCTCTTTAGAGTTGACCTAGTCTTTGCGGTTGAACAGCCTGGATATATACAACGAGGCATGTTGCTCAAATAAATGAAATTAGACAACTTGTAGGAATGCTTGACACGCGTGCGAATGTAATTAAACCATGTAAACACAAGTGGTAGGCGGCGGCGTGGAAGAGCAGAGCACAGAGTTGAGTTGACAGGAGCGCTCATAGGAAGGAGCGCTCCAGTTTGAGGTCTTGCGCGTCTCGCGAGAATCTCGTCTGGAATCGACTACCTCTGGGATTACATGTAAAGGCTGGCCTAGAGTGAAAACTGCGCATGCGTGAGTCTCAGTATACTATTATAATACGATGCGTGAAAAATAAATAAAGTTTGGAGCTATCTAAATACCCACATTAGAAGGAGGACAACATGCGCAAATGCAATCTGTGGGAGGGGAGGGGGGAGTCAGGGGGAGATGTAGAGGAGGGGGCATCTATGACAAAAATCAAGGGCACTATGGATGATGGCACAGGGATGAAGGTAGATGCATGGCCAGTGTGATTTGGTGTGGTGTTCTCCTTTAACTTTTTTTGAGTAGGCCTATTTCCAATTTCCAGTACTGCACTACATTAATAATTATTTGAACAAATGTAGTTACTTTGTAGATTTGATTATTATTATTATTATATATTACAAAACATACATTAACAGCCCTAGTGTACTGTACATCTCGGACATTTGAAGCTGATCTACAAGCTCACAATATCGGCTATTTTCAAAACATGTGAAAACTTGACATGGGACATTCTGCTGAACGAGTACTTTTACTGTTGGTATTTCAAGTACATTTTGATGCCGATACGTTTGCACTTTTACTCATGTGCGTTTTGAATTCTGTACTTTTACTTGTACAGAGTATTTCTACATCGCAGTAATGACAGACAGACAGACAGACAGACAGACAGACAGACAGACAGACAGACAGACAGACAGACAGACAGACAGTCAGACAGACAGACAGACAGACGGACGGACGAGGTGGGATTACAAGTGTAACATAACCAACTACACGTGCACATGTGCACACGTGCACACACACAGTGTAACTAGAGCCCCGGCCTGCTTTCCCACTCTCACGTCAAGCCATTAATCCATATTGGCGTCATGTGGGACAGAGAGCAGAAACACAGCGGTGTCGGTTTCTAGTTTATTTCCTTGATGCGTCAATCTCTCCCTCACACACGCACGCCCACACGCACGCACACACACACACACACACACACACACACACACACACACGGGGGAATGAAAGCATCAGATTTGGTTTCGTCTAATTGGAGCGGTAATATAAAAGAAATTCACGAGCACGTTGATGAAGCATTAATAGCAATTCCACGAAGGAAGAAGTGTGTGAATTCTCTCCTGGACCCCTAGAGGCTGGATGCTCGATCAGGTCCCTGAGGGGTGGTCCCTGACAGGCAGTAAAACAACACTGTCTTATCACTGACCTTTCAGTCTCCAGATAATTTGCTCCTTAATTCACCATGTCAATGCTTGATTAGAACCTGGCCAGAGGCCTGTTGTTCGTTCCGCACACACGCATGCACGCACGCACACACACAGTGAAAACCCAGAGTGTCGATTTAACCCTCACCCCCTTAGGCAGGCAGGCAGTGTACGTGCGTCTATATTTAGACCCTAGTAGTGAAACCCTGAGGGTTTTAACTGTCTATTTTAGACCCTTAGTTTCAGAACCCTGAGGGTTTTAACTGTGTATTTTAGACCCTTAGTTTCAGAACCCTGTGGGTTATAACGGTGTATTTTAGACCCTTAGTTTCAGAACCCTGAAGGTTATAACTGTGTGCGGCATGACATTTCATTACTCTGTGATGGACATCTCGTCCTCTGTCTGACGTGCTGTATTGGTACAGATGGTGACCGCGTGATATGCCGGGGGACGTTTTGTCCATTTCCTTAATTTGTCGAGTCATTATCAACAGCTGCTTCACATTAAGCTTTTAAAGGGCATTGCAACTTTCTTGTCCAGCGCTGTGCGTTGATCTGACATGTTTGTGCGGTGATATGACATCTTTATTGCCTCGGTGACCCGATATCTGCACCTGGAATTAATCTCTGTCAGGAGCAGAAAGGTCTGGTAAACACACAAGGTCACAACGTATCTGCTTATGAAAGGTGGTTTGTTTGGGCGATGATGTTGCTATACTATATTATGTATAGTATAGTATAGTATAGTATAGTATAGTATAGTATAGTATAGTATAGTATAGTATAGTTTCATTCATTACGTTCTTACCTTATGCATGTTCATGATAACTACTTTTTGTATACTGTATGTGAAGTATTGCCATGCTTTTTGTTCATTCTTACTGTAAATCGCTCTGGATTAAGAGCAAAATGCCTAAATTGTAAACTGTTGCTACAGTACAGTCTTGATCTTGTCACTGCAGCAGGATAGTGATGTGTGGATAGTTGGTGGAAAATAGCACAAATCTATTCCTCCTCCCTGTGAAATGGATATAGAGGTGAATCCGATCCGTTTTTTAGGGACGAATCCCGTGACCGGCCGATACTGATCACCTACAGCTCTGTATCAGTAACACCACCTACAGCTCTGTATCAGTAACACCACCTACAGCTCTGTATCAGTAACACCACCTACAGCTCTGCATCATCAGGAGTAACAAACACCACCTGCAGCTCTGCATCATCAGAGTAACAAACATCACCTGCAGCTCTGCATCATCAGAGTAACAAACATCACCTGCAGCTCTGCATCATCAGAGCAACAAACATCACCTTCAGCTCTGCATCAGAGTAACATACATCACCTGCAGCTCTGCATCATCAGAGTAACAAACATCACCTGCAGCTCTGCATTAGAGTAACATACATCACCTGCAGCTCTGCATCATCAGAGTAACAAACATCACCTGCAGCTCTGCATTAGAGTAACATACATCACCTGCAGCTCTGCATCATCAGAGCAACAAACATCACCTTCAGCTCTGCATCAGAGTAACAAACATCACCTGCAGCTCTGCATCATCAGAGTAACAAACATCACCTGCAGCTCTGCATTAGAGTAACATACATCACCTGCAGCTCTGCATCATCAGAGTAACAAACATCACCTGCAGCTCTGCATCATCAGAGTAACAAACATCACCTGAAGCTCTGCATCATCAGAGTAACAAACATCACCAACACCCAAAGACGCCGTTCTCGTGTAATAGGACCTGCGCAAACGATACTTTATTTATTCTGTTTCTATGGATGGCGTTCTCGTGTAAAGGGGGCCTTGTTTATTATACCATAGTGTCACTGTCACCGTTGCAGTGTGCAATGACTCCAACCTCCTGTTTTTGTCTTGGTTGTGCTGGTATTGTGATTGTCATGTTGTCTCCTTCTCTCTGTCTCTCTCTGTCAATGTTCACTTCACTTCAGTTCGGTTCAGTTCGGTTCAGCGGGGCGTGACGTTTAAGTTTTAACCCATTCTGTACGGGAACCCGTTTTGGTGTTTTAAGCATTATGTTATGCTTTAGCTATTGAAAAATAGCAGATCTACAAGCTCATGAGCTATACGAGCTTGTAGGTCTGCTATTTTGAAAAATCGACAAAATGTGGCGCAAATCTTTGAAAATATCTGTTTTCAGAGCGAACATTTTTAACTCAAAAAAGTCCCTGGAACAACATATTTTCAGATGGGGGTCGGCGGCCAAATACATAATATCTTTGGAGGTGCTTAAGCACCACTGAGATAGAAACATGAGTTTTTCAGAAAACTGGCAGCATTTATAAGGCATTTGTAGAATCGTCCTCAGGTCTAAATGGGTTAAAGCTAAAGTGGAACAAAACAAAATATATGTACACGCTTTTACACACTTAAAAGGGAATAAAGAAGTGTAAACAGAGCCGTGTTGCATTGCAACTTAGGAATGTTAGGATAGATAAAACTTGTATAAAACAATACGTTTCTGCATTTGCTGTCAGAAACAGTGCAGTTCTACACCGAGGTTAGTTTAGGATAAACTGTTCTCTCTCTTCTCTGCTGGCCACTCAAACCATACTGTCTGTGTGTGTGTGTGTGTGTGTGTGTGTGTGTGTGTGTGTGTGTGTGTGTGTGCGCGTGCGCATCAAAGGTCACCAGCTGAGACTGAAAACGAATGAGTGAACCCAATAGCTTTAGAAATTCTCACCCCTGGATTTGCGTCACATCACCCTAGGGGGCGCCTTGGCACCCACTCTGTGAAACCCTGGGCTAGACCAGATGGTGTCCTGCTCTATAGACCATTTAGACCTGAGGTCGATTCTAAAAAAAGATGTCTTCATAATCCTGACAGTTTTCTCAAAAACCAGAAAGGTTACTTTAGTAACCATGGTTATTTAAGTAAGTGAGCGAAATATTTCGCTTATTGGAGGTTTTCTACTGGCAAACCGAGCTGCAGTACTTCATTTATGAACTCACACAGGGCTCAATTGACGTCTACGTCACCAGCCCTCATTCGTAACTTTTCTATCCTGCCAATAGCAAGACAGAAGGGTGTTCCGCGATATATTTCGCTCACTTACTTAAATAACCATGGTTACTAAAGTAACCTTTCTGTTATTTTAAGTGAGCATTCGCGAAATATTTCGCTTATGGGACCTTATGAACTCCCTGGGGAGATGTGCAGGTTAGCCTGTGCATCTCATGGCACAAAGGGGCCACTTTATAGAGCAGCAGTGCCAGAGAGGGCGTTGCCACATCTAGGCTGTAGTATGTGGCGAACGTCGAGGGTGTAGACCAGCTTGCTGCAGTGCAGCGCATGCAGACTTCCTGGATCGACACCCCCTTATGGAGTGCCCACGATGCTGCCATACCTCGTGTGGAATGGGGCCTCAGCACTAGTGGGGGCTCCTTTCCTTGGCTAGTGTAGGCCAGACGGATGGCGTCCACTATCCAGTTGGAGGTAGTGACTGTTGTAACAGGCTTCCCTTTGGTCTTGGTACCCCAAACAGCTGGTTCCCTTAACCCAATTTGGGCGGGAACCCGTTTTGGTGTTAGCATCATGTCATGCTTTAGCTATTGAAAAATAGCAGATCTGTAGATCTGCTATTTTTGAAAAATCGAAGAACGACCGACATAGAAAAATAGCTTTTTCAGAAAACTGTCAGGATGTAGAAGACATTTTTAGAATCTGATCTCAGGTCAGAATGGGTTAACTGAAGGGACTCATTCTGTCCACATAAGTGTGGAGAGCTCCTACTGGACAGAGGCAGTTCAGCCTCCTGTCTTCATCGGCGATGAATGGAGGGTGACGGAAAGCATGCAGGTCTACTGGTAGACACACCGAGAGGGCATTCTTGGGAATGAAGGCCCGGGTTCGCCTTGATGGTGACCTTTGTTGACCTGTCATCGAACCTCATGCACTCTGGAGAGATCGAGAGTGCATGTAGGTCACTTACTCTCTTTGCAACTAGGGCAGTTTTTAGTGTTAAACACTTCACGTTTGCTGCCTGTAGTGGTTCGAAGGGTGCCGTGGTTAGGGCCTCCAAAACCAGGGACAAGTCCCAAGAGGGAACCAGGGATTTAATGACCCTGTGTTCTCTACGGACGCCCTTGATGAATTGTTAAACTAGATGGTGTTTCCACACTGTCTGGTTGTTTATGAGGGTGGAAGATCTGCCTTTCGCTTGCGTGAGGAGATCCGCTTGCAGAGGAATCTGACCTAAGTTACTGCACATACACTACACTTTCACACCTCCACACCTGCACTACACTACTGATCCAACTGATGACTCACACCTCACTTTAACCGTAAAGTATACTTTGCTTGATTAGTTTAAAATAAATACATGTTTTTTGGCATTTACTCCTGTGTGTCGTCTACGGTCTCCCATATTTGTCATGGTTAAGTCCGTTCATGACAAGATGTTTGTCTGAGAGGGTCGGACGTTCTCATGAGCCGAGCCCTGTAGTAACTGTGTGTGTTGTGTTCATTGACTGTGCTTTGCATTTTTTAGATAACATTGTTCATTTCTGGCTAACATCAAGGGGAACTATAGTTGCTAAGTGCTAACTTAAACTGGAACCGGTAAAATCTGTATCCCCCCACCCACCCCTTTTTCCCCTCACTGTATATGTTTATTTTCCCTTTTCACCTCCTCTATGATGATTTCCTGTTTTGACCATATAGTTGTGTATATTCTATATGTCTAATTGTATTGGCCCTATTGTAAACAAGTGTAATGCCGTATGCTGCCGTCCACTCACAGTTAACAGTTGTATTGAGTTGTACTTGAAATGTACTGTAATTCTGCAAACTTAATAAACCAATCAATCAATCATGACTTGAAAAAGAAGTGTGCAAATGCACAGAGACTTTAGTCGCTTGTATATCTGCTGTTAATGGTGTGTTTCGTCTATTTTTGTGTTTACAGTAAAATGTACCTGCTTTGCACTACTGCATGCTTCAACGAGGAATGCTAACAATCGAACCATGCTAGTTAGCTCATGCATCGTACGGACTGCATGGTCTAGTTTATTGTAACCACAGTTTACATTAGTGTATGTGTTTATTTATATTTTTATATAAAAGCAACAAAATACATTTTTGTTGTGGCTTGAGTGTTTATTGCACAGTAATTGAGTAATTGCACAGTTTTGTCAGGTAACGGTGAGCCTTGTCAGAGGGAAATCGCTTGGTTAAATGTCCATATCAAGTGATATCTGAAAAGTGTGTGTGAGAGAGAGAGAACTATAGTAAGAAGAATATGCAGATCAATATAAATTGTTCTCTCTGTCTCTCCCTCCCATCAATAAAGATCTATCATAAAAATGTCAATAGTCACATCATATGTCAAACTTAAATGGGAAAAGGAGCAAATATAGCAAATATTACCATCACAGAAGAAGAATGGCTGAATATATGTAATATGATATCCACAACCACTAGTTCTGGCCTATGGAGAGAATTCTCATGGAAAAACATGATAAGGTTCTTCATTACACCGAAAATAAAAAGCCTACAGAGTGGGACACCGGAAGCAGGGAATTGTTGGAGGAAATGCAATAATACAATGGCTGACCACTTCCACGTATTCTGGGACTGCCCAAGAATACAACAATGTTGGCTAGAAATAGTATCAGACATTAATGCAATAATGGGCTTTGAGATTGAATTTGAATTTACAAGTGTCTATCTGTGTAACATACCAGAGGACCTTAATACCCCAGACAAATACCTTCTTAAAATACTGCTAGTGGCAGCAAAAAAGGCAATAACCAAAGAATGGCTAGATAAAAGCCTGCCTAAGAAGGGAGAGTGGACAGCCATTGTACGAAACATATACGAAATGGAGGAACTTACTTTCGCCGTTAGGATAAGCACAGAAAAGTTTTACAGATACTGGCTGAAATGGATATTATACATGGGAATAGATATTTTGTAAAGGATTTTTCTATGAAAGAATAAGAGGTGAACACTGTCTTTTTCTTTCTTTTTTTTTTTTTCCTGTCATTTAATGATGTCATAAATGTATCTGCTGCGCTCATGTTTTTACTTTGTCTTTTGTTTGCCCTTCATTTTGTTTCGTATTTTATTTTATTTTTTATGTAATTTACTTACTTTGTTTATTGTCTTATTCTACCGATGTGTGATTACCATGAAACCTATACCTGGAAACGAACTAACTAAGACATTCTGAAACTACTCAAAGAGGGTTCCCTTACTCTCCTGGAACTGTAAAGTTAAAGACAAGAAATGTAACAAAAGACTTTTAACAATTACGATATGTACTGTGATGCCCAATGTGACCCATCCGTTTAATGAAAAATAAAAATAAAAACAAAGTTTCAAAAAAGAAAATGTCAATAGTTACCATGTGGGGGTCCCCAGGGGTCCCCGAACCTCCAAAACCCTGATAATGCGCCCAGAGAGGCAACACGATTCCAACCAACCCCTGTCCAAAACGGTTGAGAAATGATAGTTACCATTTGGGGGTCCCTGGGGGGTCCCCAAACCTCCAAAACCCTGAGAACGCCCCCAGAGGGGCGACACAATTCCAACGAGCCCATCCCCGTCCAAAACGGTTGAGAAATGACAGAGTTACGGACCGACGGACGGACCTGCCGGCCTGCGGGCCGGTACGATTGATCCCTCTACAGTCTACACAATGCAGCCTCTTAAACACGCATCCACAATGCTGCAGTCGCTAATCATCTGTTAAAATGTATCGTTACACACCTAATCACCAACGTCAGTATTTTGAACGACTTACTGAATACACTGAACTCTTGGTGCTATAAATGGCTCCGCTGTTGGAAGTGGTTTGGAGTTGGCACTCAGGATCTTGGATGGACGGTTAATTTACAAAATGAGCCCCACAGCACCAGTGCAGCTGCCATCTCTCTGCATCTGAAGAGCTTTGGAGCTTTTTATTGTTATTTACTATAGTCCTACTAGACCCCAGGATATTACATCTGGCCACAAACAGTGTTGTTTTTGGCAGCAAATTTAGATTTTAGTCTTGTCACATTTTAGTCACCTGGAATGTTTTATTGTTAGTCTAGTTTTAGTCGACTAAATATCATAAGATGTTAGTCGACTAAATCTACAGTTGATTTAGTCGAACAAAATGCATTTTGGCAGGCCTTGATGCCGTCGTAATGACTGATTTTTTCTCTTGCTGAAAATAGCCGATCTACAAGCCCACAATGTGTCGCAGCACGACGCGTTGTGAGCTTATAGATCTGCTATTTTCAGCATGCAACCAAGTATAAAATTACTTATACTTGATCTCTTGTCCACTATTGTCCCTTCCTAACATTTTAGTCTAGTTTTTATTTGTTGACGAAATTTTCTGTATATTTAGTCTTAGTTTTAGTCATCATAGCTTGGTTTTCATTTAGTTTCCATTTAGTTTTCGTCAGTGAAAAAAGGTAGTCGACGAACATTTTTCGTTTTGGTTTTAGTCGACGAAATCAACATGGCCGCAAAAGATCACGGTGACTGTGAATGTGACAAACTGACATAATATTGAGCCCATGACACACAGTAGCCTATGGCATCCCCCCTATAGTAACAAATTCAACATTATTTTGGGGCCAGATGTCATTTCTTGGTGTCTATTAGGACTATAGTAAATAATGCCCCTGGCCCCTGTCAAAAATAGCCCTAAAAATAAAGAAAGCAGCAAATAAAATAAAAAACACTCATCTTTTGCCTTCTCTAATAATAACCTAAAACATGAACCTTGGTTGAAATAAACTAAAGTTGTCCTTTAAACACTTGTGACTCCGCAACACATTTTTCAGCTTGTAGGGTGATCACGTTTCAGGCTTTAATTTACGGTGAAAAAAACCCACAAAGATTTAAATATGGAGATGAGAGCTTTGTGCCCCGACAGACAGACAACCATTACGTTTATCCAATGAGAAACGCCCCGACAGACAGACAACCATTATGTTTATCCAATGAGAAACGACAGACAGACATCCATTATGTCTATCCAATGAGAAACACCCCGACAGACAGACAGACAACCATTATGTTTATCCAATGAGAAACGACAGACAGACAGACAGACAGACAACATTATGTTTATCCAATGAGACACGACAGACAGACAGACAACCATTATGTTTATCCAATGAGAAACGATAGACAGACAACATTATGTTTATCCAATGATAAACGACAGCCTTTTATTATCATTAAAATTAAGCCAAAACATCAAAACCACGATGAGCCCTGAAGCTATCTTGGGATTTTTTTCGTCAGCCACACTCATTGTATTTCCTTGGGAGAGAGAGAGAGAGAGAGAAAGAGATTGTCTCGTTCTCATTATGGAATCACTTGAATTTATTTCGATCATTATCTGTGATCTGATAGAGAGAATGTGGGCCCTCGGGTGGCACGTGGGGGTGGGGGGGGGGGTTACAGTACCTCAGGGGGGGGGGGTTACAGTACCTTGTGCATTGGGGGGGGGGGGGGGGGGGGGGGGTTGAATCCAGGAACTAAATTGGGGAGAAAAGGAAAGGGGCAAAAAATAATTGGCTACTCTACATGAAAAGCTAAGGAAAGAATAAAGAAAGAGGAAAAGTCACAAGTCAGAACAAACACTGAATAATATAAGTGTAATAATAACAATAATAAGAATTATTATTATTTGGCCCTGCAGCATCATCATAAACACATGACATAACAACCACACCAAGGGGTCTAATGAAGTACTGTCACCTCATAAACATGTGACATAACTACCACACCAAGGGGTCTAATGAAGTACTGTCACCTCATAAACACATGACATAACCACACCAAGGGCTCTAATGAAGTACTGTCACCTCATAAACACATGACATAACCACACCAAGGGCTCTAATGAAGTACTGTCACCTCATAAACACATGACATAAGAACCACACCAATGGCTCTAATGAAGTACTGTCGCCTCATAAACACGTGACATAACAACCACACCAAGGGGTCTAATGAAGTACTGTCACCTCATAAACACGTGACATAACAACCACACCAAGGGGTCTAATGAAGTACTGTCACCTCATAAACACATGACATAACAACCACACCAAGGGCTCTAATGAACCTATAAACACATGACATAACAACCACACCAGTGAAATATATTCTTCCATTGTCCACTCCTCTGCGTATGCCTCTAGAACAGAAGTATTATCCAACAGCCACACCAAGGAACTGTCTGTCTGTCTGTCTGTCTGTCTGTCTGTCTGTCTGTCTGTCTGTCTGTGCTACCAACAGGTACAAGTGGTGCTGGTGCACGGGTGCATGATGGGTTTTTAGTTTTAGTTTTTAGTTTTTTTATGTAACACCAGCACAGAGCACAGGTGCATGATGAGAGGCAGTACGGTACGGTACAGTCCGGTATGGCACAGCACAGTACAGTACAGTACAGTACAGTACAGTACAGTACAGTACAGTACAGTACAGTACAGTACAGTACAGTACAGTACAGTACAGTACAGTACATACTACATAGTCTGACAACCAACAGTCCCCACACAGCTATAGTTACTTTTTTTCCCTTCCATTTCCTGAAAATGTAACGTTTTTGACATACAGACGAGCGCCCAATTATGCAACAACCAAAGCCAGTTTTTTTGACACACACACACACACACACACACACACACACACACACACACACACACACACACCCCCCCCCCCACCGCTGGAGCAAAGCATTCTCTCAAACATGCCATGAAAATAGATGCACAGAGCCGAGCCCCTCGCTCATGAATATTCATGAATACCCATTGACTGTTCCCAGCATGTCCTCATGGCTTTAGATTTGAATAACATGTGTGTGTGTGTGTGTGTGTGTGTGTGTGTGTGTGTGTGTGCGCGCATGTGTGTATGCGTGCGTGCGTCCGTCCGTGCGTGCGTGTGTGCGTCCGCGTGTGCAAGTGTGAGCGCGTGTGTGTGTGTGTGCACGTGTTAGATAATCACAAACCGGAGCTGTTTCACATATTCTCTGATCTCTGAGAATGTTAACCCGTCTGTTTATTCTACCACTGTAGAGTCAATAAACAACCACTCTGCATTGTGGTGAGTGTGCCTGCCTGCCTGCCTGCCCGTCTGTCTGTCTGACTGCCTTACTGCCTGCAGTGCATTGTGGTGGGTGGGAGGCTCTCTCTCTCTCTCTCTCTCTCTCTCTCCCTCTCGCTCTCTCTCTCTGCAAAGTGACAGCTAGGAAGTGTAAACATACCAGCAGAAAAGCTAAGTAGTATTTTATGTTTTGGTGCAGTAGAGTTGAGCTGTGTGTGTGTGTGTGTGTGTGTGTGTGTGTGTGGGTGGGTGGGTGTGCGTGTGGTGCAGCTGTGATTGCAGTGAGAGGGAGGCGGTACTGAAAGATGTACAGCACTCAGATATATTTTCATATTTTTAAGGGATAGTACAGTATAGTAAACAGTGTTGATTTTGGCTAAAATGTAGTTTAGTTTTAGTTTTATAAACACACAATAACATAACGTAATAAAAAATGTCTTCTAAATCCTCACAGTTGTGTCACTGGTGCTCAGCCTTTTTCATGTCAAGGACCCCTAGAATTGGACGCGGACCCCAATCTGAAAATATGTTCTTCCAGGGACCTCCCAGAAGCAAAGATTTGAGTTAAAAACATTCACTCTGAAAGAATATAATATATTCAAACATTTTCAAAAAATGTAAACAACTAAAGCATAAACATAATGCTTAAAACATCAAAAAGGGTTCCGTCCAGAATGGGATATAGCTGCGTGGGGCGGTATGGATTTGTTGTTATCGCGGTAATAATTCACTGTTTTTTTTTTGTAAGATATATTTTTGCGTCTTACACCTTTTATTGGTTTTTTGAAGGCACAGACAGTAGGCTGACAGGAAACGGGAGAGAGATGGGGGAAGACATGCAGTAAAGGCCGTGTCGGGCTCGGGAGTCGAACCCGCGGCACACTGCAACTGGATTACCAGTCGGGTGTGTTGCGGTCTCCAAACAAAGTATATAAGAAACACAAGTGGCTCGAATTGGAGACCCCAACATAAAGGAAGGACATCACAAAATCACAAGTTTAACGTTTTTTATTAAACAACTTCCCCACAGAGGGGTTAAATCACTGGGTACATGTGAGCAACCAAAATATCAAACAAAATACATTTCAGTGGTACTTTACCAACTTAGAAGAACAAAGGACCTGGCCATTACAGCGATAGACGGAATCTAGATAGCCTGGGAGCTAGTCGGACATCATAGGAACTAAAGAGAATAACACACATGAGTAGGCAGCAATGACATCCACTCCTTCAGCTTGTCAACACAACATCATTCTGAAGCCAGCCGTTTATTCAGCAGTTATATACACACATGTTGATAGGCATTTCCTGTTGAGCATTTGGCGCTTCAGAATAAGAGCAGGTATATTTTAGACAATTAGATCACATGTTAACACCCCCACTTGATCGTATATTGTTAAACAATAAAATAAAATACAACCTTAAAACTTTCATGTTAAACCTTGTATCTTAACTTATACTATCATCTTCACTTTGTTCAAAATAAATACAAATCCTTTTCAATACCAATAAAAGTTTTCAATAAATATGTGCAAAATGTAAGCATCTCTTTTACATCTGTCATCACATCATATTACTGGTTGCAATCATCAACTTCAAATACCTGTGTCATTTCTCAAATACATGTTACTTTTCAAATACTGATTAATAAATAGCAGATTAAATATATCACATAATCAGATCATCACCTATCACCCAAACACAAATGAACACTTATTTTTCCTTCTTTTCTTTTGTTTTACTGTGTTGTGACAATAATGCTTCATCACCCTGTTTTTGTTTTCACCCCCCACTGCATTCTTGCCCTCTGGCAGTATAGTCAGGATAAATTTATCTTTTTCTCTCATCACTCCATAACAACAAAGGTTACATTTCCCTGGTCATCAGATTTTGCTTGACGCTCGTAATCCTTTAAATATTGAGGTGGTCTCCTTTCTCTTTTTGGATAAGTTTTACTCTGGCTACATTCACCTGCCTGAATGTCAACCAGATCACTCATCTCTGTACTCTGGCTACATTCACCTGCCTGAATGTCAACCAGATCACTCATCTCTGACTCTGCATCTTGTTTTTGTGTCTCTTTTGGGATTACCATGGTTTCCTTAACTTTAGGTAGATAGTTTACAGCCCCCCTTATACTGCAACCATCATCCTCCTCCATTTCTTGCTCGGTTTGTGTCTGACTCGCAATGACACTCTTTTGAATGAACTTTACCAATCTGTGTTTAGCTACAAGTACTTTCCCTGTGTCAGGATAAAACACCAAATAAGCTGAGCTGTATTTGTCATAGCCTACAAAGATAGCCTTTTCACATTGTGAATCCAACTTTTTCTTGTCTTGCTTGTATGCATAGCATGGGGACCCAAATGTTCTCATTCTCGAAAGGTTTGGCTTCTTTCCTGTCAGCATATAATATGGGGTCTGTCCTACACGCTTGTTGAAACACCTGTTTCGAATAACAGCAGCAGTCATTACTGCATATGTCCACAATTCTTTTGGTAAACTGCTTTCAATCAGCATGCATTTGGCCATTTCAAACAGTGTTCTATTTATTTCAGCTGTCCCATTCTGAGCTGAGATCTCATGTCTGATGGCATTTTTGCTTAGCAATGCTTGAAATAGACCAGAAGCATACTCGGTACAATTATCTGATCGAATACACTTAATTTCCCCATAAGGTGAAACATCAGCAATGTATTTCTCCGTAGCTTTGACTGCGTCACTCTTAGATTTCAAGAAAAAAAAAAAAAAAATGCTCCTGAATAGTCATCAGTAAATGCTAGAGTATATTTGAATCCATCTTTAGCTGTTGGATCGATTGGTCCACATAAATCTGTGTGTACAAGTTCTAGTGCAGCTTTAGCTCTTTGGTCTGGCTCTCTGTTTCGGCTCTGAGCAAATTTACCTTTTGTGCACACTTCACATGACAGTTTGGAAATATCAACCTTGCCTTTAATTTCCATACCCTCAGTTACATTCTGCAATTTCAACACATCTTCGTAGTTGCAATGTCCTAGAATTTCATGCCACGTTTTCAGATCATAACACCCATGACATTCATCAACATTAGTAATCTTATCAACAGTGTTTAAGTAAAACAGCCTGTCATGTACCTTAATGTCGAATGTCGTACCATCTTTTTGGATGAGCTTGTTCTGTCTCTCTTTGAAGAAGACTGTGGCTCCGTTGGATATCGCTGCATTGACTGAGAAAATGTCTTGGGGAAAGGATGGAACGTAGAGCGCCCCCTTCAGCATCGTTTCCACCTCACGACCCTTGTTATCTCTCAGCCAAACGTTTGCAGTACCTCTCTTCAGCGCTATGCCAGAGGCCCTCACTCCATCAGCCATCTCCAGAACTCTCGTCGAAGTTTCGGAACTTCTTCACGTCGGTCACAATGTGTGACGTAGCCCCGGTGTCGACCATCAGCCCGATGCTCAGAGCAATGCCCTGACATAGTCTCTGCTTCGGTCTCCCGGCGCCGTCCAAGTCGCAGTTCACCTGGCCCACCTTGAAGGTGAACATGTGCTCTTCATCCTGCGTCACGTTGACGTTGTCTCTCCGTCTTCTCCGCCGGCAGTTGGTATCGTTGTGCGTGGGACTTTTGCAAAGACTGCACCACTGTCTCTGTTCTCTCTGACCGGCAGCATCTTCACACTCGAAAGCCTTATGCCCCCTCTTGCCGCAGTTGTAACAAGACAGTCTCACGACTTTGTCCTTGCCTCTTATTATCATCACGCTGTCATCCCCGGAATTGCTACTGAACTTTTCAGTGATCTCGTAACTCCTCAGTTTGGTTTTAAACTCGGCGAAGGTGATGTTGTCGTCACTTTGTGCAATGTGGATGGAAAATGGCTTATATGATTCTGGGAGCCCCTTCAGAATCATAGCTGTCAGTAAGCCGTCACTCAAAGTCTCTTCCGCATTCCTCAGTGCCGTGATGGAAGCTTCGGCTCGAATAATATAGTCTGTAATTGTTTCATTAGCAGGCTTCTGGAGTGAAGTAAGCTCGGTGTACAAACTAATCACTCTTGGTTTCCCATTGCCAGCATAGTGATCCTTTGTAACGCCTTCCTCCCATTGTCTGCTGCATCACGCATAATCAAAGACAAACTTTTATCGTCAAGCACTTGAATTAGCTCAGCGTAGGCGTCCTCATTTTTCTCGGCGTCCTCAGCTGCTCTCGCCTCGGCTGCAGCAGCTCTCGCTGCCACTGTGGCTTCTTCTTCATCGAGCCCATCGTTGTCGATATCAGGCTCGTTCAATATAGTGTCTTTCAGCCCCCTCAGCCGAAGGTGCCCGAGAAATTTTACCAACCATAATTCAAAGTTCCGTTCATCTCCATCAAAGCAAATCCGACTCCACCGGCTTCCATTATCCTTCGTCCTGCTGGGCCCATAACCTGTTGGCAGAGCTGCCATTACAGCGATAGACGGAATCTAGATAGCCGCCTGGGAGCTAGTCGGACATCATAGGAACTAAAGAGAATAACACACATGAGTAGGCAGCAATGACATCCACTCCTTCAGCTTGTCAACACAACATCTGAAGCCAGCCATTTATTCAGCAGTTATATACACACATGTTGATAGGCATTTCCTGCTGAGCATTTGGCGCTTCAGAATAAGAGCAGGTATATTTAAGACAATAAGATCACATGTTAACACCATCCCCAGGCCAAACTAAAGTAAATTAAGGTAAACTCAAAACAAGTATTGACATAGTGTGGGACTGAGTTGTTGCTGGGTCTGTGTCTGCCATGACACTGATCTGGATGGCTTTTATAGAGAGGGCTGCAGCAGAGGACAATTAGGGGAATCTGCTGCAGGTATGCCAGCCTGGGTGTGTCAGTCTGAGTGGGGAGGAGAGACAGATAATTAGCACAGACAATGATTGAATGACTGAGTATGTGTGTGTGTGTGTGTGTGTGTGTGTGTGTGTGTGTGTGTGAGTGATGTCATGGCCACACGCAACCCAGACGGTTACGCCACCGCCTGGGCAATAATTCACTGTTTACCGGCGGTACGGCGGTATTGAGCGTAGAGGCACGGTGGCCTCCGCTTTAAAGGCAATTTGCACCGGGTGAAAAAAATTGGTTACAAAACTGTGGGATAAAAAACATGAAATAAATAAATTATAATGGCGCTATGCCTTACACAACCGCGGTTATTGTACCCAGCTCTGCACACAATGCAGTTTCAGTTAGTTAGCATTTATTTGTAAAGCCTTCTTTTTTTCTCAGTTAATTCTAGTCAATTCTAGTTCATTATTTTGTTAGTTTTAGTCACTGTTTTGGCTTCAGTACAACTTTTATGCGATATCTGAATCCAGCTCCTCTGGTGTCAACACACAAACAAACAAACAAACAAACAAACAAACAAACAACACACACACACACACACACACACACACAGACACACACACATACTGCGCAAAAAGCTTGGAATACGGATGTGTATATTACAGGAAACTCCCGTAAACTCCCGAATTGTACCATCACACCTGTATATTACCATATATTACATGTATATGCCCACTAAACTTGAGGTTTATGGGCAAAATACAGTTCCCGTAATTGCCCGTTAACTCCTCTTTTCACAGTGACACACACACACACACACACACACACACACCTCGGCCGTGTATTTGTGCCGAGCTACACATTCAAAACATTTGTATCCATTTGAAAACCTGAAAGGGGACACTGAATAATGAGTGCTTTTACTCTTGAAGCACATTTCGAATTCCCGACTTTTACCTTTTTTTTTTAAAGTAATTTGTTTAAGTAAATTGAGAAATAAAAACAGAGTGACAAATACAAAAAACTAAAACAACGAAACACAAACTCCAAATCAAGACAACCAAAGAACATTCAAAACACAACAAAACAATAAAAACAATGTATAAAAAATATATATAAAAAAATCGACTTTTACTTTTACTGTAATTTGAATAATTCTACATTGCAATATTGATACTTTCACTGAAGTAAGTGAAACAATTGAGTACTTTTTTCACACCACTGATTAGTTGCAACCAACTGCTGCAGTTCAATTGACTTGTGATTGTGTGGTCCCCCTTATTTTATCTATTGGTGTATTTTACTGTTTTAACGGTGCATCATACTCATAGTGCTCTTATTAATGGATTGAGATGACTTGACTGGACTCGACTACGACGGACTAACAGTTTATGCCATGAAGTTTTAGCCCCATCAGTGTTTCTTTCTTTCTTTCTTTCTTTGTCCTTTTATTTTCTCTCTGTTGATACTACTGTGTGTCATGGATGCACTAAACGAAATGTCATTGCATGTCTCATACAGTGACAATAAAGATCTTATCTTATCTTCCCTCTCAGCACGCCACAGGCCCTGACGGGACGGGTGGTCAGTAGAACATAATCAAACTGAGTGTCCTTGACTCAGGAGAAATTAAAAGGGTTGAGAATCGGCGCTCTGGCAAACAACCGTGAAATGATGATGATAACGTGTTCCTGAGGAGAGGATACAGGCTGTCCTGTCCTGACCGAAGCGGGATAGGGAGAGTGAGAGGAGAGGAGAGGAGAGGAGAGGAGAGGAGAGGAGGCTGACCGTCACTGTCAGGGCACAACGAACTGCCTGAGAGAAGTCTTCTTAAATCACTGTCTGTCTTTTTAAACTACTTCTCATACTAATATCCCAATACCTTTTGCATGAAGGAAGGGAAAAGCCGAAAGAAGAAAAGAAGGTATGAGGTTTCCACCCGAGAGCGTCAATATTTCACATTGAATCGTTTATAATTTGGAGGACGCTCATTACCAACGGCCTGTTGACAGTTTTGACGGTGGCTTTTAATAGTTGTAAATGTGGTTCATAAAGAAGGACAGAAAGAGAGACAGCTGAAGTAGATGGCAGCAAATATTGTGGAACATAACACGTGTATTAATTTATCGTCCCCATTAGTGAGTGTTAAAGAGTGCCGTTGCTTTTTCACTCGTCCATTATTCATCTGTGACGGTATCTGTCGGCTCCATCATGGCCCATGATTCACTGGGGTATGCCATTCACACCCTGTGCACACACAACGATTATTTACAATTGAGGCATTTAGCAGACTTACAGCAAGCAAGAACAACACATGGCAATACATCAAAGAAACAGAACAACACATGGTAATACATCAAATACATAGAAACAGTCATGGATCATTATTTGCAACCTAATATATGTCTAACAGTAGAATACCCGTATGATGGAACTGATAATGCGACCAGATTTGACTGAGAGCCTGTCATTGTGCAGCTTTTTACAAAAAAACTTTTTTTAATTTTTTTATCCAAAATTAGTTACTGTAATATCACAGGCAGACTCTTAAATTAAATTAAATTAAATTAAATTAAATTAAATTAAATTAAATTAAATTAAATTAAATTAAATTAAATTAATAAATTAATCTTTATTTGTATAGCACCTGACATGAAATTCAGCTCAAGGTGCTTTACAGAGCAATGGAAAAAAAAGGAAATGACATGAATAACAAAAAATAAATAAAAGATCAATAAAAAGCAAGGGAGTAGAAGTGGGTCTTGAGCTGTGCTTTAAAAATGTCTACAGAGGCTGACTGTCGAAGGTACAGTGGGAGTTTGTTCCATGTCGTCGGCCGGCGGTTTGCGACATATTTAGGCAGGCAGTCATGTAGGTAGGAATGGTGCGAGACCATTGAGAGCTTTATAAACAAGTAAAATTATTTTAAAATCAATCCTAAAAACAACCAGAAGCCAGTGCAGTGAAGCCAAAACTGGAGTAATATGTTCTCTCATCTTAGTTCTAGTTAAAACTCTGGCTGCTGCATTTTGGACGTTGGAAGAAAAAAGTGCATTGCAGTAATCAAGCCGAGAAAAAACAAAGGCGTGGATTAGCGTTTTTGCATCGTCCAATGACAAATAGGCTCTGATTCGTGCAATATTTCTAAGGTGAAAAAAGGCAATCTTGGTAACATGATTAATGTGTGAATTAAAATTCAATTCATAATAAATAATGACCCCCAAGTTCTTTACTCAATCAATCAATCAAAGTGTCAAATATAGGGGCACGGTGGCACAGTTGGTAGTGCTGTCGCCTCACAGCTAGAAGGTCCTGGGTTCGATTCCCGCTAGGGACGCTGTGGGCACTGGCGGCGTGTTCCCTCCTCCGCGTCATCAGTGCCCATACCCGAGGCGGGGGTTGGCGAAAGGGCCTTTCTGTGTGGAGTTTGCATGTTCTCCCCGTGTCCCCTAGGGTAGATACCCTCACAAAAACATGCAGTAATCCTGGTCTCTAAAACTACCTCCCCCTGGCCAGCCGGGGCGCCTGATGGAGGGGAAAGGAACTGGTCGGAATAACGTGTCCCTTCCACGCGCTACGTCCGGCCGGGGAAATTCCCCCCTGTCAGGTGAAAAGAAGCAGCTTGGACTCCTCATGCATAGAAGGAGGCATGAGGTCAGTCCGCTGCCCCCCCAGGCTGGCAGAGGAAGTGTAGCGCCCAGGATTACATTAGATAATTGGCACTGGGTGAAAAGATAACTGGGTTACAAAATCGTGGGATAAAAAAAAAAAAAAGCAGTGTCAAATCACAACAAGTTGTCTCAAGACACTTTACAAACCAACAAAGATCCACCCAGAGCAAGCAATATTGCGACAGTGGTAACTCCCCTTTAGGAAGAAACGTCAGACAGAACCCGACTCGGTGGGGGGGGGGAGAGGAAGAAAGAATAGAAGAGAGATAGGGAAAGAGATACAGGCAAATACAAGTAGCGGCAATAACAATAATAATTAATGAAATAGTGTAGGATAATATGGTATAGCTGCAATGTTGTCGGATAATATATAATGTATGAGAATATTAGGATATAGTGTAGTGGTGTAATAATATGATAGCAGTACATGGTCGTGCACTAGAGACCAGCGGGTGGCGGATTTAGCCGCGGGTAACCGCAGATTTGGGGGGTCCGCGTCAATATGCCGACGGTCCATTGGTCCGATCGACAACCTACCTCAAACCCTCACCCTAACCCCACCCTCTCCCGACCCCCAGCGCACCTCGGACCATTAATGCTCCTTCGGAGCAATGGTCCGTCGGATCATAGGGTGCTTCCCGGATTTGGGTCAATTCAATATATTATAACTTAATATTGGATAAACCGAAATAATGCGGGAAATAAATTAATGGCATCTATCTGTATGCTTATTATAGCTTTTAAAACGCACAAAATATCGGCATGCATGCGTTAGTAGCATTTTTATTACATCATTTCCCATGATCTGACAAGTAAAACAGAAGGGAGGAATATACGTTTGGCGTGGGACTGGGAGTGATTAAGTTCTTTACCCTGCCGATGACCGACCGCTGGATAGGCTGTATGAAAATACGTTGCAATGTGAGAATGTGGACGGCGTGTTACCATGGACATGGATATATACAACCACTACGTAACATTGGTGAACTGTTGAGAGAGAGGTGAGTGACATTGTTTGTAGTACGTATAAATAGCCGATCTACAAGCTCACGACGCGTCGCAGCGACGCGTTGTTTAACCTTTGACCTGTAAGGTTGTCGAGGCTAGTTTAACCTTTGACCTGTAAGGTTGTTGAGGCTATAGGCAATGTTGCCCCTAAGGTGCGCCTGTGCGCACATGGCCAAACGCTCTCGCGCATGATGTATATTTTATACCATACAGGAGAGAAATGTGCACACAGCAGACGAGGTGAAGTTCCATGATGTTTATTTAAACTAAGTACAGCTTACAGCATAAACTCACGCCAGCCAGCAGTGGCTCACGTCTCCACAGGCTTGCGCCCCGACTGACTGACTGATTGTATTCTGGGTCACCTTTAACCTGCAACAGTTTACATGGGTGTAGGGTGTCGACTTTTATTGCATAATGTAAAACCAAAGTCTGTGATCTACCAGTCTGTCCCTTCAGGTCAACAAACTCTTTTGTCATGCCAATAGCCACCGGAATTCGGCTCCTTCACCTCCTGAGAAGGCCGACACCCACGTATGGTGACCACAGCTGATCACCCAAAAGGTCTACTGTAGTGTATGTAAATTGCACAAGGCAGGAGAACATTCTATAATTATGGAATCCCATATTCTTCATATCCCCCCTTGACCATCACAAGATGGTCACATAAAAATATGGAACCATAATTATCTTACACCCCCCTTGACCCTCAGCTGGACAATACATTCAAGAAACCAAAAATAACAGCATTACAGTACAGAATTCCCCCAACATGGTTTTCAAACACAGAAACAAGTATGATAATGGAAAATGATCATTAGGCTACAGTTAACTGACATTTAAACAAGACATATGCCGCTTTCAGCTCCATTTTACAAGAGCACTTTATTGATACGCAATAACCTACATGATTTACTACTAAACTCTGCTATCCCAATGTTAATACACAATGTCAGCTAAATCACTCCGGACTTACCCTGACAGATCACCCACTGGTGATACAAAGTAAATACACATTGATTTGCCAGAGTTTAACCATAATAACACATATCTCTTCATATCCCTAGGAAAATACCTCATTGACTCATATTAGGCTATATGACTCAACTTATCTAATTATACGACAAACACACCAACATGAGGCCTATTATAATTCATGTTGAAAACAAACGTGACGCACAATTTCGAAATCAGAGTGAAGGAAAGTTCGTCTCCCCTCCGAATTGGACAAAGGAAAGTTCTGCTGTATGCTGCCCCTTCCAGTTACCTCGAAATGTTCGCTCAGCTGCACCGATCAAGTTCGAGAGTCTGTTCACTGCTGTTTTCCGCTGTCTTTGTCATCATCATCTTCTCTCCCCCTCCCAACTCTGTTCACAACAGAGATGGGACGAAAAGAAAAGCAAACATCGTAATCACAGACCCCTTTCTGTGAAGGCCCTCAGCTTGTAGGCCATTCGGCCACTGCTGCGCCGTGCTGCGTCTCACCGATCCCCGCCCGCGATCGCTGTCCACGCGCCGACGTGATGAATGATCAAGGCCTCTGCGTGGCTGTCGCCGCACCATCGAGCGCTCCACAGCCCACCCGTCCGGTGGCTGGTATCGGTTCCCGTTGCACAACACTTCTCACGGTGGTCGTCGTCATCATCCCCGCTGTGTATGGACAAGATCACGGTCGGGTCCGCTGGAACTCCTTCGTCGCCGTTCAGAAAAACTCCCCTCCACCGAATTAGACGGAAAGAAAGCCACTGGTTCTGTTTCATCTGACGTGAAAACACACACGACCATGACCGGTTTCAGGCACCATCTGATGTATATTTTATACCATACAGGAGAGAAATGTGCACACAGCAGACGAGGTGAAGTTCCATGATGTTTATTTAAACGAAGTACAGCTTACAGCATAAACTCACGCCAGCCAGCAGTGGCTCACGTCTCCACAGGCTTGCGCCCCGACTGACTGACTGATTGTATTCTGGGTCACCTTTGGGGGGGTCCCCATGCAGATGACAGTGAAGTGACAATTTAAGGACTTTTAAGACGTATAATACCTCAAAGGCTCTAAAAGAAAAGGACCATTACTGCATCTGTCGTGTATTTTTATACAACTAACTAACTAAACCATAGATAAGAATGGAGTTCTCTAAACTAAAGCAAACTGTAGTGTAGAGTACTGAAAACCTTGTCATCAACGCATCAGATGAGCAGTGAGAGCTTGATTCAATCAAAGACAAAGTCCAGAATGACAAAATAGCATAGCTTCCCCGTAGGCCCCAGACGGCCCACGGGAGCACAAGCAAAGCTGACCTCGTTTAACATTGCAGTAACGAGACAAAATATACTTTCACATCAAACAGTTGAATTCTGGGTGGAGTTACAGACTTTACATAAAAATCAACATATGGCATTTGGTAAACAAGTGGTCTCTCAGAAACATCCAGAAGGTTCCTTGAGACAATAGAATGTTAAGTTTCTCTCACACCTCACATAGCCTCAAAGGAACAATGCCTGGCCCACAGGGTAGAACCCCTCAGACCTGCAGACAGACAGTCCCCTAACCCAGTGTTTCCCAACCTTTTTTGTCCCAGGGAACACTTTTCATTAGGGCCTAACCTACTAACCATCAGATTAGCACGGTGACCAAAGTGTAGGCTAGTTGAACATTTGACATATAATATTGCAAATATGGACTATCCACGAGACCACACATAAAAAGTAGTGTAACCATGCTATAAAAACTGGTCAAACACCGGCCAGATTGTTAAATAATATAAGAAAGAAGAGGAAACAATTGTGAAAATAGCCGATCTACAAGTTCACAACGAGCTTGTAGATCGGCTATTTTCACAATATTTATCTGTCGAACCATTCTGTTGCTTTTCTGCGTGGGGGGTCCCCAGTTCAAATATGATTACTTTGGGGGGTTACAGCCTGAAAAGGTTGAGAATCACTTTAAAATTGCTAGCCTACCACCTTGATATAAAAAACAAATGTTGTAACTTGTATTGTGTAACCTTATGTAACTATTCATTGATTCACTTGTATACCAAAATCCAGTTGGAAAAAGAATAAAAAATCACACCTGTGTGAAGTGAGGGGCGCTCACTTCGCATTATCTAACGTTTGGATAGTTGTCAATGTGACGTATGTTTGCTCAGTTAGCCTCAGTAGTTGTCGATGTCTGCTCAGGAGGTTTGAGTGTTTGCTCAGACCGAATTTTTTTTAGAGGGAACATTGGCTATAGGGCGAGTGCTGCTACGGGCTGAGATGAATGATTCCACACCTTGTTGTGCAAATGCACACATCAACTGAAAAAACAACAGGATAGGACGATTGGAGGAGAGAATAGACGAGTGTCAAATAGGACTCGTCAACTAGGACAAGTAGTCACTGAAGCTGTCAAAAATATATAGTAGAGTAGTTAATGGAACCAGTACAAAGATTGCCTCTGAGACGTAGTGGAGGGAGATGTGACTTCTATTCGTTAGAAAGCCTTCTGGAGGGGCACAGTGGCACAGTCGGTAGTGCTGTCGCCTCACAGCTAGAAGGTCCTGCATGGTTTGATTCCCATTGGGGACGCTGTGGGCACTGGGGGCGTGTTCTCTACTCCGCGCCCATCAGGCGGGGTTGGTGAACGGGGCTTTCTGTGTTGGAGTTTGCATGTTCTTCCCGTGTCCCCTAGGGTAGGTATACCCTCACATGTTCTGCCCGTGTCTCCTAGGGTAGGTATACCCTCACATGTTCTGCCCGTGTCTCCTAGGGTAGGTACCCTCACATGTTCTCCCCGTGTCCCCCAGGGTAGGTACCCTCACATAAAACATGCAGTAATCCTGTTCTCTAAACTACCTCCCCCTGGCCAGCCGGGGCACCTGATGGAGGGGAAAGGAACTGGTCGGAATAACGTGTTCCTTCCATGCGCTACGTCTGGCCAGGGAAACTCTCCCCTGTCAGCTGAAAAGCAGCTTGGATTCCTCATGCATAGAACGAAGCATGAGGTCAGCCAGCTGCCACTCCTATGTTGGCAGAGGAAGTGTAGCGCCCAGCATTACAGTACATTAGATAATTGACACTAGGTGAAAAAATGAGTTGCAAAATTGTGGGGAAAAAAAAGAAGAAAGCCTTCTGGGAGAAGATCCACGTGCCTAGTGGAGTGAAAGTATAAAGTATCAAAATAACAAAATAATTAAACTCAAGCAAAGTAGGCCTAAATGTAAGCTACCTAAATTGAAGTACTGCTTAAATGTACTTATTTTCCACCAGCGGGGAACGTGGAAATCCTTTCATTTTCATAATTGTAATATAATGTTACGTGGCTGAAATGCAGTTTCAGAATTCTGGACTTTTTTTGTAGGACAGAGTAGTTCTACATTGCAGTATTGGTATAAGTAAAACATGCGAGTATACTTCCCAAACAGATAAAAGTTTCTATTCTTAAAAGTTGCACCATGCTTCACTGAGCTCTGTGCCCCGAGGCAGGCTGGGATGTAACCTCTGAGGTGGAGTCGAGGGGGGGGGGAGAGAGAGAGGAGAGGTGGAGAGAGAGAGGAGAGAGGTGGAGAGAGAGAGAGAGAGAGAGAGAAAATAAAGCATGTTCCAGTGTGAACAGACACCATGGAGGCATAAGAGATGCACAGCATTGTCAGTGTTGTGTGTCTGCTGATTACAGTAGAAGTGACTTTTATTTATTTATTTTCCTTCTTATCTTTTAAGACGTTTGTAAGTATTGGTTGTCTAGGAGCTGGTAACAGCGTACGTGTAGGTGTGAACTTGGCCTGCGTTGTCTTGTGTTGTGCGATAGAATTCACCCAATTAATTCTTCAAACTGTTTCGGCAGCAGTCGTTTATTCACTGGCAATAAATGATGAAATGAATGACAATGTCAGAACCAGCGCAGCTTCACATCAGACAGAAACACAACATGTGCATTCTCACACTGAGCAGAAATAATTCTTATTTATAACAGCATCAAGGGTTGGATTGGGGGGGGGGGGATAAATCAACTAATCAAATTATTCCCAAGCATGGCTGCAGCTCACCACTCCAGATGGGTCAAATACGGAGAACAAATTCACTGCGGTAACATGTGTGACAAATCGTACGACTTTGACTTTGTCGCGCAAGCTTCAGTTTCTAGTTGTCCTTCCTTCAGGAGGTGGTAGTTAAATCGTTAGAGTGTGTGTGTGTGTGTGTGTGTGTGTGTGTGTGCGTGCGTGCGTGCGTGCGTGTGGCTTGTTTTCCCAGGATCTGGCAACGCTGAGCATTGAGCGTACAGGATGGTACAACATGGATTCATATGGAAGCGTGCCCAGTACAGTACAGATGGAATCACTGGGGCATGCACGCACACACAAACACACACACACACACACACACACACACACACACACACACACACTCTCACACTGTATGCCTAGTACAGTCCAGTAGATTTAATCATTGGGGCATGCACATCCACACATTACTGTATGCCTATGTACACTACAGTGCTGTATGTGTGTGTGTGTATTGTTTCACTCTATGCTGTGGGTTAAAAAATGAAATCAGCCAACTGTGATAATAAACCAACTGGCCAGCGGTCAGCAATATGTCCATATTGAACACTTGGTCTTGTCGGTGGCATAATGCCACGGAATATGACCGTGACATATGTTCAGAATATGTACGACACTGATTTACTACGGCACTATGTATGGAATATTAGGAGTCCAACTAGTACTGATTTACTACAACAATACACTATGTATGGCATATTAGGAGTCCAACTAGTAGTGATTTACTACGACACCATGCATATGTATGAAATATTAGGAGTCCAACTAGTACTGATTTACTACGACACTATGTATGGAATATTAATAGGAGTCCAACAATAGTACTACTGGTTCTCAAATGTTTAATTTGCAAGGACCCGCTTAACCCATTTAGGACTGAGACCACATTCTACAAATGTCTTCTAAATCATAACAGTATCCTGAAAAACTCTATGTTTCTATGTCAGTGGTGATGAAAGTGTTTCATGTCAAGGACCCCAAAAACTATATGTAATTGGTCGCCGACCCCCATCTGAAAATATATTGTTCCCGGGACACCCCCCCCCCCCCCCCCCCCCCCCGGAAGCAAAGATTTGAGTTAAAAACAATGTTTTTATACAAGAAACGGATTTCTATTGTCAGGGGGAGAAGTTAAAAATAGAATAGAATATTACTTGTAAGACAATTAGCAGATCTCCATTCCGTGTGGCTTCCCGAGTCCCTCGGACTCCCTCCGCTAGTTGCTCTGTCCATAAAATGCGTGTGTGCATGCGGCTGTGCGCACCCATACTGATGTCTCCGCTGCCGCAACAACACTCTTTTCCCTTTCTCTCTCTCTCGCTCTCTCTCCTCTCTCTCTCTCTCCCTTCTCTCTCCCTCCCCCCCTCTCCCCCCCCTCTCTCTCTCTCTGAAACATTTTAAAAGGCTTTCATATATACTATCAATATTTGTTCGAATAAAGTTTGGCCTTATTGATAGAGGGAATAGTTTTTGATATTAGTAATTGCAGGGCCTCGCATTTCTCCCATTCGTGTGTCACAGTGTGTGTATATGGAAAAGCGTATGTTACTAATACTTCTGTATCGACCATGATTTGAATACCACTTAATAAAATACTATATGTTGAATGACAGAAGTAGGCCAACTATCTATTAAAGACTTTCGTCGATCGCCGTCCATTCATGCCATATGTATGCATGCGTTTGTCCAAACCAACGTAAGTGCCTTTGATCCTGAAGCCTTTTCACTCCTATTCAAAGCCCTATTTATCCTGTGCACTTATCTATGATTTATTCATTATGGACAATTATTTGTCTTTGTCACTGTTATGGCCGCAGGCCTATAGTCTGTCTGGGTCTGGGCCGTGTGTCTGTATTGGTGCCGTGGTGCGCACAGTGCGCGCCCCGTTGCTTACTCCCTCCCTGCAGATCCGTCAGCGCAGCCATTGGTGGGGAGCGTTCCCGACGCTTCACTGTTGGTTGCCTGCTCCGTATCTCGCTGCTTCAACCACCATCTACACATGCGCCCACCTGACGGCAGGATTCCCAGCTCTCATTCCCTACTCCAGAGTGGAGTAGGCTAGAGGCAGTAGCCCCTCCGTGCAAAGAGATCATGCAGGGAGTAGTAGGAACATCAACCCGCTTATTGCTGTAACCATGCAGTCACTCTATATTCTGAGCAACGGGCCACGGAAGCCTGCTTTTTGTACAGTAGCTTAGATTATAGGCAATAGTAGGGCACTTTATTTTCGTTGTTAGGTTAGTATTTAAAACTCAAGAGGTTATTTTTAGAATGCTTTTGATTATTTCCATTTGTCTTTTGGTAAAAACCAATGTAATTAATATTGAATACATATGTAAATATATCGTTTCCCATTATTTTGTATGCCACAACGAGTAATTTGGATTTTCTCCAATTTCTTAAACTTGTTTTATGCAACAATGACAAATAAAGCATTTTTTCCAAACCAAATTAGTAGGCTCCTTTTTTTGCAATACATTAAACAAAGTCCAGGCTTAAATTGTTAAGTGACCTTTCACAGCTGGCATTTATTTCAATGCAGACAAATCAGTAAAATAATAATAATAATAATAATAATACAAAAAGGTCAGAACAGTACAAAAGTCAACGTAGGCCTATTATATAAAAAAAGTAAAAGTCCACTGAGATGCATCCATAGAAAAAAAATAGGCAATAGTGGTGCCGCAGGGAGAAAGGCCTGATGTGCGTCCTTCTCAGACGCAACACAGCAACACAGTAGGCCTACAGGAAGTTGTGGACGCAGAACTTCACTGCTTCCCAATATTGGTCGAGTGTTCTCGCTTGACGGCGATACTGCCTCTTGATCCTCCGTTTGATAAAAGCAGATGTAGCTTAATTAATATGAGTAATTAATGAATGTGGATGCTCTTCAAAGGATCAATCCATCTAATAAAAGCCTCCACCTGCTCCCTGGACCCGTACAGCCATTTATTATGTCATTATTATTCTTATAAAAACTTTCAAACCTGGCCTCCAGTTGCTGCCATTTTCTCCGCTGGAGGGGTGCTGGATCCCCGCGGTCGGCATGGCCACACATTGTCTCCACCATCCTCTGCTCATCTTTCAGTTTTCTGATGAACACCCAGAGGGAGGGTCGGCACCTCTCCACCCGGGAGTTCCATCTGTGATGCCAAGCTGAAATAATTGTAGATTCATAAGCAGTAAGCACACATATCATGGCACATTGACATTTCATTCCCACATTGCTCAGTGTTATCGAAGAAAACGGAACAGATTTGGAATAAGAAATCTATACCAATAATTATAATGAAAACAACAACAACAACAATAATAGCATATAAGGCGTTACCTTCCACCCAGTTATTGCTCCTGTTGTCGGAGCGCCGATCATATACGCTCCACACCGCAGGCAGGAACAATGCCTGTTCCCCCACATAGGTGTCCTCCATGTATTGGATGAAGTGACCTAGTGGGGGGTATTGGCGGACCAGCTGGCGGGTCTCTCTCCTCCTGCAGAAGGCCCTGAACTTTCTGACCAGACGGTCAGCGGGGAGATAGCCTGTGACCATAGCCTTCCTCAACCAATCCTTGAGGACCGCGTCGTGCCTATATGGACCTGTAAAAGTGTGAAGATGAGTGAAGAATATGTTTACTTACTAAAATCTAATTTACTACTAATTTCATAAGCACTCAGTGCTCAATACTAATATATAAATTATATATTTACAAAAGAACAAAAAAGCTTCAACCCCAAGAATGAATGAATGGTAATATTATAACAGTTTTAATAATAATTAAGAATGTGGCGATGTAAGCCCTATTAAAAAATATGACCCCATTACTCCTGCTAAATGTGTTTGTTGGCTGTTTTAATTACCTAAATGGTACGATATAACCTAATAACTTGCATGCAACAGGTCTGCATGTATGCAACCAAGAAAACTATAATAATAATAATAATAATAATGACTCTTTGTTGGTTGTGTAAATACACCATCACTAACCTGCTAACCCAACTTCTTGGATTTTGCGCCACATGCTCTGGCAGAGGTGGAAGTAGCAGCCAGTGGTCCGTGTCGCAGGTAGCTCCTCCCTGAACGCATTCATGAGCCCCATTTCGAAGTCTGTGAGGACTCTAGTAGGGCTCCATCTGTACATGTAGGGATGGACGCATGCGAACAGACAGACAGACAAACAGATGATAGATGAGAAAAAAACGATTATTCTAGTTTCCACGAAATATTTCTATTACAGTTGCAGTGACATACAGTTGCAGTGCACAACACACACACACACACACACACACTTACACCCTCCTCTTCACACGGCGGAGGACAGCGCGGTACATGTCAGTGGTCTTTCCAGACATAAGTGTCATGGATGCAGACAGAGTGAGTTGAACCCAAGTGCAAAGTCACAATAACAAGAGTAGATAATAGTAAAGAAGTATTTAATAAGGAATCAGGCAGATATCTTACACTGAAGATGCAGGCAGGAATCAGGAAATAGCAATATGACAAATGTAGTCAAATCAGGAAACAAGCAGGACATCCAAGACAACAGGTTATGAACTGACAATGAGTGTTTGTACTGAGTCCAGTTATATAGTGAGCAGGTTGATTGGGGAAGTGTTCACTGCTGGGCTGATGAGGTAGTTGAAGACAGGTGTGTAAATGGAACTGGGTGAACTGGGTGTGCTGGAATGGGATATGGGAGTGGCCAGTGTGGAGTCACAGACTGAGGGAGAGACAGAATGTGACAGTAAGGGTCATTACGAATGGTACGACCCTGCCCAAATATAGGCCATGTATAGATACAAACTGGTAAAAAGGCCTTGGGCAGGTCTTAAATGTACCGTTCATATATATCTACAACAATAAAAAAAAATATATATATATACACAGTATATGTATCATAATAAGTCATTTTAAATAAATGATTAGGCTACATTGCAATTTAACATGCATATGTTTTATGGGAGAGGGGTTGGATCTTACCTGGTTGCACTGGCTCAATTTGAGGTAGTTATCCTCGGTTGCAAACACCACAAAGCCATGCTGGCGGTGGTGTTTGTCCATTAACTCCTGCCCCCCCCAGGTTAGAGCCCATTCACCGTCCACGTCCACGTTGACCTCCTGTACGGTGGGCGGAATGGGGGGCATGAGGCTCGCCCGAAGCCTCTCCAGCCGCGACTTTACAGAATTAAAAGTCGGCATATGCCGCACTTCCCCAACTGCTGCTTGGGCCACGACTTCATCGTATATGCGTTTTATGGGGATGGTTGGATCGGCCGTGTAGAATGGATGGAGCCCACACACCACAGGTAAAGGCAAGACTTTCTTTCGATCTGTTTTGATCTTCATCAGGTCATGTGACCATACACACAAGTTTGTACATTTATAATAAGGGAGTGCCCCCATTACCCAATCAAAAACACCCCATTTTGGTGCCCCTCCCATCACTACAGGTGTGACACGTCAACCCTGAGTGAGTGGGTGGGGACCCAGACATATTGAAGTGAATATAGTCTGTTCAGAATTTTTTTAGTGCACTAATTAAAAACATTTTAAAAACCAATTTAAAAAAAAACATACATGTATGTCTATACTTAAATTAATCGATACATCAAATAGACTAAAGATCCCACATGTCCTATCTACTACGTCTGTGGGCTTAAATTTCCATTTCCAATGTTTATTCTTTTTCTTGTTGCATTGTTTTCCTTTTGTAAGGTAAAATTTTGCCACAAAACTGAAAAACAGGAAAATCCTGATGCAGATACATAAAGAACAATCAAGACCACTACCAATGAACTACATAAAGACACCGAAACTATATATAAAGTACACACCAAAAAAGATATACATGAACACAACAACATATGCACCAGGTTGGATTTATTCAACGCAGGAGGCCACTTATTAAAGCTTAGGACAGTGGTTGGATCGGCCGCCACACGCTCAAGCATCCGCTCAATTAGAGCAGTGCTGGCGACCAGATCCTCCTCAGCGTGGTGTGTGTGGTCCCCCGGAGGCCTCAACACGACGATGTCGGCTGATGGGTCAGCGTCGACCTCCAGCCACCAGGTGGACATAGACGTTGCACTGGGTGCAACGCCAATATATCTTTTCGCCCACAATGGACCTATTTCTTAGGTATCTAAAATTATCTATAACAATAGCTTTCCCCCCTCGGCTGTTTGCCACTTGCAGATACGCCATGTTTGCTTTACTCCTTACTCCTACAGTTTGATTGATTGATTGAGTCCTTTTTATACCACTACTTTTTTATTGGCCTTTAGATTAAAGGGTTCATTGAGTACTTTGAATTTCGCGAGGTACACAGGTGTAATTTACGATTGAGAATAGCTCCCACGCAGATCAAACCAAATCTGCGTGGGAGCGTTTTTAGGCCAGAGTCAGTTCAGCACCACAGACAGCTCCTCATCATGACAGACAAGCCAGTGTGTTTAAAGGGGCATTCCACTCATTTTCAACATTTTACTATGTCATTAATATACCTATACTGTAATTATGAAAACAATCATTAACATGGTGAAACACATCTTGATGACATCATCAAGATGTGTTTCACCATGTTAATGATTTAGGGCAGCAGATGAGTAAACTATAAGTGTGATATGATTGAAATCCATTTCAAACGGAACATCTAATTTGATTCAATAACAAAGCAATTAAAGCCAAGTTCTCATAGCTCTCCCACATTCTTCTCAACTAAACTTTATTTGAAGTCACTTGTGGTGTGTGTGTGTGTGTGTGTGTGTATGTGTGTGTGTGTGTGTGTGTGTGTGTGTGTGTGTGTGTGTGTGTGTGGGGGGGTGTGTCTGGGTGTGTGTGTGTGTGTGTGTGTACTGTGTGACTTTATTTGAACTCACTTGTGTGTGTGCATGTGTGTGTGTGACATCCTTCTACCCTAATGGACAGGGGGTACACAAGCACATGGCCGTTTATTCGTGCTCCTACAAAACCACACGGTTAGCATACATCTCTCCATGCAAAAATAAATCTCCACGCTCCCAGAATCCAGCTTCACTACATTGCATCCACGCAACTGTCATATTTACTGTACAAATATTACTTTTGTCAGACACACTGTTATTGTGCAACATTTAGCTGTGACGCAAATTACATTGCTTTTTCATTCCCTGGCACCTCCCCTTTTTACGGGACACACGCACGTGCGCACACACATACTGTTCGGTTCTTTTGGGTTTTGGTTTAAAAATAAGTAAAGTTCATGGACATAAAAAAGTTCATTTATTAATAATGGGAACTATGGGGTGTTAAAAATATGTTTACTTCATAATTGTCCTATTTAATAATTTCATAACTCTAATTCATGTTTTACATTATGCTTAATACGTGCGTCAGTATAATGGTCATTATTATGGAACTTGAATGGAAGTGGTTGCGCATGTGCGACTGTGCGACCGCGACTGTTTTGAAGGGTTGGTTAGACCGTCACTCATTGCATTCAACGATATGTCATCAGGAGCACACAGCCCGTTGGTAAGTTAGATTTGAACTGTAGTGTGTGAATGTATAATGTTTATAATGTTTTGCTATGGGCTACTTGTAGCATTTGTGCAGTAGTATTGTCACGTTGTGTCCGCATTAGTATACCGCAAGTATTGAGCGAGCGAGCGGCGCACGGGGTGCAATGTTTATGTAGAAATGCTAGTGTTTAGCTGTGGCCAGCGCTGGCTGTTTTGACAGGTTGCTCTGTCGGGACGCTTAGCGGTCTCTAGCGTGGAGAAGTCCTGTGGGCTGTGTTATTGTGTGGTGGTGTGTTGTACGTCCATTTTAGAGTCACGTCAGTATGTATTGTGGTGTCTCGCTGAGGGACCGCGTGCCACCTGAGCACCTCCCTGGAGAGAGAGAGAGCAGGGGAGGCGGAGTGAAGCACAACAGGCTGGGCTGCATCATAGGGGGCAGGTACTACCACCATTACCTGCTGGAGGGCTTTAGATGAGCCACACCTGTGCTCCCAGCCAAACATTATAAGAAGCCTTCATCTCCCCCCCACTCGCTCTTGACTCTCTCCGGGGCAGGATGGCACGCGGTCTGACGGTAAGCGAGCACCCACTCCCTCACGAATATTGTACAGTACAAATATGTCAGACTGACTATATATTTCTCACCTCCTAGGACCATTATTGAGAGCCGGATCACCGTTGGGCTCGGGTGGAAGGAGGCTGGCAACTATATTGGCTTGGAGGATATAGAGGAAAAAGGAAGGAAACCTAGGACTGTGATACAAAGCCCAGAGCGGCTGTCCTAGGCTCACACGCACCAGAAGTGCTACCGTTAGCGAATGCTGAACTTTTGAGTTGAACCTAAGTTATTATTCTTATTTTCCCTGTGAATATCATTTGGTTTTCAATAAACGAGTGCCACACTCTGGGCTCAAACCGGTTCCCTGCCTGGCGGTCTCTTGATGTTGGTTGCAATCCTCACATATGGTGGAGAATGTGGGTACAGTGATTGATCCAACACCAAGAAACAAGCCTCGGTACCAATATGGAGCATGCACACGCTTTAAGTGTCCTACTCAAAAGCCAGGCAGATCTACAAAACAGTCAAGCAGACTTACAACGGGCCGTGCTTGAACTGGTGAGGAAGATTAACCTAGATGCAGACGAAGGCCCCAGCCAAAGTATTGACCAAATTAACACAGGAAGATGATATTGAAGCCTACATTGAACTTTTTGAGAGAACGGCCACCCGGGAAAGGTGGCCCATAGGCCAGTGGGCCACTATATTGGCCCCCTTTCTGAGCGGGGAAGCCCAACGAGCATGCCGAGACCTCTCCAGCGATGACGCAAAGGATTTTACCAAGTAAAAAACTGCCATAATTGCCCGACAAGGATTTAGCCTCCCAGCCCGAGCCCAACGCTTCCACAACTGGGGCTACCATACCAGGCAACCGCCCCGACCACAGGTAGCTGATCTCGCCCGACTAACACGAAACTGGCTGATGACGCCGGGAGACCCAGTTTGTGCTGACCGCATCGTAATCGACAAGTGTATCAGAGCCCTGCCACCCGACGCTAGAAGACATGCCTCTCAAGTGAACCCCAGCTCCGTCGATGAGCTAGTTTCACTCCTGGAGAACCTGCAAGTGACTAACGAGATGATGAGAGGCTCCCGCCAGGAGCCTGCGAAGCCCCAGACCGATGAACGGCACGGGCGCGACCGAAAACGACAGACAGAGAGACACTCGTCTCCCGGCCGCCGAAGAGAGCCGGCGCCCGGGAAAACGGCCAAGGGCTCCCCGACCAGGCGCTGCTATGTCTGTGGGAAGCCCGACCACATTTCCTGGTCCTGTCCGGACCGGGACAGGGACGTGACGATGGCCACCGCCACCACCGACACCTCCCGACCATGCCTGTACGCGCCGTCTCAGCACGCTTCTAGGTCCACCGTGCCCGTGAAGGTGGAAGGGAAGGATACCAGCGCCCTCATCGACTCGGGCAGCGCAGTGACCCTCATACGACCGCCCCTGGCCGGCGAGCTCCTGACCGAGACTGTCCCGGTGACGTGTGTACATGGAGATGTCCGCCACTATCCCACCACAAGCGTCTACCTACAGACTGCAAAGGGCAACGCCGTGATGACCGCTGGGGTGGTGCCGAACCTCCCCGTCCCCCTGCTGATTGGCGCTGACTGCCCCCTCTTCAGCCGCTTCTGGAACCCAGGGCCCCCCCTGGGCCGTCCAAAAGGCCGCCGCCGGGCGGTCCCGGAGGCCCCTACCAGCCTGCCCCGCCTTCCGAGCCGGCTCAGGCGAGCGAGGGAGCGACAGCTCGGGTACAGACCCCCCTTGGAGGGGGCGTAGAGCCGATGAAGAGGAGCAAAGTGGGACACAGAGCGACGACGAGGTACCGAGACAGCCGGAGGCGTCCGGCCCCGACACCTTTGCTGAATTCCCACAACCCGAAGAGGAACGAGCGACGGGAGGCGGCGAGTCTGCGAGTGCGCAATGGAAGGATCCAAACCTGGAAATGGCTCGACAGCGGGTGTCCGTGGTGGATGGAGAAGAAAACGAAACCCCCTCGTCCCCATGCCAATTATTGAGACACCATTCTCCCGGCTAGCTATGGACATTGTGGGTCCCCTGCCGAAGTCCGCCCGGGGCCATAAATATATATTAGTTATCCTGGATTACGCCACCCGTTACCCTGAGGCCATTCCTCTCCGCGCTGCCACGGCAAAAGCCGTGGCCCACGAGCTAATCATGTTGTTTAGCCGCGTTGGCATAGCAGCAGAAATTCTCACTGATCAGGGCTCTTGTTTCATGTCCAAAATGATGAAACAACTCTATGACTGGTTGAAAGTTAGAAGCATTCGGACATCCGTCTATCACCCACAGACGGATGGCCTCGTAGAGCGGTTTAACAAAACCCTGAAACAGATGCTAAAGAAAGTGACGGGAATCGATGGGAAAGACTGGGACAGGCTAATCCCGTATGTTCTGTTTTCCATAAGAGAGGTCCCACAGGCATCCACCGGCTTCTCTCCCTTTGAGTTAGTGTATGGCCGCAGCCCCAGGGGCCTGTTATACGTGGCTAAGGAGACGTGGGAGAGCCAGTCGTCCCCCCAGTGGAGCGTGGTGGACCACGTCCAGCATCTACAGGAGAGGGCCTGGAAAATATGGCCAATGGTCCGAGAACACATGCAGAAGGCCCAGCCGGACCAGGCCCACCTATACAACAGAGGAGCAGTGGTTCGGGAATTCCACCCGGGGGAGAAGGTACTCGTGTTAATTCCCACCTCAGAATGCAAGTTCTTAGCGAAGTGGCAGGGCCCCTTTGAAGTGGTAGGGAAAAAGGGACCTGTTGTGTATGAAGTCAGACAGCCGGGCAAGCGCAAGGGCCACCATCTATATCATGTTAATATCTTGAAAAAGTGGCATCCTCCAACCCCCCTCCCGACAGTAGCGTTGTTGACCGAGAGCCCGGCCCCCGCAGTCCCACCTGTCCCCGTCGGGGAGGACCTTGATGCATACCCTATGGCCAGGGCCGATGAATTGATTGAACGACTGGGACCCGCTCGGTTTGTCAGCACTTTGGACTTAACCAAAGGATACTGGCAAATTCCCCTGACCGAGCGGGCCAAACAAAAAACTGCTTTCTCGACCCCTGATGGTTTGTTTCAGTACAAGGTCCTCCCGTTTGGAGTCCACGGCGCGCCGGCCACCTTCCAGCGCCTGATGGACCGCATCCTGCGCCCGCACCGGGCATACAGTGCCGCCTATTTAGATGACATTGCCATCTTCAGCGGGACGTGGTACGAGCACCTAACCCACCTGGAAGCCGTGTTGGGAGCCCTCCGGGAAGCCAACCTGTCGGCCAATGCGAAGAAATGCCGCCTTGGTTTGTCAGAAACCGACTATCTAGGTTTCACCATCGGGAGGGGATGCGTGAAACCTCAAGCAAAAAAGGTAGAGCGAATACGGGCCTGGCCAAAACCGGCCACCAAAAAGCAGGTAAAATCGTTTTTGGGGCTGATGTCCTATTATCAGAAATGTATTAAGAATTATGCCATGCAATTATACCCCTATATGATTTGACTGCACAAAAATTGCCGCACCATGTGAAGTGGACAGAGGAGACGGAGGTGTCTTTCCAACAGCTGAAACAGGCCCTATGCCAAGAGCCGCTGTTAGTGTTTCCTAATTTTGACAAACCATTTCTTCTACACACAGATGCGTCGGGCACCGGAGTGGGCGCCGTGATGGCACAGGTGATAGAGGGAGACGAGCATCCCATCACCTACGTGAGCCGCAAACTCCTGAAGCATGAGCGGAACTATGCAACTGTGGAGAAGGAGTGCTTAGCCATAAAGTGGGCGGTACATCATCTGCGGTATTATCTATGGGGAAGGAGCACAAGGAGCACAAGGAGCACAAGGAGCATGGTGAAGCACAACAGGCTGGGCTGCATCATAGGGGGCAGGTACTACCACCATTACCTGCTGGAGGGCTTTAGATGAGCCACACCTGTGCTCCCAGCCAAACATTATAAGAAGCCTTCATCTCCCCCCCACTCGCTCTTGACTCTCTCCGGGGCAGGATGGCACGCGGTCTGACGGTAAGCGAGCACCCACTCCCTCACGAATATTGTACAGTACAAATATGTCAGACTGACTATATATTTCTCACCTCCTAGGACCATTATTGAGAGCCGGATCACCGTTGGGCTCGGGTGGAAGGAGGCTGGCAACTATATTGGCTTGGAGGATATAGAGGAAAAAGGAAGGAAACTTAGGACTGTGATACAAAGCCCAGAGCGGCTGTCCT
Source organism: Protomyctophum bolini (assembly GCF_963924005.1). NCBI lineage: Eukaryota > Metazoa > Chordata > Actinopteri > Myctophiformes > Myctophidae > Protomyctophum > Protomyctophum bolini. The sequence continues at coordinate 50,506,229 of NC_137866.1, forward strand.
AGGCTCACACGCACCAGAAGTGCTACCGTTAGCGAATGCTGAACTTTTGAGTTGAACCTAAGTTATTATTCTTATTTTCCCTGTGAATATCATTTGGTTTTCAATAAACGAGTGCCACACTCTGGGCTCAAACCGGTTCCCTGCCTGGCGGTCTCTTGATGTTGGTTGCAATCCTCACATATGGTGGAGAATGTGGGTACAGTGATTGATCCAACACCAAGAAACAAGCCTCGGTACCAATATGGAGCATGCACACGCTTTAAGTGTCCTACTCAAAAGCCAGGCAGATCTACAAAACAGTCAAGCAGACTTACAACGGGCCGTGCTTGAACTGGTGAGGAAGATTAACCTAGATGCAGACGAAGGCCCCAGCCAAAGTATTGACCAAATTAACACAGGAAGATGATATTGAAGCCTACATTGAACTTTTTGAGAGAACGGCCACCCGGGAAAGGTGGCCCATAGGCCAGTGGGCCACTATATTGGCCCCCTTTCTGAGCGGGGAAGCCCAACGAGCATGCCGAGACCTCTCCAGCGATGACGCAAAGGATTTTACCAAGTAAAAAACTGCCATAATTGCCCGACAAGGATTTAGCCTCCCAGCCCGAGCCCAACGCTTCCACAACTGGGGCTACCATACCAGGCAACCGCCCCGACCACAGGTAGCTGATCTCGCCCGACTAACACGAAACTGGCTGATGACGCCGGGAGACCCAGTTTGTGCTGACCGCATCGTAATCGACAAGTGTATCAGAGCCCTGCCACCCGACGCTAGAAGACATGCCTCTCAAGTGAACCCCAGCTCCGTCGATGAGCTAGTTTCACTCCTGGAGAACCTGCAAGTGACTAACGAGATGATGAGAGGCTCCCGCCAGGAGCCTGCGAAGCCCCAGACCGATGAACGGCACGGGCGCGACCGAAAACGACAGACAGAGAGACACTCGTCTCCCGGCCGCCGAAGAGAGCCGGCGCCCGGGAAAACGGCCAAGGGCTCCCCGACCAGGCGCTGCTATGTCTGTGGGAAGCCCGACCACATTTCCTGGTCCTGTCCGGACCGGGACAGGGACGTGACGATGGCCACCGCCACCACCGACACCTCCCGACCATGCCTGTACGCGCCGTCTCAGCACGCTTCTAGGTCCACCGTGCCCGTGAAGGTGGAAGGGAAGGATACCAGCGCCCTCATCGACTCGGGCAGCGCAGTGACCCTCATACGACCGCCCCTGGCCGGCGAGCTCCTGACCGAGACTGTCCCGGTGACGTGTGTACATGGAGATGTCCGCCACTATCCCACCACAAGCGTCTACCTACAGACTGCAAAGGGCAACGCCGTGATGACCGCTGGGGTGGTGCCGAACCTCCCCGTCCCCCTGCTGATTGGCGCTGACTGCCCCCTCTTCAGCCGCTTCTGGAACCCAGGGCCCCCCCTGGGCCGTCCAAAAGGCCGCCGCCGGTCCCGGCCCGCCGGGCGGTCCCGGAGGCCCCTACCAGCCTGCCCCGCCTTCCGAGCCGGCTCAGGCGAGCGAGGGAGCGACAGCTCGGGTACAGACCCCCCTTGGAGGGGGCGTAGAGCCGATGAAGAGGAGCAAAGTGGGACACAGAGCGACGACGAGGTACCGAGACAGCCGGAGGCGTCCGGCCCCGACACCTTTGCTGAATTCCCACAACCCGAAGAGGAACGAGCGACGGGAGGCGGCGAGTCTGCGAGTGCGCAATGGAAGGATCCAAACCTGGAAATGGCTCGACAGCGGGTGTCCGTGGTGGATGGAGAAGAAAACGAAACCCCCTCGTCCCCATGCCAATTATTGAGACACCATTCTCCCGGCTAGCTATGGACATTGTGGGTCCCCTGCCGAAGTCCGCCCGGGGCCATAAATATATATTAGTTATCCTGGATTACGCCACCCGTTACCCTGAGGCCATTCCTCTCCGCGCTGCCACGGCAAAAGCCGTGGCCCACGAGCTAATCATGTTGTTTAGCCGCGTTGGCATAGCAGCAGAAATTCTCACTGATCAGGGCTCTTGTTTCATGTCCAAAATGATGAAACAACTCTATGACTGGTTGAAAGTTAGAAGCATTCGGACATCCGTCTATCACCCACAGACGGATGGCCTCGTAGAGCGGTTTAACAAAACCCTGAAACAGATGCTAAAGAAAGTGACGGGAATCGATGGGAAAGACTGGGACAGGCTAATCCCGTATGTTCTGTTTTCCATAAGAGAGGTCCCACAGGCATCCACCGGCTTCTCTCCCTTTGAGTTAGTGTATGGCCGCAGCCCCAGGGGCCTGTTATACGTGGCTAAGGAGACGTGGGAGAGCCAGTCGTCCCCCCAGTGGAGCGTGGTGGACCACGTCCAGCATCTACAGGAGAGGGCCTGGAAAATATGGCCAATGGTCCGAGAACACATGCAGAAGGCCCAGCCGGACCAGGCCCACCTATACAACAGAGGAGCAGTGGTTCGGGAATTCCACCCGGGGGAGAAGGTACTCGTGTTAATTCCCACCTCAGAATGCAAGTTCTTAGCGAAGTGGCAGGGCCCCTTTGAAGTGGTAGGGAAAAAGGGACCTGTTGTGTATGAAGTCAGACAGCCGGGCAAGCGCAAGGGCCACCATCTATATCATGTTAATATCTTGAAAAAGTGGCATCCTCCAACCCCCCTCCCGACAGTAGCGTTGTTGACCGAGAGCCCGGCCCCCGCAGTCCCACCTGTCCCCGTCGGGGAGGACCTTGATGCATACCCTATGGCCAGGGCCGATGAATTGATTGAACGACTGGGACCCGCTCGGTTTGTCAGCACTTTGGACTTAACCAAAGGATACTGGCAAATTCCCCTGACCGAGCGGGCCAAACAAAAAACTGCTTTCTCGACCCCTGATGGTTTGTTTCAGTACAAGGTCCTCCCGTTTGGAGTCCACGGCGCGCCGGCCACCTTCCAGCGCCTGATGGACCGCATCCTGCGCCCGCACCGGGCATACAGTGCCGCCTATTTAGATGACATTGCCATCTTCAGCGGGACGTGGTACGAGCACCTAACCCACCTGGAAGCCGTGTTGGGAGCCCTCCGGGAAGCCAACCTGTCGGCCAATGCGAAGAAATGCCGCCTTGGTTTGTCAGAAACCGACTATCTAGGTTTCACCATCGGGAGGGGATGCGTGAAACCTCAAGCAAAAAAGGTAGAGCGAATACGGGCCTGGCCAAAACCGGCCACCAAAAAGCAGGTAAAATCGTTTTTGGGGCTGATGTCCTATTATCAGAAATGTATTAAGAATTATGCCATGCAATTATACCCCTATATGATTTGACTGCACAAAAATTGCCGCACCATGTGAAGTGGACAGAGGAGACGGAGGTGTCTTTCCAACAGCTGAAACAGGCCCTATGCCAAGAGCCGCTGTTAGTGTCTCCTAATTTTGACAAACCATTTCTTCTACACACAGATGCGTCGGGCACCGGAGTGGGCGCCGTGATGGCACAGGTGATAGAGGGAGACGAGCATCCCATCACCTACGTGAGCCGCAAACTCCTGAAGCATGAGCGGAACTATGCAACTGTGGAGAAGGAGTGCTTAGCCATAAAGTGGGCGGTACATCATCTGCGGTATTATCTATGGGGAAGGAGCACAAGGAGCACAAGGAGCACAAGGAGCATGGTGAAGCACAACAGGCTGGGCTGCATCATAGGGGGCAGGTACTACCACCATTACCTGCTGGAGGGCTTTAGATGAGCCACACCTGTGCTCCCAGCCAAACATTATAAGAAGCCTTCATCTCCCCCCCACTCGCTCTTGACTCTCTCCGGGGCAGGATGGCACGCGGTCTGACGGTAAGCGAGCACCCACTCCCTCACGAATATTGTACAGTACAAATATGTCAGACTGACTATATATTTCTCACCTCCTAGGACCATTATTGAGAGCCGGATCCCCGTTGGGCTCGGGTGGAAGGAGGCTGGCAACTATATTGGCTTGGAGGATATAGAGGAAAAAGGAAGGAAACTTAGGACTGTGATACAAAGCCCAGAGCGGCTGTCCTAGGCTCACACGCACCAGAAGTGCTACCGTTAGCGAATGCTGAACTTTTGAGTTGAACCTAAGTTATTATTCTTATTTTCCCTGTGAATATCATTTGGTTTTCAATAAACGAGTGCCACACTCTGGGCTCAAACCGGTTCCCTGCCTGGCGGTCTCTTGATGTTGGTTGCAATCCTCACAGTATTAACATACGGACTCTGTTGCCATGGTAATGCTGTAGTATCGTGCCGGCGGGCATAGTGCGTGCGTGCGTGCTGCGTGCGATCTGCGCAAGGCACTTTGGTGAATTGCATTCTGGGAAATGCAGTTTATGCTTATTATATCCAGCTCGCTGTATTAACAGAGTTTACTGTGCTGCTTTACTGTGCTGCTTATATATTTAGTGTATACGCAGTATAGGTGTGTTTGGTTATATGTAGGCTACTTGTGTGTATATAGGGAATGTAATATACCGTAAATCCTCCAATAAACTCCTCCTTTATATTAATTACCGGGCCCCTATTAATCACCGGGGATGGCGTTGAATTAAGTAAATAAATTCCGGTCATCTTTTATGAGCCGGGGTTTTTTGTGTTTTTTTTTTTCCAAGTGCCGTATCTGTTACTTTCGCTGCTCTGGCTGGCTGTGCCTGTCAGCGTCCACTGTCCAGATGCCGTGGCCGCGGTGCTCAGCTCGCACACAATACAACAAGTTCAACAACAAAGTTAATAGCTTCGGGAGAGAGCCCCCACAGATTACAGATCTGCCCTTCATGCAACGAACGTTGGATCTCTCATTTTATGGAACGAACGTAGTACCACCGGTATGCTGTTTGCTTGTTGCTAAGTTGCTAACGGGACCCCGTTAGCAACAAGCTAACAAGCTAACAGCATACCGGTGCTACTACGTTGCTAACGGGACCCCGTTAGCAACAAGTCTCTCTCTCTCAGACGTTCTCTACGTCTCTCTCTCTCTCTCTCTCTCTCTCTCTCTCTCTCTCTCCCTCCCTCCCGTTGAATGAAGCACTGCAGTGTTGCACTGTTCTGATTTGATATTACCGGTAAATGAAATAGCCTATCATACATTTTATTTTTATGTTATTTGCATCTGAACTTGTCAGTAGCCTAACTGTAGGCCTTTACCACAGTACTGTGGTAGTCTATCTCAGTTGAAGTTATATACCATTGGTTATTCATTGGTTATTCAAGTTAAATTGATGTGTTGATGTTATTATGGTATTTACCATAGGCAATATGCCAATAATGGAAAAACAGTTAAAATGACCATTGAGCACCTGCAACTGCACTGTTCAATATTTCACGAGGACTTGGTTTCAATAGGCTATGAGCCCAATACATTTTACTGTGTTCTAACTGACCCAAAATGTGATTTGTTAATTATGATCAGTTTGAAAATTAGAAATAAAAGGCCTCCTTCTTATAGCTGCCTCCTTCCAATAAAATCCCGGTATCGGGATCGGTTGAGACAAATAATAGCCCGGGTTCCTAAAAGAGGATTTACGGTATGCATGATGCCGGTTTTCTTTATATTACAGTTTTGTATCAGTAATGAGAGGAGCTGTAAGATTATGTCATAATTATATTCAACACGTATATTCTGGGAGAATGTACAGCTATATATATTTTGTGAGAGTCATTTACAATAACATATTGTGATGCTTATTTGTTAATTATTGCATTATATTCAAAAGAATGTTATGGTAATGCCATGTTTATTTTTTATTCTTTCTTCCAGGTTTATGACCTGTGGTCTTTGTCTCAATAAATTGACTAACACGAGTCATGCCCGTGTGTGCTGCCTGTTCTTAGCCATCATCTACTAAACTCCGAACACATACACAAGGCACAGCAGCACGGTACAGCACAGTATGCTACAGTACTGTACTGTACAGTATGGTAAGGCACAGCACAGTACAGTATGGAACACTACAGTAACAATAAGGCCACTCAGCCAGGTTGCCAACTTTGCACTTTCCAAGCAACTGGAAATATGAAAACATCATCGTTTGCTTTTCCAAGTAAAAAAAGGTGGGTGGAGGAGTGTGGAGGTGGGTGGAAGTGTGGGTGGAGGTGGGTGGAGGTTGTAGAGGTGGGTGGAGGAGTCTAGAGGTGGGTGGAGGAGTCTAGAGGTGGGTGGAGGTTGTAGAGGTGGGTGGAGGAGTCTAGAGGTGGGTGGAGGTTGTAGAGGTGGGTGGAGGAGGCTAGAGGTGGGTGGAGGTTGTAGAGGTGGGTGGAGGAGTCTAGAGGTGGGTGGAGGAGTCTAGAGGTGGGTGGAGGTGGGTGGAAGTATGGGTGGAGGTGGGTGGAGGTTGTAGAGGTGGGTGGAGGTGGGTGGAGGTTGTAGAGGTGGGTGGAGGTGTGGGTGGAGGTTGTAGAGGTGGGTGGAAGTTGTAGAGTTGGGTGGAGGTGGGTGGAAGTGTGGGTGGAGGTTGTAGAGGTGTGTGGAGGTGGGTGGAGGTTGTATAGGTGGGTAGAGGTGGGTGGAGGAGTCTAGAGGTGGGTGGAGGTGGGTGGAGGTTGTAGAGGTGGGTGGAGGTGTGGGTGGAGGTTGTAGAGGTGGGTGGAGGTTGTAGAGTTGGGTGGAGGTGGGTGGAGGTTGTAGAGGTGGGTGGAGGAGTCTAGAGGTGGGTGGAGGTGGGTGGAGGTTGTAGAGGTGTGGGTGGAGGTTGTAGAGGTGGGTGGAGGTTGTATAGGTGGGTGGAGGTGGGTGGAGGAGTCTAGAGGTGGGTGGAGGTGGGTGGAGGTTGTAGAGGTGGGTGGAGGAGTCTAGAGGTGGGTGGAGGTGGTGTTCCGAATTTCGGAATGGTGGTGCTTTTTAAGCACCACCATTCCGTAACAGTGCTTTTTAAGCACCACCATTCCGAAAAATATTTTTCGGAATGGCAATGTTTCGGAATGGTGGTGTTTCGGAATGGTGGGGTTTCGGTTACATCTTAAAAATATGTGACAGCTTGTTTCAGAAGCTGTAGGGACTAAACTATTATTTGTTATTAAATACATTTAACTTAAACATATTAAACAGTCAATAATAATCATATAAACCCAATTTAGTGTCATGCATTGCTTTTTCTCAGTTTAATTACCAAATTACCAAAAAGTGGCCCAAATTGGCTGACATCACCCTATTTATAAATTTATTTTATCGACGGCACGGGTGAGCAGCCGACCGGCCGTCGATCCCAAATGACTCTGGACTCCACATCACGGTAGTGAAGAAGACAAGAAGTGGTGGAAAGGATAGTAGGATATACCAATACAAACAAAAGAGGTATTAGCGCACGCTGCACACCAATAGTGAGGAGGTGCTGACTGTTATGATCAACTGTATTCTACGTATTGGACCCTCGTCTGGTTCTGGTGTGTGACGACCCGGTTGGCATTTCCATGGTTCGGCGGCGGACAGACAGACAGGCCGGCCCGGGAGAAGAGATTAACATGACACGAGACTTGGTCACATCAAAACGTTCACAAGGTTTATTCCACTTACAGCAGCATATATATCTTGGATACTTCATGTCCTAATGACGTCACAGACTAGACATCACAATCATTGCCTGCCAGCAGCGGCCTTCAGCTCTAACACAGCTCCACTCTTATGTTACCATTCAGGCAGGCAGTACACCATACATACAAGTACATATCCGAACACAGTACCAAGTATCAGAACACTATAATACAACACTGACCACGGGACAAACTTGTAAAGGAAGGAGAGGTTGCACAGCTCGTAGTCACGAATCACGATACAAAAAACTTCTATTAAAGACCAACGTTTCGGCACCTGAGTGCCTTCTCTTCAGGGTATGAAAGAAAGGATACCAATTCTGACATAACGCAGGAGAAGAGGAGTGGAGTGGAGGAGGAGAGGAGAGGAGAGGAGGAGGAGAGGACATGGAGTGGAGGGGTGGCGAATATATTAATCGCACAATACGCGTCACATTTATATTTCCCCCCTTTTTCCCCTCACTGTATATGTTTCTTTTCCCTTTTTGCTTCCCTTATGATGAATTCCTTTTTTGTTCTTTAACTATATAGAAGTGTCTATTTGTACGTCTCTAAATGTTTTGATGAATTGAACATGGTGGACCCTGTTGTAAACAAGTGTAATGCTTAATTGGGTCGTCCACTGACAGTTAACAGTCTTTGTATTGAGTTTGTGCTTGAAATGTACTGTAATTCTGCAAACTGTTAATAAATATTTCAATCAATCAACATGTGTACAGACGTGACAAAATTCGCCGGGCAAATATTTAGCATTTTTCGGATCGCTTATTTGCATCGCGTCGCTAATTCGCCAGTGTGTAATGACCTTTACACACGTCAAAGATAGCTATCTCTCTCTCTCTCTCTCTCTCTCTCTCTCTCTCTCTCTCTCTCTCTCTCTCTCTCTCTCTCTCTCTCTCTCTCTTTCTCACTGATGGCTGCTCGGAGCAAACCAAGAGTCACTTGTCCAAATCCAATGTTAATGAACTCGTCCGGAAAGATGTATTACTTGTCCCGGACAACATTTCCAGTCGACTGACCACAACACTATGGGCTGTATTTTGCGTGTCTGAAGTACCAGGTCTTATTACTTAACTTGAGTAAACTAAAGACCTGGAGGCGTGATCAATGCCATTTGGCTATTCTGAGTGGCCAAAGAGCATTGATCACGCCTCCAGGTCTTTAGTTTACTCAAGTTAGGTAATAAGACATGGTACTTAAGACACGCAAAATACAGCCTATGTCTCCAACAAGTGTTACAGAAGTGGGAAAAAAGATAAATAAATAGTGTGTTGTGAAGGTCTGCCTCATCTCTGACCTACTTAGACAGTGTTGAACACGTAATTTCTCTGATCTGTAGAGATATAGGTTTTTTTTTTGTTGCTCTCATCACTCATCACGCCCTGGCTTACAGTATACTGCAAACACACGCACACACACGCACGCACGCAAACCATGTTATTTTTTTTTAAATGTTTTGTAATAACTTTTCAAATAATTGTAGTTAAAAAGTAGTAGTAGTGTAAAAAGTACAATGTTTGGATCTGAGATGTAGTGAAGTAGAGCTGGAGCTTAGTTACTTTCCACCCTACACTGCCGACCAATCACCATGCACTGCTGTGAATTTATATAGCTCCAGGATTGGGTCACACTGTCGACCAATCACCATACACCGCCGTGACTTTATATATCTCCAGGATTGGGTCACACAAGGTGTGTCCCCCACCGCAGTGTGAGCAGGGCTGTTTTTAAACCTCCTCCGGCCTATGTTCCAGAGCTCCAGCTGCACTGCGCTGCCTCCACTGGCCTGGAGGATAGGTTTACTGGAGGTCACGTGCACGCATGCACGCACGCACGCAAGCAAGCAAGCATGCACACAAAGCTGGTCATATGAGGCCCTCAAAAAACATATATCCAACATAAAAAATATTTATGACATAACAGCGTGATTGCTGTTACTGTGAGCTTGAATTAGGCACACAAATGAGGAAATGGTTATATTTATAGTATACTCTTGATTGAAAAATGGATAGCCTAAAAATTATTCACTGTTAGCGACGGATTAAACAATATTTACTTAAAGATGGAGTGCCACAATCTTTTATATATTTTTCCAGTTTTACATGTGTCTATGAGGTGACAGTACTTCATTAGACACCCTGGAGTCGTTATGTGCAATGGTGTATTAACTTTTTATTTAGGGTTTATTCCTGGAGGCTGAACCCTTGACAGTCAAACGGGCCAATGAAATAAACAGTAATATAGTGACATCACACTATCAGCCCCTCCCCTAACCCCTCCCCCTGTATCATACAACTACAGCTGTGGGTTCAGTTCAGGTGGATCACCACCCATCAGGCAAACCAGGCATACTTAAAGATGGAGTGCCGTGATTCTTTTCCACCCTAAAACATGATAATCTGTTATTGTTATATAAGGAGGTATCATTTTTTTCTAAAACGTGTACAGTATTTGTTAAATTGTTGTTTTTATGTGGGCACGCCCACCAGTTCATTAAGTATGCCTGGTTTGCCTGGTGGGTGGTGATGGGTGGTGATCCACCTGAACTGAAGCCGCACCCACAGCTGTAGTTGTATGATCAAGGGGGAGTGGTTAGGGGAGGGGCTGATAGTGTGGTGTCACTATATTATTATTTCATTGGCCCGACTGTCAAGGGTTCAGCCTCCAGGAAGAAACCCTAAATACAAAGTTAATACACCATTGCACATAATCAGTAAGGTTTTACTTTGGGATTCAGGTTGGAGGGAAGACTGACTGGACAATAGGAGTGCATGGTCAGAGAGTCCATCAACAGGGACATCTGTCCGTTTCCCAACGATGCAGGTTACTGGACTAAAGACTTGAGGAATGGAAATGAGTACAAGGCTGCTGCTGACCCTCCTGTCCTCCGAAGAGAGGAGCTCCAGACAGTGGGAGTGTTTGTGGATTATGAGGAGGGTCTGGTCTCCTTTTATTATGTGAAGACCAGAGTTCACCTGTACCCGTTCACTGGCTGCTCCTTCACTGAGAGACTCTACCCATTATTCAATCCACGTATCAACCAAAATGGTACAAATGCTGCTCCTCTGGTAATCTCCCCTGTCGACAAAGTGAGTGACACCCACACCACTAGAGGGAGCCACAGTGATCTGGTATCACCCACATTTTGATCAAACACAGGAAGATTCTCATTATTCTACTGCTAATAAGGTATGCGTTTCGTGTTTGAGTAAATGGCGACGCCCCCCAGTCAATCACCACACGCCCCCAAGGACTCGCATCAGCGCGTCACCGTCTACCCAGAAACAGGAGTATTTCAACCTAGAGAGATTTCGCCTGTACTAGCAATTTCGCTACCCTTAAACAGTTTATTAATTCAACACAGTTTATTAATCCAGCACTGTACTAGAGAGATTTTGCCTGTACTAGCAATTTCGCTACCCTTAAACAGCTTATTAATTCAACACAGCTTATTAATTCAACACTGTACTATTAATCTTCCGCCTGTACTATTAATTTAGCTACTTAAACAGCTTATTCATTATACACTATCGCCTGCTCTAATGGATAAACTTTCGCTACACTTAAACAGCTTATTAGTTATACACTATCACCTGCTCTAATGGATAAAATTAGCCCTGAAGTATAATGGATAAACTTTTGCTACACTTAAACAGCTTTATAGTTATACACTATCGCCTGCTCTAATGGATAAAATTGGACCTAAAGTATAAATATCGTCACACACGCACACACAAATATATACTAATATTCAAACTTTAAGTATTTGTGATTTTTCTGGTCTTTCAATATTACATTTTGTTTGCTAATTTCTCAAAGCATATCAAGTATACTGTACCAGTAAGCCACCAGCATTGGTGGTGAAAACAAATAAGTGTCTTTTTCTATTTTCCTTAATTAAATTTGATTCTTATTTTTATCTGGTGTATAGGCAACATACACAACAATCTAAATGAAAGAATAACTACTAAAGAAGACCTGGCTGGAACACATCTGTCACTTAAACACTTTAACTTTATTTTAACCTTAAGCTGAAAAAAATGAAGAGGTGCTGGAGCCACAAAGGGAACATGAGAAAGAAATAAAGGGAAGCTCCGCACACTCAGATCTGCGCACAATCAATGTATTTATTTGTCTACTGACCTTCTTCAGGCAACCTTAAGCTGTTGAAAATAGCACTATGAGCTTGTAGATCTATTTAAAACGTTTAAACCTTATGACTTAAAACTTTAGAGTGAGACCACCCCACGTCCGACACCGTCGACATGGTAGAGAAATGAGTTACCATGTGGAGGTCCCTCTACTAATACAGTTAATATGTGACCGTGGTCAAAAAATAGTACCACGGATATAGAAATAAGACATTTTTGAGGGGCACGGTGGCACAGTTGGTAGTGCTGTCCTGGGTTCGATTCCCGCTCGGGATGCTGTGGGCGCTGGCGGCGTGACCTCTCCTCCGCGTCATCAGTGATCATACCCAAGGCGGGGCTGACGAAAGGGCCTTTCTGTGTGGAGTGAGTTTGCATGTTCTCCCCATGTCCCCTAGGGTAGTTACCCCACGTGCTACGTCCAACCAGGGAAACTCCCCCTGTCAGGTAACAACCTGGACACTCAGGCATGAAGGAAGTATGAGTTCAAGTCTGTTGCTCTCCCCAGGCTAGCGTGTGAGTGTGTAGAGCTCAGGACCACAATAGATAATTGACCACAATAGATAATTGACACAGGCGTGAAAATGGGTTACAAACTACAGAATCAGCTAATTTGTGGTGCATCGCCATCCTTGGTTTTTTGCCCACACTGTAGCGATGCTCACTGGCACTACTCTGACCCATCAGCCGACAGACACCTCTTCCTTGACCGACCAGTGCACAGGCGCCTCCTGGAACCAGATGCAGTTAGTCGCCGGCCAACTGCTATTACCTGATTACCTATCATTGGGCCTGATCGAATTGCTGCACGTCGGATTTATTTTGCTCTCTTGGCCGTTAAAGCGGTCTTGGGCATGGATGATCTGAATGGGTTCTTTAGAATGTCTTCCAACCTCAAGACATTCTGGGGCTTGATATCCCGGTGGAAAATTTGAGGATACTGACAATGAAGAACATTTAAGCTATTGAGAACCTGCTTTGCAAGACCCTTCATTACACCAAGGCATTTCAGTGAAGTTACATTTGATGTATTCTTCAATTGTGTGTTCACATAACTGAAGACGGTATCCAAGGTAGGTATCCAAAGTCCTCATCCTCTGCAAAGTCGACATATCGTACAATCGAAGGATCATCAAGCTCTGGAAGACGTAAAAATCCTTCCTCATTCTTCAGCTATCTTCTTGGATATGCAACTTCAGTGCCGTCATTTCTTAACTCCAAGAAGACCTCAGTTCCATCACTTCCCTTTGCAATGCGGAATTCATTATCTTTCCAACTTTGATCACTTTACTTTCATCTATGTCTGCAAGCTTCTCTAACTGTTGCTTCCATCTTTAACTGATTGGGTGCCATTTCCGTGGTTTTGATGACACACTGGCTATGGGGTGGATAGGTTGTGGTTTTGGTAACACACTGGCTATGGGGTGGATAGGTTGTGGTTGTGGTGACACACTGGCTATGGGGTGGATTGGTTGTGGCGTTGGTGACCAGAGACTTGCTGGCCATTGGGTCCAGTCCAGGACGGTTTGGGACCAGCCGTTGTGCACAGCAGCTGCTCTCAGCCATCCTGGCTGCAGCTCAGCCTGCAGGTCACTGTAGGACCTAAAGTGACCTAAAATGCGCTCGCAAGCCCTTTATTCGTCAGTGTTTCGTTTTGTTCCACTTCCCGGGCTGAATTATGGGCCCACCACCTCCCTGACTGAGCCCAAGGCTGAGTGGATGGCCCTGCAGACGAGGCCTGGGAGGTGGTGGTGGTGGTGGTCGAGAACAGAGTGCGGCACCAAGCTGCCTGGGAGGTGGAGGCACTGGGGACACGCGGACGCCACGCGGATGCCACGGAAGCACCATCATCATCTATTTAAAAAAAATAAGATTATCATTTGATGTGCCTTTTCACCCATTAAAAATGATTTACAATTATTTATTGTGCCTTTTTCCTTATTTAAGAACATCGTATATTAATCTACATTTTGTTATGGAGCAATGCTGCTTGAATGGAGTGTGTATAGCCTGTGTTGTGCTCAATATCAAAGAAGAAGCAGGACAGTTCAAGTGTTGATAAAAAATGCAAGCCTATAGGCCTATATAGTTTAAATACCATCAGATGCGTCAAGCTGGAGGTCTAAATCCAACGTATCTGTGTCCATCACCCCCGCGGCTTCGATGCCGTACAACGCCACCTCTCCTATAAGATAATTGTGTATTGTCTATAGAAAATAAACAACAATCATGCACAAATGTAACTGTATATTGATATAAAAAAGTAGACTGGTAAAAATTATGGCACGGATTCGCTCGTCCATGGGCGACGGTGGCGGTGCGTCGCCCGCGGTGCGTTCGCTGTCCTTTAATAGATTGAATAATAAACATTGTCGGTTTGTAAATAAGCCTAGTAGGCCTACGATAATACAATGGTGCAAAAATGATACATAAAAGCCCTATAAAGGGCTTGTTTGTGGTCCATGCGTGTATCAAATTAATAGAACGGGCTGTAGGCATATATTCAAATTTCATACCTCTCCACAGCACTGACGGAGTTGACTTCTTGAGTTATTTCTTTCCAACAATCTGCCTTGTTGAAATTGGTGAAGCCACTGCTCACTCGCAAAATAATATATTTTTGTGGCGTTCTACGCCATCTAACATCACCTCTATTTCGACAGTGCTGTAATTTATTTTTTGTAATTATCGCCGCCATGGTGCCAGCTGATCTCACAAACTGCTGAGTCATGCTTGAGACCTTTTATGGTGTGACATGGGGCGTGGATCAATGCAAATTAAGTTCTGTGATTTTCCGATAACTTGGCACCCGCTCGCATTCATTATACACCTGCGCACCTGTGGTACACACCACTCTTTGAATTGCACAGCAAAAAAACGTAGCTTGATCGGACGGATTAATACGACATCAATACGCATCTGTTTACGCATCAGTCACACTGTGGCGTATTTCTCCTTTGTGAATGAGGACCACTGTCTCTAGCCCGCACATGCCTATAGGCCTACAGCAGGGCTCCGGGCTCCCAAAGGACTTCATGTTAAGCTTAAGGGTTTTAGTGTGAGAGAGACTAGCAAACTGTAACACCTGCAGGGCAGAGAGATACAAAGGCTAAGAAACATAACCGGTTTGGCAAATTAAGCCCCCAGACCCCCGCATTCTCTCCATCTCCATCTCTCTCTCTCTCTCTCTCTCTCTCTCTCTCTCTCTCTCTCTCTCTCTCTCTCTCTCTCTCAAGACGCAACTATATTCCCTTTCCCCAAAACGTTTGCAGCTGAGCTTGTAGAATGTAGATCGGCTATTTTCAAAAACTATGGTTTTGGATGTGTTGTAGAACATAACATTTATAATCTAAAGATGTCTTTGATGTCCTGGAGATACTGTAACTGATTTCCGGATATCGCCGCATTTCTTTTTTTTATATATATATATTATTTTTTTATCCCACGATTTTGTAACCCATTTTTCACCCCTGTGCCAATCATCTACTGTGATCCTGGGCTCTACACACCCTCCGCCAACCTGGGGAGAGCAACGGACTTAACTCATGCTCCCTTCATGCCTGAGTGTCCAAGTTGCTCCTTTACACCTGACAGGGGGGAGTTTCCCTGTTTGGACGTAGCGCGTGGAAGGAACACGTTATTCCAACCAGTTCCTTTCCCCTCCATCAGGCGCCCCGGCTGGCCAGGGTGATCGAGGCAGTTTAGAGACCAGGATTACTGCATGTTTTTGTGTCACCGCATTTCTTAATGAAATCTTGTCTGGCTCGTGGACTACTATGTAATATTATAAATGCACCATTCACTTGTACAAACATCAGCATCTCCATCATCCTTACATGTGATGTCGTGTGAGAGTTGCAGTCGTTCAGCTGGCAGTGAAGGTCACTGTCAGCTGAACAAAGAGAGAAGAGGAATAGCAGGAACACACCAACATTCTTCATCCTGAAAGGCTGTATCGATGCTGTTCATGCAGCGTCTTACTATACTCACCTAGCAACATGTAACGGTGCTTTTGACACTTGACTCGTACCTTCCCTGAGTCATTGGAATAAAATAGCATAAAAATCTACATTTTGCTGATATACAGGAATAATAAAAAAAATGATATATTCCTTAATCAAATATGTATTTGCCCATTTCAGATACAGGGCCAGTCAATGGCATCTTTGTATGAGGAATAAAATTAAATGAACTGTCTTGTCTGTCATCACATGCAAAAGAAGAGACGTTTCTGTGGCTACTGAGGTGGGGGGGATTTTAAATCCGGCCCACATGTGTGTTCCTAGGCCACACGTGCGCGCGGATTACGCATTACATTAACAGAAAACTGCACAAAATGTACAATGTGTCTGAAGTGCTCTCTCATCTCCAGGCCCTCCTCTATCTCCTCTAACCTCAGTCTGTGAACTCCAGAAGAACTGCACCTTCCTCCAGATGGTCCTCCGAGCCGGTAGAGCTCACAGCCCGTCATGTGTGAGACATCCTCATGGTGAGATGTACGACCATACTTTGAATTGAACAAGTGCTTCTCAATCTCTTCACGGCCTCCCCAAATAAATCATATTTGAACTTGGGACAGTCTCCCCAAAATAGTTTGGAGCTGTGTGGAACTCCATATTTGGATGAACCTGACGTCATATTTGTCTGGAGCTGTGTGTAGCCTTGCTGAGCCATGAGGCCCATAGGGCAGGAACCTATCTCCTGTTTCTGTAGCGTGAGGCAGCTTGATGTACAAGTACACCTCCTGGACATGACGCTAGTATGTCGCAGGGACCAATCCAACAACCCTTGATGCTGAGTGCCAAGCAGGGGTCACATTTCTTTGAGTCTTTGGTATGACTCGGTCAGGGATCGAACCCTGACCTCCCAGTCTCAGGGCGGACACTCCTAACCACAAGGAGCTGTGTGGAACTCCATATTTGGATCAACCTTGCACCATTGCACTCTCACACAGTAATAAGGAAACAAAACACAGATATGCCATTTTTACACTAATTAATTTTACACTCAGTGTAATGGAACTCAGTAGCGGGTGGAAGATCCAAAAGCAGCTACAATTAACAGCTTGGCACCTCCGCCTCATGCTGGTCACCAAACCGTACCAGTGCTTGGATGAACAGAGCACTGGATTTTCAATTTCTGTATGTAATAAAAAAAAATATTTTTTTTTTATTATCATTATTATATACATTTTTATTTTTTTGTATTTTTTGTTTTACAATATGTAAAAATAAGAAGAATCAAATCAAAGCACTCTGTAGTGTTGATTGGATTTTTTGTGCAAATGAATGGAAAATTCTCCCCTTGTTTTTTTGGGCAGCAGATATTATGTGGCAGCGGTGTGTGTGTGCGCGTGCGACCGTGCGTGTTTGGTGGCAGGTGTCCTGGCCTCTCACTGCACTGACGGTTTGGTGGGCGGACATCTCTTCCTGAGGGAGTGTAGCGTTGAAACCACTTCTCTTCACTCCTCCAGAGAGAGAGAGAGAGGGGGGGGGGGGGAGAGAGAGACAGACACAGAGAGAGAGAGAGAGAGAGAGAGAGAGAGAGAGAGAGAGAGAGAGTTGAGCTGACATATGGCTGCTGTTACATGCACCTCATGGGTGACTTCTTTATCCAGCAAACAACACCCACCCACACACGCGCACACTCACACTCACACACACATCTTGTTCCTAAAATATTAATCCGGTCAGCTGAGTCTCCTCCTCCTCCCCAGGGAATCGGCCAATGAGAGCACAGTTCACTGGCTTTTTAACGAAGTCACCGTGTCGCCATGGCAACACGATCATAATTACAGCTCATTGGTGGAGGGTATACTGTCTATACTGTAGTAATGTACTTTACATAATGACATCCCATTGGTGGACGGTACTGTCTACTGTAGTACTGTACTTAACACCCCGCTCCCTCAGGTCCACTGAAGCCAACCTCCTGAAGGTTTGCAAGGCCAAGTACCGCACCTGTGGGGACAGGGTCTTCTATGTTTCGGCCCCCAAACTCTGGAATGAACTCCCTAACCATCTCAGAGTTGCTCCCTCTCTCCTCTCCTTCAAAACCTCACTCAAAACACACCTCCTCAGGATAGCCTTCCCCAGCTGAGGCCTCGTTTATCCTTTTATCTTTTTAACCCTGTACTGTTGTTGTATCTGTTATGTTTTGCTTAGTTTTTTTCTTCTTATTAAAGTCTGTTCCTAGTGTTCCTATGTAAAGCGCTTTGGGTATTTAGAAAAGCGCTATATAAATTTGAGCTATTATTATTATTATTGTACTTAACCCTTAAAACACTAACTATAGTACTGTACTGTACCCTATAGAACACTAACTATAGTACTGTACTTAACCCTTAGAACACTAACTATAGTACTAGAACACTAAACACGGACCATTAATTATCATAATGTTGCTGATGTCTGAGGCAGGGGCATTCAGGGCCGTAGCTGACCATTTGGTTACCCTACTCGTAGGATATTTGTGCTGACCCTACTCCCGACGAGAGCGCTGCTATTCCTCCTCCAGATCGACTATTTTCGCTATTTGTGAGACACACAGCTGCTCGTTATTAAGCGGCGGAGCCGCAGAGAAATTTGTTATTTTGAGGGTCAGCTTGGCACTTTTTGGCACATTTTGTTGCCCCCCTCGGCGTGTTGCCCCACTCGCAGTGCGTATTGCGCGTATATGTAGCGACGTTACTGGGGGCGTTATTAGCGCTATGCAGACAACGCAACTGCGTTGGGGCCCAGAGGCATTTGGGGGACACGGCCGCCCACCCCGCCACCCGTATACCGTCTGTAAAATAAACCATTTAGACCTGAGGACGATTCTACAAATGTCTTCTAAATCATTTTTCTGATAAACCTACTTTCTAGGTCAGTGGTTCTCAAACTATTTCATGTCAATGTGTGGGGTCAGACAGACCTCTAGAAGTGTAAGACAGATGTGGTCCATTTCGGGGAGCCGTCGTGGAGCTTATTTGTCTAAAGATTAGAGCTCAGTGCAGGTTGACCTCAAGGTCAAGTTGAGGTTGACCTCAGGGTCAAGTTCAGGCACGCAGCGTGACTTCATGCCGACACATCCGATATGACACGTTTGTGGCACTCTGGAAGGAATGGAGTGAATATAATCCTGACTCCTAGAGTCTGGTTTATTCTGTGCTTCTGCGTTGCGTCTAACCTCAAAGTGATGTTCAGCTGTCCGTGTCCAAGCCCATCTCACCCAAACACGGTGGAAAATAATCACACCCGTGTGAAGTGAGCGCTCTTATCATCATCAATCGTTCATCATACATCATTGCATTCCGGCCAATCACAATTTGCGTCCAAACTCAACACTCAAAACTGGCCATTCATTGTCAATGGCATTCAATGTTTGTGTTGAGTCAATGTTTGTGTTAAGTCAATGTTTGTGTTTAAAGCTGGAATCCAAAAGGAAGCACGCACATCTCCAGAAATTCTACAGGAGCTGAATAAAAATATATGTACAATGAAAAGGAATGGTTGTCCGCACATTGTGTATCTGCTCCCAGGAAACTTTATTTAGGTACAACGTTTCGACCCATAAGGGTCTTCGTCTTGTGTTTAAAGCTGGACATAGGAGGCGCTGGCGCCCCTCAATAACACAGATTGGCGATTCCGTACATACTAACATACACTACTATATAAAACCCACAAAATCCGTCCATGTTACAGTGACTCAGCCTGTTGAGACTCGCCCTGTTGACTCAGCCTGGTGAGACTCAGCCATGTTGAGACTCAGCCATGTTGATACTCAGCCCTGTTGAGACTCAACCTGTTGAGACTCAGCCCTGTTGAGACTCTGCCGTGTTGAGACTCACCCTGTTGAGACTCAGCCTGTTGAGACTCAGCCTGTTGAGACTCAGCCCCGTTGAGACTCAGCCCCGATTGAGTTGCGAGTTGCGTTTCACTGTTGGAGTTGGGAGTTGCGTTTCCGCGTTGGAGTTGCAAGTGACAACTCCAATATAAGATCCTCAAAGTCAAAGTCATATGATTTGTCACACACGTTACCGCAGTGAAATTTGTTCTCCGCATCCTGGGCCTAATCGGGATATATTTCGCAGAAGTTGGCTCAATCGAAGTTCGTGCGGCAAACTTGCTCGCTCGCTCGCTCGCTCGGTGGTGCCTGATCATGTGGCTCAAGTTTGCTTGAGATGGCGCGCCTCCGTCGCGGTCAAACACTGCACTTTATCGGGCAAAAAAGAAAACCTTGTAGGCGAGAGGCGCTAACCGCGTTTCCCACAGAAGTGGAGCGTTGGTTATATGCACAAGCACTTTAGCCCTAAAGCCCAAATCACACCACTCATTGAGTCCACAGTAATGCACTCCGTCAGTTTGGGGGTCGTACATCATCAGGAACAACATTGAAGTCGAACAACATGTTGTTCGACTTAGGGGTGGGACGATATGGGTACCTCACGATACCATATTTGTGGCGATATTAGGCCCTCAATAATGATATCACCATATTCAATATATTGCAAGAGATCCTGCGTCATCACAACACTCTGCAACCATCATCGGGACAAAGATGTTTGTATTTGGAGGCTTAGCTATGGGGGTCGGTACTTACACCAGCAGAGTGTTTGACACAGAGACCGACCCCTGGCTGAGCACACCTTCTGCACAACCTCTTCCAGAAGGACGTTGGTGTCATTGAGCCTTTACCTACAATGGAGAGAAAATATCATCAGACATTCAATGATGTGTGGTAATTCAGTCCAGAGACCTTCTCCTGGAATAAGGTTGTGCCCAAGGGGAAAGGCCCATCTAGGATGTATAGTATGCACTATTGCAAGATGGGAGATCGCGTCATCGTCTTTGGCGGAGGCTACACCCCTGATGACTTGTATGTCTGAGGCGCCAGTCACACCTATCAGACAAGCGTCTTATCAATGTTTTATGGTTTCATCTGTCTTGTCGTTTGTCGCATCAATTGACCACAATGCTTTGCGGAATCTGGGCGGTGCGTGGGCGGTGCGAGGACATGCGGAAACAGATCCACGTGTTGCCTGTTGTTGTCCTTACGCTGTTAGCTGCGGGACACAGTAGCTAGTAGCTTGTTGGTTGTGTCAACGTGTTGCGTCTCCACTTTATCAGTACCACTACCACAGTAGGTGCCAAGTCTGGCACTGATTCCGTGTGTATGTATATAGCCTCCAGGTACGCAGACTAAGCATGGCATCATTGTGGAAAATTAATATTTTCTGTTAGCAACGACTCCATTATTTTTAATAAAGCGCATCCATTTTACCACAACACACGACTTGCTGCATTTCAGGCTGTTAGCCATGACGCAGACGTCGATGCAGGCTATAGGCGAAATATAGGATAAGAGATGACATGCGTCTCCAAGTTGGAGCCTATAGTTGCGCCTGGGCGCACGGCTCTCTCCTATCTGCAGTCCGACCGTTCAGCGTTACTTCAGGAGAGGAGACGACAGATTGAAGAGTGCATGCCACTGCTTTGGCATTGCCAGTGGACACCTCGATGTTAATGTTATTAAAAAAAATGAGAGAAAAAAAAGGGGGGGAATCATATTTGAACCATAATCTGAAGTAGGCCTAATGTACAGTAGGCCCATTGGGCATAGCCAACACGGCACATCATTATCACATCTACATTTATCCTTCAACATTTCATGCCCAAAATGATTGTTTGGGAGCAGTAGCATTTTCAGAAATATAAGTCATGGCTACGACTCTTTCATAATATCCAGTCCAATGCGCACTGCCCATGCGAACTGAAAACATGTTCATTCATATTAACAGTTTTATTTTATTTTAACAACCAAATCATATGGAATGGTTTGAAGTAGGCCTTCATTTATAATGTCGCATCCTCTGTGTAAAGCACTGATGTCCTTTTATATCGTTGGTCCGTGCAGTCAGACGGATAACTATTGATTATGGGTCGGGTGGAATAACAAACTGATACGAGGTGGAACGAGAGATCTGAACGGAGTCGACGCGACACCTGAATTATATAAGCATTAGGCTATATAGACCAGAGCTAGGTTAGGAGTGAATGATAAAATGCATGCACCTTGAATTATAACGTTTGTTTTAATTTTCTGTTCGGCCACGACGGGCAGGGATTATATTTTCCTGTTGAATTGCTTACTGGAACAGACCAAACTACTTTACTTAACAATAAAATCATTTTCGTTACGAAAGTGCATAGGCTCTTTCCTCTTCCGTGTCTGCACTCTGCAGAAAAAAAACAACAGAGTGTGAAAAGACCGCCCAGTACAGCGTAACAAACGGACCTTCTCTCCTATTGGTTGGCGGGTAAACCCAACCCTTTTTGTCTTGTCTGAAGTCCCGCCTTGTTCTTCAGTTTGTCGCCTTCAAAATGTTTTCTGTCTTGTGTCTTGCCCCCCCCCCCCCATGAAACAAGTTTGTCTGATGAAACCACGTGACTCCCATTAGAAATGCATTGGGAGCTGTCTTGTCTGATGCTTTTCATCAGACAGCCATAAGACGCTTGTCTGATAGGTGTGACTGCGGCCTTAGACTTCAGTCCTAGCCTCAAGACATTATGTAAGCTAGCAGTTATTCAGTACGATTTGGAGCAGTCTGGACTCCCACACAACATCAGGTGGGAACTGGCAGCCATGACCAAAAAAGTGTCAGTCGACTAAGAGACAACAAGACAAGGTCGATTCCCTGTGGATCTCAGTGGCTGGTGTTGTAACATTGATGTCACATCGATGATGCCATATTGATGATGTCACATTGATGATGTCAGTCATAAGGCCTTTTCAGATGGGCAGCGACTGACGTGCCTAGTAATTAATTTTCAATGAGTCGTGAGTTTATTTTGGACGCGTGGAGAAGTTGAGGGAGCGAGATTACGCAAGTGTATTTCCTACGGAGCCCAAGAAGCCGTCCTTCAAGCCGCCTCCCGGCCAATCTTACGACCGTGACAAGAAGAGGTGATACAATTCAAGGCCCCCAAGGCGGCGAGGGCCCCCTCTACTTCAGCGGGTCGCCACAGGTCCCACAAGAACGACAACAAGGGCGGCAGAAAGCCGTCAGCCTCACCGGGCGGACAACCGCGGAGAAGGCAGCAAACAGGCTGGCAACAACCAGCAGCGCAAATAACAATCAGTGGTGCCTCCTGGGGACAGCGGCCGCTGTCTCCCATCCCAACGTCGTGGAAATTCGAGACCGCCGCCATTGAATTCGGCATCTCCTTAATATGGATATTGGAGATTGTTATTTATTTATTTTTTAATATCTATCACCCCATTTTCTAAGGAATTTAGCCCCAAAGGTCACCGTTGCGGTCTTTTGGCTGAACTTTGACCTTTGCAAATGTCGTGGACTGACTGGCGCCATTGGATTCGGCATTCCCTAAATATGAAGAATACGTCTAGTGCAGGGGTATCAAACTGGTGGTTGTGACCCCCATCAAGTGACCTTTTGACCAATGCGGCCCTCGCCCCAAGTTGAGTTCGACACCCCTGGTCTAGTGTACGAAAAATAACATTAAAAAACATGTTTTAAAGGTCTGTTTTGTGTCTTCACAGTTTATGGAGAGAAGAGGATAGGAGAGGAGAGCAGACCTACAAGCTCGTAGCGCGGCACTACGAACTTGTAGGTGGTTACACACCGGCATTCCGACGCATCGCCATTCCGATCATTGACTTCTATTGATCGGAATGGCGGGGTTTCTCCCCTTTGGTTAAGACCCCGCCACTCCGACGATTAAACACATCGCTATTCCGAACCCTATTGATCGGAATGGCGGGGTTTCTCCACTTTGGGAAAGACCCCGCCACTCCGACCCCCCCCCCCCCCCGCCTCCGATACGTACATCAATCCAGCCCCCCCACCACCCCACTCCGTGCATGTGCGTGTGCGTTTTTTCCGTACGGTCGAGATGTCTGTCTGACGGACAGACTCTATCTCTATTATTATTATTATTATTATTATTATTATTATTATTATTATTATACTGATGACAGAGTATGATTGCCGGACAGCGAGTCTTCTTCAATGATCGATAGGATATTATATAGCCTGCATGCTGCGTAACCTCAAAGCAGTCACGTAGGCCTACGTGTTGCCCTGCAGTGGGAATATTAAAACGCAATAATATAATGCTTGTCACATATATTGTATTATAAACATTGTCATCATCATCATCATTGTTGTCATCATCTTATTATTAGTTGTTGTTGTTGTTATATAGGCCTAGGCTATGATTCTTGTTATTGTTGTTATTTTCAATCTTCCTTGTGAATAGGCTACTAATCCAATAATATTTTCATGTTATCTTACTTGTGAGTAGTATCTAATGCGCAGCCTTAAGCCTATCTTCCACACCCAAAAGTTCGCTTAGAAGGTCCGGATCAGAGACCAAAATGTTTAAATATGTTGCATTTTGGTCCGTTTAGTTCACACAGGACTTTGAACCAAATATATGTGAACAAATTGATCGATACTGACAGAATATGCTATTTCTATGGAAAATTACTTCACTGCCAAACACACACACATGCACACACACACACACACACACACACACACAGAGTGCGAACCCAGTCTCTCTTTTAGGACTGATTCTAATGGAAAAAAGGAGGACA
Source organism: Protomyctophum bolini (assembly GCF_963924005.1). NCBI lineage: Eukaryota > Metazoa > Chordata > Actinopteri > Myctophiformes > Myctophidae > Protomyctophum > Protomyctophum bolini. The sequence goes on from NC_137866.1 coordinate 50,530,515, forward strand.
CGATTTGAACTCTCTCTCACTCTAACAGATCACAGACACGCACTGCCCAGCTCGCTTTAAAGCCCATGACTAGAGAGAGACTTATTGCATAGCCCACTGTGGTAGAATAGTGAAGTGCATCGCTCCTTTGCAGGACTTGTCGACAACCATACAAACGTTTTTGAACAACGCTTATATATCCACCCATGGTGCAGACCACAAGACGTGAATGTAGCTGCATTCTGCAATGCATTATACGGCATAACTTTGCGCGGCGGCGCATACTAAAAAAAAAAGCTAACATTCGAATCTGTACATATATACCGGTAGGCCTATGTGTCGATAGCTTGTAAATCTGTTATTTTTTCCAGCATGTTAACTTAAAACATTGAAATGTGCTGGCTTGTAGAGGGTACTGTATGAATAAGCAAAATTCGTTACTTAGTAGGAACGAACAAACCAACAGCCATGCAGCTTAAAGCTGCTCAGAGAGGAATCTCAACATAAGTGGATTTCATAATGTGCAGTATAGGCCTACATGTGTCATAATAATTAGTAAATCAGTGTACACAATCTGAAGAAAACCTGGAGACTGACATTCAGTATAGGTTAATAAAGATCAAATATATGGACTGTACAGTGCAGTACACATTGATGATAGCGGACACCATTAATCTTAACCTAGATATACCTTCAGAACCACTTCAAGAAATACAGTTTGTCAGACACCAAATTAATTTACAGATTGGACTCAAAAGCAGGCAGACAGGTAACTGGTTTTGACAGTGTTTATTAACAAGCTTGGGGGGAGGGGGGGGGGGTGAGGCCGCCCCCCCCCCCCCCCCCCCCCAAGCAAAGGGACCAGGCAGAGACGTCGTCGAAGAGGATAGCGTGGGTCAGGGTTCCGGGGAGGCAGTCGGTAAATCGTCGAGTCCAATAGGGGATAATGAAAAAATGTTATAGCTAAACGGACAGAATTCTATTTTATTTGAATGATGAAACCCAGCTGCCATTAATAGTTGGAAATTGCGGAAATTGCGGAAATTGTAATTGCGGAAATTGCGGAAATGGTGGAAATGGAAATTGCGGAAATGCGGAAATGGAAATTGCGGAAATTGCGGAAATGGTAATTGCGGAAATGATTGAAATGGAAATTGCGGAAATGGAAATTGCGGAAATTGCGGAAATGGAAATTGAGGAAATTGCGGAAATGGAAATTGTGGAAATTGCGGAAATGGAAATTGCGGAAATGGTAATTGCGGGAAATTGCGGAAATTGCTCTTTACTTATAGCTATCTATTTTCAGGTAGATTTTTTTATTTTACTCAGTCAGCCATATCACTACTCATTTTTTTTCATGAAAAAGGTCATAGCTGGGTAATCTATTTTCAGGCAAATTGTGTTTATTGTATTTTATTTTACTCAGCCATAACAATTTATTTTCTGTTAACCAACTTGCTGGCTGGCAGGCAGGCAGACAGCTACTCATAGACAGACAGACAGCTACTCATGGACAATTGGACAGGCAGGAAGGCAGACAGCTACTCATAGACAGGCAGACAGACAGCTACTCATGGACAATTAGGCAGGCAGGCAGACAGCTACTCATAGACAGGCAGGCAGACAGCTACTCATAGACAGGCAGACAGACAGCTACTCATGGACAATTAGGCAGGCAGGCAGACAGCTACTCAGACAGGCAGACAGACAGCTACTCATGGACAATTGGACAGGCAGGCAGGCAGACAGACAGCTACTCATAGACAGGCAGGCAGACAGCTACTCATAGACAGGCAGACAGTAAGACAGCTACTCATTGACAGACAGACAAATAACTACTCATGGACAGACAGACAGACAGGCAGGCAGGCAAAGAGCTACTCATGTTATGTTATTATGTTATTATAACAGCTACTCATGTTATGTGCAATAATTTGTGCAGTTATGGAAACAGCTCTTTGTGTTTATGCAAGAAAATGTAACACATTTGTAACACAATGTAGCACATTGTACTTACTTACTTGTAAAATAAAGCAATTGAAAGAGAGAAGTTATCAAGTATCATTAATGTCGTAATTTTATCTACTGGCCCCTGGCCCCTTGCCATTTTTGTAATGTGGCCCACAGGTTAATCTATTTGAGTATCCCTGCTCTAAGGTGTATCAGCGATACAAAATCGTTAAAGATGTTGTATCGCTGATACACCTTTAGGCTTATGCTGCATAATATAACAAAGGCCTACAGTGTGGCACATATAGGACTTCACAGAGCGCTTCCACTTTTCACCGTCTTTGGTCATCTTTTTCTTTGTTTCCCTTCTGGTGCGCAAGTCAAATTTACTATATAGGCCTACCTATGTTGCAATGACGTGGTGACGTGGGCACATAATTGAAGACACACACACAGTCACACACGCAACAGATATGTCCAGCATGTAATTATGCATACAAGTTCAGTTTTGCTAAGAAGCAAAGAATTACAGCCAGTTCAGATTTTTTATATGTGTATGAGACAACATTAAACGATAGAGCCTACACTGTTCAAAAATTGACATGCAGCCTACAGTGGGAATATATGAAATTAAGTGGGCTGTCCTATCAAAGTATCAATCATAGAAGAAGGCACTTTCCCGGAATTATTCAGCTTCTCGCTCTCTCGCTGTGCGCAAGGCAGCCTCCCTTTACATAATTACATTCCCCACCGGTTCCGGAAAAAAACGGAATCTCTCTATTCCAGATGGCAGACAAAGCAAGAATAAGTAATAACAGGCGAGACAGATGTACATCATGTATAAGTTTATTTGTATTTAATAAAAGGATAGAAATATGACCTGTATTAAAAAAAAAAAACTTTTGACTTTGACACACACACGACACGCACACATGTACGCACGAGCAAATGGAGTGAACGCCCGGAGGGTGCGGGTGTCCTGCAGGGATGCCTGGACTCATTATAGCCTACCGTATGCAGTCAATTATTATTATTTTCTCTCTCGTGCGCTGTCATGTCACATGTCATCCTGACCGTGCCGTTTGCTTTCATGGACAGATGAACAGCCGAGACAGATCTTTATTTAATGTAATAAAATGGTCGGATTAATAGGCCTATGCTTCGACAAAGGTGAGAATTGGCACGCGCGCGCGCGCACACACGTGCGCCTTTCCCTGTGCGTTGGCGGTGTTTAAATTCCGGAGGGGGGGGGGGTGATTGTGTAGCCTACGTTTCGGACGCCGTTTCGGAGGGTGGGGTGCTTGGTGGGGGCTGGGGGAGGCGGGGTTGTGTGTTGGGTCGGAATGGGGGTGCGTCGGAATGGGGGTGCGTCGGAATGGGGGGGTGTCGAAATGGGGGGGAGTCGGAACGGCGATGCGTCGGAATGCCGCTCTGTTCCCCTTGTAGGTCTGCTATTTTTTAATATGATATACAATAATGATACCGTCTAAAATGTAGCTTGTGTAAAGAAGATTATACGTTCAAATAAATGTTTGCCTTGAGCGGGATTTGAACCTTCTGCCAAATGCGGCAATAAATCCAGGGGCAAGAACACAGACTGCTACACTACCAAAGCAGTAATTCAATTCAGAGATGTGTTCTACTGGTCTGGAATATAATTTGCACCGAGAGCAGAAAAAAAATAAAAAGGAAGAAAGAGAACCGATATATCACATTAAATATCTCAAATTATGTATTAAATATCTCAAATTAGGTACCGTATACCTTACCTGCGGGGGAATTTCAGCCACCAAGATGCTATATATTTTAATCATAGGCTAGATGCATGCATACAGACAACGACGTAAATCAGCGCCGTTCATTATATCTAATATAGTCTGAGGTGGGAAGTTTAGGGGCAACTGACAGTCCTGCATTAAGTGACGAGTTGGGGGTGAGCCTCTCAACGCGTCGCTCCATTATACACCAGAGCCTCACGTACCGACATTAATCTGGCGACTCACACCTTGATCTTTTCCTGTTCCACCCCAAGGAGAAATGTATTTTCATGAGTCAGCACGTAAAACGATATATTTATATCTACTAGCCCTTACCCGTTGTGAGATATTTGCCCCCCTCTTGTGGCCACAGGGATGGGATGGTGTGGTGTGGGATGGTGTGGTGATGTAAAAACAATATTTGTACAGTAAATATGACAGCTGCGTCTGTAAAAAGTAGCCTAGCCGGTTTCTGGGAGCGTGCAGGTTTTTTTTGGCATGGAGAGATGTGTGCTAATAGTGTGGCTCGGTCGGAGATAGACCACAAATAAACTGCTGTAAACGGCTGTAAACGGCTGTTTTAAATTAATTATTAATCATTAATGTGTCAAATCGAAAAAAGGGCTCCGTTAAGACCTCCATATTCATATGGTCAATGCCTGTGTGGGAGTGATTGGTGCAGTCAATGATTAGATAACGCGCTGTCAGTGACATTCAGACATTCAGACAGACATTCAGACATTCGCTGAATTATAGTATGATGATATGTAGAGCCCTACAGAATTTAGGAAATTAATATGTAACATACATGTTTATTATTTATTGCTGTCACTAATGCAGTATTGTTTAACTTGAGCTTTTATTTTGTTATACTCTCATGGTCCTGTCTACTGGTTCCTATTTGTGCCAATGTGGCACAAATCAGTGCGAGGGGGATGGCATATTGTAAGCCAATGGTATAACCTTTTTTGGGGGAAAGAGAGGAAATACGAAACGGGATTTCCTGGATATAAAAACGCGCCAGCGTGAAGAGGGTTTGGTATCCATGGCATGAGTGTTTGCTTGTAAAAGAAAAAAGGACACATTCTGTATTTAAACCAGTGTATTGTAATCCGAGATACTTTTACAGTGTTACCGCACTGAAAGCTGTTTGACAGTCCAGTTTGTCTCGGAAGAACGGACGGGTTTTCCGGAGTTTGTTTGTAGTCACAGTGAGTTGTGAACACTGACTGAACAGTACCGTCGGTTTTGTTACAGGACATTTTGTTTATTTACTGCATATTGACTGACACCACACACACATATATACACACACTGTGATTATGTACTGAATATTTACAGGATACAATTTTATGTTTGGTTTAAAGGGTAAAGTGTTTATGTTCTTGGGTTAATAAGGTTTTTTTATTAATTCAAGATGGTCAAACTTAATATTCAACTGTTTTGAAACCATATGGTTAGCAAGTCAAAGTAATCGCTTTTTGCATATGTTTTACACATCCACACCTGCACCTCATCTATCTCCATCTCTACACACACGCTCACACACAACAAACAGAATAAATTCCTGTTGTTATTCTGTTTATATGGTTGCCCTGAGTGTGTTATTGATTTACTATACGGAAATTGTCATGTCTGGTACTGCTACTAACTATTCACATTTTCTGGGGAATAGGCTACAAGACAATCTTATAGTTTGATTTAGTGATCTCCGATGGAGGCACTGCACCACTTAAGTACTCTGTTAATGTACCAACCCAAGCCATTATTACTGGTGTCGTATATTGTCCTGTGGATCTGTACCTTATTTTCCTAATGCAGAATGAACAACACACGAGCTCCGATTCCCAGGCCAAGTCCTTCTTTATTCAATCAAGGCATCTCCCATAGTTACATCAGGTTACAAGCATAGCAAAGTCATCTCTTCCATCTTATAGCAGCACATTCAGGCCAGGGTGACCGTCCTGGCTCCTCCATTTTCCAACTAACCCGCCTCAGAGCACCCCCCATTCCTTCCCCAATGCATCCCTTTTATCCATCCCTCCCTCATGCAGTCTGGTCTCACCTTTTGTCCCTGTGTGTGTGTGTGTGTGTGTGTGTGTGTGTGTGTGTGTGTGTGTGTGTGTGTGTATCATAAAATGTAAAGAGACAAACTGTAGTCTGTTGGCTCTGTCATTTAACAATGAAACAGGAAGGCCCAAAGCCCCAGGTGGTCTATTTGAAGACCCTGAAGATAATAATTGATATGCAAATAGTTAAGACACTGGTGGGTGATGAAAGGGATTACCTTTGGACCTTCAGTTCTATATTTGCTCACTTTGGCCATGTAGAAGTTTGATAATGTATCATTATGACTACACAAGTAAATATGAATATGCTATAAGATTCAAATACACCACACTGGTAAATTAGTTGAGTCAGCCAGTTCAACACCAACAGCTGAGAACTCAGGATTCTGTTAATTAAGACAATATGGCTCTTACAAGCTGAGGAAAGGGTTACACATATATTACTGGTATTTGATGTTGCCGAATGTCAATGTCAACGACATCCAATCAGTCACGCTAAATTAGATACACCTGCGGTCGGGGGACCGCCTCCAGCACGCCGAGGCAAAGAGCTGCGATTGGTCGGTGTGTCGCAGAACAAAGAGCTGTGATTGGTCAGTGTGTCGCAGAATGTGAGAGATGTCGTTGTCCCCTAGCTACTGTAGCTCTTTCGTTTGAGAGAGAGAGAGGGAGAGGGGAGAGAGAGAGAGAGGTTTGTCCTTTCAGTCTGTGCAGGTGTCTCACCCCATCCTGTCCTGTCTCACCCCATCCCGTCCTGTCTCACTCTCATACAGTAAGCGTTGTCTGTCACACACACTTCCTCCTCACACGTGCACACAGAAACGTGCCAAAGGCGTGGTCTTGCCTGTTGCACATTTCAGGTTTTCTGTTTTACCCACCATTATAATGTGAGTTACAGACCTGTGATGGTCATGCAGGGCTATCTCTTTATGTGTTTCTGGTGATGTTATTGTACAGACATTTTGGCAGAAATTGAATGTTGACCAAAATGTCCATCATAACCCAGCATGGCGACGGACCCTCTGTGATCATAATATATGTAACCAAATTGGTTTCACTCTCAGAGTTGGAGAAGCTTAAGTAACCATATAAATCAACAATCGACATAATATTTTTTCCTCCATATCGCCCAGCCCTAATCATATAATATGCCGGACACACTGTAGCGCGCATGCATCAATTAGTTCTGCTAATGGAGACTAGGAGCTATAGTGTGTGTGTGTGTGTGTGTGTGTGTGTGTGTGTGTGTGTGTGTGTGTGCGTGCACGCGTGTGTGGTGCCTTGTGGTTTCCTCTGAAACTCGTCATGGGGAAATTAGACCTGTCACTGTTGAATATTTGATCAAGCTTGTACTGTGCCAACGAGACTTAATATTCTAACAGAAGAGCGCTGTAAAGCCACTGGGATCATTTTATACTCCGTCGCATCACATCCTCTATCTCGCACTCAGCACAAACTCAAATCAGCAACACTTTACTTCAATATAAAATACAGTGTTGTTTTTAGTGCAAGGACACGTTGGTGACGGTTGAGATAATCACAATAGTTCTTTTCATAATTGTTTCCATGTTGGAAAAAAGCTTGAACAAATATAAATCAGCAGAAATAGCTGATCTACAAGATTACAACGCGCCACAAGCTTGTAGATCAGCTATTTCCACAAGTATAACATTATTAAATGTGTCAGTGAGTTAATTGTACATTTTTTGTCTGCAGTGCATGTGCAATTTGTGATTACGGAGTCTAAAAGGCGAACAGAAATTAAAGGAGCATTCAGTGATTTGGGTGATTTGGAAAACCCCCCGGTCTGCCCCGTAACAAGATGTGCACATGCACACACTACAGCACAACAGGCCAACAGCACCCACACCAAGGCCCGCCCCCGCTCGATCGTGATTGGCGGAAGGCCCCTCTCTATCCTGATTGGATGAAGGCTGGGCCACCTAGCCAAAAACAAAACATAAGGTTTTTACTCCTTATATGGTCAGCACACTCATAGTAAGGAGGATTATCACAACAAAACAAAAAAATAAGTGATATTTGCATTAAGTGAAATCTCTTTAAGCAAAGAAACTCTCATCAATACTTTTCTTCAGTTGAAAATACAGCGTTTGTTTTGTGTGTAAGGAAACGGTGGTGAAACGGAGCTGAGAGCTGTGCTGTGCCAACCTCCAGGGACGTGCACACATAGACATCAAAGGGGGCTTCAGTCCCTGCCCTTTTAACCGTCTGTAAAACAACTGCCCTCTCCAGACCACGACTACACTACAGCGTTTACTACATGATGAAAGAAATGCAAATGCCACTCCTTTTCCATGCCATACCGAAAGGCCGCATTCAGGCTATTTTTCCGAAGTCTCCTGAACTTGAACACATCGATGGGCTGTATTTTGCGTGTCTTAGGTACCAGGTCTTATTCCCTAACTTGAGTAAACTAAAGACCTGGAGGCGTTATCAATGCTCTTTGGCCACTCAGAATAGCCAAATGGCATTGATCACGCTCTCAACACGTTGTGAGCTTGTAGATCTGCTATCTTTGCTATTTTTGTCCCAAAGTGCCCTCTTACGGGATTTCAGCCACTGCCTCTGTAACACGTCCTTGCCAACCTCCCTCCAGCCCAGAGTCCAGACATGTCATTTTATAATTTGCTACGTCCATTTCTCATCCTGTCATTCATTCTTAAACAAGACTTAAGGCTGTTCACCTTTACTGGAGTCCGCTTTGCTTTGAGGGCAAAATATGTTACATTAGCTTCATATTCAAACAGGCCAGTCTGAGCATCCATGGCTAATTTTTATTTTATTTTTTCTAAACGACTTTCTGAACTCCTGGAGTATTAACAGGCTGCAGCTTTTAGATAGTCGCTGTGTGTCTAAAGAGACCTTTTCCAACCCCTGCTGACTGCAGTGATGGAACAGTAACTAATTACATTTACTGTACTGTAAAGTAACTAATGACATTCACTCGATTACTGTAAAAATCACACCTGTGTGAACAGAGTGCAACTCCCCCCCATCTCTCTCTCTCTCTCTCTCTCTCTCTCTCTCTCTCTCTCTCTCTCATTAGCAGGCAACAGTGCAGCACTATCCCTCTCTCTGTTTCTGGCACAACAGCGCCCCTACTCAGGTACTCTGTACTCATAGTCATACACTGGTGCTCATTAACGTCACACTGACACATGAACACATAGGTGAACACGGACATTGCTGTTCCTTGGAGTGGTTGCACAACTCAAAAATCACACCTGCATTAGGAAGTGTGCGGTGCGTTTGGAGTGAAGCACAGTTGTTGACTTAGGCAGATGGTTGTACCCAGGCGAAAAATAAATATATTTAGTATATGTAACACATATGGAATATATGGTGTCACTAATTCATAGTATTCTGTCTGTGTTTTATGGTGTCTCAAATGCATGTTCCACTAGACGGTTAGCCTGTATGTAATTATTCAACACCAATTCACATGTTGACCACTAGAGGGAATCTCCATTTTTTACTCCATTCATTTCTTCACTGATCCACCCTAGAGTGAAGCTGACAGAGAGAGAGAGAGAGAGCTCCTGCTCATTTTGAGAATCAAAGAAATAAGCTAAAAACTTCTCAATTCTTAAGCAGAGTTGCAGAAAAGTACTTGTACAAGCAGCTAACCAAGTGCTGCTTGTGAGAGCCCGGTTCCTGTCGAGGTTTTCTGTGTTCTTATATTGCTGAGAACTCCAATTGTTTTTTGTGATCCTGGTGAACGTCTGGTTTCAAACCATGCCGAGAGTATGATGGCGAGCTTGTCCCAGTGAGCAACAGTCTGCAGAGGGAGCGTTTGGATGCAGCGTGGCCAACTGCATTGGTTCTGATTCTGCAGTGACTGTCTGAACTGATTCACGAACACATCAGAGTCGCAAGTATTGAACTGAAATAGAAAGGATTCAAGGATTCTCATTCAAGGCTTCTCACAGAACACTCAACTCAACACACAAGTGTTGAGATTCACTACCCGGGTAGAACTATTTCGAAGGACAATTCAAAGGTCAATTCTTCAATTTTTTAGTTTAGTCCATTTTTTCCAACCAAAGAGCTCTATTTTGTTTGATTTTTTGGGGGTATTTTCAATGTACTAGTACTGTTCATGTATGTTTTTGTTTATGTATGTTTGTGTAATAAATTAGCCTGAAGCTGTTCTATGTCACAGGTACAGAAGTCTCATTGTGAGTCTTTCACCCATACTGCCCAGAACCTAGTAATATAAGTGAGCCAACCTCTACTATCCCTGAGTAGGGGTGCTACATATACTTTTTTAAAGTATACTAAATGTACTTATTTGTACTTAAGTTGTACTTTTTATATTTAAGTTGCACTTAAGATCTGCTAAAACATATCTTAAATATATTTTTTCTATAGAGGACACAGGAGAACATGTGAGGGTACCTACCCTAGGGGGACACGGGGAGAACATGTGTGGGTACCTATACCCTAGGAGACACAGGGAGAACATGTGAGCGTACCTACCCTAGGGGACACGGGGAGAACATGTAAGGGTACCTACCCTATAGGAGACACCTACCTGCTTTTTGCACCCAAGTAGCCTACTAGTGTGCAAGCAGAGCGCGCAAGTTCTGTAGACTGCTACAAACTCTCAAATCTCAGCGTCTCTGTGAAATAACGGTTTCAATATTTAATTATTAGGTTTAGCTAATTACTACGTACCTAGTTTTTGGAGGTGAAAAAATTGTAACCAGTAGAGAGAGAGACCAGTAAAATGCCTAAGAGCGAGAACATGCTGGGCGAGCGCTGACACTTTGGCATGGGCGGTCAGATTAACATGGAATGAATTCTGTACTGGCCATATAAGGAGCATGTCTTGAGTGTACAGCGTTTGATGAGGTCAGATAAACACATGGTATGTCAGAACAGGTCAGCTCCATGGAGATATATGGGTGGTAGTGGGGATATTCTCTTGATTGTACAGGGTTTGATGAGGGCCTTAATTTTCGGGCCTGTTGAGAACTCCCAATGGTGACATAATAAAGATATATCTGTCTCTGTCTTTCCGAGTTGGAACTTTTTCCCATCGGAAGGTGGCTGGCCTCATTATCCAGTCGATTGCCAGGAGGAACAGGAATGGTGAAAGTAGGCATCCCTGCTTGACACCTGTCTTGACCTCGAAGCTCTGGGAAAGCTGGCCTGCATGCATTACTTTGCATGAGGTTCCATCGTAGGAGTTCTTGATGAGGTTTATGATCTTGGTGGGGATTCCATTGTGGTCCATTAGTTGCCCTATCCAAACTGTCGAAAGCTTTCTAAAAGTCAATGAAGTTGATGTACAAGGACGTGTTCGTTGTCGATGAGACTCTTGCTATATTCCCTGTGGTCCAGTGGTTCAATTTTGATTACTCTCGTTATATGTCTTCATCTCATCTCTGATCTAAAAGACATGATCGGTGAATAAAATATCCTGGAAAGCCAATCCAACGCTGTCAATCTTTCTCAGATGTTTCAGTGACCTTCTCTTCCGATCCAGAAGAACTTCAACTATTTCCTGGGAGCATGACACCACTTTCCCCCCACGAGAGTTTGCTACATTGAGTCTATATTCAAACTCAGGAATATCTTCTACATTTCTCACAGCGGTAATTTCCTTCTTTAAGGTCAACAATCTTATCCTTGCAGTCCTTGGGGACATTCCTGGTATATGAACCTTTCCTTATGAATGTCCATGATTGTTGCTATGCCTACTCACACTGCACTGTTTGAATGTCCTGTATGTCATTGAAGGCCATCTTCAATTCTTATTATATATATTCTATAATATATTCTATATTGAAGTATCTTCTTTGGGTTTATTTGTTAGACTGAAAGAAACTATTCTATTGACAACTCTTCAATGAACCTTGATTCTTTTGATCCTTGTAAATGTGAATCGTAATTCATTTTAAACGATTTAAAAACATTGACTTCTTACGTGATTATTAACCAATTAAGGTCGTTTCATGCATATGCCTTGGCTGCGTATGACATAATGAAGATATGTACCTTTGCCATTGTATAACTGGCTCTCAATGGCGACGTAATACAATATATGTTTCGGTTCCGGGTGATTAAAGGAAATGCATATATGTATATATGTATGTAATTTGTAAGTTGATTAGCGGTATACTATGGTTACTTGGGTCGTTTGATGCGTATGTCCCGTAGCAGCATATAATCCACCCGACACTGAAACATATCATCATTATGTCACCATTGAAAACCTATTATACCCTGGCATTGGTACATATCTTCATCACATCATATGCTCATATGCTGATACGGGACATACGCATCGTAGCACCTGACGAAAAACATTACTTGCACGCTCTGCTTGCGCAAGTAATAACCTGCTGGTGATTCAACTTGGTTGCTAACATTTGAAGCAACCAAGTAACAATTGGCCTTTACTATACCAGGCAAATCATTAACTAAGGAATAAAACAACGGGATCGTAGGGTTGGAGTCTGAGTATAGTCTTTATAGAGACGCTCACAACGCAGCTGTCAAAACAACAAAGGTAAGGTACTCAAAACAAGACACTTCACAAAATGTCAGTCTGTCCCTGTCTCTCTCCCTACTAAATAAAATAAACAGGAAAACAAACTTAACCCAACAAACAATGTTGGTGCTTCCCGGCGCCTGGAGCTCCTCTTCTCCAACCGTGCAGGCCTACTCTGTGTTTGTGATTCCCCACTTTTCCCCGTGTGTCACTTCCTCTTGAAGTAACCATGGGTGGCGACACCAGTGGCGTGTCAAACACCCATGTGACAGACCCGTTACCTTTCTCATGAATTGGAAATATTAATAATATCACAGTCATGTTACATTTCTCCTTAAATAAATAACACGTACAGAACAATAAAGTAGAATGACATAAATAATGTGCTTTTGTCACGGGTGCATAGTCTGTTACAGGTCTGTACTGGGAGACATGTCTGTACTGGGTGGGGAGACAGGTCTGTACTGGGTGGGGAGACATGTCTGTAGTGGGGAGACAGGGAGACATGTCTGTACTGGGGAGACAGGTCTGCCTTTCTACATCGCAAGACTGTGTTCCCTGAGTCTGTAAGATCTTTCTTTGTTCTGGGTGGGTCAAGGTGCTCAGGTATTGTTCTGGGTGGGTCACGGTGCTAAGGTATTCTGCCACGGTGTATTCTCTGTTTAGGGCCAGATAACATATTCTAGTTTATATTCTACTCTGTCTTTCTCTCTCTGTCTGTCTCTCTTTCTCTTTCTCTTTCTCTCTCTCTCTGTCTCTTTCTCGTCCGTGTCACCAGTGAGAAAACGTTTCAATCATGTATAAGGGAGTCACTCCGGCTCGCTGTCAACACATACCCGCGCACACACACACACACACACACACACACACACACACACACACACAGTCACTCAGACTAAATGGCCTCGAGGTGACTCACTGTATACAGTCACACATAATGTATTTTCTACACTGCTTCACTTTCATCCATATTCTATCACGTGAACTGTTTGCCGAAACTTTCCCTTCAAAGCCTGTGCCTGTGTGTGTGTGTAGTTGTCTATGCACATGCACGTGTGTAGTAGTCTATGTACGTGCAGTGTATACGTACATTTACACTGTATGCCTGTTGGCATGCAGCAATTGCAGCATACATAGTTCTCTATATTGGTCTCTATTGTCATTGTGTGAGTCAGATTCTCTCCTCTCTCCCATTCAGCCTCTCTCTCTCTCTCTCTCTCTCTCTCTCTCTCTCTCTCTCTCTCTCTCTCTCTCTCTCTCTCTCTCTCTCTCTCTCTCTGTCGCACGCACGCATGCACGCATGCACGCACGCACGCCGGTTTTTGGTTATTATTAGGGTTGAATGAGTTACTGTATCATAGTTTAAGATTGTGGTTGTGCGTGCGTGCGGCTCTCACTGATTTTCCTCATATAAAGTCGGGCCGTGTGTGTGTGTGTGTGTGTGTGTGTGTGTGTGTGTGTGTGTGTGTGTGTCCACACACTGCACTGGTTTTCCTCATAGGCTATAAAGTCGGGCCGTGTGTGTTTCTGACGATCAATCAATGAAACCACGGTGGTTCTCTTCAGTGAGGAGAACAGATCTTCAGCTGGGCTTTAATGACAGTGAGGAGAACAGTGACAGACTCAAATGAACAGAGAAAGCTTCTGTTTTGATCCGAGGAGGATTAAGGTCTTTGATTTCCCCCGAGGTATTAAAATAACACAGCGCGGTCCTCAGAGAAAGTCTTTGATGGACGTACGGCACTACAGTGAGTTGTAGCGTGATCCTGATGAAATTGATTCCATTAGCAGACTTTTATGAGGCTATAAAAAGTGCTGCCAGCCAGGCAGCCAGCAGTCGCGGCCCTGTGGTACCATCAGACCCAATGCCCCTCTCCACCCACTCTGTCTGGCTGTGATGAGGTTATATCTTTTTTTTTTTATCCAAAATTAGTTAATAGCACATACTAGAGCATGTCTGAAATAAGTGTCAGAGCTGAAATCGACATGTAAATTGAGATAAATGCTTAAACATGTAGCTAGGTGTAATGTTAGAGTCCACAGAAGTGAACCTTTCAAGCCTGTTTTCTCAACTCTCTCCAAAACTGGTGGGTCAAACTGAACAACCAATATGTTTTGAAATAATATTTCAATATTGATTGAAATATTTATTAACAGTTTCCAGAATTACAGTACATTTCAAGCACAAACTAAATGCAAATACTGTTAACTGTGAGTGGACGACCCAATTAAGCATTACACTTGTTTACAACAGGGTCCACCTTGTTCAATTCATCAAAAACATTTAGAGACGTACAATAGACACTTCTATATAGTTAAAGAACAGAGCAGGAATTCATCATAAAGGAAGCAAAAAGGGAAAAGAAACATAATTATACAGTGAGGGGGGGATTCAGATTTTACGGGGGCCAGTTTTGAATTGCAGCCGTCCGTAGGCGCTCCTTTGAGAGCGGTTTTGAAAGAGTCAAGGGATTAACGACTTAATGACTGTTGGTAGGGCGTTCCACATTTGGTGGCATAGGAGTGAAAATAATTTAGTCCCTTGTTTGTGCCGAATCTGGGTTGTACATGGTTTGTTGCACTCCCTCTGTTGTTGTGGGTGTGGACTTCGTTTACATTAATGAAGTATTTAGACAGGTACATGGGTATCTTGGTGGTGTATCGAATCTTGTGGACCAGACCCATTGCAAGATGCTGTACTCTGTCGACCCTAAGCCATCCCAGCCTGTCAAAGTGGGCAGGGGTGAGGTGGTTCGGGGGGTGAGGCCAAGTAGGAGCCTGACCAGTTTGTTTTGGGAGGTCTGGAGCCTTGTTTTAAGGGCCTTTGAGGTGCTGTAGTACCAAGAGGTGCATGCATACTTGCATAGTCAAAGAAACCTTGTACGAGGGCTCCTGTTTAAGGTCTTCAAGGTGTTTTTGTTGACCAGTGAGGAGATCCTGTAAAGGAATCTTGTTCTTTGATTGACTTTTTTGATTATGTTGGTGGCCATTTTATCACCGGAAAGATTGGCCTCCAGGATGGAACCTAGGTAGGTAATTTCATCTTTTCGTGTGATAATATTGTCACCCACTCTAACCAAGAAGCCATCTCCCTTGCTGAGATTACTATTTGATCCGAAGAGAATGGATTCAGTTTTTCCCAGGTCTAAGGATAGTTTGTTATCAGCGAGCCAGGTGCCGATTCTACCGAGTTCAGAGCTGAGGGTCTTTTCAACCTGCAGTTTGTTCCTGTCCGAGACCAGCAGTGCTGAGTCATCTGCGAACAGGAACAAGTTAAAGTCACAAGCTGATATCATGTCGTTTACATATATTAGGAACAGTAAAGTCCCTAGTATGCTTCCTTGTGGAACGCCACAGCTCACTGGGAGGGGGGGGGGGGGACAGTGTTCCGTTCACCTCCACCATCTGTTCTCTCCCCTCCAGGTAGGATTGCATCCAGCTCACTGATGTGCTATCAAAACCAATAGCTTTAAGCTTGTTTTTTGTTATATTAGTTTAAAACAACATTGGACAATGATGTTTGACAGTCAGCTATATTGTTGCTTATTGTAGATTTATATTCGGATTTTCTGACTTTATCTGGCCTGTTAACATTTTCATAGACCTGGTTGCTTGTTTCCCTCTCAGTCAATATGGCAACCCTGGTGATTGGCCAACACTGTTGTGGGTCCGTTCCTATGCTAATGTAGCTTAGCACACAACAGCTAGGAGAATGCAGTAAGCTGCTGCCTTCATGTTTAAAAGTATTTTGCGCAATTTATGTCCCCAAATGTATGGATATGGACTTATGGCGCCATCGCTGCCTCTTTCTTTAGTAGAAATTTAACGTGTTGCTGAGTGTTTAGCGTCAGCGCGCGCGCGCACACACACACACACACACACACACACACACACACACACACACACACACACACACACACACACACACACCGCCTCCTGGCCTGAGGGGGTTGGAGTGATGTAAAAACAATATTTGTACAGTGAAATACAGTAAAATGTAGCCTAGCTGGATTCTGGGAGCGTGCAGATTTTTTTTGCCATGGAGAGATGTGTGCTAATAGTGTGGCTCGGTCGGAGATAGACGACAGACGGATAAACGGGGGTAAACGGCTGTGCTGTCTATTAGGAGAGACACACACACACACACACACACACACACACGCGGTGCCAAATTGTATAGGGCACATTTTGTTGTGTTGCAGCAGTAGCTAGAGGAAGCATGCCAGTGGGGTAACTGTGAAAACGGTGGCCTGTGATGCAGGTGTCGCTAAGGGACGGAGGTGCGAGGTTAATTCACTAATAAATTGATTATTAATCATTAATGTGTCAAATGGGAAAAAGGGCTCCGTTAAGACCTCCATATAATTATGGTCCATGCCTGTGTGAAAAGTGGGAGTGATTTGTGCAGTTAATGATGAGATAACGCGCTGTCAGTGACATTCATTCAGATATTCAGACAGACAGACATTCAGAAATTGTTAGAATTATTATTTAGATGACAAACAAGACATACATAACAATGACACATACACCAGACTGGGCAATGTATATAAAACGAGTGGGGGGCCTATCGTGTTAAGATAGCATAGGTCATAGGATGAACACAACCATCATGAGACATCAAAAGAGTAGAGCAGGAGGGCATGGATATCAGTAGCCAAACAGAACATAAATATATAATGCATAATACAACATAAATATATATATATCTATATACGTATATACATGCACTTTTACATATATACATATATACATATATACATACCTATAACAACACATATAAAATATAAACATGAACTTGAGCACATATATATAATATGAACAGTAGGGGAAACAGGTCAGCAGTTACACAGCGGATTCAAGGTGAGCAGTAATAGGGCCCCAAATATAACTATAACAAAATACATACATAAATGGATGCACCTGGGACGTATCCTCAGTGATGTATCCCAAGGTCATCGGTCTCGCAACATCATACCCCTCACTCAGGTGACCCAGCCGGGAGTGATCAAGTCCCGACTTACGTCCCAGTAGCTACCCTCGATAAGTCCCATTAGGGAAAAACCAGGGCCACACAATCCGTTCCTCCTGAACTACTCTGCCGGGACTGGGAGGTACCATTCTGGCACATGGAAGGACTAGGCTCTGTGGGTTGACACCTGTCCGGGCCCCTCCTACGTCTCACCAGGTCCACTCCTGCTCTCACCAGGTCAGGCCCTGTGCGTTGCACCAGACTCCCAGCACCAGGCACTTTATTCAGGAATGGTGGATTCTCAAGCCGCAACGGTTCCGCAGGCTCCACCTTGCCCTTGGTGGTGCCGCAGGCTCCGCTTGAGGCTTGCATGGCCCTCCTAAAGGCCTCACCGTGGGTTTGTTGGGCTTCTTCCTCACGGAAGACACAGGCTGGGGCGCTAACCCATACTGTTCCCGGGTGCCGTCTAATTTCCGGCTGCCACCCGTCTCTCCGGTGGTCACCAGACTATTCCTGTTTGTCACTTAGTCTATTCCTATAAATAGAAGAACTATAACAAAATACATACATAAATGGATGCACCTGGGACGTATCCTCAGTCAAGGTCATCGAGGTCACTCAAAAGTGGCTAGACTGTCCTGTCTGTTGCAACGCAACCTCTCCAGATGTATCAAAGATACAAATTCATTAAACCATTTAATAAAACAAGGTACAGTTGTTGTCTTCCACTCAGTTAAAATCATTCTTTTGGCTACTAGTGTGCCGAGCATAAGCGTCTGCTGTATGGTGACAGTGCGAGAGAGGCGTCAGAGCATCCGATAAGAGCAGCTAAAGCATCAGGAACAATGTTAATATGATATACCGTGCTGTACCATGAAAAAATATTATGCCAGAACAAAACGATTTTTGGGCAGGACCAGAAGGTGTGGCCCAGCGTGCCTTTGGAGATGTTGCATCTACCACAGATATCGGAAACAGCTGGGTACATTTTGTTCATTCTGACCTTTGAGTAGTGTAATCTATGGATGACTTTAAACTGGATTAGTTGCAATATGGAATTGACAGAACCAGAGTGGATCCTCCTCAACCCCTCGCTCCATAGCTCATCTGACAGCTCCAGTCCAATATCCTCCTCCCAGGCAGCCTTAATATGGTTTGTTGATGGAATAGAGAGTCTGGTGGGGTTGATTGAGCCATGGTGCCGACTGGAACAATAGCAGGGAAAGTATCCCGATGAGGCCGATTAGGTCCGTCTCCAGCCGCGTTGTCCCCCGTGGTTGGATGTGGAGACTCTTCACGCCTGTAGATGGTGGTGTTGACCGTGCCTTGTGCCTGGACTGCCACCGCCGGTAGATCCCTCCTCAGTCTCCTGCCGTTGCTCGGTCTTGCGAATATAATATTCACAACCGGGACGTCAGCGTGTATATCCAGCATGGGTGTGCAGGTTGGCTGGGGAGGAAGGACGCCAGCGGTGTTGTTGTTGGTCGTCTCGTCGCCTGGCTAGTTGGTGTTGCTGTGTCCACGGCGAGTCCATTGTTCTCCACCGTTACCTGTCCACACCGGAGCAGTCTTGTCCTTTGTCGTGTGTTCACGGGACCAGGGTTACTTTTCATGTCGACAGACAGTAACAAAATAATGAAACAGAAATATCTCTTCACTTTGCTAAGCTGGAGCTTGTTTCTTCGGGCTATTAAGGACTGAATAGTTCCTATGCCGTATCCAGGGCGCTTACCGTTGCTCTCGTTGATTTTGTCTCTGACCAGGTAAAAGTCGCTATGGGAAAGATGTTGTAATTCCCTTTTTACCGGTTCGTTTTTCTCCGAATCAACTCGATGTAGTCCCTTGGGTGTATTAAGGTAGGGGTCCATACAAAGTTGATAAAAACTCAGTGACTTTGAGTCAGTCGGCGGGCAGGAGCGAAAGCAAACACGTCTGGTCATGTTCAAAGCGGATGTGGCCCACCCATGATTCGCGGCTTTCATGAGACATGAAAATTCAAAATAATTCAGTCCCGCAGTCAAATTTGTCCACACCTTCACTGCCCCCCCCCCCCCCCCCCCCCCCCCCCCCACACACACACACACACACTCCACTCTGTCTGTGAATGCCGGGACGAGTTCCAGCATAAAGCCATATGAATATTCATGACCGACGGTGCCACTGTGGTGCGGCCCCCGGTGGGTCCTATCTGGGAATCTATTTCTGTGTTGTGTTCCGTGGCAGGTGGTAACCGTGTCACTTTCTGCATCAGAATAGAACACTCCCACCCCCTCTCTCTCTCGATAACGGTGCTTCAAAATCATTGTTATAGTGCAGCAGCCGACAGGCTTCTTTTGTTTAAAGTGGGACATTTGGTATAGGCCTATAGTCTTTTTTTATTTGCCTAAAATATTGTCTATATATACATTCATGAATCCACTTGCTGCAGCAAGTGGATTCATAATATGGTCAGAGTGACGTCATGCCATTGGGAACAAGGTGAATGTCAATGTTATGGTTATTGGTTCGTGTCATTATGGTTGTGATATTGTTGTAATTGGTATTTTGCTTATGTGGTGTTTTGGTCATTTGGGAAATGTATTTATTTATATGACTGCTTTATATTGATTATGTGTTTTGTACCTTGTTTTTTGTTTTCACGTTGATTTAACACGTTGACGGCTTTAGATTAATATAGCCAAACCACCTAGGCTGGCAGGATTATTTTATTACCTTTGGATCATACGTCCAAAGTATTTGCAGCTTTGATCCACAAAAATCCACCTGAAAATAGTGTTGTTGTTGTTGAATAGAAAAACATGCCGCCATCGCGATGCGAAACGACAACAGGCTGTGGGGGCTGCTGTAGTCCAGTCAAAATGACGTTCACTTGCATTTAACTAATTTTCGAGTTTCCGGCTCGATTTCGAGCAGTTTTCCGGTTTCGTCATCATAACGCGACGGCCTCGTCACCAGGTCCACGACAAATCCGCACTTTTCTTTTTAATTATTAAAAAACTGTGAATTAAACACATAAAACAAATAGCGGGTAGAGCATAATAAGCAAACATGGATTAAATTAACTGTTTAATCATGTTTGCCTGGACATTGCATCAGAGAGGATCACCAAAGGAAGGCTGTACTACTTTGGAAGGAGCACTGACGGGAACGAGAATCAGATTGGTGGGCAGGTCCTCAACACACTGAGTTTACTCTGGAGGAAGTTGACCTGGAGGGAACCTCACCTTGAGGTTCCCTCCAGGTGCTACGGCTACACAGCTGTGCTGATTGAAGATATTGTGTACATCTGGGGAGGGAGTCTGTACTACAGAGACGAGTACTGCAATGTGCTTCATGCGTTTGATGTCGACGCCCACACACAGGTTTCTGGGACTGCTCCAGAGGGGAGGAGGGGCCACTCAGCCTGTGCGTTGGGGAAGCCCATGGAGGATTTACCCAGTCTAGATACACTAATGACATGTACAAGTGGGTGCAGTACTTAGTTTAGACAGTTTTTGGTTTAGAGTAGTCATTGGTTAGACCAGTCATTAGTCCTACAACTACAACCTATCTCAAACCCTCACCCTAAACCTAACCTCCGACGGGAAGCACCCTATGATCCGACGGACCATTGCTCCGAAGGAGCATTGGTCCGAGGTGCGCTGGGGGTCGGGAGAGGGTGGGTGGTTAGGTTTAGGTGTCTGCCCCGGGGGAGGTTAGGGTTAGGGTGAGGGTTTGAGGTAGGTTGTCGATCGGACCAATGGACCGTCGGCATATTGACGCGGACCCACCTCCGACGGGGCTGCACACATTAACCTAACCTTAATTCATGTATAACCAATGACTAGTCTAAGGTCACATTCATACCAGAGAGCTTTGCTGCGATTAAAACGAATTCTGCTGCGCATTTTCAGAAAGTGCACTTCGTTTGGCAGGTGTGAAGGCTCATTCAAATCGTAATGCGTATCAAAGAACCGCATTATACTCCGAGCAAAAACGGGGGTTTCGCTTCCCTTCCAATCGCACTCGATTACAATTCGGTGCAGGTGTGAATGCAATCCGCAGTAAATAAAGGAAATTAAGCAAACAATGTGGCGGGTGAGGAGCTGAACACAGTTGGAGACAGAGAAGGCATATTTACGCAGCGCAAAGATGTCCCGTTACCGTGGATAGATGTGGTCGAATGAGGAGACTGAAGCCCTGATCGAAATGAGGACGAGTACATGAATCAATTGCTTAAGAAAACACATAAACACAGTGTAATAGTATTATAGCCTACATAATATTCTGTCTGTCTGTGCGTGCCGTAAACATGGAGTGCTGTCACTGTGTGGGGACTAGTGGGGACTGGAACTTTCATCTCAATAAACGTGTAAACATTTTGCGCTGCTGTCTGTTATATCAGTGCGCTCAGCACTGTGCCTCCATGCCCAAAAGAACAGTGTGTGGCTGCGTGCGTATAGTGAGAGAGCGAGAGAGGGGGGTCCAGTCCCAGACGGCACCACACATTCACGTTATCTTATGAGTATAATTTTATCACCATAGATTTCACTGTGTTGTAGGCTAGGTTCATGAATGGAACACATTAATAAAGGTCCCCCCTGCTGCGTTTCCAATTGCTACGGATGACAGTGTGAAGGCAAACCGCAGCAAATTAAATATGCAAGAATCCCAAAATCTCCCCCATACGCATGAGTCTACCGAAGTATTAGGTGAGAATGTGACCTAAACTAAGTATGCACCCCGAAACATGTGTGTGTGAGGCAGGCAGGCAGGCAGACTGACTTACTGACTGACTGACTGACTTCCACTGAGGTGGGTGATTCATTTATGGTGCAAGCTATCGGCGGTTGTATCCTCCGGAATATCCGTCAGATGTATTTCCCACGGATACGATATTTTCCCGACCAATCACAACACTTGTTTCATTCGCGGAGAATGTAAACTGATTTGTAAAGCATCAACGTCATTTCCTTCGGCAATACTTCCGCTAAAATCCCGCACTTCCGCTGATAGTCTTTTCAGTCGCGGTCTTGCCCAGGGTGCAAGTTTCCAGTGTTTGTACACAGAAGTGATTGAGTGTTTCCAAACAAATTCAAATCTAGCTCCACCCCCCTCCCCCCGTCCTTCTATTGGCTGAGCCAGGTCACTTCAGGCTATGGGGTTATTGTTGCTGCTGGGAGGGACGCTATGGATATTGCGCTCGTATGGCTAAATGTGACATTAAAAAAATATGAATTTCTATCGATATCTTAGTTACAACAATGACATTGGGTTTTTTTTAAGGGTAACTGTAGCATAATCACAATACCACACGACTGACACGACGAGTCCCGCAAATGAGGAATTAGCGCAGGAGACTCACTGGCTATCAATTCAATAATTATTTTATTTGTAATCGTGTATATAAAACATATATTGCCCCTCAAATGCCCCAGCCACTACAGCATCGTTCATGTGAACTACTCTGTCCACGGTTATTCATTGCAATGAAGAAAAATCGCTATGATGATCCGCGACGGCTTGTAACCGCTGGCGAGCTCGGGTTGAATGCATGCTTCAAGCCGGCCGGACCACCCAACCATGCGCTATACATAGCGATTCTCATAATTTCAATAGGCTTACATATTAAATCATAAACATACTATTTCAAATGAACAATGGTGAAACTAAGATGTGGGGATAATAGTATACATTGCAATGAAATTGCATCGCGTTTTCATTATAATACTGCTGGGTTGAACACACCGTCACAGCCTCACACTGCAATTGGCTAAAAGTTTAAATCCCCCCGACGTCCCGACTAGTAAACGTAGTGGATATAAACAGTGCATTCAGCCTGAGGGGGCCAAAGGGAGAGTGTGCTGTTGCAGGAGAACACCTCAGCATCATAATATAGAGAAAGATAGAGGGAAAAAAGGCCAACAAAATACATTCATATATATTTCAATTTTTGGCTGAAAACTTGTCTATATCACCTTTAAACAAGGCCAAATTGACATTAAAAAAGGCAATTTATTTCCATGCTCCTGCTAAGATCTGCTGCTAAGATCTCCCATGCCCTTCCATGTACAGTAGGTCATCGCATCATAATGGTCCGATCACAACATTTATGTAAACAAATCCCAAAATGTTTGTAAACAATCATCAAAATGTTTGTTAACAATCATCAAAATGTTTGTAAACAAATAAAAAAAATGTTTGCAAACAAACCACACATGTTTGTAAACAAATCATATAATGTTTATAAACAAATCACATATGTATGTAAACAAACCATACAATGTTGAGAGACAGCGAGATCAATTCGTGGCGGCAGCGACTCGCCACGACCTATTGTTTTACGCCATGGCGTATTCTTCATTATCCGCCATGGCAGAACAGAATCCGCCATGGCGAGTTGATCAATTCGTGGCGGCAGGGACTCGCCACGACCTATTGTTTTACGCCATGGCGTATTCTTCATTATCCGCCATGGCAGAACAGAATCCGCCATGGCGAGTTGATCAATTCGTGGCGGCAGGGACTCGCCACGACCTATTGTTTTACGCCATGGCGTATTCTTCATTATCCGCCATGGCAGAACAGAATCCGCCATGGCGAGTTCTTCATACGTCGCAGCGTTATAGGAGTTATAGGCGTAATAGTAGTTTTTTTTTTTTGCGTGCCGTGGTCCTAGTAGTACAATTCTCGGAATTATTCCATCCTCTGCTAGCGTAACGGTTAGCGCTCTCGCCCCTGTAGTCAAGGCACCGTGCGGACCACGTTCGAACCTTGCAAATAGCAAACTATTTTTTTTTAAAGTTATTTTTTTACCCGTACCGGTATGTATACAGTGTGTGTGCGTGCGTGCGTATACAGTGTGCGTGCGTGTATGCGTGCGTGCGTATACAGTGTGTGTGTGTGTGTGTGTGTGTGTGCGTGCGTGCGTGCGTGCGTGCTTCATCGTATTTATTATTATTACCTGCATATTAATAATAATAATAATAATAAATACGATGAAGCACGCACGCACACACACACACACACACACACACACACTGTATACGCACGCACGCATACACGCACGCACAATGTATACGCACGCACGCACACACACTGTATACATACCGGTACGGCTAAAAAAAGAACTTTAAAAAAATAAAAGTTTGCTATTTGCAAGGTTCGAACCGGGTCCGCACGGTGCCTTGACTATAGGGGCGAGAGCGCTAACCGTTACGCTAGCAGAGGATGGAATAATTCCGAGATCTGTGTGTGTGTATGTGTGTGTGTGTGCGCGCAACGTTTATAAGAGAGAGAGAGAGAGAGAGAGAGAGAGAGAGAGAGAGAGAGGGGATGGGGGGGGGGGGGGGGTGACCGGCTGCCGCCACCGCGCAATCAATCAATCAATCACTCCACACCGATACTTTCCCCCTCTCTCTCGTTCGAACCTTGCAAATAGCAAACTTTTATTTTTTTAAAGTTTTTTTTTTAGCCGTACCGGTATGTATACAGTGTGTGTGCGTGCGTGCGTATACATTGTGCGTGCGTGTATGCGTGCGTGCGTATACAGTGTGTGTGTGTGTGTGTGTGTGTGTGCGTGCGTGCTTCATCGTATTTATTATTATTATTATTATTATTATTAATATGCAGGTAATAATAATAAATACGATGAAGCACGCACGCACGCACGCACGCACGCGCACACACACACACACACTGTATACGCACGCATACACGCACGCACACTGTATACGCACGCACGCACACACACTGTATACATACCGGTACGGGTAAAAAAAGAACTTTAAAAAATAATAGTTTGCTATTTGCAAGGTTCGAACCGGGTCCGCACGGTGCCTTGACTATAGGGGCGAGAGCGCTAACCGTTACGCTAGCAGAGGATGGAATAATTCCGAGAATTGTACTACTAGGACAAATAACCTGCACCACGGCACGCAAAAAATAAATAAACAAAACTACTATTACGCCTATAACTCCTATAACGCTGCGACGTATGAAGAACTCGCCATGGCGGATTCTGTTCTGCCATGGCGGATTCCGTTCTTGCCACGGCAAAATCCATATTACGCCTGGCGTATCCCTCTCGCCAGGGCTAATTATTAACGCTGCGACGTATGAAGAACTCGCCATGGCGGATTCTGTTCTGCCATGGCGGATAATGAAGAATACGCCATGGCGTAAAACAATAGGTCGTGGCGAGTCGACGTCGCCACGAATTGATCAACTCGCCATGGCGGATTCTGTTCTGCCATGGCGGATAATGAAGAATACGCCATGGCGTAAAACAATAGGTCGTGGCGAGTCGCTGCCGCCACGAATTGATCTCGCTCCACCTGACAATGTTTGTAAACAAACACTGATATGTTTGTAAACAAATCACAACTGTTTATAAATATATCTCAAATGTTTGTAAACAGATCCCAAATGTTTGGAAAAAACACAGACATGTATGTAAACAAATACCAAATACTTGTAAACAAAGCCCAAATGTTTCTAAACAAACCTTGAAATGTTTGTAAGCAAATCCTACATGTTTGTTAATAAATCTCAAATGTTTGTAAACAAACCTCAACATGTTTGTAAACAAATCCCACATATTTGTAGACAAAGCCCATGAAATGGTTGTAAACAAATCCCACATTTCCAATGAAACACACCTTTAAAGGAGAATTCCATGCTAGAAGGTTTTCTTACCTTTCTTTGTAGTTGTTACGTCCCCACCAAAGAGGTCCAGGTGTTATTTTGTGCAAAAGCTCCTTATTGGCTATTTCCCCTACCATATGCCCTCAATGAATTGCATTTAATTGAATGGAGGCTATGGGGTGTTGTGCTAATTCGCTTATTTCCATCACTCAAACTTTATATTTTTTTGTATATATCCTCTCTTCATAATGTAAATAATATCCCAAGCGGCACACTTTACTACTTATTTCGATGGAAATAAGCGAATTAGCACAACACCCCATAGCCCCCATTCAATTCAATGCAATTCATTCAGGGCTTATGGTAGGGGAAATAGCCAATAAGGAGCCTTTGCACAAAATAACACCTGGACCTCTTTGGTGGGGACGTAACAACTACAAAGAAAGGTAAGAAAGCCTTCTAGCATGGAATTCTCCTTTAACTTGACATTTATAAGACAACATATTTTTTACACACAACATGAGCATGCCTTTTCAGGGGAGCGTGCTTACCCTCAAATATCATACACAACAACTTCAAAAGTGGGCCAAATTTGATCATCATGCGCCAATAGTGTGTCATAAAATAATGTTTTGGTGTGAGCGGCCTGTCTGGATACAGACTCTTGAACAGGTTATGGTGATCTATAACCTATAACCTAATCTATAAATTGTTTCAGAAAGACAGACCATAGCTAACAACTGGGGCAACCACTATGCTACATATTTCTCTGAGGAGGAGGAACAATTCCCAATGTTGAACATCTTCAGGTATAAAATCTCCTATTAGGAAGGGTAAAAAGAGTAATAAGCACAACTTCTGACTTGCTGTTTGTTTTATGGGATTCTCTGTTTTATGGGATTCTCTGCTGTCCTCAAGTAGGTTTGTTTTTTTATTTGCAAAACCGTAATTATAGCTTCTCAATCTGTCATTGAACTGCTCCAATGTGTCATAGATGAAATGTTTTAGCATCAGTTTTACTTCAACTAGAGCCACACCTTCTAAAATGTCATGCATAATGTCGACACAAATGTTCTCAGTCACATGAAAATAATTGAGCGAGTTTAAACAGGAATGCTCTTTTATACCAGTTAGAGATGGATTTTTATGTTGTTCATAGTTTGCTTTACTACGAAGCTCCTGGTGATCATCATCAAACAGATGCTGGGGGATACAGGCTTTAGTTCCGACATACTATTGATCCGAAACCTCAATCCCTAACCTAACCATAACCACAAGCACATTTTTTCACTTCCAAAGAGAAACTTTATGGTGTCAATAATGGATATATATTAAGCCGCACATTCACGGTGGTCTAACAAACGATGATCATCCATTTGCGTGTCAATTTCGTAGTCCAAATTAGTTTCTGCAGTGTCCTGGTTAGAGGATGCTTCTGCGTCATCTCTGCGTCATCTTGTGCTGATTCATTACTAAGGCCAAACGGAATCTGCAGGTTTTTTTCTGGTTTTCTGCTGTGATTTCGAAGGAAAATCTCTGGATTATGCGGGTTGTTTTTCCTTTTAAGGTGTTATCCAGTACTATAATCAATGTGTTTTGAGCAAAAATAACAACCCCAAACACGCTAAATAAGCCTTAAAGTACCATAAAGTAAGACCCCTTAGTCAAACCATTGATTTATTTTTCTTTTTTTTCAGTTCTGAACATTTAAATAAATTAACAAATACCAGTATGCAATACAATCTAAACGTGTCACTGAAAGGCAGGAACAGGAACATATTCAATAAATAATGTAATAAATACATACCTTTTAAATAACAATATATGTATACAGTACATTGTGACATGTTGTGAACTTGGAGATCTGTTATTTGTGGCTATTGTTCTCCCCAGAATATGCTGCTGGATTTCCTTTTAAGGTAGGAAGGAAGGAAGGAAGGATAAAGGAATCATTAAAGGAAAGAAAATTATGACGATAACTGTTGGGGGGAGGGATGGGGTAAGGGGGGAAATGAAGAAAAAAACTTTAACTTTTAACCTGTTGAAACTTTCTACCAATAAAAACATAATAAAAAAACATGCAACAAATAAATTACAAATACAACATTTAAATAATCATTCAGTGGCTTTCAGCCAGTCAGTCAGTCAGTGGCTTTCAGCCAGTCAGTCAGTGGCTTTCAGTCAGCCAAGCAGCCAGCTTTCAGTCAGTCAGTCAGCCAGCCAGTAAGCTAGCCTGTGGCTTTCAGTCAGACAGTGCGTGGGGGTTCTGCTGCCGACAGTTGAACTTGACAATCAGCATCATCTTAATGTTGTTTTCAGTCAGGCTCCGTCTGTACTGTATAAGCAGCATAGTGTAGTGTGAGAAAAGTCTCTCAACATCCACTGAGGTAGTGGGGTGATGGAGGTACAGTGCTGCTATTGTGGACAGATTGGGCATCCTGTCCTCCCTGCCTCCCTCAGCAGCATCACTCTTGTCCATGTGGATGTAGCGGTGCCATTCCTCAGCTGACACATGGGTAGACACATTTCTTAGATCAGCTACCTTTGATGGGTCAAACACTGGGAGGGCTTTGAAGAGCTGCATGCTGGGGTGTGTCTCCATCACTGCCTGCAGCTTTGCAGAGCAGTTAGCCATGGTCTTCTGGAAGAGCTCACAGCAGGCATCACGCTCATTGTCATCCAGACCCCTCAGCTGCTCTCTGGTCACATCACGCCAGTCTTCAGCCCCTGCGCTGCAGCCGTATTCAAACAGCAGGTAGAGGTTATCCAGCTGATCATGGATAGTAGCAGCAGATGGGTTGGATCTGGGAACAGGCCATGAAGAATGGTGTTGAAGGCTTTCTTCATGTAGCTTGCTGAGTCTGTGACAAAAGCCCACACGTTACTGAAGTCGATTATGTAACTGTTGAGGCAAAAGATGACTGCCTTAGACACCGTGTTGAAGTTGACTTTCTCAAGGAAGACAATGTCTGCTGCCAGGGAGAATTCCGAGGACACAGCGACCACAGGCCAGAGTCCTGCAACGGGTCGGATACCCGTGATTCCCCGTGGGTACCCGTGTTTGACGGGTAGGAACGGGCGGCCAAATATACCTTTAGAAATGAACGGGTCCGGGTACGGGTAGAACGCAGCGCAGCAACAAGAACAAGAACAAAGAAAAGAAGTGAACAAACAAACATGGATGAAACGGCGAAGAAAGCTATCGCATCAAAGATTAGGCACGGTGATTATGAAATTGTTAACAACAATTCCCCAATGGCCAAGTCGGACGTATGGGAAAAGTTTGGTTTGGTTCAAGACGAAGAAAACAACATAGTTATTGGCTGTGCCGTCTGCAAGGCATGCAAAAAAGTGCTAAGCTACGAAAGCCGCAAGCTGGGCACTTCTTCACTCAAAAAGCATTTGGAAACCTGCCCTGGGCTGCCAGGCGGTTCGACTTCCTACACAACAGCGGAGAAGGCCGTCTACCGCCACAACGAGATGACAAGGACGCCATAACCAAGTTAGCAGTGGAGTTTGTAGCTCTGGATGTGAGGTCATTTGAAACTGTTAATGGGGAAGGATTCAAAGCCATAGCACAAGGCTTGATTGATGTCGGGGCCCGGAGTGGCAGGGTTGACGCCACAAAGCTTCTGCCTGATCCAACTACAGTGTCACGAAATCTCAAAAAGTGTGCAGATGGTATTCGTGATAAACTCATTCCGATTATGAGGACGCAACTGACTGAAAGCAACGCCGCAGCAACGCTGGATATGTGGACCGATGACTACAAAAAAGTTGCCTATCTTTGTGTGACTTTACATTACATCAACACAAAATGGGAGCTGAAGGAACGGGTGCTTTGCACTGCTGAATGGGACAGTACTTTGCGCAAAACGGGAGAGCACCTAAGAGCATCAACTCAACAGATACTTCGCAAGTTCAACCTGGGGGAGTTCTACAACAAACTGGTGTATGTGACTGACAGAGGCTCAAACATAGTGGCAGCACTGTCTGCTGTAACTAGGCTTAGATGCGGGGCACACATCTTGAGCACTGTCCTGCACACCACCCTTGGAAAACGAGCGGATGATGACCTCTTTTATGATGATGTGGCTACTCTCATCGATGCCGCCAAGTCCCTTGTGACTTATTTTAAGCACACCAACCTCCAGAGTCGCATGACGAAAACACTGAAAGCATCCGTCGAGACACGCTGGAATTCCCTCCACACAATGCTGGATTCAATCCACAGCCAGTATGACGAAGTTGTTGCTCTTCTAGAGGAGCGAGGGGAACAACACCGGGCTGACCTGGGCCAAGACGTTCTGGGTGACATGGTTGCCTTTTTGTCACGTTTCAGGGACGCCACAAAGGCCCTGGAGGCATCCAAAACACCTACACTTCACCTGACTGCTGTGTGGTTGGAGCGGCTGAAAACTCACCTGGAACCGGTTGCTACTGACGGCGTTGAAATGAAGTCAATGAAGAGAAAATGCCTCAGAATCCTGACCGATAAACTCGAGTTAAACCTCCTGCACAAGCTGGCTTTGTTCCTGCATCCCAAACTGAAAAGCATGAAACTGCTGCCAAACCAGGCTGATGTGGTTTCTGTTCACGGAGAAGCACGGCGTCTTGTTCAAGGTAATAATAATAATAATACTAATAATAAACTTTATTTGTATAGCACCTTTCATACATAAATGTAGCTCAAAAGTGCTTCACAGGGCAAAAATAGAATACAATAAAACATAAGTAGTTAAAATGATAAAACAATGGCAAAGAACAAAATTTAATATAACATAAAATAAATAAAAATAAATAAAAACAGGGCAGGTAAGATATTTTTATTATTATTATTTCTTTTAACTATAGTTCCCTGGCGTTATAACTTAACGAGTAAGCTTTCAATGTATTTTATTTGTTGTCCTGGTTTTCTTTTCTTTCTTTTTAGCCTTTTAATATAGCATTGATCTTAATTTTCATTTCTTTATTTCTTTAATATACTGTAGAACTGAAGGATAATGACGACGGAATCCCACCGGGCCAGCAGCAGGCCGAGGCTGACGCCGGCGCTGACCCACGACCAGCAGCAAAGAGACCTCGTCAAGATCGAGATGATTTAGCAGACGTGGAGGATTCCAGTGATGAAGAGGACGACCAACCTGTCGACGAAGTTACAGCCTACATCGAACTCAAGTCACCGAAGGAGAAAGACGGCTTCAACGTCTTGGCTTGGTGGAAGGAGCATACGAAAGAGTTTCCTAACTTGTCGATGATAGCGCGGAATGTACTTTGCATCCCAGCTTCGAGCGCAGCCAGTGAAAGAGACTTCTCTACCGCAGGATTTGTGATCCAAGAACGGAGGACCCAGCTTAACCCAGACACTGTGGACGACATTCTTTTCCTGCACAGCAACCTTAGGGTCAAGGATTAAATGCCATCATATTGTGACTGTCTGAGACTGAGTGAGTACTGTTCTATTCTGGTCTAGTTGTGCCGGCGCCCGGCTGTGAAAAAAAAAGAAAGTGGCGCCCAGGCCCAGGGCAGGCAGGCCCATGTTCATTTTTCATTCCGTTTGGATTTACTGCTACAGTAAAAAAAATAAGCTATTGTCTGTTGACTGTTGAGTGGCTATAGTTTGAGTTCTTTTTTTGTTGTTGTGTTAAATAATGCAAATTGCAAGTACATTACACTGATTACAGTACAAATAAAGCACTTTGTTGAAATCGAGTGACCGTTTTTTGTAGCCTATTTATTTCATGTAATAATCACGGGTAACGGGTCGGATAACGGGTCCATTTTTTGACGGGCGGGTCGGGTCTGGTTTCGAGTTTTATATAAATCACGGGTAACGGGCGGGTAGCGGAACTGATGATTGACGGGCGGGTCGGGAATGGGTATCGAAAATTGGACCCGTGCAGGACTCTGCCACAGGCATCTGTTGTCTCATCTAATAAAACATAGATGGCCTCCACATACTATAGGGAATAGGGGACAGCTCTGGCAGGTAGTCTGAGCGGAGGTGTTTAGCATAATACAGCTTTACTTTATTTACAATTATAATACTAAAACACATTATTGTCTATTGACAATAGTACTAACACGTGCCCATATGAACCAAACTTCTCATTCAGCATAATCATTCTAGCTGCTAGACTATTTAACAAAACGTAACAAAATGAAACAAATACTTTTGTAACCATCACTGCTACATACTCAATAGTATAAAACAGGGAGGGGTCTTCAACAGTATTACACTTACCCTCACATGGCTAATCTGAGGGTGACAGTCAAACACACACACACACACACACGCACACACGCACACACACACACACACACACACTCTCTCTCTCTCTCTCTCTCTCTCTCTCTCCATAGATCGGCTCTCTCTCCAGTCCCACCCACCCCACTGCCGTATCCAGGGAATAATCAGCAGGGGGGCCTTCATGTTTCCAAGGGGGCACTTCATTTTTCAAGTTCACACCCATGTATAGCAAGCAAACTCTCACATAGGCCTATGCAATAAAACAACAACACAAAAGGCTTGGAGAAGGGCTACAAGTAGGTTCGTTCCAATTATACACCAGAACAAATAATATAGCCTAATTATTGTAGCCAACAGAACAAACAAAAAAACATACTGTCATGTGGAAACACGATTGCATCGCACGAACAACACAATGAACACAATGAGCATCTCCACGGCGGGAGGCAAGTAGGGGGGAAAAATACTATAATATATGCATCAACCATTAATCACCAACAAATAGTTTAGCATTTAGGCCTAGTGTCTTTTATACTGTATGCCGCCATCTCCACGGCGGGAGGAATATGAGTAAAAGGCTAGTATGCAGTATGCACCAACCAAAAACAACAAAGTGTATTTATGTCGGGAGGAAAAGGGGGGGGGGGGGGTCTACTTCACCAAAAACATTCTCCAGGACCATGGACAGTTCCAACTTCATCAGCCATTCAGTCAACTTTAATGGGACAGTCCAACCCTGACAGAGAATAACAATAATAGCAGTAACAAATTAGGCTTATGCATTTTGTTAATTATGTTAATTTATTTATTTCACTCACCATTAGCAGAGCTGAAGGCGGCGATTGTGACCTGCGTGGTTCCTCAGAACAGCGTCCTTCCATTCAGTGTTGCATTTCTTGGTTACGTCCTTTTCAAAAGACAGCTGTACAAGTCTTGCCTTCCTCTCATGCAGCATGGTGCGTCTACGGTCGGTAAAGACGCTCTTTAGAGTTGAGAAATAATTCTCACATGTTGCTGTTGACGCGCCAAACACCAGGGCCAGTCGGAGTGCTAGTAATACAGTGGGCATTGATTTAAGTATTTTGTGGTGTTTTGACAGTATTTTCTGAATGGTTCATTTCTCTTCTGGGCCTGCCTTTTTTATTTCTGACAGGAGGTATTCACGTGCAACAGTGTACTGTGTTGGTACTATCTCGACTCCTACCAAATCCAGGATTGGTTTAACTTTTGTGGCATCGAGAAAACGCGGCTGGGTCCAGAGCTGTCAATGCAGAAATCAGTTTCCCGTCACGTTCGCTAAAGCGAGCGTATATCTCTCCCAGAACAGCATCAATGGCACTGCAGAGTCTTTTCATCTCCGCATCTGTGTTGATTTTGTTGTGTCCTCCTTGTCCCACACTTTCCTCAACAACGTGCTGCAAGGTTACAGTTCATTTTACATTTCCTTTTGTTTGGTGGTGGTGGTGGTTAATGTTGATTAATTGGATTATACACTTTTTGCATTTAAAAAACAACTAAATAACTGTAAAATCATTCTACAGCAACATACTGTGTTTAAGTATTTACAGTTATTTATTGGCAACAAAAGTTGCCAGTAAATAGCTGTAATTTAATGTTGTAAATTGGTTTACCATTAATTGTTATTTTACAATAACGTGTTGTAATTTATATACAGTAACAAACTGTAAAAAGGGTATACAGTAGTTTACTGTAGTTATTTTTTACAGTTAAAACTAAACATGTATAGTAGTTTACTGTTTACTTTACTAACTGTAATTTCTACAGCCTATTACACTGTACTGTACTGTACTGTACTGTACTGTACTGCAGGGGTTCTCAACGTTGTTGGACGGGGACCCCCGGAAATGCTTTGGCAATGTCTCGGGACCCAGGCCCCGCCCCCTCCTGACCCCCAATATAAATTGACTGCTACAATAACCCTAATAATCATACTAAAATTCAGCGAATGTCTGAATGTCTGTCTGTCTGTCTGTCTGTCTGTCTGAATGTCCCTGACAGCGCTTTATCTCAACATTGGCTGGCCCAATCACTCCCACTTTTCACACAGGCATGGACCATGCCTGGACCATGCCTTTTTCCAATTTGACACATTAATGATTTATAATGAATTTATTAGTGGATTAAAAAATGCAAAAATGGGTATTGTACTGTCAATTATGACATGAATATGAATGCAAAGTAGCGGTCCATGTGTGGACAGGCTACCTGTCGCCGTTGTGCATGGTGAGATGTGTGCAAACCGTGTAGTTTATCAGGAGAAGAATACCAAAGGATGCAAGATTTATTAGTGAATTAAAAACGCACCGGGCGCAGTACCCCCCCACGGCCACAAGAGGGGGGCAAATATCTCACAACGGATAAGGGCTAGTAGAGACAATACACCATAAATATATAATGAAACCGGGCCGGGGGGGCGGGTCAAGGTTTTCAGCGCAATTATCGATGGCGGTCGGGGCGGCCCCCCCCCTCTCAAAAAAGGAGAAAAAATAGCATACCGGTACCTGCTCTCCTGTCTGAAATCATCAGCTTGTTGTTCTGTTGTTCATCAATGTGTTGCTTATGAAAGGGCGCTTTAGCTTCTGCCTTTTTGACCATTGGAGAAAAGTGCCCTCTCCGTTCTGAGGCTCTGAACCTGACCGTCATCAGCGCAATGAGCACATCGCAATCTTTCTTAATTGATCGCGGTGCTGTACAGGCGTGCACAGTGCGCTGCACACACAGAATTGTTTTTTGCTTTTGCGGGCCACAGGGTGGTAGTACCTACCCTAGGGGACACGGGGAGAACATGTGAGGGTACCTACCCTAGGGGACACGGGGAGAACATGCAAACTCCAACACATAAAGGCCCTTTCGCCAGCCCTGACTCTGGTATTGGTACTGATGATCAGAGGAGAGAACACGGCCCCAGCGTCCCCAGCGGGAATCGAACCCAGGACCTTCTAGTTGTGAGGTGACTGCACTACGTTCTCGCACAGAATCTGGCAACACTGTACCCTGCATTATGTTCGCCACACGTACACTTTGCTCGACACAGTATTAAAGCAAAAGTCTTGCAGTGCGTCACAGAAAGCAATCTCTTCATCACAACTTTCTCATTTAAAAGGTGGCTATTAGAGCGCTGGGCTGCCTGTGGGAATACAGGCTGAAACCATGCACACATTATAATATCAGGGTGCTTGGTGAAGATATTGAAGCTGGAAGCATGAGTCTCAGACAGCCAGATTCACAGACTGACACTCTCTCTCCACCACCATGCTCTACTGGGTGTCTGGGTCTGCATGCACTGTGTTTCCTGACTGCTACAGTATGTGATATGCAGCCGGGGACAAAGACATGCCACACACAACTAAAGCTT
Source organism: Protomyctophum bolini (assembly GCF_963924005.1). NCBI lineage: Eukaryota > Metazoa > Chordata > Actinopteri > Myctophiformes > Myctophidae > Protomyctophum > Protomyctophum bolini. The sequence goes on from NC_137866.1 coordinate 50,566,013, forward strand.
CATATTAGAGGCGACAGAACCTTCTTCTTCTTCTTTTTGTAGTTTTACGGCAGTTGGCATCCAGTTTATGGTGCATTACCGCCATCTAGTGATCCATCTATTGGATCAACCTTCCATATCATCTGTCCTTAAACCAAACTAGGTAAAAAAAAAAAAGACTATTCCAAATACTCCCATCCCCATCAAGCATTGTCCATTCTGTTAAGTGCCTCCTACTACGAGCCTGGAGTAGGTTGCATGAATCCCTCTCTCAGCACACTGTCCAGGTCCTCTCCAATGACGTCATCAATCTTCCGGAATCTCTTTGCCGCATCCAGAATCATTTTAATTCTCTCCCACTTCCCTTTGATCTCTACTGCACAATTAATTATCATAGCGATAAACACCAAAAAACTTTTCCAATCCAAACAGATGCCAGGCTCAGCTACATTTCTCTTTTGTTCCTGTTTCTCCGTCACTCCTGCCTCTCTCCTTACTTCACTTTCCTCCACTCTCTTCACTGCTTCGGCGTATGTCCCTCTTTCCAGTTCTGACTCTTTTCCACATTGATTTCCTTTGCCTTCTCAGGGCACTGCGCTGACCCTGTGTAATGTTCTCCCCCACAATGCAGGCACTTTTCACTGCAACCCTCGCAGTTTTCCTCACTGCACCTGCAAATGGAACGCCACTGATTACACCTTTTAATTCTCTTTTTTACTCCTCCAAGATTGAAAGTGTCTACTCGGACATGGGACTCACCAAACTCCCTGATGTTGATAGCCCTGATGTATGCTTGCTCATGGTCTCTGCACTCAATGAGCACCACTCCACCTCTTGTAACCCTCACAGACTTTACTTTCCCAACCCGTTTCGCTATGAACTTTCCCACCTCATACTGATCTCCGAAAACGCTGTCAGCTTTACTCTCAGCTTTCATCCCTACCATATACCGATCTTCTTGCTCACTTAGGTCACTATCCCTCCTTCTCTTTTTCCTATCCACAGATACTGTCATGTCATCCTCCGAATCTTCATAATTTCCCCAAAACTCTTTTCCTGCTCCTGACGCCATTTTCAAACAAACCGCCGACCATCGAAAAATCGGCACTCCCTATGGCGCTCCTCTGCGGTCGTTGGTTTACTATACAGACAGGCAGCCGAGGCGACAGAACCTATACTATGACTTCTTCATTGGCTCAGTCACTGGTTTAGCCCCCGCGGTCCTCACCCTGACAAGGGTCTTAATCTGTGTCTGTCCATGTAGCACCATCTACATGGACACACTCTCTGCTCTGTAGAGATGACTTCAATTTGACCGTTGACCCTCGACCTTTCAACTCTCAACGACCCCCTATCACCAGCTCCCCTCTAACCTAACCTAACCTAACCCTAACCGCACACAGCCACATATGTCAGGAGCCACGAGTGAGTCTTAACCGGCGTAACGGACTAACGGAAATATCTATATATTTGTAGGCTTGTTTAAGGTAAGTCTGTCCTTCGAAAAACATCTTTTGGCTCATAGTGTCCAAAATGACAATATTACGTATATTTACAAGAGACAACATTACATTTTCAATGTATTACACAAAAGAGAGAGAGAACATTTAATGCTCAATATATTACACAAAGAATCATCCAAATAAAGCACATCACAAGTAATTAATCACATGGACTCTGTTTCCTCTAGTGGAAAAGAGACGATTTATTCCGTCGTCACTGAAACTCAGCCCCTCGTAACCATAAACAAGTGACTGTCTGGAACGGCTTTAACGTCGGTGTACGTACGTCTGTACGTACATCTCCCCCTGCTGAACATGACAACCAGCGCAGCCACAAGACCCTCTACTCGCACCAGCAGCAGTTTACGCTGTAGATTTGTCTAAGACTGTAGAGTTAATTTAGTTGAAATGTTCATGTTGAGGAGAACTGGATAAGCTACAGAATTGCCTTGTCTTATATTTCTTCAACCGGGAACAAAGGCATGTCACACACAACTAAAGCTTCACATTTGCGACAGAACCTATACTATCACTTCTCCATGTCACTGGTTTATCCCCCTGCGGTCCTCACCCTGATGAGGGTCTTAACACTTTGAATGCTGGGGGGCTGTGGGCTGCAGGCCCGATCAATGCTGAGCGATTCTATGGACTTTTGAACTTTTTTAGGGGCCCACAGCGAGGGGCCTCTTATAGCGAGAATCACACCGCATAAATCAAAAGAAAGCCTAACTTGTCCACTTCAATTTAAAAAAAAAATCATGATTTTACCATCTTCCATTCTGGAGACATTCAGTGCAACATTGCACTGCTCACTTCACAGGTGTGTGATTTTTATTATTATTACAGTATTAGTTTTTTTCTTATGAAAGCAGAGAGTCTTCCGTTTCATACGGTATATAGTATGTACATGTCGCTATAGGCCTTATTTTGTGAATAATAGTTCTTCAGGTCCATGCTTTCTCTAAAGTTCTCTCTGGTGGCCGCAAGCTGCATTCAATAAACAATTAGACAAACTGTACATGGGATCAATGTGTATATTGTTTTCCTCCTAAAAGTAGACATTCAGGGCTTTCATTCAGTGTATGGTATGTATAGGATATTATTTGTGTACATTTTTATATCTGCCTGTCAATGTCTGTGACTAAATGGCGTTTGTATGAGCTAAAGAAGGAGCATATGGGACATTGGGACTGGAACATCTTGGGGCTACGTTACTACTGTTTTGTTTATTTTTTTATGAAGATTATGATAATGACGGATCAAGACCCCCGGCGGGCAGATGGAACGATGCAAAGACGCATTGTCATTATTTATCCATCTGTCGCTGTGTATCGTTCCAACTTGGCTCGCCGAGGTTGTTGTTGCTGCTGACTTGTAAAGTCAGAACAGCGGCGCGTGCGTCTTAGTTGTAAAGACATGATCATCATAACAAAATAACCGTGCCGTCACCCGGAGATGATGAAGGAAGGGAGACCAGACTTTAGATCCGTGCGGTGTCCATTATGGCAAGTGGCAACAAGTCCGAGCGAGCATGTTCCGAGAGAAACAGAGTCTACACAAAGACGCCTCCTCCCTCCCTCCCCTGAGACATGCCCCTGCATGTCTCAGGACATGCCCCTGCATGTATCAGTGAGTGAGAAACAGCAAGCCTAGCTAGATACGATCGGATGTCATGAAATGTGATCTGGCTAAGGGCTAGCTAGTAGCTACGCTCGCAATGGGGGCCGCCATTGTGTGATAGTGAGCATTTGAGCCCCTCCCGTCCTGAGTTTTCAGGAAGGGAGGGGGGAGAGGCATCTTTTTTTTTGTGATCAGGTGATCGGAGTGTTGTGCTACCGTTCTGTGCTAGTAGCTAAAGTGCTCGGTGTGTAGAAAGGCGATTGAAAGTAATCAATAAAAACATACTGTAAACGTAAATCTCCCGTTCCCGCATTGAAGCACTGGGAATCGAACCACGTAAATCTCCCTTTACAGCACTGAAACGGTTAATCTGTGTCTGTCCTCTTTCGCACCATCTCCTTCACACAGTCTGTTCTCTGTAGAGATGACTTCAATATGACTGATGACCGTCGACCTTTCAACTCTCAACGACTCCACTTGTTGTTTTATTCTATTTTTACTTTAAACTTGAAATATCTCTGAAATCTTTGTGCAGTGCAGTGTCTACAGTACACAGTCATTAGACAGTGTGGCAGAACGCCAACATATTCAGTTTTCTGCTGGAGCAATAATTCCCCGTGGGCGATCAGGTGTCCTAGCCGTCGATGCGTTCTATTTACCACATCGATCCATCCGCGCGCCGCTGGAATAGCACAATATAGTCTCATCTAATGCATATGGATCGCAGCCATTATGCCGTGATATATTCCCACCGAGGTATGCAGCGCTTTGTCCGCAGCATAATGGGAGCAAGAGAACAACAGATTGACTCGTATGTACGCAGAGGTGGAAACAACAACAGATTGACTCGTACTGTATGTACGCAGTGGTGGAAAGAGAAATGTGCTCACATTCTTTGCGTGCATGCGTGTGAGAGAGAGAGACATGCTCACAATGTAGATCTACTATTTTCAAATGGTGTTTCCAAGAAAAACCCTACCAAGGTCCCTGCAGAGAATGCAGCAACCTACCTGATTAACTCAGGGAAATATATATATATAAATCTGTACACATCCATAAACACAGGAAATTATTTCAACCCAGCACACAAAGTCCAGCAAAGTGAATACTCAGTTCATCCATATGACACATGACCACTCAATTTCTGGTTTTGCAATAACCAAAGTAAACCGGGTGCCAGTGAAACCACCGTTGTGAACCCAAGGCACTTTTTCACTTATTTTCGCATGTTTTCTTTTTTGGGGGGGGAGGGTTGTTTAAACTCGAAAAGAAAAGAAAACAAGGCAGGCAGCCTCCTGTGTAGGGTGCTGCAGTGAACTAAATTATTATTATTTTGGCGGATCGCCACAGTGTTTAATGTAATAGTGTTTTGATTATTAGTGTTTTGCAATAATAATCAAAGTCTACAAAGTAGTTAACTAGTAATATTCCACCGTGGGGCCCTGAAGCAGTCGACTCCTTCTCCATTCCACCGTGGGGCCCTGAAGCAGTCGACTCCTCCATTCTTCCACCGTCCTCCCTGAAGCAGTCGACTCCTTCTCCATTCCACTGTGGGGCCCTGAAGCAGTCGACTCCTTCTCCATTCCACCGTGGGGACCTAAAGCAGTCGACTCCTCCATTCTTCCACCGTCCTCCCTGAAGCAGTCGACTCCTTCTCCATTCCACTGTGGGGCCCTGAAGCAGTCGACTCCTTCTCCATTCCACTGTGGGGCCCCTGAAGCAGTCGACTCCTTCTCCATTCCACTGTGGGGCCCCTGAAGCAGTCGACTCCTTCTCCATTCCACCGTGGGGCCCTGAAGCAGTCGACTCCTTCTCCATTCCACTGTGGGGCCCTGAAGCAGTCGACTCCTTCTCCATTCCACTGTGGGGCCGCTGAAGCAGTCGACTCCTTCTCCATTCTACTGTGGGGCCCTGAATCAGTCGACTCCTTCTCCATTCCACCGTGGGGCCCTGAAGCAGTCGACTCCTTCTCCATTCCACCGTCCTCCCTGAAGCAGTCGACTTCTTCTCCATTCCACCGTCCTCCCTGAAGCAGTCGACTCCTTCTCCATTCCCTCAACTGTAGCTGTTGAACCTGCTTTGTTGATTCTGTAATTGAATAAACATGCGATGCCGTTTTTTTGCATCAAGCTTACTATGTGTCCGGGGAGCTCAGTCGGTAGAGCTCTCGACTTGGGACCACAAGATCATGGGTTCGATCCCGGGCATCGCCATGAGTAGCACGGCTTGGTGCAGCAAGTCGTGTGGGAAGTACTGGAAGCTGATCGTAGGTGTGGCGCTCCACCTCAGCAATCCATCTCCCAGGGGTCTAGCGCATTGTAACGGGAATAGACTCAAACAATAAGATACCTACTTCTTACTATCCGTGGTGGTAAAACGTACTCATGTAAAAGTGGTACTGAGGTTGAGTACTTTGTTCACCATTGTGACTGAGTCAGTACAAGCCTGGGTCGGATGTTGTAGTCACCGCGGTTTGTAGTCATCAGGATGGTAACTTACGTCATGTTGTAGTCACTGGTTTGAAGTCATCAGGATGGTAACTTATGTCATGTTGTAGTCACTGATTTCAAGTCATCAGGACGGTAACTTGTCATGTTGTACTCACTGGCTTGTAGTCCCCCCCCCTGGGAACTAAAACAAAGCGACCACCTTACCCAGACCAGGCTTTCCTCCGAGGTGTAAAGTCTGGTGACGCGAGGTTAGGTCAGAACAAAATCCTTGGCTATACGCGGTGGTTCCCTTTTTTAGTAGAATATCTGATATCTTAAATAGAAACATCTGTGATCTAATTAAAATAATACCTGGCCTGAATATTGAATGTGATTTTTTTTAACAGCTATTTTTCAAACCTTCGTTCTACGGTCATTTGGGTCATTAGTAGATTTGGATGACGTCGCTAATACTACCATACACACACACACACACACACACACACACACACACACACACACACACACACACACACACACACACACAGACACACCTCGGCCAGAAAAGAAAAGAAAAAAACTGGTTCATTTCCTGCTCAAATTACTGTTCATGTTTAATTCAACACATTACTAATCTGACCTACCACTAAATTATTCAACCCTGGGAGATAATCAAGACTCGTTTAGTTCTATGACTGGAGCATTATATACCTGGAGATGACTGGAGCATTGATAATCAATGTTTAGTTCTATGACTGGAGCATTATACTACTAATACCTTTTTTGCACTGACGAAAACTAAATCAAAACTAAGCTATGATGACTAAAACTAAGACTAAATATTCTGACAATTTCGTCAACAAATAAAAACTAGACTAAATTGTTAGGAAGGGACTAGTGGACAAGAGATCCAGTACGAGTCATTTTTCACTTGGTTGCATGCTGAAAATAGCCGATCTACAAGCTCGTGTCGCAGTGCGACGCGTTGTGAGCTTGTAGATCAGTCATGTGTAGATCAGATCAGTCATTGTAGTCATTAGGACGGCATTGAGGCCCGCCAAAATACATTTTAGTCGACTAAATCAACTGTAGATTTAGTCGACTAAAATCGTATGATATTTAGTCGACTAAAACTAGACGAACACTAAAACATTCCAGGTGACTATAATATGTGATTAAAACTAAATGAAAACTATTCAAGAAACTATGACTGAAACTAAAATCGAAATTTGCTATAAAAAACAACACTGGTTCAATGACTTGAACATTATACCTGGGAGAGTTGGCCGTACGACTCAATACGTCATACACGGTGCGTTTAACCCGTCCAGGACGGGAACCCCTTTTGGTGTTTTTAGCATATACTTTAGCTATTGAAGAATAGCAGATCTACAAGCTCATAGTGCGGCACAGAGTGCCGCGCTACTATAGGTTGAAAAATTGTGAAAATGTGGAGCATATTTCGAATAAATATTCTTTCAGAGCGAATTTTTTTTATTAAATTCTTTGCTTCTCCCTGGAACAACATCTTTTCAGATGGGGGTCGGAGGCAAATTACATACTGTATATCTTTTGTGTCAAGGACCCCCCTTGATATAAAAATGTTTGAGAACGACTGACAGAAACATATGGTTTTTCAAAAAACTGTCTCAGGTGTAAATGGTTTAAAGATGCTGGAACGTGCATGACATATGTTTTCTGAAAAACCCTATTAGCTAGGCAGGAAATAGAGGTGATAGTTCAGTTGGTGATACAAGCATGAAATTTGGTACAGATGACCTTTATATGACCATAATCGATAATCAACCTCGGGCCACGCAAAATTCCTCCATTTTCCAAGATGGCCGCCAGTTTTCACCAGTTGTAATGGCTTCAACTGTGCCTATGTTTTGGACTATATCCTTTTGCTGGGGCTGTATTTCTTTTTTTGTTTTGTTCTGGAGGTATTTCTAACTAGAACTGCACTCTGTTGAGCGCCTACTTGCTTGTTGCACACAAGTATAAATGGCCTACTAGTGTGCAAGCAGAGCGTGCAAGTACTGTAGACCGCTACAAACTTTCAAATCTCAGCCTCTCTGTGAAAGAACATTTGCTACGTACGTTGCTTTTGGATGAAAAAAAGTAGTATTTTGAAGTATGGTAATGATTACTTATGCCTGTTATGGCAGTGGTGTCAGATTACATACATGTATACATGAGGCATTACCTTGAGTCCACCCGACGCAGATGCCGACGCAGATGCCTTCCAGGTTTTAATGCCTTATTAAGAGGCAGTGACGGATGAAGACGACGCTATGCTTTCTACGCTAATCTACGCCGTGAATTATTAAAACAAATGATTAAACTTAGTTTAGGTGGCGGAGACATTTGCGGAAGCATACACTTGCGTATAGATTTATTCAGAAGGCTTTAGTCTTCATGCTGAATCAATAAATTGTTCCCAAATCTCAGATAAAATATGTAGGCATGTGTCCCCAACATATTGGTCGATCAGCACATTATGTGCTAAATGATAGCCTATATATATATAAAAGCCGAGTGCACTTGTATGCCTATATGCATGCATCTATAGGCAAGTTAGCCTAGAGTAATACAGAAACTGCCCCTGCATGCAAGCTTAACAACTTTTTAATTATTTATTAGGATATTTCTAGCATGCTCACTCTCAAGAAGCCTCTCTCAAAAAAAAAAAAAAAAAAAAAAGTGTGCTAATCAGGACCAGCTTGTTCTAAGTGATCAATGGCACTATATAAGAACCCCGGGGAGCAGCGTCAAACCGGTGTGAAGAGAAGAAGATTACTAACTAAACTAAAGAATGGCTGATTTATTGCTGCTTGATTATTTGGCGAACCATGCCATGAGGAGAGAGAGAGTATTCAGGGACCGGGCCAATTTTTTTGAAGAGGACGACGAGTGGCTACGGTGCCGGTTCCGTCTACCAAGGCACTGCTTGGTCGAGCTCTGTGATGCCCTGGAGCCAGAGCTGACCAGACAAACGAACAGGTTCGAATTAAAATGTTGAAATGAAAAATGGTTTCAATTGGATTATTTTTGCCCAGATTTAGACCATGCCTGCAGCAGTTATTTGTTTACAATGCATATAAAATAAATGAAGCCTGTTACCAATATTAATTATTATTATTATTATTATTATTATAGGTCACATCCCATCCCACGTGCAGGTGTTCTGCACATTAGGATTCCTGGCCACCGGATCCTTCCAGCATTTGGTGGCCGATCGGTCCGGCATATCCCAGCCATCCCTCAGCCGCACGCTCCCCAAAGTGCTGGATGGCATCCTCCGCATGGTTCCCCGATACATCTCATTCCCCTTCACAGCTGAACAACAGCGAACAATAAAACTGGACTTTCATTCTACAGCAGGATTCCCAAACGTCATCGGGGCAATAGATTGCACCCATGTGCGCATCAGGGCGCAAGGACCCATTCCCATTTTTAAATAGGAAAGGGTACCATTCAATCAATGTTCAGTTAATTTGTGACGCCAACATGATTTTTTTAAATGCAGTTGCCCGTTGGGGGGGCGGCAGCCACGATTCTTTCATTCTGCAAAATAGCAGTGTCGGCATGCGTCTCGCACAGGGGGCTGCTGGAGACGCATGGCTCATTGGGGTCCTCGTCAATATGCCGACGGTCCATTGGTCCGATCGACAACCTACCTCAAACCCTCACCCTAACCCTAACCTCCCCCGGGGCAGACACCTAAACCTAACCACCCACCCTCTCCCGACCCCCAGCGCACCTCGGACCAATGCTCCTTCGGAGCAATGGTCCGTCGGATCATAGGGTGCTTCCCGGCTCATTGGTGAGTGTTTTTCCAATTGTATATATATTTAGTGCCATTCCCCCTCACTTGGCTCATGGAAATTAAATTGGCTGGATTGTAGACCTATGGTTAACCATATCGATCTCATTCTCTATACCAGGTGATAAAGGATATGCCGTGGCAACATGGCTGATGACGCCACTTTTTACGCCCATTACCCCACAAGACAGGGCATACAACGACACCCATGTCAGAACCCGATCCGTTGTTGAGCGCGCCATCGGTAGACTGAAAGGCCGTTGGCTATGCCTGGACACGGCAGGAGGGACGCTCCTCTACAAGCCCGATAAGGTATTTAAATAAATAACACACGCAAATAACACACACACACACACACACACACACACACACACAGTAGACCATCATGAGCTGAAAACGGTAGGCATTAAGGCATGCTATAACAGAACAGGTTTTGTTCAGTCTAATAATTTGTTCCCATCTATATAGGTTTGCAAAATCACGATGGCCTGCTGCGTGCTGCACAACATTGCAGAAGTGAATGGTGTGCCCCTTCCAGAGGGAGCACCTGCACTGCCCCCACCTGCAGACATGCCGGTGGACCCACCCATTGGCGCAGAGGCCAACATGCCAGGACTGGCCCTGCGCCAACAACTGATCGCTCGTTTTTGAAGTAAGGATGAATATAGTTTAATTTAATTTATCATTTTAGTTTACGTTTTTTCGTCTCTAATTCAGTTAGTTTTAAATAGTTTAACGGATTTGATATAGCCAGTTTGTTTCTTGATAACATGGAAATAGTTACACAATATACAGTTTCGTATCTGTTTTGTTTTCGTTGTAATTAGTTTTCCCCTTCAGTTTGTTACTTCGTTAGTTTTAGTTAACTATAATAACCTTGAAGAAGTAGACACATGAAGCAAATTCAACATTAAATTATAGTTTCATTTATTCATTTCTCCTCCTGGCAGTGGCTATGGATTCGAGGGCTGTGGCGATCCTGTCTAGAATCCCCACACCCCTCTGCACCGCCCTCACACCCTCCTCCACGACAGACGCGACCCTCTCCACCGCCCTCAGCAAATGCTCCTGGTTCTGCAAGACCTCGGCTGAAATCACTTCTACCCGGGCGTCCCGGTCAGCCACGGGGGCAGCCTCCGAGGCTCGCCGAACTCTGGTTCTTGCAGAACCAGGAGCAGAAGCCGAGGTAGAGGGCACCTCGCCGTCTGGTGGAGCAGCAGCCGGTGGTGGTGAGCAGCAGCCGGTGGTGGTGAGCAGCAGCCGGTGGTGTTGGTGGAGCGCTGAGCCCGAGCGGGAGCGGGTGGCCCTGCAGGCGAGGCCTGGGTGGTGGTGGTCGTGGAGCACTGAGCCCGAGCCCGAGCGGGGGTCGAGGACCGCGTGCGAGCTGCCTGGGAGGTGGTGGAGGCTCCACCACTCCACCACCTCCCAGGCAGCTCGCACAGGCAGCTCGCACGCGGTCCTGGAGCACCGTGAGGACGCCGACGCCACGGAAGCAGCATCTATAAGAAAAAAAAAAGATCGTCATTTGATGTGCTTTTTTCCCCAATAAATATTATTTACAATTATTTATTGTGCCCTTTTCCTTGTTTAATAACATCGTATTAATCTACATTTTTATGGTGCAATGCTGCTTGAATAGTGTGTATAGCCTGTGTTGTGCTCAATATCAAAGAAGAAGCAGGACAGTTCAAGTCTATAATGTGTTGATTAAATGCAAGCCTATAGGCCTATAGTTTAATTACCATCACTTTCGTTCAGCTGGAGGTCCACATCCAAGGCATCAGTATCCATGCCCCCCGCGGCTTGGATTCCGTACAACGTCACCTCTCCTAAGATAATTATGTATTGTTTAATGGTAGGCCTATAGAAAATAAACAATCATGCACAAATGTAACTGTATATGGATATAAAAAAGTAGACTGGTACCAATTATGGCTTTGATTCTTTCGTCCGATCTTTCGATTGCCGTTGCCTGGTCAGCCTTTTCTTCACGTCTAATTTTAGATCACTCCATTTCTTTTTCACCTCCGTCAATGTCCTTTATTGAATAATAAACATTTTCGGTTTGCAAATAAGCCTAGTCGGCCTACGATAATACAATGGGTGCAGACATTATATACATAAAAGCCCTATAAAGGGCTTGTTTGTGGTCCATGCGTGTATCAAATTAATAGAAGGGGCTAGGCCTATATTCATATTTCATACCTCGCCACAGCACTGACGGAGTTTACTTCTTGAGTAATCTCCTTCCAACAATCAGCCTTGGTGACATTGCTGAACCCACTGCTGACGCTGCTAAATATAATATTCTTGTGGCGTTCTACGCCGTCCAACAGTACCTCAATTTCTACAGCGCTGTAATTGCGTTTCTTTATTCTCGCCGCCATGGTGCCAGCTGATCTCACAAACTGCTGAGTCATGTTTGAGACCTTTTATGGTATGAAATTGGGCGTGGATCAATGCAAATGAGGTTGTCGGGTGCTTTTCCAATCACTTTGCACCTGCTGCATTCAGTATGACATACACCTGCGATACGCCAGCGCACCTGTGGTACACACCGCTCTCTGAATAACACGTCATCTCAACGTAGCTTGATTGGATGGATAAATACGATATCTGTTTCCGCCACAGTGTAACGGTGGCGTATTTCTTTTTAATGAATCAGGCCCATTCTGTATTATAATAATTTTGTCCATGACTCGTACTGGATCTCTTGTCCACTAGTCCCTTCCTAACATTTTAGTCTAGTTTTTATTTGTTGACTACATTTCTAGGATGAGACTCTCTGGACCCAAACTTGAAAATGATATTATGATTTAACCATTTGATCCCTATTTCAAATGTATTGAAAATAGCTGATCAACATCTTTGTAGATGTGCTATTTTCTTTTTATTCTGTTTTGACTAATAAATGCAGATGTAATTTGCACTTTTAAATATTTTAGAATCAATGCTGTTTTTTCAGTCCAAGGACCCTTTGAGTATCTGCACAATGGAAACCTACACAAGAACGCTGCAAGGCATTGTGAGCTTGTAAATGGGCTATAATTATGTGCGCTCACACTGCACTGCACGGCACCACGCTCAATTATGAAAGCTTAACTGAAGATGAGCTGCCGCTAATGCGACCAGGCAAGCCAGCACTAAAGGCTACGTCACGGCATGGAGTTCTAGTAGCCTACAGACTCAATTCTTTCAACATAAAATGACAATTTTATGGTAAAACAATCCAGACAGTTCAGGAGAGTAAGAAAGGGACAATACTCTTGAAGTATGACTTCTAGTATGGCGTGGAGAGGTGGCACTTCGTTTTTGTGTTTGCTTTGTTTTGTTTTGGGGCTTGCTGTTTGTTTAGTTTTTAGATTAATTTTGTTGATATAATTTCAGTTGCTGTTGGCAGTCATGGCTGCCAGTTCCCACCTGATGTTGTGTGGGAGTCCAGACTGCTCCAGACCGTACTGAATAACTGCTAGCTTACATAATGTCTTCAGACTAGGACTGAAGTCTAAGACATACAGGTCATCAGGGGAGTTGTCTCCTCCAAAGAGGATGACACGATCTCCCACCATGCAACAGCACATACTATACGTCGGAGACGGTCCTTTCCACTTGGGCTCAACCTTCTTCCGGGAGAAGAACTGAACTCTGGACTGAATTTCCACATTTCAATGAAGGTCTGGTTATAGTTGCAGCCACCAAATATGTACATCTCTCCATTGTAGGTAAAGGCTGAATGAGAACAGCGTTCTTCTGGACGAGGCTGTGCAGAAGGTGTGCTCCTCCAGAGGTTGGTCTCTGTGTCAAACACTCTGATGGTGTTGTACTACTGACCCCACTCCCTGCCCCCAAATACAAACATCTTTGTCCCGATGATGTGGCAGAGTGATCCAGGAGGTGGAGTTCCTCTGGTGTTAATTAAAGTCCAGACCATTGAGGTGGTGTCCAACTTGTAGATGTCATTAGTGTATCTAGACTGGATCCGTCCTCCATGGATAAACATGACCTTTCCCAACACACAGGCTGAATGGTTCCTCCTCCCCTCTGGAACAGCCCCAGAAACCTGTGGTTTGAACCATGTGTGGGCGTTGACAACAAATGCATAAAGCACTTTGCAATACTCGTCTCTGTAGTAAAGACAACCTCCCCAGATGTACACAATATCTTCAATCAGCACAGCAGTGTGGCCGTAGCGCCTGGAGGTCAACTTCCTCCAGAGTAAAGTCACTGTGTTGAAGGCCTGCACACCATTCTGATCCTTGTTATGGTGAGTGTTCCTTCCAAAGTAGTACAGCTCGTGTCTCACCGCTACAGCAGCACCATATACCTTTGGTGATCCTTTCTGATGCAACGTCCAGGAAAACAGTTAATGGTGAATTGAAGTAAACCTGCTCTGTAGAAGAATGAAGAGCTAAAGAGCCAAAGGAAAGGAGAGGCAAACAAGTTTGCTTCTAGATTCTAGAGCTGTTTGAGCCTTGGTCAAAAGGGTCTTGAAGATAGCAGTCTGGTAGAGATCTGTGTTGAAGAGTTGGGTCCTGGAGATGTTGATTCAGTCTGCACTCTCTCTGAGGCTGCACTGCTTTTTATCATACTGGCTGGATTGGTCGTGTCAAGTATGACATCAGGGACAACCGTATTTGGGCATGGCAGACCTGCTGGGAAGCCATAATGTCCATAGTAATTCACGTTTAGCAAAGCCCCGCCCTCTCCCACTTAGTCACTCCCACTTGGACACTTTCCAGCCGGGCTCATTCATTCCAATGTACTGTAAATATCATGGGTTTTACACGTTAAATACTGGTTCATTTTTGGAACCAGACCTTCAAAATCTCTTCCAAATAGGTCAACAAGGCACTGGAAACATATGTGCATGACATTTCTTTTTTTTAATAATAGATCTACATGCTCACAAGAGAATAGAAGATCTACAAGCCTACAAGAAAATAGAAGATCTACAAGCCTATACAAGAGAATAGAATATCTACTCTACAGCTCACAAGAGAATAGAAGATCTACAAGCTCACAAGTGAGTTTCTCAGACGTGACCCCATTTTTCAGTCCCGACGAAGGGAGGGACTGGAAGGAGCGCCGCGACTTGTGATTGGGTGAGAGGAGCCATCAGTCAGTGGGGTAGGGAGCACTCCGCTGTGTTCATTGTGGTGGGGAGGACGCTCCGCTGTGTTCATTGTATTGGGGGGACCGTCCGCTGTGTTCATTGTGTTGGGGAGGACGCTCCGCTGTGTTCATTGTGTTGGGGAGGACAACGAGGATTTACTGTTCTCTGCCTATCGCTCCATTGGGAGGTGAAGTGGCAAACAGTCGACTCCAGCGTCCTCACTTTCCCACATTCACACAGCAATGGACCGGTGGCGAGCTAGCATGCGATGCACCAACCAACTCACTGGAGGCAAATAAGGTTGTCGACAGACACATTTCGGCATGGTTTTAGTCGACGGAATCTGCAGTGTGTTGTACCTGGAATGTCGTCATCCTGTAACTTTATGATAGTCAGAACCAGATCCATATATTGATTTTGAGTGACAGGCCAGAGATAGAAGGGATAAAAAAAATAGAAAAAAGTTCACTGGGGAAATCAATGGCTTGGCCTTTGCACGCCTTCTTTCACCCTGCGCTGATCAAGAATCATGTGGGGATTTCGTCTATGATAGGTTGGTGAACCTATGAGCACAGTGTTTCCCAAAGAGTGTGTGTGTGTGTGTGTGTGTGTGTGTGTGTGCACGCACACGCGTGTGCACCATGTTGTGACTAAAACAGGTTGTGAATGGGATGAGATGGTTATATAAACAACTTATCATCACACTTCACAACGTGTGCACGCAAGAAGCACATACACACACATGCGCATATGCACGCAAGCACACATCTGTACCCTGTTTACAGAGAGAGAGAAAAAGAACATACCATAAAGGACTGTGTTGAATGTGGTTTTCTGCGGGTGCAGGTCTTTTTTCCGACAGCATATTGATCCGAAACCTCAACCCTAACCTAACCCTAACCGCAAGCACGGGAGCAGCGCATGTCGGACCATCGCTTTTTCGCATCGCAGCGAATGTCCCCCCGCTGCGGATCGGATCGTTGCCCTGTCGGCTAGAATGCTGTCGGAAAAAAGGCCGCCTCCCGTTTTCTGCAGGATAACAGATGGGCTGTGATTACACCAAAGTATTTTTATGAAATAAAATACCTGCTTGATTTCTACATTCTGGATAATACTAATAATAATAAAGGGTATGTGTTACTTTGTAGTGTTCTCCCTGGGAAGGAATTAACTGCATTAACAGCTTTAAAAGAGTCTGAATACTATTTACGTAATTATTCATTTCTCTTTGTGTTCATTTTCAAGAGCATTAATTACCTCTCAACTCAGAGCGAGGCCAAGACTATTTTGTTATCGTTGGATAAGATTTTGTCCACAGTTCCATGCTGTATTGATGTTGGTTGGTACCATTAGGAGAGATAACAGGCAAACGTTGATCAAAATAACAATTATTCTACATTCTCTAATTGGGTAGGCCTATAGACCAGTGTTTCCCAAAGTGGGGTCTGGGGACCCCCAGGGGTCCTTGAGGGAGTTCCAGGGGGTCCCCAGCTAAATGATAGGTTGGAACCAAATGGACCCCTATGGGTCTGTAACTCTGAGAGTGTACAAATGGTATCAACATTTTAAATATAAATTGGGGGTCCCAGAGATGTCATTAAATGTGGGTCCGTAGACTAACTCTTACGGGATTTCAGCCCTTGCCTCTCTAACACTCTCTGCACGTCCCTGACAGAGATAAACTAGAAACAAAATTTCAAGAAATTTTACTGGGTGCCTGAAGCTTGCCAAGTCTGTGCAGCATTTGAGCCACGGACCACCATTTGATGACATTTAGCCTCAAGAAGGGTCCATTTGGTTACATGTGAGCCAGGTCTCCCCATTGACTTTCAATGGGGTATTTTGTCTTAGTTTATTGCGCATTACGTTGCCACCAACATTCTAATGCTAACATGCTATCATGCTAACATTTTAATGCTAACATGTTAATGCTAACATGTTAATGCTAACATGCTAATGCTAACATGCTAATGCTACATGCTAATCCTAACATGCTAATATGCTAACATGCTAATGCTAACATCTAATGCTAAGATGTCTGAGCTGTAAGGGTCCATTTGGTTTCGTTCAGAGGGGCGGACCGGTTCCGGCGAGCCGCCCTGCTTCTGAAACGGTCGAGAAATGACAGAGTTACGTGTTTCCCCGATTTTCTCCATTGACTTTCAATGAGTGTGTGTGTGTGTGTGTGTGCACATGTGTGCATGTGCGTGCATGTGCGTTCGTGTGTGCGCGGGTGTGAGAGGTGGTCAACTTGGTTTAAGTGCATGGAGCAAGTTTCAAGACTGTAGCATGTTGCAAACAAAAGTTATAGCTGTGTAAAGGCCAGCCAATAGGAATACAGAGGGGCGGGGCTTAAGCAATTAAGCCATTACAGCTTGTTCCTCTTGATGGTCTACGTCCATGTACCAAATTTTGAGGCTGTAGCATGTTGTAAACAATAGTTAGAGCTGTGTAAAGGCCAGCCAATAGGAAGACAGAGGGGCGGGGCTTAAGCAATTAAACATTTACAGCGTGCTCCTATTGGTGGTCCAAGTCCATGGAGCAAGTTTCAAGACTGTAGCATGTTGCAAGCAAAAGTTATAGCTGTGTAAAGGCCAGCCAATAGGAATACGGAGGGGCGGGGCTTAAGCAATTAAGCCATTACAGCTTGTTCCTCTTGATGGTCTACGTCCATGTACCAAAGTTTGAGGCTGTAGCATGTTGTAAACAATAGTTAGAGCTGTGTAAAGGCCAGCCAATAGGAAGACAGAGGGGCGGGGCTTAAGCAATTAAACATTTACAGCGTGCTCCTATTGGTGGTCCAAGTCCATGGAGCAAGTTTCAAGACTGTAGCATTTTGCAAACAAAAGTTATAGCTGTTTAAAGGCCAGCCAATAGGAATACAGAGGGGCGGGGCTTAAGCAATTAAGCCATTACAGCTTGTTCCTCTTGATGGTCTACGTCCATGTACCAAAGTTTGAGGCTGTAGCATGTTGTAAACAATAGTTATAGCTGTGTAAAGGCCAGCCAATAGGAAGACAGAGGGGCGAGGCTTAAGCAATTAAACATTTACAGCGTGCTCCTATTGGTGGTCCAAGTCCATGGAGCAAGTTTCAAGACTGTAGCATGTTGCAAACAAAAGTTATAGCTGTTTAAAGGCCAGCCAATAGGAATACAGAGGGGCGGGGCTTAAGCAATTAAACATTTACAGCGTGCTCCTATTGGTGGTCCAAGTCCATGGAGCAAGTTTCAAGACTGTAGCATGTTGCAAACAAAAGTTATAGCTGTTTAAAGGCCAGCCAATAGGAATACAGAGGGGCGGGGCTTAAGCAATTAAGCCATTACAGCTTGTTCCTCTTGATGGTCTACGTCCATGTACCAAAGTTTGAGGCTGTAGCATGTTGTAAACAATAGTTAGAGCTGTGTAAAGGCCAGCCAATAGGAAGACAGAGGGGCGGGGCTTAAGCAATTAAACATTTACAGCGTGCTCCTATTGGTGGTCCAAGTCCATGGAGCAAGTTTCAAGACTGTAGCATGTTGCAAACAAAAGTTATAGCTGTTTAAAGGCCAGCCAATAGGAATACAGAGGGGCGGGGCTTAAGCAATTAAGCCATTACAGCTTGTTCCTCTTGATGGTCTACGTCCATGTACCAAAGTTTGAGGCTGTAGCATGTTGTAAACAATAGTTAGAGCTGTGTAAAGGCCAGCCAATAGGAAGACAGAGGGGCGGGGCTTAAGCAATTAAACATTTACAGCGTGCTCCTATTGGTGGTCCAAGTCCATGGAGCAAGTTTCAAGACTGTAGCATGTTGCAAACAAAAGTTATAGCTGTGTAAAGGCCAGCCAATAGGAATACAGAGGGGCGGGGCTTAAGCAATTAAGCCATTACAGCTTGTTCCTCTTGATGGTCTACGTCCATGTACCAAAGTTTGAGGCTGTAGCATGTTGTAAACAATAGTTAGAGCTGTGTAAAGGCCAGCCAGTAGGAAGACAGAGGGGCGGGGCTTAAGCAATTAAACATTTACAGCGTGCTCCTATTGGTGGTCCAAGTCCATGGAGCAAGTTTCAAGACTGTAGCATGCTGCAAGCAAAAGTTAGAGCTGTGTAAAGGCCAGCCAATAGGAAGAGAGGGTTTGTGTGTTGGTGTGTGTGTGTGCGTGTGTGTGTGTGTGTGTGTCCATTTGGTTTCGCTCAGGGGGGCGGCCCGGTTCCGGCGAGCCACCCCGCATCTGAAACGGTTGAGAAATGACAGAGTTACGGGTTTCCCCGATTTTCTCTATTGACTTTCAATGTGTGTGTGTGTGCGTGCACATGTGTGCATGTGCGTGCATGTGCGTTCGTGTGTGCGCGTGTTTGAGGGGTGGTCAACTTGACCTTGAATCATTAACAAAGTATCAATTTCACCTGAGCTTGGGGCAGGGCTAGTCTATGCGAATGCCAACACTTGAAAGTCAGCACACTGACTCAATGAGAAAATTGTTAAGACATACGGTCCGAACAAATTGCTATAGCGCAAAAAGTAAAAGTCGAATGCGATTTTTGTTTTCGCCGTGAGTGACCCGAGACATTGAGGTACGCCGTGTGCGATCGTGGTATTGGTACGATAAAAAACGTGGTTATAAGAGCGAGTTAAGAAATTGTGTTTGTGATGAAAAAATTGCTGACTCATTCAGGCAGTCTTATGACACATTATGATGGTACACCTGTCGCTTTCAGGGCTGTAGTTCACGTACCGTATGAATCTGGGCTGTGGTTGTGACATTGGGTGAAAGAGGACGAGTGTGGCTACAGAATTACTGAAACCCATGCGTGTAAAGTTAATATTTTGGCCGTGAGGACGATTTGTTCGGAGAATTTCGCTACAGTTTTCACACTGGCCTCTCACTCTGACCCGCTCTCTCTCTGGGCGTGCGACACTTTTCGAGATTTTTGCTCAGACCACACACACTTTGAACTGCGATAGCGGGCAAACCGTGCAACGTATTCGAATTCCGTCTGAACCACGACAAAGACGATTGCCTCGTGTGCTGTTTGACGTTTAAATCGTGTTTCTACGTAACAGTATGCCAGAGTAATGTGGCTCCAAAGTAACGTGTCATTTTCTGTTTTTACCCGCGTTTCCCCATTGACTTTGCATGGGGCATTTTTCGCGTCGTTTATTGCGAATTACGTCGGCACGGTAACTCGAAACGGAAAGAAAAGCACAAGCACACCATTCCTGGCCGAGCCGCACGTCTCGATGTATATATTGCGGGGCTTTGGTAAACCGTGCGGCCGGCCATAGCGGTCAAAGTTTCGTGTCTTGATTATTATTATTCTGGGTGCCTGCCATGCAATGGCAGAAACACAGGTTGAAATCCGAAACCAATACTTAATCGTAATCATCAAGACACGAAACTTTGACCGCTATGGCCGGCCGCACGGTTTACCAAAGCCCCACAATATATACATCGAAACGTGCGGCTCGGCCGGGAATGGTGTGCTTGTGCTTTTCTTTCCGATTCGAGTTACCGTGCCGACGTAATTCGCAATAAACGACGCGAAAAATGCCCCATGCAAAGTCAATGGGGAAACGCGGGTAAAAACAGAAAACGACGCGTTACTTTAGAGCCACATTGCTCTGGCATACTGTTACGTAGAAACACGATTTGAACGTCAAACAGCACACGAGGCAATCGACTTTGTTGTGGTTCAGACGGAATTCGAATACGTTGCACGGTTTGCCCGCTATCGCAGTTCAAAGTGTGTGTGGTCTGAGCAAAAATCTCGACTTAGAGTGTCGCACGCCCAGAGAGAGAGCGGGTCAGAGTGAGCGGCCAGTGTCAAAACTGTAGCGAAATTCTCAGAACAAATCGTCCTCACGGCCAAAATATTAACTTTACACGCATGGGTTTCGGTAATTTTGTAGCCACACTCGTCCTCTTTCACCCAATGTCACAACCACAGCGCAGATTCATATGGTACGTGAACTACAGCCCTGAAAGCGACAGGTGTACCATCATAAAGTGTCATGAAACGCCATGTTAACTGCCTGAATGAGTCAGCATTTTTCTCATCACAAACACAATTTCTTAACTCGCTCTTATAACCACATTTTTTATCGTACCAATACCACGATCGCACACGGCGTACCTCAATGTCTCGGGTCACTCACGGCGAAAACAAAAATCGCATTCGACTTTTACTTTTTGCGCTAGAGCAATTTGTTCGGACCATATATCTGAACAAATTCTCTCATTGAGTCACTGTGCTGACTTTTTTTTTTTGACGTGTTTGCATTCGCATAGACTAGCCCTGCCCCAAGCTCAGGTGAAATTGATACTTTGTTAATGATTCAAGGTCAAGTTGACCACATCTCAAACACGCGCACACACGAACGCACATGCACGCACATGCACAAATGTGCACGCACACACACACACATTGAAAGTCAATAGAGAAAATCGGGGAAACATGTAACTCTGTCATTTGTCAACCGTTTCAGACGCGGGGTGGCTCGCCGGAACCGGGCCGCCCCCCTGAGCGAAACCAAATGGACACACACACACACACACACACACACACACACACACACACACACACACACACACACACACACACACACACACACACACACACACACACACACACACACAAACCCTCTCTTCCTATTAGCTGGCCTTTAAACAGCTATAACTTTTGTTTGCAACATGCTACAGTCTTGAAACTTGCTCCATGGACTTGGACCACCAATAGGAGCACGCTGTAAATGTTTAATTGCTTAAGCCCCGCCCCTCTGTCGTCCTATTGGCTGGCCTTTACACAGCTCTAACTATTGTTTACAACATGCTACAGCCTCAAACTTTGGTACATGGACGTATACCATCAAGAGGAACAAGCTGTAATGGCTTAATTGCTTAAGCCCCGCCCCTCTGTATTCCTATTGGCTGGCCTTTACACAGCTATAACTTTTGTTTGCAACATGCTACAGTCTTGAAGCTTGCTCCATGGACTTGGACCACCAATAGGAGCACGCTGTAAATGTTTAATTGCTTAAGCCCCGCCCCTCTGTCGTCCTATTGGCTGGCCTTTACACAGCTCTAACTATTGTTTACAACATGCTACAGCCTCAAACTTTGGTACATGGACGTAGACCATCAAGAGGAACAAGCTGTAATGGCTTAATTGCTTAAGCCCCGCCCCTCTGTCTTCCTATTGGCTGGCCTTTACACAGCTATAACTTTTGTTTGCAACATGCTACAGTCTTGAAACTTGCTCCATGGATTTGGACCACCAATAGGAGCACGCTGTAAATGTTTAATTGCTTCGCCCCTCTGTCTTCCTATTGGCTGGCCTTTACACAGCTCTAACTATTGTTTACAACATGCTACAGCCTCAAAATTTGGTACATGGAGGTAGACCATCAAGAGGAACAAGCTGTAATGGCTTAATTGCTTAAGCCCCGCCCCTCTGTATACCTATTGGCTGGCCTTTAAACAGCTATAACTTTTGTTTGCAACATGCTACAGTCTTGAAACTTGCTCCATGGACTTGGACCACCAATAGGAGCACGCTGTAAATGTTTAATTGCTTAAGCCCCGCCCCTCTGTCTTCCTATTGGCTGGCCTTTACACAGCTCTAACTATTGTTTACAACATGCTACAGCCTCAAACTTTGGTACATGGACGTAGACCATCAAGAGGAACAAGCTGTAATGGCTTAATTGCTTAAGCCCCGCCCCTCTGTATTCCTATTGGCTGGCCTTTAAACAGCTATAACTTTTGTTTGCAACGTGCTACAGTCTTGAAACTTGCTCCATGGACTTGGACCACCAATAGGAGCACGCTGTAAATGTTTAATTGCTTAAGCCCCGCCCCTCTGTCGTCCTATTGGCTGGCCTTTACACAGCTCTAACTATTGTTTACAATATGCTACAGCCTCAAACTTTGGTACATGGACGTAGACCATCAAGAGGAACAAGCTGTAATGGCTTAATTGCTTAAGCCCCGCCACTCTGTATTCCTAGTGGCTGGCCTTTAAACAGCTATAACTTTTGTTTGCAACATGCTACAGTCTTGAAACTTGCTCCATGCACTTAGACCAAGTTGTCCACCTCTCACACACGCGCACACACAAACGCACATGCACGCACATGCACACATGTGCACACAAACACACACACACATTGAAAGTCAATGGAGAATATCGGGGAAACATGTAACTTTGTCATTTCTCAACCGTTTCAGACGCGGGGCGGCTCGGCGAAACCGGGACGCCCCCCCCTTGAACGAAACCAAATGGACCCTTACAGCTCAGACATCTTAGCATGTTAGCATATTAGCATGATAGCATGTTAGTATTAGCATGTTAGCATGATAGCATGTTAGCATTAGCATGCTAGCAATGCTAACATTCCCAATAAACTTAGACAAAATACCCCATTGAAAGTCAATGGGGAGACCTGGCTCACATGTAACCAAATGGACCCTTCTGAGAGGCTGAATGTCATCAAATGGTGGTCCGTGGCTCAAATGCTGCACAGACTTGGCGAGCTTCAGGCACCCAGTAAAATTTCTTGAAATTTTGTTTCTAGTTACGATTAAGTATTGGTTTCGGATTTCAACCTGTGTTTCTGCCATTGCATGGCAGGCACCCAGTGTGGAGTTATTCATACCATTTGATGCTTTTGCTATATGTTGCATGCATAAAATTAACCATGGCATCCTGGAGCAGGGAGTTCCCCTTAGCTGGACACCAACCGACCCCCTGGGTAGGTCAGGTCCGCCTCCCAGGGGTTTAACAGCAAGAATTATCTATCTTCCTTTCTCTTTTCTTCAACACAACCTACTGAGTAGACATCCTTGATTGAGACCAAGCTTTAGATAGAATTGCAACCCAAGAATTGAGCCGTGTGAACACACGATTAAACATCTGAATGGACTAACGGTATGTTCTATTCTATTATCTAACAATAACAATAACAATGTATCATCGCATATAGTATACCGGTTTAATAGCTGTAAATATAATGTGCTATTTGTGTTTATTTGTTTCCCATACAGGTTCTAACTAACTGACTAACTAACTGATATCTAACTGATATCTAACTGATATCTAACTGATATCTAACTGATATCTAACTGATATCCACAACTAATTATTACTGTCCTGTTAAACCTTGCTATTCTCACAACCACGAGATTAGGCCAACAGGCAAACTAAATCCATTGTAAATATTACCATTCTGTATTTTGTTTATGTATAATAAATAATGTAAAAGACATTGGTTTGGTTTATTTAAACACTGGATAACAGTTTCAAGCTTTAGCAACAGTATATATATTTCCGAGTAATTTGCCTAATAGCAACTATTCAGATGTTATAGGCCTTCCCAGGGGCCTTAGATCCGATATAATTACCTCAATTGTGCACTTTTGAACAAATCAATTAAGTAGGCAGCAATAGGTGAAAATATTAGATTCCGGGACAGTAATTAAAACCGCTTTAGCGCTATTATCAAAAGCGACATAAAGTAGGAAGACAACAGAGGACAGCTGAAGGACACACGGACACAGTCACCCTGCCAGAACCTGGCCAGAATCCTGCCGGACAGGCCCGGAGACACCAGATTCCGGATCCCCACGCTGAACCGTCGTTGACAAGCTTGTATGCTCTACATAAAGGGAAGTGAACAAGCTGTTTAATCTCATATTGGACAAATAAAGTCCATTGTGAGTGCATTGTGAGTGCATTGAGAGTGGGGAGAAGAGGCTGCTTCTTCCACACACACACACACACACCCCCCCCCCCCCCAGGGCTCACAGGACCAGGGCTCACAGCAGGGGTTTTATGGCTGTGCTTCTGGCAAGTCAAGAGCTAGCAATGTTGACTTAGCTACTCTGGGACAAAAGAACTGTAAACTGAGATGCTAGCAACTAACATTGAGCAAGTGGATCTGCTATATCTAAGCTTGTGAACTGATGCTCACCCCTAGCCACCAAGTGTCTTTTAAGTGACCTCACCGGAAGCTTGTGGATTTGCTGCATTCATTTCAAGAACCAAACTGACTTTTAATTGACTTTGCACCTCTAATCCACTGCTATCACCAGTACAAAAGGATCATTAAAACTGACATTGGATCATATAACATAGTGACACTTTTGCACCTATTTTGACATTGCTATTCATTGTCCACCTATTAAATTATAATAGAATAAAACAACAAAATGGCACAAGTTGAACTAGAAACGCTTAAAAAGAGTAGAACAGCTGCACAATCATCTTTCTCCAGAAGTGCTACCAAACTGGAAACAAGCGTTGATTGCGAGTCTACTCCAGAAGACGACTTAATCGAAGGATGGCAAAAAGTGCGAGTAGACTATGCAAAATTATCCGACGCCACGACTGATTATAGTGATGCTCTCACTGAGGCAGACACTACCGCTAACGCCACTGCCATAAAGGAAATTCATGGCAAGCTAACCACCTGTACAAAGAGATGTAGAGAGGTGGAAATAAAGGCAAGAGAAGCAATGTGGGAATATCACGCCAAACCATGGACCAGTTCTGTAGAAAGCAGTGTCCAGGACGAAATATCCGTCATCAAAGCTCTCTGCACCACCCCTGCGACGGCAGAGGTCAGAGGTGGAAAGCGAGATGAGTTGGATAGGAAACTATATGAGTTGGAAGCAGTGCTGCGTAAATGGAAAGATAAGATCCCCACAGAGCATGCTATAAAAAGCAAAGTGGTGTATGCCCGCTTTGCACATGCAAAAGAAAATATGTTTAGCCAGTGGGAGAAGCTGAAGATTGGTGAGGAGTCAGATTCATCCGATGAGAGTCAAAAGACGGTCTTCATGTTCCCAGCTAGTCGAAATGTCCAAGGATGGTCTAAAGATACGAGCAGGGGAGCGGGCGAAGGAGTGCATCCGGATGATGATGGTTACAGGAAGTCCCCTACACCTCCAGCTGAGACGAATGTGCCAGTAGGAGGAGGCCCGGACATGCATGTTCGATCTGCAACGACTTCACAGAGAGTGACAGGCGGAGCCAGTCACGGCCAAATGCTCTCATCACAGCACCAGTCTGGGCCCGATGTGAAACCACCCACCAGGGGCATACAAAGCCATCCTTTCAGCACGTCGCAAGCATACAGTCACGCAGCGGCCTCCAGTAGCCAAGCCATGATGCAAGGAGGTCCTGGGGGATCCCAGGGCACGAGGCCTAAGATAAAACTTGCTGCTGTTGAACCACCAAGATTCTGCGGTGACAGAAGAGATTACTGGCGCTGGCGCGGAGAATGGCAGAGTGTTCTGGATCAAGGCGATCCGTCCGGTTCAGATGACTGCAGGAAGTTCTACCTGCTGAACAGTGTAGATGGAGAACTGAGGAGAGACCTTGGATTGGACCACTGCAGAGGGACACTTGATATATTCCGGCTCCTTGAAAACCGTTATGGCAACAGAACGCTGACGGCCCGTCTGATAATGAGAGACCTGGATGCAGTGCCAGCCGTCAGGGGCCACCAACCAAGGCTAACTATAAACTTGATTCAACTGATACAAAGAGCACTGAGTGACCTACGAGATCTTCAGATGGAGCACGCCATCAACAATCCTATGACTGTCAATTCTATAGAGGGAAAACTGCCTGTAAACATCAGAGAGAAGTGGCTATTTTACCAGCAAGATGGGTACAACGGCATCACACCTGATAATTATTTTGACAGGCTCTTGCTTTTCCTGCAGAGAGAAGAGCAGGTTCTAGAGATGATGGATGATGATCTAATTCCGCCAACAGCAAACCCTGCCACGGTGAAGTATCAAAATGATCGGCCCATAGGTAGAGGAAGAGATAGGTCATCGTTCACAAAGTCCACTGCCAGTGAAGTAAAAGGAGAGTATAAGCGCAACCCCTGTGTTATGTGCGGCGATGTGGCACATGGAAACAGACTTTTCAGCTGCCGGGCTTTCAAGAAGGCTAACGCGACAGAGAGAAGAGCTAAAGTGAAGAAAGCTGGACTTTGCCTCAAATGCCTGCGCGCACACAAAGCTGACGAAGTGTGTGAAGAAAGATTTCTCTGCTCGAAAGAAGAGTGCAAGAAGAGAGGTGCCCCAGCTGACCATAATTACCTACTCTGCCTCACTTACAAACCACAGGCAAGGAAGGACGCCAGAGATGCCAATGAGGAAACCCAAGCAGGAAGGCCTCATGGACCAACAGAAGAGCAGAACACCTTGTTGGATGGATTGAATCTGAGCGAACAAGAACGTGAAGCATTGGTGAAGGCGTTCACAAATAAAGTGACCTCTATAAAGAGCCTAGCACAGAACAGAAGCGTAAAAGAGCTCCCAGTCCTGATGATGATACTGAACGTCACAACGAATGGAGGCGACTGCGTTGGCACCCTGATAGACCTTGCCTCAGACACCAACTATATTACACACCGAGCTGCAGAAAGACTCGGGCTGACCGGCGAGGCAGTCACACTGGTCGTGTATGGTGTCGGAAAAATGGCAACCAAAGTCAGAACAAGAAGATACCTTGTGAAAATAAAAGTGTGGACCCCACGGAAAACATTGAGGCTTCACGAGATGATCTGCTACGGCCTTGAAGACATCACCAAAGCAGGAAGACGGATAGACTCTGAGAAGCTGGAAAAGTTCTTCCCAGGAACCCGTCCAGGAGAGTTAACTCGCCCAGGGAGGATTGACCTACTCATCAGTACAAGAGAGGGACGTCTGGCACCACAAAGAATGAAGATGTCAGGTGACCTAGTGCTATGGGATGGCCCTTTGGGCAAAACAGTGAGCGGTGCGCATCCAGACCTCTTTGAAGAAACAGAGATGATGACACGCCACTCCTCAACTCACTTTGCACGCTCTATGAGAATGGCTACCGTCAGAGTGGAGGAACACCTCACAACAGACCCAAACAAGCTGGAACAGACCTTGAAAGGAGTAGAAGACATCCTGAGAACCGGTGGCTTCCGGGTCCGGTCCGGTCAAAGTGGGAGGTCTAATGTGACAGAAACGAAACCAGAGACACTGATCCTGCCTAACCAACTCACGGGAGAAGACGGCAAAGCCCTGGGAGTCGGCTACCTCGTCCGAGACGATAAGCTCTTCATCATGGGCTCCATCAATTTCTCCCAAAGAAAGCAGAAAATGAGGATGGAAGCTGACCTGGATGAGAAGGAAGTCATAAAGCAAACACCAAACCCCTTGACTCGAAGAATGCTGTTAAGTCAAGTGGCTGGAATATATGACCCGATTGGCCTTGTGTCACCACTGAAGCAGAAGGGAGTTATACTCGTGAGAAGAGCCTTCCAAGAAGCCAGTAAGATGACGAAAGACACCTGGGACGAGCCACTATCTGACGAGCTCCGTGAAAAAGCAGTAGAGTGGCCAATGAAATCTGCATCTGAAGTGGCTACTGCTGCCCGAGACGTCGTGAGCAAGCTGCAAAGGAAGGCCTTCTCAGCCGTCACTACCAGAGCACAAGCCAAAAAGACGCTGGCAAATGACAGTCCTGAAAAGGAAAAAGAAAAAGTCAGAAACCAAAATGACAAGCCACAAGGATCTCCAGACACCGCTGTCTCACTAAGGGAAGCAGACAAAGAACCAAAGAAACTTTGGGGCGCGGCCCTCGTGAATCAAATCGACCTAAGCAAATACAGCTCACTACGAAAGCTCTGTTGTGCTATCACTGCCATCAGAAGAGTACTGAAGATCTGGTCGCACAGGAAGACGCGAGCCCGTACACCAGCAAAGTGGGAGGTATTGTCAGCAGCAGAGACTGGAACTGACTGGTCCTGGGTGATACACCCAGCAGACTCTCCCTATCGAAATGGAGCAGCAGAAGCAGCAGTTCGCATAATGAAGAAAGCATTGAGCAGCGTGGGAGAAGAAGGCAACCTGACCGCACTGGAGTTCCAAACACTCCTATACCTAGCTGCCAACCTGTCTAATGAGAGGCCCATTGGAGCCAGAGCCCAGCTACTGGACGAAAACATTGAGGTCATCACCCCCAACTCTCTCCTGCTGGGACGCACTGGACACAGTGGAGACACCCGAGGATTCGAGTCTCCTGTGTACCCCTTCGTCCGTCTAAGAGCGATTCAAAATGAAGTGGACAAGTTCTGGAAACGTTGGAGCCAGCTGGCAGGGCCAGACCTGTTCATCCGGAAGAAGTGGCACACACCAGCTAGGAACGTCGCAGAAGGAGACTTAGTCTGGATGGCAGACCAGAATGCGCTCAGAGGCCAGTTCAGACTAGGCCGAGTCGTCGAGGCATATCCAGATGGAAAAGGAGTCGTCCGGGACGTAAAGGTGAAGACGTGCCAAAGCATTCCCATCACCACTGGCCACTCCAAACGTGAACAGCTTGTTGGAAGTTGCCCCACAACCACCCTCCACAGAGATGTTAGGAGGCTGGTGGTTCTTCTACCAGTAGAGGAACAATGGACTAAAAAATATTTTCCACTGCCGGCTGGCAGTGTGCTTCAGAGAAGCCAGTACCTACAGGTGCAACTCATGCGACTACCGCTGAGCAGGACTCCTGCACAAGCCCACCGCCGTGTGGACTTGTGTGGCTGGACTGTTTAGTTGGGGGTTGTATGTAAGGTGCACTCTTATGCGGGTGCTGGCAACACAGAAGACGTCAACAAACGTCCGCCCCATTTTTTTAGCATATTTGAACCCTTTGATGGACAATATGTATCTGCTTCTTTATTTAGCTTTTGGGTGAAATGTGTAATTGTTTTATTAGTATAACCTTGTAGTTGCAATGACTTAATTTAGGTTGTTAGCGGTTTTCTTAGTCTTTACAGACAGAATACCGAGTGGGAGGTGTGGAGTTATTCATACCATTTGATGCTTTTGCTATATGTTGCATGCATAAAATGAACCATGGCATCCTGGAGCAGGGAGTTCCCCTTAGCTGGACACCAACCGACCCCCTGGGTAGGTCAGGTCCGCCTCCCAGGGGTTTAACAGCAAGAATTATCTATCTTCCTTTCTCTTTTCTTCAACACAACCTACTGAGTAGACATCCTTGATTGAGACCAAGCTTTAGATAGAATTGCAACCCAAGAATTGAGCCATCTGAATGGACTAACGGTATGTTCTATTCTATTATCTAACAATAACAATAACAATGTATCATCGCATATAGTATACCGGTTTAATAGCTGTAAATATAATGTGCTATTTGTGTTTATTTGTTTCCCATACAGGTTCTAACTAACTGACTAACTAACTGATATCTAACTGATATCTAACTGATATCTAACTGATATCTAACTGATATCCACAACTAATTATTACTGTCCTGTTAAACCTTGCTATTCTCACAACCACGAGATTAGGCCAACAGGCAAACTAAATCCATTGTAAATATTACCATTCTGTATTTTGTTTATGTATAATAAATAATGTAAAAGACATTGGTTTGGTTTATTTAAACACTGGATAACAGTTTCAAGCTTTAGCAACAGTATATATATTTCCGAGTAATTTGCCTAATAGCAACTATTCAGATGTTATAGGCCTTCCCAGGGGCCTTAGATCCGATATAATTACCTCAATTGTGCACTTTTGAACAAATCAATTAAGTAGGCAGCAATAGGTGAAAATATTAGATTCCGGGACACCCAGAATAAATAATGTCATTGTGCACCGCTCTGGTACGAGACTAGCTGGTCTAGTGTGATGTGTTTAAGTCGATAAGTCGATATTATCGGAAAAGTAGAACATGTTATGTTTAAGATTGAGCACAGCAGTTTGTAATGCTACGTTCACATGGGCAGATGCAAAGATGCAAAGATTCACACAGCATAATGTGTCGCTTTGTATCTGAAGTTTAGACTGTATCTTTGCATCTTTGCGTCACTGGCTTCCATTGACAATTAATGGTAGACTGTATCTTTCTATCTTCATATTGTTGGCTTCCATTGACAATTAATGGTAGACTATCTTTGTATCTTCATGTCACTGTGCTTCCATTGACAATGAATGGTAGGCTGTATCTTCTGTATCTTTGTATCTTCATGTCACTGGCTTGGTGGTGCAACCACTCCAAGGAAAAGCAATGTCTGTCTCTCCCTGTGTTTAGGGTACCAACAGGTGACAAAGTGTCGCTGTTGAGCTTCACACTGTGCACAGCTTTTACTCTGAAAGCCGGGGGCTTCCTTTCCGTACAAAAACCGGGAGGCATAATGTTGCTTGCTTATTAACGCTTCTAGAGAGACTTTATCGTAATCACCATGAAGCTTTACTTCACGGTGATTACGATAAAGTCTCTCTAGAAGCATTAATATTCCGGGCGAGAGGCATGTTGAAGTCTTACGTAGGATTCATCATGAATATTTTACCATGTTTTTTGTTCTTGCTTACTGTAAATCGCTCTGGATTAAGAGCATCTGCTTAACACCCTCCGCGCCATTGCCGAAGATTAATGTCAATTAATAAAAGCAACGCTTGCCGCCATTGCCTGAGATCTTCGGCAAAGGGTCTTTTCAGCGGAGAACTGTCAATTGAAGTCTCGCGCAACTGCTCTGTGAATATCAGAGCCGTACATCAAAGCAAACCGCCACAACACGTGATCACATCACACCATGCACACAGTAACTAGAAAAAACTGGTTTAAATGCCACAAACAACAACAAACTATAGAGTAGATGCAGAGGAGAGCGAGAGACAGAGAGAGAGGAGTGTGTGAGTTGGAGAACAGTGAGTATAGAAATTACCGGTATCTAAAAGTTATATTTGTGCCAGTTTATTATTATTACTGTTGAGTCACTGCAGAGGAGAGCAAGAGAGAGTGCTGACAGGAGTAGGCTAGAGAGAGACAGGCTAGGAAATGGCCGGCCGTGATGGCAAATGCACAACCAAGCGCAAGCACGTCAAACTCGACTCTCGTCAGAGAACCCTCCATGACTTCATGCGACAGGCATCATGATCAGGCCAGTGTTAGCTCACCGGCTATGCCACCCCCTCATATGGTGGTAGACAGCAAGGAACCTGTACCCCCAGAGCCAATGCAGGGAGAGACTCGAGAGAGCCAGAGTTTCCCGCGGCCCGTACCCCTTCCTGAGGTGGGGAAGAAGGCGCCAAGTCAGCCAACACAGGGAAGTAGCTCCCTCACCCCCCCCCCCCCCCCGCCATCGGTGGACAATATAAAGAGGATCAAAAAAGAGGAGCCAACAACAGAGGCAGACAGTTCCCTGCAACCCACCCCCCATCTATCCGTGGACAAAACAAAAAAAAAGAAGCCAGCAAAGGCTGGTGACAATGTAGCCTCGGCCAGCGGCAGCAATAAAAAAAAAAAGACGCCAGCAAAGGCTGGTGACAATGTAGCCTCGGCCAGCGGCAGCAATAAAAAAAAAAGACGCCAGCAAAGGCTGCCGGTAACAATGTAGCCTCAGCCAGCAATAGGCCTACGGAGAAGCAAGCACAGCCTGCTGAAAATAAATTAAAAAAAAGTCAAGAAGCCAACACAAGCAGACGGTTCCCTGCACCCCCCTCCCCATCCATCCGTTGACAACAAAACAAAACAAAAGAAGAAGAAAGCTGTGTTCCCAGCACCTGTTGGTGAGCCATCTATGGTTCCACAGGCAGAGCATCACCTACCTGAAGCCGATCCTGGCGATGGCGTCCATGTCCGTAAAAGCAACAGAAAAATATCCATTTCTGAACCCCCCCGTTACACCGATCCTTTCTCCGATACGAAAAGCGAGATTGTCTCTGATTGTGACCGGAATGAAGATCCCAATTACCAGCCAAGTCCAGGAAGGCCGCCGTGTCCGTCTCTCTATATCTCCATTCCACGGGTAAGAAGTTGAAACAAACATTTTTTTTTATTGTATTGTATTGACTAGCTAGCGTCTGTCTTTGCAATCATGGTGTGTTCTAAATAAGTGCCACATTGACCTCAAAGCTTGGGAAGGCAACAGACAGGACGACCTGGAGAAACCTTGTCCGTGAGGGTGCCGCACAATATGATGACGACCTCCGCCATGCTGCACAGGACAAGCGCAGACTCAGGAAGGAGAGAGCATCCAATAAACCATCCAATAAACCGGTCCAAACCTACCACTACATTCCCCTGTCCACACTGCACCAGAGTAATCGGGTCCAAAATCGGCCTCCATCGCCACCTGACGACCCACCAGGACCAATAAGGAGGACAGTCATACTCGGATACGAGTGACCGCCGATGATGATGGTGTGTGTGTGTGTGGGGGGGGGGGGTGGCTAGTGAATTTCCAATCCGGAGTAACTTTCAGCCCCGCCCTCTCTCACACACACACACACACACACACACGCACACGCGCGCTCCGGAGGGCGGTCATTTGGGTCTGAAATCAATGACACTCTCAGCGCGTCGCTGCGGCGCGTTGTGAGCTTGTAGATCTATTTTCTGAAAATATTTGAGACTTTGTTGATATTGCAATTTGCAATATCAACAAAGTCTCAAATAAGCCATTATAGCCATTATAGTCTGACACTTTGATCTCTCTGCACGTATATGCAGCCAATACACAAAGACTATTGCACAGCAAAATGTAAACGGTGCTAGACCATGGCATGCACCAACGCCATTTGGGAAAAATAAATAAATCTGCTATTTTCAGAAAATAGCAGATCTACAAGCTCACAACGCGCCACAGCAACGCGCTGGATCCTTTAGTCAGTTATTATTTATTGACTATATTGTCAATAATTTAGTGTTAGTTTTAGTCAATGAAATCAACACTACACGTGATATTTACAAAACAATTTATTTTATGTCAGATAAGGAGGCTGCTGGTGATCCGGATGAGGATGAGTCGGCTGCTGTGGATCCTTCCACATCCAGTGCAGCACCACCTGTAGGCCGTAAAAAAGGTAAGAACATTTTTATGCTATCACACTTTTTTTACCACACGAAAAAATCACACTCATGTGAAGTGAGGGGCGCTCTTATCAGCATACATCACATTCCATGCCCAGCCAATCAAGTGAGCACATTCCATGTTCATACATACACACATACAGACGCTTTGTCTGTATTTACAGGTCGCAAGGCAGATGAGGACGACTGGCATCCAGAGGAGTTCCCGTTCACTGCCACTCCCGGTCCTCGCGATGCTGCGGCTGAGCTCCAGTCAGACAACGCCATCGACTTTGTGGAGCTGTTTCTCACGGACGGCCTGCTCCAGGATATGTGCGACCAGACCAACCTTTATGCAGAGCAGAGAACGCCAAGCAACCTGCCACATTCTAGGTCCCATTCCTGGAAGCCAGTCACACTAATTGAACTGAAACGGTTCTTCGGGCTGCTGTTCCTCACTGGTCTGGTTGAGAAGGGTGAGCTGGAACAATACTGGTCAACAGATGAGCCAGTAGAAACACCCTACTTCGGTAAAATTATGTCTAGGAACAGATTCCAGATAATATGGAGTAATTTGCACTTCACTGACAACACCACTCTGAACAAGAATGACAGGTTGTGCAAAATACGTCCAGTCTTGGATTTAATAATAATAATAATAATAGCTCAGATTTATATAGCGCTTTTCTGAATACCCAAAGCGCTTTACAGGGAACACTAAGAACAGACTTTATTAAGAGAAAAAAGACAAAATAAAACATAACAGATACAGGGTTAAAAAGATAAAAGGATAAGCAAGACGTCAACTGGGGAAAGCTATTTTGAAGAGGTGGGTTTTGAGTGAGGTTTTGAAAGAGGGGAGAGAGGGAGCAGCTCTGAGGTGGTTGGGGAGTTCATTCCAGAGTTTGGGGGCCGAAACGTAGAAGGCCCTGTCACCCCAGGTGCGGTACTTGGCCTTGCGGACCTTCAGGAGGTTGGCTTCACTGGACCTGAGGGAACGGGGGGGGACATAAGGTTCAAGAAGATCGGAAAGATAGGGGGGAGCCAGGTTATTGAGAGCTTTGTAGGTGGTGAGCAGGATTTTGTAGTGAATTCTTTGTTTGATGGGAAGCCAGTGTAGGTCGTAGAGGACGGGTGTGATGTGGTCTCTATAGCGTGTACTGGTGAGCAGGCGGGCAGCGGAGTTTTGCACATGTTGTAGTTTATTGAGGACTTTGGAGGTGGTGCCATAGAGTATACTGTTGCAGTAGTCAATCCGGGATGTGATGAATGCGTGTATGAGGGTTTCAGCGGCAGTGAGAGACAGAGAAGGCCGGAGGCGGGCGATATTCCTGAAGTGGAAGAAGGCGGTTCGGGTGATCTGGTTTATGTGGGGGAGGAATGAGAGGGTGGAGTCAAATGTGACACCAAGGTTACGGATGTGGGGGGAGGTTGTAACAGTGGAGCCATCGATATTGAGGGTGAAGTTCTGGGTGGAGCTGGTGAGAGAGTTGGGGCCGATGAGGAGGATTTCAGATTTGTTGCAGTTTAGTTTTAAAAAGTTCTTTTGCATCCATAGTTTGATATCAGTGAGGCAGGTGGTGAGGGTGGAGTGGGTGGCAGCAGTGATGGTCTTGGTGGAGAGGTAGAGTTGTGTGTCGTCGGCATAGCAGTGGAACTGGAGGTTATGGTGACGGAAGATTTGCCCAAGAGGTAGGATGTAAATGATGAAGAGGAGAGGACCAAGTACAGAGCCCTGGGGGACGCCGTGGGTGACTGGGGCAGTGGAGGAGTGACAGTTGTTGATGGAGATTAACTGGTGGCGGTCAGAGTAATATGATTTCAGCCAGGAGAGGGCAGTGTGTGTTATTCCGAGGGAGGACTGAAGGCGTGAGATGAGGGTGGAGTGATTGATGGTGTCAAAAGCGGCAGAGAGGTCCAGGAGGATGAGGATGGAGATTTCCTGCTTTCCAGGTTCAGAGGGCTGTTCACACCAGGCCAGAATATCAGTATAGATGAAGGCATTTTGCTCTGGAGAGGAAGATTGGGGTTCAAGGTGTACAACAGTGCCAAACCTATAAAATATGGCATTCTATCTTATATTCTGTGTGACAGTGAGACAGGCTATTGCGTCAACATGAAGCCCTACAGTGGAAAGTCTACTGAGGAGACTC
This sequence comes from Protomyctophum bolini, assembly GCF_963924005.1. Lineage (NCBI taxonomy): Eukaryota > Metazoa > Chordata > Actinopteri > Myctophiformes > Myctophidae > Protomyctophum > Protomyctophum bolini. The sequence continues at coordinate 50,601,466 of NC_137866.1, forward strand.
AGACCACTGTGCCCAAGCTGCAACAAATTGTCACATTTCTCCTTGATGGCTTGACTGGCTTTGGATTCCGCTTATTTATGGACAATTTTTACAACTCTGTGCGCCTGTGTCAAGTTCTCCTCGGTCTGCAGATCCATACTTGCGGCACCATGAGGAAACATCGAGGGGAACCACAAGCCATAAAAGCGTTGGTCTGGTCGAAGAAAGAGAAAGGGCTTACAGTGATGCGGCACAACGAGAATGTGATGGTGGTCGGGTGGCTGGACAAGAGGGTTGTCAGGATGGTATCCACGTGCCATCACCATGAGATGACATGGGTCCAGGAGAAGCAGAAAGGAAAGAAGGAGACGTGCCGATGCTGAAGCCTGCGGCTATCGCGAACTACAATAAATACATGAATGTAGTGGATAAGTTAGATCAGAACTTGTCATACTATTACTTCACCAGGAGGACATGCAAGTGGACCAAGAAGTTCGTCATGTATTTGTTCCAGATCGCCGTGTTCAATGCCTATGTTACATTCCCTTTGTATGTCTAGGGGTATAAGAAGAGGATGCAACACGCTGGCACGAGAATTGTTGTTTATTCACGTTAGAGTGATAAGGTATAATAATAATAAACAATAAAGAATACAACTTGAATACAAAACAAAAGACAGGCTATATGGGGCAACTTAAATAAACCATCAAAACTGTCTAGCCCTATTCTAAAGTATCACACAACACTCTTACCTAACTATAACCAATGAATGAAATTAAATCTTACACGAATTCAATCTACCTAAACTGTCTACACTAACTACTGCCTAGCAAAGATTTACAAAAAGTACGCCCCCATACGCCGTATATATATATATATATATATTATATATCTCTATATATATATATAATTATAATCAGTTGTATCTTTAGCTCAGAATCACGGATGACAGAATAAAGCTCAGGGGACTCCACACAGGTTTAGCCCCTGGCCTATGCTTACAAACAGGATTAACCTTGAGCGTTTAACTAGCTCCTACATGGACAGAGTACTCCTCAGTATGGGGTGACTGAGAGACAATGCCAATGAGTGCATGTCACAGCTGCTGCTAAGTAGTCTTCACAGTCTAGTCCTCTGAGCGCGGATTGGCTCCTGGTGACGAGGGGGTGGGCAGACAGAAAGGAGGTTGATGCTTCTCCGCCTCCACGCACCACAGCAGACCAGACCTGTGACTGAAAGTGTCGATCAGCAGTCTATTCATAATCATTCATAATCACTGTGCCCTATATAATATATATATATATATATATATATATATATATATATATATAACCACGTTATCATACTATATATATATATTATATAAACATAATCCCCGATTATGTAACAGCCTATGTCATCTACAAGGCTAAAAACCCAGCTGGCAGCTGTAAGTCCCTGTACTCCTTCATCCTCAGTACAGTCAAGTCCTGGACCACCCTGCCCCTGAGAGAGAGGGCGAGAGAGGAAGCGGGAGAGGAAGAACACCATGACCCACCTGAGACGGCACCAAGGGCACCGTACCTCCACGACCCTGCTACCAGGCTGGATGGCAGAGTTGCAGCCCACATATTGGTCCACATCAAAAGCACCAAAAAGAAGTACCCCAGTAAGAGATGCAGGGTTTGTCACAGAAGGGGGGTGCGCCACGAGACAAGGGTGCAGTGCAGGAGTTGCAACATTCCCTTGTGTCCTGGGGAATGTGCCACACGGTACCACAGTTTGGTAAACTATGCTGCTCAGTAACTTCTCCACGCACGCACGCACGCACAATGCAGTGGTTTTCAAATTCTGTATCCAGCATTTCATTTATTTATTTATAATAATAATAATAATAATAATAATTATTATTATTATTAATTAATTAATTAATTTATTTATTTATTTATTTATTTATTTTTGTTATCATTGAATTTGATTTAGTCCACAATTCCATGTTGTATTGATGTTGGTACCACTGAAGGGTCTATCTGGTTTCATGTCCATTTGATTTCATTGTTGAGGGGCGCACACTCATATGCCCAGCTTTCCATGTTTGTGGAAACATTGAACACAATTGTGTAATGTACACACAAACATTGAAGACAAGTGTGTACTGTACTGCACATTACTGTACTCTACTGTACATCACTGTACTCTACTGTACATTACTGTACTGTACATTACTGTACACTACTGTACTGTACATTACTGTACTCTACTGTACTGTACTGTACATTACTGTACACTACTGTACTGTACTGTACATTACTGTACTCTACTGTACATTATTGTACACTACTGTACATTGCTGTACTCTACTGTACATTACTCTACTCTACTCTACATTACTGTACACTACTGTACATTGCTGTACTCTACTGTACATTACTCTACTGTACATTGCTGTACTCTACTATACATTACTGTACATTACTGTACTCTACTGTACATTACGCTACTGTACATTACTGTACTCTACTGTACTCTATTCTACTCTACTGTACTGTACTGTGCTCCACTGTACTGTACTGTACTGTACTGCACTCCACTGTACTGCAATCCACTGTACTCCACTGTACTGTACTGTACTGTACTCCACTGTACTGTACTGTGCTTTACTCAACTATACTGTTCTGTTGCGATGAAGTGCATAAATGTCCCATTTTAGAAATAAATGTTATGCGAAAAACCTGTTCCTTCTCATCTATTTGATTTGAATGTATCTTAAAAAAAAAAAGTTTGAAAAAAAGTTTTGTCCCTTATCTCAAGAATGGGTGATATATATATATATATATATATATATATATATATATATATATATACATATATATATATATATAAATATATATATTATTTTATTACATTTTCCGGCCAAATAGAACATTGGGGGGTGCATCAGCGGTGCACCGGTCTAGTGACTCTGTGCTCTACAGCACCGGTCTAGTGACCCGGTGCTCTAAACCCAGACACTGGCAGGTCTATTAACCACTTCCAATAATATGACATATAAGATTACAGTTTTATGAGCTGGGGGCGTGGGGTATGTCATATAGCAATTTTAAGCATGTTAAGAAGCGCTTTCGACACCCCGTGGAGTGCGCAAAACGGCCTTGAATTAGTCATGGGAGTGTTTAAGGCGTGTTTGAGAGTTACCCAATCAACATTACATTACAACATATTTTCTTTACCAGTCAGCTGATGTCACATACGGAATGCGCACTTTGGGGATCGTTATATTACATTTCTTCAGGCTGGCACCATAGAAGACATGACATATGACTTTGTCACATTTGGGTTAATAATTCCTATTGCACTGCATGCTGTCACCTTTATGCCTCAAAATAAGTTGTTTCTATTGAGAAACACCAGTAAAATTATATTTAAATTTTAATTATAATTATATTATATTTGAAATGAGTAATGAGTTGAATGCGAGGTGCGTATGGTCTTCGCTCGTAGCATTTTATTGAAGAAGAGTTGGATCGGGTGTGATACAGCGTATGAAAGCAAACTTCCCAAGGATTATAAAGATGTTTTTATTTATTTTTAAGGTTAAAGAATTATGGCCCTTTCTAATCTCAACATTTCACAAAAGAAAGACGCATATCCAAAGAGCTGTTGCCATGTCTCATAGAAACAAGTAAATAGGTCTATAAAAAGAATCCCAAAATAAGCGCATATAACAGGGGTCTGTAACCTATTTTAAATGAAGTGCCATGTTTTTATTTTCTAGATAGTGAGTCTGCCATATCCAGATTAATTTTAATGACACCACATTAAAATATAAAACATATTTTGATTGTCCACAAATATAAAGTTCTTCCATCTTTTTAAATATTTTCTTGCACATTGTTATAATGATCATTATATATCCGCCTGCAGTCAGAGTTCATAGTTTTAATGAATGAATGTGATGCATTGTGAGCTGGTAGATCTGCTATTTTTAAAAGTAATCTTGGAAAAATGTAATTACATTTTTGGATTAGCCGTCCTAAATGCATTCATCTGGGGATCCTTGACATGGGAATGTGCTGTGTGAGGATCACTGGTTTAAACAACATTAGGATAAAAGCTCAAATAACCACTTTAGAAAGAAGAAAAGCAACCACAACTACCAATATTTACAAGCAACTTTACAGAAAAATAAGCCGCTTATAATAAACAGACTTGGCAACCCTCCCAGAGCCGCTCAAGTGTAAAATCAAACATTGCTTTTTGCGTTTATGAGGTGGACAGACCTACGTCTAATCGTTATGCGCTGAGTGTTTGCAGGTCAAGGGGCTTAATAGCAAATTGCGCAAAGCGAAAATAATTAACATATGGACACTCCCACAATGCTAAAATATTCAGGAACGCCGTATGCAATACGTGTGTGCGTTCAACACGGGACGATAAGGCTTCTATAATACCATTGTGCGCAGAGCGAGGCCAATATAGGCCAATTTATGTATTACCCCATTGTAAAACGGAAGTGGTTAATAGACCCCTGGGTCTCTAGTGTTTTGAAAATAGCAGATTGTGATCCCGTCCCTGCAGTGAACTAATTCTAAATAAACATTTGACAATCTTAAACACTGCTGTGTTTAAGGAGAATTTGGAAAGAATGCAATTCTCCTGAACGCTGCATGGCAAGGAAAGGAGTGGCATTTGCATTTATTTCACCATAGTAAACCCTGCATTCGTGGTCTGGAAAGGGCAGTTGTTTTACAGACGGGTAAAAGGGCAGGGGCTGAAGCCCCCTTTGATGTCTATGTGTGCATGTCCCTGATGTGGTGTCCTATAGAGCGTCGCAGTCCGCCCCCCCCTTCCCCCCGTTTACGCTGCGGACGAAGCCAACTCGAGCTGTAACAATAAACACAATGTTTTGGGCTTTGTATGACGCTTATAAGATCTTTAAATAAATACTTTTTGAAATGGCGGGACTGCGACGCTCTATAGCAGCGAGGTCTGTCAGTCCACTGGGTCCCTGCTGCTTCGTGATTCCTCGACCACTTCATTCAGACAAACTTGTCCATTACGTCAAAACGTTCCCTGGCTGCAGAATGGCTCAGTCACAGCCAGGCATGACATGAAAGTTGAACGATTTGTTAAATAATTTATTACGACGGTCCACTTTGTTGTGTTATTATCACAGGGGATGTTCACCCTCGTGTACATAATTGTGTCCATGATTATTTTTACTTCACACATTATTCTGCCCCAGCAGCACATTTTGAATGACCCTATTGCACTACTTTACAGTCAGTGCCAGTATAGGCATTAAAAAAGTATACTGTACTGTTGAATGCGTAAGTATATGTTAGGGACACTAGGCCCTCCTATATACAGGTTTAATGTTTGTCTTTAGTTCAATGTTTGTTTTGTTAACGCTTTGACAATGAATTTACGTCATATTGTCTCTTTATTGTTAATGGTGTTTAATGTTTGACTTGGCACCGTTTGTTTTACATCACCATTACATCACCTAATCAACATGAGTTAGACGTTAATATATTAGTGCCCCTCACTTCACACGGGTGTGATTTTTTCAAAGCAATCACTCCAGTACTTCCAGTACTAACTAGAGGCCTATACAAATATGACCCTATAGTCAGTAAAGCGCCCCCTCCAGAGATACTTCCGGGTCCTACTTTTGTGTCGCTTTTGTGTCCCCATAGAGTTATAGGCCTACTGTGTCCCTCCGTCGGACTAAATCTGAGACGAAAACAACGACGAAAGTCCCATTTTACCGCTTTCCTTGCAACAACAAAGCTATACTCCCAAATCTGGCGTTGATAGGCCGTCTGCCCCACACTGAATACTATCGCCATTTTATTTAATTGTGTCAACTTAGTCCTCATTAAATGCAAACTAGATTCAACATACTCAACCCTGCACACATTCTAAATATGCCCCCGAAATATTGGACTGAGCAAATGGACTGTAACCACCTTCAATAATAATGATAATAATAAACTTTATTGTCTCCACATCATATATTTTATTTGTCATGTGACAACACTAAAGTTTCCCCATTATGCAAGTAAATAGAATAGGTTTTGATATACAGTAGATTTATGTGGGTTAATAAACCTCTTTTTGTAACCCTACCCTTTCTGGACGGGAACCCCTCTCGGGGTTCTGTAGGGGAGAGCCGCCAAGGATGTAACATTTTGCACGTTTCATTTTTTTACTCAGAGATCCGTTTATCTACACTTGTAATATTTTCAGGCAACGGACCTACACATGTCAGCTACCATGGTAAAACAGGTCGGGAGTTATTAAACCGAACGTGGACGCTGTTTCAGTGTTACATTTGCTGCGCATATCGGATTAATTGTAACGGCATGCATGATAAATGTAACAACGCTAAAAAACACCATTAAACATTTCAGCTTAAAGCAATTATAGCATTGTTTTCATACCATGGATGTGATAAGAAAATGTATCAAACATAAGGGAAATATTAAATAGTATCGGGTGTACCAGTTTGGGCTTTTTTTTCAGTTCAATGGGGAAATACATTGATTAAACAAACGTTTGATTGATTGAGTTGTACAATGTTATACAACCCTAAACTAATTGTAGAATACACTACACAATACAATACAATACAATTTTAGAACATATAATATTGGCCAATATGTCAAATATGTAAATATTACATATAATGGTATTGAATGGAAGCGGACCATTTGTAACATAATTTATGTTACAAAGTGTAACATATGTTACACTTTTGCAAGTTTTCTTTGCCGTTGCTTACAGACCAGAATGAACGTGAATTCCGTCTAAACACGATGCAAACTAATGAAGAACATAAGCATGAAGACATCCATGTGGATTTTTATTCACCAACACCAAAGAAAAAAATTGTAGCACACATATACTCCAGGTGTAAAATTATACGCCTTTTGAAAAAAGTCAGATTTTCGCCAATAGCTCCCCGCAGGATAAAGGTAAACACTTCAAACTTCCTGGGCACGTAGAGTACGTTGCTGTACACATACTGACGCGATGGCGTCATGGTGGCCTTGACCAATCAAGAGATAACGTCCATGTTACAACCGTGACGCGTTACAACCGTGGCGGCTCTCCCCTACAGTATATATGTACAGTATTAAAAAGAATTACAAAATAATTGTTGCTGAAGTTTTTCAGAAATCTTAGGTCAGGATTTAGAATTGGCCTTGGTCCAAAATCGATTAAGATTATTTAAATTGGTGATCGCTCGCAAGCACGTGCATGCATGTGCACGTGCATACTGTACATGTGCACGTGCATACAGTACATGTGCACAGGCAGATCTAGAGATAAAGGGCCCCTGGGCCACCAACATGCAAATCCCTCTGGAAAGCGTTTAAACACTTGCAGTATAGCATGTATCATAATGATGGTTTAGGACAGTGGTTTTCAACAGGTCGTCCGTGGAGGTATTGCATGTAGTCCCTGACCATACATTTAGTAATGTAGGATTTGTAGATTTATTTTTACATTTTCTTTGAGAAACACGTTAACTGAATGAACTGACACACTGAATGACATTGATGACTGTCCATGCAGTGACCAAGTGGGAGGTCAAGAAATTCAACAGAAAAAGGGAGTTAAAATCTCAAGAGGAGGAAGTTCACCGGAATGTCTGGATGAATCATTATTATTAGGACATTATTAGTCAATGGACGATTGGTTGAGAGTTGAGACACAGTGGGATGTTGTGTACACATGGGGTGCATAGCAAGTAATACAAGAGCACTAATCTTAGCCCATATCCCCACCCAAAACAACAGTGGTCCCCAGGTTGATTCTATATCAGGGTGGCGGTCCCTCATTCACAATCAGTTGAAAACCATGTTTTAGGACATTTGGGGTTATTTTATTGACATGATAAGCCCATTACTCTCAAAAAGTTTGAAGGTAATAACTGTTATTAACTTTGCACTTTTTGGGGGCCTCTAAGCTTGAGCCGGAGGGCCCCCCCCCCCACACACACACACACAAGCCCTGGGCCTGGGCCCAACAGGCCCGTTGGTTAATCCTCCCCTGTACATGTGCACGTGCATAATGTACATGTGCACGTGCATACATGTGCGCGCGACAGTTAAAATAATTCACAGCCCATCCCTGGGGCAGGCTGAGTGCTGTATTAGCTGTGACAGATGGGACTCTCAACTCTCCTAATATGTCACCTCCGTCATGGCTGTAATGGAAAAACTGTGTTTACACCCCCACCGCCCCCCCCCCCCCCCCCACACACACACACATACACATCCACTCTGAGCATCAGAGGTTGGGTTTTGGCACCCTGTGCTCCTTTAGGGGTAACGTCTCATCGTAAAATCATTTGAGGTTTTTTGTCATAATTGTTTCGTTGTTGAAAGATGTCCATTCATAAAACAAGTTGAAATAGCAGATCTACAAGCTTATAGATCAAGCTTTTTTTATGCATTTATAAACATGCCAGTAATGTATAATGGTTTAGCAACGTATTTCTTAAGTTGCTATCAAATGCCTTGATGTCATATATCGACCATGGGCCTAACATTGCCTCATTGTGTTATTAAACCACTCGTCTCTCACATTTTGTTTTAAAATGGTAATTTTGGTCATGGGTGTGACTTGGTACTGTAGCCTGTAGGTGGTATTCATCATGTTATTTTAACAGGCTTAAAAACACAACTTGCTGGAAAAGAGACAACATTAAGACAACTATACATTTGAACACTGATGCCTGCCAGTCACAATGTGGGACAGTGTCTCAATGTGAACACTGATGCCTGCCAGTCACAATGTGCGACAGGGTCTCAATTTGAACATTGATGCCTGACAGTCACAATGTGGGACAGGGTCTCAATTTGAACACTGATGCCTGCCAGTCACAATGTGGGACAGGGTCTCAATTTGAACACTGATGCCTGCCAGTCACAATGTGGGACATGGTCTCAATTTGTGGGACGCTTGAAAAGTCTTGTAAATGCCCCACGCTGAGGGGACATCTGGTCACCCCGGCTCCCTGTGTTTACAGCATGTTGGAGAGAAAGCATCATAGCTGAACCCAGATCAGTGTCTGGGAGGCAGACATCGTTTTTTTTATTTATTTATATTGTTTTGACTCAGGCCTACAGTAGCTGCTCACTGAATGATTTAGCCCTCTTGCTATGCTGGGTAATAAATGATGTAATGGCCCTGTTCCCTGTTCTGCTCTACAAGATAACTTATGTCTGCCAAAAAGATGGCTGCTTAATTGCAGAGCAGGGTTAGTGCAAGTTTAATGATTTTGCACTTCATCCAGGAATGTTCATGCTCCATTAAAGCATGATCCAGATCTCGGAGTATAAATTAGCTGAGGTTAGACTCCAGGAAAGGCCTTTAGGGCACTCTGACTGAGTGCCATATTTACACTCGCAAAAACACAGTTTTGATAAAGAACACTTCATCTCTGAACGTGTCAGGTCTGTTCCATCTCTCGCCATATTCGGAAAATCGGCTCATGGTGAAGACAGTAGAGAGAGAACACACTCCCCCCCCAACCTCCCCCGGTCCCACAATCAACTGAGAGAGCCTTTGCGTGGGAACCAAGGCCGCACCGTCTGCACAGCCTGCTGTGATACTCCTCACACTATCTGGACTTGGAGACAACGCAACCCTGAGACCCAAATCGGGAGGGCTGTTCAGGATACGCAAACATAAACAATGAACAATTAACTTTACACACAAACACACACACACACACACACACTCCTACACCACACGCAGCCTTCACCCACACCTCACCCATACCCGCGATCCTGCTGTCCGGCTCTGCCTCCTTTTTTCCTACGATCACGCAGCCCCTCCAATCCTGAGGAGTGGCGTGAGGGTAGTGGTTTTTTGATTGATGCCCAGACCCAAAACCCACCCTGCCCCCCACCCAAGTTTCCGTGCCTGCACAATGCAACTGTAATGTGATGTGATGTCTCTGCCCCCTACCCCCCTCCCTCTCTGTCATTACCCCTGTAATATATCGGGTTCTCAGTAGTAGTATTATTGAATGGACACGGACACAGCACTAGTGTTTTCATGCCTGGTTATTTACTGAATGAAAGCGGGAGCATACATGGGTTGGTGCACATGCGCAGTGTGCTGGAATGCACACAACAACAGTTGTCAACAGGGGGAGCCCTAGTATAGCATAATATATGTATAAGCCAATACATTACAGTCCTCCCCTTTATATGAAAGCTCCCTTTAAGTTCTTGTTTACCAATCAACTCAACAACAACAATTTACTGTCAAACAACTTAACTTCCGTTTGTGCAGCTGGCAATAACAGCCTAATAAATGCTTCTTTACTAGAACTCTCAATAACATACATTTTTTTACTAAGAAAGGAATGTCTTTAAACAACATGAGTCTTTGTTGACCCTAACTGACAAGGGAGAGGTAGACTGCTCCACCCTTGTATACCAAGCCAAAAAGGGATTATTCTGCCCTTGACTTGGTTCCCTACTAATCATTGTACTTGCATGTCTTCATGCCCACCCGGTCCGGGTAGCGGGGCATGGCAGGAGTGCTGGGCTTGACAGGGCTCTGCTGCGGAGTGCTGGGCTTGACAGGGCTCTGCGGCGGCGGTGTAGAGCTGTCGCTGCTACCAGGTGTCCTTGCAGGTGTCCCTGGAGTCATCCGCGGCGGGTGTGTCAGCCCAGGAGTAGACTCACAGTTCCACTGAGGCAGAGTAGAGACTTGGGTGGTGAATGGCTCATTTAAGTCTCTGGGATGCGTTGTGTGGTCTCTGGAGTTTATGTGTTGCAGATCAGCTTCCTTAGAGTGTATGTATAGGTGATCGATATGGACGGAGCGCTCTCTGAATCCATCGTTGATCAGGTCCAACGACTGGTCCAAGGCGCTTCACCACTGTGGCTCTCAACCACTTCTCCTTCCCCTCACGAAAATTTCTCACACGAACCAAATCACCCGGGAACAGGTGTCTCAATTTGGTTGTGGCCTGGTGAACCTTCTGTTGAAGCTGTTTTTCCTCAACAGAGTGCAACGGGGCTACCGCTGGCAGCCTTCTCACTGACTGGCACGCCCCACAGCTCTGTACGGTTTCTTCAACGTCACTGTCCAAGTGGGGCCACCACACATATGACCTGGCCAGTGCTTTCATGTGGCAGATACCCGGATGTCCGGTGTGTAGGTCACTTAGCAGCTTCGCCCTATGTGCGGGTGGCACGATGACCCTCATTCCCCACAGTACACATCCTTGCTCTTCAGACAGTTCAGTTCTCCGGGTGAAGAACGGTCTGAGAGTCTCATCATCAACGCTGTCGGGCCACCCATTTAAAGTGAACTCTCTGACTTTGCTCAATACTGGATCCTTCCGTGTGCTGTGTGCTATGTCTCTGGCATGCACTGGCAGGTCATCCACAACAGAGAAGTAGAAGATGCTGTTTTCTTCAGCTGTTTTGTCTTTGTCTGGCCTCGGCAGCCTGGACAAGGCGTCTGCGTTTGCATGATCTGCTCATTTGCGATACTCGATGTCGTAGTTGTAGGCCATGATTATTAGTGCCCACCGTTGCATCCTCAGAGCAGCTAAAGTGGGAATCGCTGACTTGGGCCCCAGGATCGCCAAGAGCGGCTTGTGGTCAGTAGTGAGGATAAACTTTCTCCCGTAGAGATATTTATGGAACTTCCTCACTCCGAAAATGATGGATAGAGCTTCTTTCTCTATTTGGGCATACTTGCTCTCTGCATCCGATAGAGTGCGTGACGCAAAGGCAATCGGCTTTTCTTCACCATCTTCCATGATGTGTGAAATCACCGCTCCCACGCCGTAAGGGGATGCGTCGCAGGCTAGCCTCACTGGCTTCTTGGTGTCGTAGTGTACAACTACTTTGCTTTCTAGCAACAGTTTCTTTGTCTTTGTGAACGCTCCCTCGCATTCCGGTGACCATTTCCAGGGACTCTCCTTCTTGAGTAGCGCATGCAGGGGCTGTAACAGGGTGGACAGACCCTTCAGGAAACGTCCATAGTAAGCCCCAGAAACGAGCGTAACTCGGACACATTTGTGGGGCTTGGAGCATTGACTAGAGCTTCCACCTTCTCATCTGTTGGGTGAAGCCCTTCACTGTCCACCATGTGGCCCAAATACTCCACTCTGCTTTCCATAAACTTGCACTTGGATTGTTTCACTCGAACACCATACTTCTCTAGACGACTCAGGACCTCCTCCAGCTTTTTCAGGTGTTCTTGTCTTGACCCTGCTGTGATTAGAATGTCATCGAGAAAACAGGTCACATGGTCAAGACCCTGCAGTATTTGATCCATCACCCCCTGGAAGATGGATGGTGCACTAGAGACACCATACGCGAGACGGTGGTAGACATATAGCCCACGGTGAGTGTTTACAGTGAGGTATTTTTCTGAATCCTTATCCAATTGTAGTTGCTGATAGGCATGTGACAAATCCAATTTTGTGAATAGTTTGCCTCCAGCCAATGTTGCGAACAGATCTTCGGTATTTGGCAGTGGATATGTTTCCTCCTCCACGCTCTGGTTTATGGTAACTTTGTAATCACCACATATGCGTATTGACTTGTCAGCTTTTGGGACTACAACAATTGGCGATGCCCATTCACTTCTGTCAGTTTTGGAAATTATGCCCATAGCTTCCAATCTGTCCAGCTCCTTTTCCACTGGTTCTCTGAGGGAATAAGGCACCGGTCTGGCCTTCCTACAGATGGGCTGTGCATCTGACCTCACTCGAATAGAGGCTTTGAACTCCTTAATGATGCTGGGGCCTTCTTCAAACACAGCTCTGTGCCTCTGTAACACGGCCTCCACATCTGGCACACTAGCACCACCTGCTGCCTTAACAACGAATATTTCCCTCCAGTTTAGTCTGATTGTATCCAACCAGTCACGCCCTAGGAGTGCTGGTCGATCCCCCTTCACAATCACCAAAGGTAATGTTGCGGTCTGTTGCTCATATGTTGCATTAACATGCACTTGCCCTAGTGTGGGAATTCGTTCCCCAGTAAATGTGGACAGTCTCTGACGGCATACTTCAAGGGGTAGATGAGATAAGCACTCTTCATAGAAAACCTCAGACACTAATGTTGCATCTGCTCCAGTGTCTAGCAGCATATCCAGACCCTTTCCTTCCAGCATCACATGCACTTTAATGCCACGCTTATTACTAGAAGCTGTAAACACAGAGCACACTCCGAGCACTGCATCTTCATCATCCTCATCATCATCATTTCTGTGTGCTTCCTGCTTGACATAGTGTGTCTTTTTGCTCCTACACATCCGTGCGATATGGCCAATTTTAGCACAATTGTGACACTTTTCTTGCTTGAATTTGTATTGTATACTTTATTAGTCTCCCGAGGAAGAAATTTGTCTTAGACAAAGGGCCCGCATGCAAGCGTAACCCTAGTCCATGTCGCCACAGTGCAGCGCCAAATACATCTTTCTTGCATCATAGAAAAAAAGAAAGAAAGAGAGAATGGGGGATGGGGGGGGAAGCAGATGGAGGGGGGGGGGGATGAAGACATCATAACACATACAGTTGCATTGTGTAGGCACGGAAGCTTGGGTGGGGGGTTTGTTTAGGGTCGGGGGCTTGGGCCAGGCACAAAAAAGCTCTCTTCCTACGCAAGCCATCGAAGGGATGGGCTGCGCGGGGGGAGGAAAAAAAAGATACCTAGCTGCCGGGAGGGGGGGGGGGGGGTAGAAGGCGGTTGTGTGTAAGACATGTGTGTCCATGAGAACAGTTCGGTGGAAAGTTCATTTCCCATGTGTTTGTGCAAGTGTGTGTTCCTGGCATATCTCCCCAAGGTCATGTCACGTTGCCTCAAAGTCCTGCGTTATCATGGCGAGTTCAGTGGAAACGAACACGGCCCATAGTCTGAAGACACAACAACAGGTGTCAGGGAGGGTGGGGGTTGAGGTGGGGGGGGGGGGGGGGGGGGCAGAGGATCCTTTCTTCGCTGTCTCTTCTTGTGGAGATTGTCAATTGGGGGGGAATCCAGATTCATGTTTAGAGCGAGGTATAGCAATATGGCTATTTCACCTCTATGTCCGTTATGGCTCTCTGTCCGTCATGGCTCTCGGGCGCTGACCTGTTCCAAGATCGTGTCCATCTTCTGATGCATCTGCAGGGCTGGCCTGTTCCAAGATCGTGTCCATCTTCTGATGCATCTCCCCAAGTGCCCTGCCCAGCTCGGCATGGCAGGCAGCATAGGGGCTCCGTTCAGCGTTGCCATTTTCCAATTCTTTGGTAAACAAGACCAATGCACAGCCCAATCAGCAGAAATCCTGTAACCATAATCCAAATAGATGCCTCTTCTACGCTGATAGTCGGGGGAAGATCCATCAGGGTATTGAGCGGGCTCTCCAGAACCCAATTTACATGAAAAAAAAAAAAAAAAAAAAAAGATGTTGTCCATCACGTACAGAGACCAGCACACTAATTCCATGATTAATTCCATGTTTTGATAGTTTCAGGGTTTTCGAAGAGACAGTGTAGAATAGACACTCTGAGCAGGGAGTACAGACAGGGAGGGAGAGAGAAAAATAAAAGCGTCCGCCCTCTTCGAGAGGCAAGATAGAATCATATAGAATTTGCATAACTGTGTTCTCAGTAGTAGTATTATTGAATGGACACGGACACAGCACTAGTGTTTTCATGCCTGGTTATTTACTGAATGAAAGCGGGAGCATACATGGGTTGGTGCACATGCGCAGTGTGCTGGAATGCACACAACAGTTGTCAACAGGGGGAGCCCTAGTATAGCATAATATATGTATAAGCCAATACATTACAACCCCCCACCCAAATTCTGCCTCCCCCCCACCCCCCTATCCTTTTCCTTTCTTTTCTGAAGATGCAAGTAGGCCGGGCGCAAGCTTGCGACCAGCAGCAATAATTTGGTCTGACTGATGTATTTATATGTGTTTCAAGCCTTATGACCTGCTGTAAAACCTTTTGCCCTTCGGGGACAATAATAAACAACCTTGAACCTTGAACCTTGTGTGGGTGGCTGCAATTTTTTGCCAAATCAAGTCGAATTCCTGCATTATTTTTCCCCCCATGTTTCAAAAAGATGAGACAGAGAGCGTGGATGCCAAGTGATGCCAATAAGGATAATTCCAGGGGTTGAAAGTTGGGTACCAGTATTATTAAGAGTGACATAAGAGTGACATACATTAGGATATTTGCTATTGTGATATGGCAAAAGTTATATAAAAATAATTGGGATTGCGAAAGATCGGTATCGGTGTCTCAAAATATAATGATCGGAATCGGATCTGGAGCAAAAAAACTTGATCGGGACATCCCTAATACTGAATCATGAATAACCCCTAGTTTGACACATGACATGCAACTTAAATGTTATTTGGATGACCCTAAGCAGGGCCGTAGGAACCACGAGGGTTATTATTTTATTATTATTTTGTCAGCATTGTGTGTTTGCTATAAGCTCACATTGGTCAGTTTGTCTGTCTGCCAGTACACTTCGGCTATTTCTGCTGTGCAGACCCGTTTTTAACCCGAAAATAACGACTTTATAACCGGAAATACCCCCACAAAAAATTAAGCAATTGGTGTGACAGGTGGTTACTGAAATTAAATCCAGATAAATGTAAACAGTTGCACATTGGGAAAATAATTGACAACTTAGCTAATTATACAGGGTGGTGGTTGATAATTTACTAGAATTTGAAATGCACATCTCTGAAAAAGTAAAAAAAAAAGGCAAACTCCATGTTGGTGATAATAAGAAGAACATTTTTAAATCTACAAAAATAACTATTTATTCCGCTATATAAATCCTTGGTGAGATCACATCTTGAATTTGCAAGCTCAGTCTGGTGCCCTTACAAAATCAAATACATAGAGAAAATAGAGAAGGTTCAGCGAAGGGCTACTAAATTAATACCAGGGTTGAAAGAAAGGTCATATGAAGAAAGGTTAAGACACTTACAGTTACCAACGTTAGTGTACAGGAGGCACAGAGGAGATATGATCGAGGTCTATAAACTTGTTCACCAGATATGACTTTACAGCCGAGCATGTTGTCCATTTTTGGGACAGCAGGTATGAGTTGAGAGGGAATTCTCTTAAACTCTTACCACTAAATTGTCATTCAGAAAAGAGAAAGAATTTCTTTACACTTAGAGCTGTCAGAGCATGGAATAAACTTATGGAGGAAGTGGTCCAGGCTCCTTCAGTCAACACTTTTAAGAATAGACTTGACACATTTTGGTCAAAAAAAAAGAAAAAGAAGAAAACAAATGTATTTATGTATGTATGTACTTGTGAATTTATGTCTGTTGTGAGTCTGGCGTAGAGGATTTCATACTGTGCTGGAAATCTTTTCAATAAATACATTTCAATAAATACAGGTGGGTTAAAGGGCAGGGGCTGAAGCCCCCTTTGATGGGCGTCCCTGGTGGTGGCACTCCATTGAACGCGCCTAATAGTGGAATATGTGACAGGAGAAATGAATCGGACCATAACATTCAACAATAAAAGAGAAAAAAAGTATGAGAAATCACTGAAACCGGAGGAGCTTTAAAAATAACAATCTTCTTTTGATGAGGAAGGAAGTGTATAAATGTGAGAGGAGCAGAGTGAGCAGGGATAGAGTCTCATGCCTGTCAGGTTTCACATCATTGACATTCAGCGCTGCATGCAGTTCCTCCACACTTTGACAGAGCACTTCTCTGTTATCAAAGGCAGCCTCGTCAAGGCCCATTTATTCTCAGTGCCAAAACGCTGCCAAGCCAAAAGGATTGAACCCTATGGGCGTGATTTAGCGCCATCACATAACCATGTCAATAATGTCATAATAATAATAACAATAATAATAATACTAATATATCACGTAAATGTTTAAATCTATTCTAGGAAAATAAAGAGATATTTTCCACAGCTCCTTTTCCACCGGTCAAGGCCTGCGCAGACGGATGGCCGATGGAGTCATTATGTTTCCCATCTGTCTGTCCTGTAACCTCGCCGTGAACTTGACAATCATAACTCATGAATGATATCTCATTCATTCTGCATAAATGTACACTTGAGACCTGAATGATGAAGTGCTGTATATTCTACCTTGTCAACGTTATACTGTGCGTCCGTATACCGTCCAGTTAAGGTGTGACCGCTACAGTTTTGAGCGTGACTCTGCCCTCTTCTGACACCATAATAAGGCTCCAGCCTGAATAGTTTGACGCCTATAGTAACCAGAAATGGTAGTAACTAACGTAATGCTGCTGTAGTCTGACGTCTTTGTTTAGACTATATGTTTTATTATCTTCCGCTCAATGTACCTTCCTGCGATGGAAGCAGATGGCTGTGGATGAAATGAAACTGAGTTTGGTTTGTAAATGTTCACATTTACAAAGCTGTTAGAAGTGTGTGGTCTGACTCTGATCTACGCTTCCTCCTCTCGTCAAAACAGTTCTTTACAACTTTACAAGTGTGCTGACTGTTGGAGATCGGAGAATTGCTCAGAATCGGGGGGTTCAATATATGTATAGAATATGCAGCAGAGGATGTACTGTATATTATGTCTGTACATTGTAGTAGAACTCATCAGGTTTAATTAGGTGTCCTTATCTACCTAGATCTGCATAGACGTGGAACGTCAATTACCACCATGTTTAATTGGTTCTAATGAGGACACTGGAAGGGGGAATCAACTTTAATGAACTCAGATGGTAAACATGCTATTAGGTGTAGTTTGCGTCGCCATATCTCTGCTGCTCCATCGGGTTATCTGTTGAGTTATTCATGTGTTTTTTAGACTGCTATGAATCGTGTTTATAGCGCTGTTGATTTGACGCTGATTGGAGTTGGCATATATAATAAGCATTATGATGTAATTTGCAGTGGATTGTTTCATGCTTAAATTAGCAGCAAGCACGCACGCACGCACACACGCACGCACACACACACACACACACACACACACACACACACACACACACACACACGCCAATCTGAACACGATATATAAGTGCATTGTATAATTATAGCATCCGGTTATTTACGTTTCAGCTTTGCAAAGCAGACCGTCTGAGGTCCAGTTAGAGAGAGATAGACACACACACACACACACACACACACACACGCCAATCTGAAC
The DNA here is from genome assembly GCF_963924005.1 of Protomyctophum bolini. NCBI lineage: Eukaryota > Metazoa > Chordata > Actinopteri > Myctophiformes > Myctophidae > Protomyctophum > Protomyctophum bolini. The sequence continues at coordinate 50,619,576 of NC_137866.1, forward strand.
ATGATATATAATTGCATTGTATAATTATATCATCAGGTTATTTACGTTTCAGCTTTGCGAAGCAGACAAGTAATCGTCTGAGGTCCAGTTAGAGAGAGAGAGAGAGAGAGAGACATTTTGTACACGCTTTGAGCATGTAGGAATATTTTACAGAAGTTCTCATAATCGGTTCTAGTGAGCAGAAAGAATCAATAATAAGCAGACTTGGTAACCTGACTTTAGAAAGTAACAGTACAGTAAAGAACCTGGGGGTTATTATTGATTCTGAATTGAATTTTAATTCACACATTAATCATGTTACCAAGATTGCCTTTTTTCACCTTAGAAATATTGCACAAATCAGAGCCTATTTGTCCTTGGACGATGCAAAAACGCTAATCCACGGCTTTGTTTTTTCTCGGCTTGACTACTGCAATGCACTTTTTTCAGGACTGCCTAAGAAAACAACTGACAGATTACAACTTGTCCAAAATGCAGCAGCCAGAGTTTTAACTAGAACTAAGACTTGAACAGTTTGACCTGATCTACGGTGTGAGAAATGGTCCGCTGGACGGTACATCTTAACAGGTTTACTGCCACCTGCTGGACGCAAATCCAACATCTGACTGCCACGGTCTGTGGGGGTGATTCAGAGATCACAGCACAGAAACGGATGTTGTGGGCGTCCATCTTATGTTAAATAAATAGTGTCAATGCTAGCGAGCTAAAATATAGCCATCCTTGCTCTAGAAAGCACCAATGTTTCCATCTAGACCACCGGATAATCAGCAAAGACCTCCGAACAACGTGTCAACGTGTTCAACACAGTTTCTTTATCCTGGAGGAAGTTGCCTCCAGTGACAACCGGAAGAGGAGAGGTTCCCTCCAGGTGTCTTGGCCACAGAGCTGTGCTGATTGAAGATACAGTCTACCTCTGGGTCGGGAGGACTATCCCAGATAACTACTACATGCTTTATGCATTTGATGTCGACGCCCCCACACATGGTTTAAACCCAGGGTTTCTGGGACCGTTCCAGTGGGGAGGAGGGGCCACTCAGCCTGTCTGTTGGAGAAGGACATGTTTATTCATGGAGGATGGACTGACTGTATACTTTGATGACATCTACAAGTTGGACACGAGCTCAATGGTCTGGTCTATGATTAACACCATAGGAACTCAACCACCTGCTTCAGCAGGTCACTCTGCTACCATCATCGGTTTGTATTTGGAGGCTGTACCACAACAGCATCAGAGTGTTTGACACAGAGACCAACCTCTGGCTGAACACACCTTCCTGCACAGCTTCTTCCAGAAGAATGTGGGTGTCATTCAGCCTTTACCTACATATATGGTGGTTCATGTACGGAAGAAAACCGCAAGGTTCTGTGGAAATTCAGTCCAGAGAACTTCTGCTGGAAGAAGATTGAGCGCAAGGGGAAAGTCCTTTCCCTTTGGGCTCAATCTTCTTCTTCGCCTCCTGATAGTATGTGCTGTTGCATGGTGGGAGATTGTGCCATCCTTTTTGGAGCACAGTACACCCCTGATCACCTGTATGTCTTAGACTTCAGTCCACTCCTAGCCTCAAGACATTATGTAAGCTAGTAGTAATTCACTACAGTCTGGATCAGTCTGAACTCCCACACGACATCAGGTGGGAACTGGCAGCCATGACTAGCAACAGCAACTGAAAAGAAACAGTCCACAAAAAAAGGACATAAAACAAAACCAAAACAACGAATGAAACGGACAAAAAATATATTCCGTTAAAACAACCATAAAGGACACATCGAAAAGCACAGATGGCAGGAGCCATCTGTATTTTACAGTGGTAACTTTAACGATAGAAATGTCCCGATACAGTATCAGCATCGGACCACTGCCCGATATGCCCTTATATGGTCATACTGGGTCATATCGGTAACGGAGAATATGTTGGGGCATGTGGAGTTTTCTTTGGAGTTGCCCAAACTGCTTGAGTGAGGAGTCTGCAATAAACGCAACACGAGACATAGCTAGATAGCTTTTGTCACGGTTCCGTACTAGTCCAACGTGTGAAGAATGCAAAGCTTAGCATAGCATGTGTCGAGTTAGTCGAATGCCAACCCTTGACTTCCGGACTTCGAAATAAGAGCGTTGAAAAGAGATTTTCAAGACACAAGTTTTGTGTTCGACACCTGTCTTGTGTCTGAACACAGCTGTGATGGATGTGTTCTGCCCCCTCCCCCATCAAACAAAAATGTTTGGTCAAACCAACGGGCTGCCATTGGAAATGCATTGGAGCGGCCATTAAACACAGACAGGACACAAGACAGGTGTCTTGAATGTGCGAATGCTCCTCATCATAGCTTTTTTATTTATCGTTTTTATTCCGTTTTCCTCAGTGAAACATTTTTATAGTCAACGGACATTTTTCATCAGTTTTTAGTCGATTAAATCAATACTAGTCCCTGTTTGTGTTAAGAGTGAGTACGGATGAGGACCCAAATGCAGGCGACAGCAGTCAGAGCAATATAACTTAGAAGGATTTATTAAATAAACGGAGGTTCTTCCATAAACAGGGCAAAGAAGGCAGGAAACATCACAGGAAGTATACAGGGAACTACGAACCAACAAGAATACAATGAAAACACAGGACTTAAATAGACACAGGGTAACAGGGCACAGGTGGAACCAAAATACAATCAACACTAGTATAGGCTGGGGGACTAAAAGGACACAGGTGGAAACACTGACAAATTACAAAGTAGGTTAGACAAGGTAAGTAACAGTAACAAGGCAGACAGGAAACACTAGGAACAATACTACAAAATAAGATACACAATTCGCCTTGGCAAATGAACACGTGTGCACGTGGCGCGTGGGCCTATGTGCAACATTTCTCCTTATCAATATAGATGTCGATTACTTATGTGACACACAAACACACGCACGCACGGTCGCACACTCACATGCACGCCGTCGGACACCAAAGGCATTTCCGCGCATGTGAAGTCATGAATGATTCATTTACGTTTTGCCATTTAGAAACGTACACCTAATTAGACTCAGCATGCACACACACACACACACACACACACACACACACACACACATCCCCGTACCCGAGGGGGAATATGGAAAATGATTCTGTGATTAATGTGAGAGTACAAAGGCAATGAGCCCGTACTGTGAGGCCACGCCCACTGGGCTGTTCTGTGGAACAGCGTGCGATGCAGACTCAACTCATGTAAATTATTACCGCAGGGAGTTGATGTAGACTTTCTAGATTGTGACAATTATTTGCAAAGCTTTAGTTAAATGGTTAATGGTGCATTTATATAGCGCCTTTATCCAAAGCGTCTCACATAGGTTGTTCATTACATTTACACACGCACAGGCATACACACGGGCAAATGCACACGCACAGGCGGCAGCGCACGCCGCACATGCACGCACAGGCTCACATGCATGCACGCACACGCACGCACGCACACACACTGTACGGATATAATTAAACTTTGCTGTTTCATAACTTTGTTTATTGATTCAACCCTCCGTAAAGGAGTGTAACAAACATGTATGGGTAATTTGTGATTTAAACACACACTGTTATATTACTCAAACACACACTTCCTCCAAGTTGCAATAAGGCTCGCAAACAATCACTTATTTTCCGGACATTTTATTACTATAATCTCATAACACACTCATACACGTACAAACACACTTCTACTAAACTTGTGTACAGTAAAAGCTTTATTTGCCTTGTCTGGCCCCTGTTCAGATATAGTTCAATAGCTTCCACAACTGATTGTCCTTAATCATTAGCACAAGATTCATGAGGTCGCGACATTAGTCGCGTTAGTGGCATTAGGTAATAAACTAAAACACAAAAGAAACACAACATATACTATTAATTCACAGATCTAGCGACTGCACAAGCATATCATTATGACAGAGCATTTAACCATACTTATTAACACATTATAAAGACTTACGCAAATGCCATGTATCCTGTTCATTACATTTATTTTTTAGAATGAACTAGAGTTAGATCCTGCTGGTATCCTGTTAAAGCACGCCTCTCGACATCTGATACTTCCTCACACCTTGTCTTCAATTATTTACTTCACTGTGATACTAGTATACGCACCAAGCATTCCTCATAGTAGTATATCATAACACATTTTACCCCCCAATTAACTGTATTAATATCTACATCCCTGAGATACTGTAATTGGTTGATAAGAGGATTTCTGTTCTTCTATAACACAGAGTATATACTGTATAGGCAGTGAACTTCCTTAGTAGCACTAACATCTATACATATACAACACAACATGAAGTTACAAATATAAGCTGGGTCGGCACTTTAATATCATAATGAGCCCACCACCCGGAATAAACGCGACACACACACACACACACACACACACACACACACACACACACACACACACACACACACACACACACACACACACACACACACAGGCATGTGGGTATTCAGACTTCAACGGATCAAAAACTCAAGCCTTGACTCCAGCCATACAGACTCCTGTACATAAAACATTGATGGAACATGAAGTAATAAATTAAACGTGTGTTCAGATCAGTGAGGTCAGAGGTCAGGCAGCCAGGCGGTAAATGGAGGAGACTAGGTGTAACTTCTCCACGTGTCACAACATGTAATCTTACAATAAATGCACCACATCTCTGTCTGTCCTGTCTGTCTGTGTGTACGTCTGTAATCAACGTAACTCCAAATTCATCACACGCGTTCCACACCCCCACAGGGAGTGCAGTGCCCGGTGTCGTTCAACACCCCCACAGGGAGTGCAGTGCCCGGTGTCGTTCCACACCCCCACAGGTAGTGCAGTGCCCGGTGTCGTTCTACACCCCCACAGGGAGTGCAGTGCCCGGCCTTGAGTCGGTCGGACCCACGGTTGTCCAGTGGACCTAATGAGCCTATAAGTCCCCTCATGTGTAGAATGCCCAGCCTCTGCCTCAGCCAATTGATTGCCATGGCAACCCCACACCTGCCATTTGATTACTTAACCAGTCCACTTTTCGCAGTCAGTTTGCACTCTTCAGACACAGGCAGGCAGACAGAGGTGCAAATCTTTGAATATAATATATTATTTCAGAGCGAACGTTGTTAAATCAAATCTTTGCTTCTAGGGGGGATCCCTGGAACAACATATTTTCAGATGGGGGTCGGCGGCCAAATACAACGTACCTAATTCTGTGGGTCCTTTTGACATGAAAAAGGTTGAGCACCACTGACATGCAAACATGAGGTTTTTCAGAAAACCTTCAGGATTTAAAAGACATCTTTTTTAGAATCGGCCTCAGCCCTAAATGGGTAAGAGTGAAAGTATGAAAGTATTGGTATCAAAAATATATGCCCGGTGTATTTATACCGGCCACATGATGCGCCTTATGCTGCCGTTTATTGGCCGGGCATGTATTTGAAATACTTTTTTTTTAATCCTTTTTTGTATTTTAAAATACAAAAAAATTCGAATGTATGTCCATCATAATACATGCCCATCTCAACAGCCTTACAGGCGTACGCAAAGGCTCAACTTATGGAACATAGATAGCATTTGTAAGAGCCATAAGATGTCTACGGGTTTATAATTGATGATTTGATGATGTCACCACAGGGCATAGCCAAGGTTGCCTGCTGTATTTAATGCGTCCCCAATCAAGCAGCAGGTTGACTGATTGGCAGAGGCACACTGTTTTTAACTGTGCAACAGGAGCTTTGGTCTGTATTATGGACGTTTGCTTGTTCATTAAGTATTTATTGAATGCTGAGGTGACAGATCGGCTGTAAAAATAAATATTGTTTATTTATGAATTCAACGAACAGTTTGGACTTCAGTTTATCAAGCACATGTCTGAACACCTCCTTGCCGTCAGTATACCACAGTGCCTTTTAGTACAAGACTTTGGGCACTACAGCATTTTTGTAGACACTTGTAGCACTTTATGTACAGTATACTCATTATATAGTTTCATTATATAGATATTCCACTGTTATGTTCTCAGCTTGTGTATGATCCATGATATGTGATGTATTGCCATGTTTTGTTCTTGCTTACTATAAATCGCTTCTGCTAAATGCAAAAACTTTAAATTGTTATAGACCTGGCTGGCAAACGATTTACGTTATTGATCTAAAGTACAAACATTATAGTCCATAGACTTGGCTGGCTCTAAAGTGCTCTAAGCAAACATTGTAATATCCTGATTTACGTCCTAATAAGTGCTCTCATAGACTTGGCTGCCATATGAGGCAATCTTCTAAAAGCCATGCATTGGAGGGGCTACCGCGCCACTCAAACATACCTACATATTTTACTTAAGTACAGTACTTGTAAATGTAATGTACTTATGCATGCCTGCCTGCCTGTCTGTCAGTGCAGTCTGTAGGGGATCTGTCACTGACTGTGATTCTGTACAATAAAGACTTGTTCATTATGCATGGAGGTCCGTTCTGAATATGTTCAGTCTGTGAATAAATTATGAAGCCATTATGCGGGAGCGGACGGCAAGATATATAAATATATAATGGTGGAACGTGGTTGCTTGTCACCTCGACGGTTCTCTAAGATACCCATGTACCCGTCTAAATGCTTCACTAAGATACCCATGTACCTGTCTAAATACTTCACTAAGATACCCATGTACATGTACCTGTCTAAATACTTCGCTAAGATACCCATGTACATGTACCTGTCTAAATACTTCACTAAGATACACATGTACATGTACCTGTCTAAATACTTCACTAAGACACCCATGTACCTGTCTAAATACTTCACTAACCTCCCCAGCACCCACACATTTTTTAAGTGCGATAGCACCTGGCAACTATCCTTGTGGCAGATCATGCCAACAATGCAATTTCACACGCAAAGCAAAGTCATTCAACCACCACAGCCAATGTGATTTATATGCTGAAGTGAACGTGTAGTCTTGCCTATATCGGTAAAACATCAAGACCTTTAAAAACATGCATATCTGAACACCGGAGCACCATCCGCAACAACATTATCACTAGCCCCCATATTAAAATGATATCTTTTTTATCCCACGATTTTTGTAACCCATTTTTCACCCCTGTGTCAATCATCTAATGTGATCCTGGGCTCTACACACCCTCCGCCAACCTGGGGAGAGCAACAGACTTAACTCATGCTTCCTTCATGCTTGAGTGTCCAAGATGCTCCTTTACACCTGACAGGGGGGAGTTTCCCTGGTTGGACGTAGCGCGTGGAAGGAACACGTTATTCCAACCAGTTCCTTTCCCCTCCATCAGGCGCCCCGGCTGGCCAGGGGGAGGCAGTTTAGAGACCAGGATTACTGCATGTTTTTGTGAGGGCAACTACCCTAGGGGACACGGGGAGAACATGCAAACTCCACACAGAAAGGCCCTTTCGCCAACCCCGCCTTCGGGTATGAGCACTGATGACGCGGAGGAGGGAACACGCCGCCAGCACCCACAGTGCCCCGAGCGGAAATCGAACCCAGGACCTTCTAGCTGTGAGGCGACAGCACTACCAACTTTGCCACCGTGCCCCCAGCTGTACATTTCTGTAAAGCGGGTCATAATGTCTCCACACTCAGATATACAGGGATTGAATTGATCCAACCCCCACGTAGAGGGGGCAATATCAATAACATCCTGTTCACTACTTGGAAGAAACACACCATTGTGGAAGGTTTAAAGGTTTTATTGAATGAAAGAATGCAATGAAGGAGGAGAGTGGGGGTCGCGGGACGTGGGTTCCGGGGGGGGGGGGGGGGGGTCGCCGACCCTGAAGTCTTTGGGGAGGGGGCCGTGTGGAGGTCAGCCCGCGGTACACTTGGAGGCGTGATCCCCCCGTGGGAACTGTGAGGAAGGGAGGAGGTGAGGAGAGATGGAGGAGATGGAGCAGTGGAGATGCTGCTGGTCCTGAGGTGGTGATGGGGATGGTGGCGGGATACGAAAAGCATAGAGGATGCTGGGTTGTCTGGGGCGGGTATAAGTAGGCTCAGGTAGATTGTCATGGAGGGCGGAGGATGGCGTGAAGGTATGGTCAAGGTGTGTTCCTCCGCCTCCTGAACATCTGTTGTTCCAACTCCATTTCACTAGTTGGAAGAAAAAATAAAGGGAAGCTCCGCACACTCAGATCTGCGCATAATCAGATTTATTAGCAAGCTTTCGGTCTACTGACCTTCTTCAGGCATAATCAAAAATTGACAGAGGACAGAATATATGTTCATCATTTGATTGGATGATTGATCACACCTATGTCAAAACATTTCAATGTGAAAGATAACTCATGGGAGTTGTAGTTCTCAGTGAAACTACAAGGCACCCAAAGACACCAAGTGTCCATTTAGACAAGAGAAAAACATCACAAGGAAAAAATTATTACAATTATTTACAAACAAAGTAAACAAAACAAAAAAACAAAAGCCAATAATGCAATCAAATGCAAAAACATCAGGCACATAGCCATCATAAAGCAAAGAGCAAATGTATTTTTTTGTCTTTTGTCATCTGTTTATATAACAACACTCATATCGAAATCTACATTGAGACCTAAGGGTTGTAAACTTTCTAGAGTGTGGATCCAATAGAGCTCTCTCTGGCATAACCTTCTGTCGACATCACCCCCTCTCTGAAGAGTAATCTGCTCTATTCCCTGGAACCTAAGGGAGGAGATAGGATGAGAGTGGTTATCAAAGTGACAGGCTACGGGGTAGTTTTCATATTTTCTTCTAATAGAACTTTTATGTTCACTGATCCTTTGTTTTAAGGGACGGATAGTTTTACCAATATAGATTTTATCACATGGGCATTTTAACAAATATATAAAAAAAATTGTGTTACATGTGATGACACCCTTTACTGGAAAGGCTTTACCTGTTCTGGTTTAAGGGGGGCCAGGAGAGTCTGTTTTGGTTGCGGCAAAATGTTGGCTCTAACCAATTTGTCCCGTATATTTGGTCCTCTTTTATATACAAAAAGAGGTGGATCCTTAAAATGTTGTGTGAGAGCTGGATCTGATGTCAAAATATGCCAATATTTCATGACTGTGCTCTTAATCATGTAGGCCTGGGGAGTGTAAGTAGTGATACAGGAAACTGAATATTGTTTTTCCTTTTTTACACTTTTTGTCAATAAAACAGATCTGGATGTATCTAGAGCGATATGGTAGGCATCATTAACACATTTACTAGAATAGCCCCTTTCTTGGAAGCGTTTTTTCATTTCCAGGACTTTTTCTATGTAATCTTCATCAGAATGGCAAAGTCGTCTCAGTCTGTAGAACTGACTTTTTGGTAAGCCATTTTTTAGAGCTTTGGGGTGAGCACTACTGGCTAGAAGAAAAGTGTTACGGTCAGTCTTTTTCTTAAATAGGGTAGTGATGAGGCCTCCATTTTGTTGCTCTATCCACATGTCTAGGAATGACACTCGTTGCAAGTCATATTCAAGAGTAAACTTTAAATCAGGATAAACACCATTAAGGAATGACACAAAGTCTACCAATTCTTCAGTTTTGCCCTGGAAAATGCAAAATACATCATCAAGATATCTGTACCATTTAAGGATTTAAACAGGAATCACAGGGTATTCACAATTAAGAAAATCATGTTCATCTTTTGTTATCCAGTCCAGAGCTAATGCCCCATCTGTGACATCTAGAATTTTCCTTTGGAAATCTGATGTAGGATTAACCTTAAGTTTCCTGTAAAATTGTTAAACTAGTTGGAAGAAACACACCTTTGTGGAAGGTTTAAAGGTTTTATTGAATGAAAGAATGAAATGATGAGGAGGAGAGTGGGGGGTCGCGGGGCGTGGGTTCCGGGGGGGTCGCCAACCCTGAAGTATTTGGGGAGGGGGTCGTGTGGCGGTCAACCCGCGGTACACTGATCCCCAAAAGGAAGACGGGGGGCGACCACTAGGCCAGGGAGTTGTGGGCCTGCTTGATGCCATGGAGGGAGGAGCGGATGTAGGTCAGGTAGGCTTGAGAAGACCATCTACTGTACCTAGCAAGCAAACGGTGTGGTCCTGGAGGCCTCGGCTGGCGGCGGTTGAGGCGCCAATGCGGAAGGAGTGGCCGGAGAAGTTTTCCGAAGGGTAGCCTGAGATGGTGAGGATTTGGCGGAGGTGGAGGAGGAACCAACCGCGGGTGGCGACGGTTCCATGTTCGTCGGTGAAGAGGGGGTCTGGGGGGAGAGCATGCTGGAATTGTCTGAGGCGGACGTGGTTGGCCAGGGATTCGAAGGGACTGGTGGGAGAGTTGAGGCGGAAGAGGTAGATGGGAATTGGGCGATGCTGGTCTTGCTTCGTTTCAGTGTGAACACCAGCGTGTCATGGTCGTGGGAGGTTTTGGATCTCTCATTTTATGGAACGAACGTACCACCGGTATGCTGTTAGCATATGCTGTTAGCATACCGGGGTATGCTGTTAGTCTCTCTGGGCGCGTTCTGAAATACCACACCGGAGCGCACTTGCCTATTAGTTTGCATTGCACAGTGGGCTCAATGCGCTATTTCCGAACGCACCCTCTCTCTCTCTCTCTCTCTCTCCCTCTCTCTCTCTCGACGTTCTCTCTAACACGTCTCTCTCTCTCTCACGCGCGTTACGTCTTTCTCTCTCTCTCTCCCTGCCGTTGAAGCACTGCAGTATTGCACTGTTCTGATTTGATATTACCGGTATATGAAATAGCCTATCATACATTTTATTTTTATGTTATTATTTGCATCTGAACTTGTCAGTAGCCTAACTGTAGAACTTTACCACAGTACTGTGGTAGTCTATCTCAGTTGAAGTTATATACCGGTATATTTGTGAATGTGACCAGATTTGACTGAGGGACTGCCATTGTATTTTTATGTTTTTCATGTCATATGAAAGAAGGGAATCATATAGCTTCAAATGATAATGACATTGTTTATTCAAGTTAAATTGATGTGTTGATGTTATTATGGTATTTACCATAGGCAATATGCCAATAATGGAAAAACTGAAAATTAGAAATAAAATTCCTCCTTCTTATAGCTGCCTCCTTCCAATAAAACCCTGGTATCGGAATCGGTTGAGACAAATAATAGCCCGGGTTCCTAAAAGAGGATTTACGGTATGTGACGTATTACCATGTGTTGTTCTTGCTTACTGTAAAAGTCACTCTGGATTTAAGAGTGTCTGCTAAATGCCTACATTGTACATTTTACTGGCTGTGTCATGTGTGTAGAGAGTCACGTCCCTGAGAAGTAGAAGAATGTTATCGAAGTATTCAGAGGCACCCCTAGCTGGACTTGCACCCACGTTGAGAAACACTGCTATATCTATATGGGGTTCAATTGGTGAACCATAACTTAGTTCTGTGTGAATATAGTCTCCGCCACAAAAAAACTTTTTTAAGAAAGTATACAGAGGAGAGGAAGTGGATACGTATTGAGGGGGGGGGGGGGGGGGGGGTGTCGAGCACAGCCGTGTGAGGAGACGATAAGCGAGCAGGGAAAACATTTTCTGGCTGGAGAACACACGGTTGGCCGGGGGATGGTGAGGGCGAAGGAAGGAAGGAAGGTGGAGGGGCAGGAGAATGTAACACTGGCAGAGAGAGAGAGAGAGAGAGAGAGAGAGAGAGAGACCCTGGTGTTACGAGAAGAGAAAGTGAAGCAAACAGTGTGAAAACATAGTGTTGGAGCTGCCAGAGAGACTGAGCCAGCCTGGGGATGCATTCTATGCTCCCGATGGCAGAACTCAGTTTGTAGTGAATGCTCCTGTTTTTAAAATGATGTGTACACAGCATACCTACTCTGCTTAGAATAAATAGAGCGTCGCAGTCCCGCCCCCTTTCTTGACGACGCCAGGCCCAGGAAATGATTCCCAATGCATTTTTCCCATAGACATTTCAAAAATAATTTATTTAAAGACGGTTATGCCGCGGACAAGGCCGACTCGAGTCGTGACAACTTGTAGCGATCGGCTATCGCACGCACGCACACGCACCCACTCACACCACCGCAATTATTCATGTCCATGTCCAGTACACACACACAGACGAGCGTCAGCGCAGCGACACGCCCCCGACGCTCGTACGTTCCCTTACGCTCTATAGAGCCAAGATGGCAAGATGGCTCCCTGTGGGAGAGAGTAGCCTGGAGAGGAGACTGGAGAGGAGCTATCGGTACGCGAGTTTCATACAGTCCGCGTGGTGTGTTTCATAATCATAACTAAGCTCTCACGCACGCACACACACACGCGCGCGCGCGTGCACACACACACACACACACACACACACACACACACACACACACACACACACACACACACTCTCAAACGACCTGAGTTAATCACCCCGGTACAGGCTGTGGGATTTCTTTTGTATGTTTATTTTGGGTTGAATAACATTTTATGCACGTATTGAACAACATGAGTGGAAGTGATGTGAATATTGTGGACGCTATACTGTGTGGTACCTGGGACTCAGACTGGTCTGGATTTTGGGTGTGGGCTGGAAACATCAATACAAACAAAACAAACTGAGTTGTACTGTGTCTGTGTGAATTCTGTTACATTGAGTGAAGGTTCATGTTTTGGGTAACCTATCCCTGGTTATGGTTTACAGGTTCATGTGTATGCATACATATTTGTCCATGTTTAACCATTGTAAGGCTGGCTTCAAATAATAAGCAGTTGTCCCTAAAGTGGTCCAACTGTGTTAGGCATTTGCCTAACTGGCACCCCAAAAAAGCGTAACATCAAGCAAAGCCGTTACAAACTCATGACAACAAACACAATATTTTGGACCAAACAAATAATTACAAAGAAGAAAAACAACAAAATAAGTGTTGTAACCTGCCTTGTAAATAGTGTGTTTGTTGTCATGAGTTGTCACGACTCGAGTTGGCTTTGTCCGCGGTGTAAACGTCTTTAAATAAATACTTTTACCCTTTTACCCATCTGTAAAACAACCACGAATGCAGCATTTACTACATGGTAAAATAAATGCAAATTCCCTCCTCTCCTTTCCATGGCATACCGGAATTAAGGCAGCATTCAGGAGAATGGCTTTTTTCCCAAAGTTTCCTGAACTTGAACGCAGCATTTTGCATTGAACTAATTTGTTTAGAAATCCATGTCGTTACACAGCTGATCTACAAGGTCTCAACGCGTCGCAGAGCTTGTAGATCTGCTATTTATGCTATTTTTGTCCCAAAGTGCCCTCTTATGGGATTTCAGCCTCTGCCTCTCTAACACTCTCTGCAGGTCTCTGATGATGACGGTCATGGAAGGAGAACCTTCTGAAAGCTTCACGGGCCAAAGATAATCAACTTCAAAATAGGTCAAAATAGTTTTGTGAACTACAACAGCTATAGTGTTTTCCGGAATAAATTACATTCAGAGATAATGGCCTTCCAAAGTTTCCACAAGGCTTTTTTTTCGCAATTGATTCAAGCTTTGAATTCATATTAGTTTGCCCAACACAATTAATGAATTTTAATTTAGTTAAAACATATAATTCTTCACTTTAAAAAAATTAAACATGGAGAGCTGCTACAGTAATGATTATGAATGGGAAAATGCAAAAATTCTCATTCAAGTATTTTTTCCTCTGAGACTGTGAGGACTATAGTTACAAAAATTGGTATCACTAAAATTAATTAAAATTATAATTTTATAGGTCGGCCTCATGGTGGCACTATAACAGCCCACTTTACCTTTTGGCTTATAACTCTTGAACCGTAGGTCGTAAAATCTTTTTTTTCCCTGGATTCCTTGGGTCATGACGCATCTCCCCATATAGGCCACGCCCATTTCCGTCATGATAGATTTTCCGCCATTTTGAATTTTATCCAAAACACACTTTTTGCTTTTCCTCCTACAGATTTTGTCCAAATCTCACAGAAATCGGCACATATGATCCCATCCGAATAAAACACGTACTTCAGAATTTTGGTAGTGCGTATCGTTCGACTGTAATCGTCTTCCGAAGTTAGTAGGAGGGGCCTATATCACAAAAAATGCCATAAATCACGAGGGGAATGTCCAATCCATCCCAAATTTGAATCACATGTCCGGGGTGGTTCAATCAACCAAGTTCTAAAAGCAATTCCATTTTCATCCATAGGGGGCGCCGCAAATGCGAGAAATGTAAACGTTTGTCGCAAAAACATGAATTTTGAGGGTTAAATCCCCTCCGAATTACTTACACATGATCTAAGGTGTGACTTGAAATTGTAATTGGCTGGCAATATTAGTGGGAAGGGGTAAGCCACTGCGGCAACCACACTCTGCAATTGTTTTAAATTGCGAATTTTCTAGTTCAACTTGTGACTTCTGAACTGATGAACCATCTCAGAAATAAAAGTATTGACAGATACTTCTGGTCTCTTCTTGAAGATCTTTGCACACAGTGGACACTTGCACACATCACTAGTGTCCCAGTAACGTGTGATACAGGCTTTGCAGTAGTCGTGTCCACACGGAGTGGCGACTGGATCAGTGAACACATCCATACAGATGGAACACAGGAAGTGCTCTTCAGACATGATACTGCTGGCGGACGCCATTTCTACACTGCTGAGAATAAAAGTGAAAGTGGAGGAAGCTGAAGGTTGCTAAATGCTGTCTTGGAGAGAATCACTGCTTCTCTCTAAACTCAGGGAGTGACGGCCATCCTTTATATAGAGCTCTGATAGATGCTACGTCACATCTCACTGATGTCACCATGAGTCACGTGTCTATATCTATATATGGAGTTATTATACATTAGCATGATGTCATAAGCACTAGATGTCTCTGCGGCTCCATGTATGGAGCTCCATCAAATGCCTACATATGCATATCGGGTTTGTTTATGGTTATGTCTGAGGCAGAGTGACATGACCATCAAAGACTATTTTAATATAGGACCAGTAAGATGCGCAAACGCGGGAAGCGAACGCAGCTGGGACCCTGCAGATCATGTCTGTCTGTCTGTCTGTCTGTGCGTCTGTCCCGCTGTTACTGTATATGTGGACCTGGCCCCTTTTGTGCCCATATATGGAGCTGAGTGGACCTGGCCCCTTTTGTGCCCATATATGGAGCTGAGTGATTGCTGATGCAACACACTCCATATTTGGATAGCGGGACAGACACACACAGAGTCAGACAGACAGACAGACAGACAGACAGACAGACACACAGACAGACATGATCTGCTAGGTCTCATAGTAAGTGCTCGACTGCGTTCGCAACTACTGGCCTACTTGGAATGATGTAATTTGGTAATGCATGCCCCACCCAGTTGTTATGTCTGTTTTCCCTTTTATGGCCATATATGGAGTTCTTTGTCAGGCAGGCCCAAATATGGAGTCTATGCAGATGTCAGAACAATCATTGTGATGTCGGAACAGGCCAGCTCCTTATATGGAGATCTAGGGGTGATCTGGTCCAGAGCCCGAGCACTGCACTCCCTGTTTAAGTGTGGAACGACACCGGGCACTGCACTCCCTGTGGGGGTGTGGAACGACACCGGGCACTGCACTCCCTGTTTGGGTGTGGAACGACACCGGGCACTGCTCTCCCTGTGGGGGTGTGGAGCGTGTGTGTTGAATTTGAAGTCGGTGGAGTTCTCGACCTACGTGGATTACAGATGTATGTACAGAGACTTGGTGCTTATAGATATAGATTTCTCTCACCTGAACCCGTAATCACCCATAAAGCAAACTTTTAAGGCCAAGTTTTTCCAAGTGTTTCTGCCCCCACCTGGGGGGACAGACAGGGCCTTCTCTGTTTCTGCCCCCACCTGGGGGGACAGTTCTCTGTTTCTGCCCCCACATGGGGGGACAGATAGGGCCTTCTCTGTCTCTGCCCCCACCTGGGGGGACAGACAGAGCCTTCTCTGTTTCTGCCCCCAACCGCTGGAATGAATGAACTCCACAAGCGTCTCAGAGTTGCCCCCTCCCTCCTCTCCTTCAAAACCTCACAAAAAAACCACCTCTTCAGGATGGCCTTCCCCTGGAGGTCTGGTTAAGATGTTCCCCCATCCCTTGTTTATCCTTTTATCTTTATAACGTTGCACTGTTTTGCCTTGTTTTTTTTCTTAATAAATACAAAGCATTTAAAGTATGAGGTATAAAGTACAGCAGCCATGTGTTCATACAACGGAAAGATTAGGTATTGGGTAAGTCTGGCGTTATGTGTCTTTCAGGACCTTTCACTTCTATGGCTCTGGTCTCAGCCACCACGGTGTAATTTTCAGACATTCCATATCTCTCCAAAGTTGAATGTTGCCACTACTGTTGGAGCAGCCATAAACTACACAGGTTCATCCTGATGTTCTGGGCATCTTTGTAAAGTTAAATACGGTGCCTGCGACTGTGAGATATGAATGTATATATCCGGATGGATGGAGGACAAAAGACTTGGAAAACATGATGAATCATTTATAAAGAATCTATCCGAAATCAATTGCAATGCGAACAATCCTCACTGATGAAATAATCTGCTCGGAATTAGCAGGGGACAGGAGAACAACAGATTGAGCAGACAGTTAACCAAGGACAGGACACGGCAGTTGTCAGGCAGGAAGAAAATGATGAGAATAATGTGGCCGAGCCTGAAACAGCTGATCAGATGGATACAGGTGAAGTTGTGCAAATGCGAAAATGGATAAAGAAATCTACATCCAAAGCTAAAAATGAAGATGCAACCTCTGTGTAAGACTGGATGTCTTTTGTGTTTTTTATTGTGGTTTTTCCCCTCATATCAGGTATGATAAGTGAGTTCAGGGTTTCCACTCAATATTAATGGGGCCAGAGATGTGAGGAAGAGAGCATGTTTGTTTGAAATGGTAAAACTGAAGAATATTAATGTTATGTTCATTCAAGAATCGCACAGTGACACTTTAAATGAGACTGACTGGAATATGGAGTGGGAGGGGGAGGTTGTTTTAAGTCATCTTTGTAATAGCAGTAGTGGGGTGGCAATTCGCTTTTCCAGAGATTTTATTCCAAAGGCCTTTGAGGTCGAGGAAATAATGAAAGGTAGACTGATGGTGGTCAGAGCAAAGTATGAGTTTTTTAATATGGTGTTTATCAATGTATATGCTCCTAATGTTGGGCCTGCCCGAATACTGTTTTTGAATGAATTAAGTTAGGTTTTAAGTCAATGTGGGCCTGTGGTATTTTTTTTATCTGGTGATTTGAATTGGGGGGGGGGCATTTAGCTCGAACTTGCCCTGAGAAAGCTGCTGAGGCTGGAAATATGCGGGCGGGGGGAGTGGGGAAACGCTGCAAACGCACAGGCTCAGTTTGTCTCAGATGATGAGGGGTCTGAGCAGGCGGAGGAGACTGGTGAGCAGGGGACAGGAGAACAACAGATTGAGCAGACAGTTAACCAAGGATAGGACACGGCAGTTGTCAGGCAGGAAGAAAATTATGAGAATAATGTGCCGAGCCTGAAACAGCTGATAAGATGGATACAGGTGAAGTGGTGCAAGTTGGCGTTGAGAGCAATGCTCTCAAAAGAAAACAAAAAAGCAAGAATGTGTCTCTGCCAAAGAAAGGGATCAAATTGGACATTTGCACACGGCAGGGTAAGCAGGCAGACTGTGTGCTTAGTGCAGGCACAGTGGAGGAGGAGGAGGAGGAGGAGGAGAGGAAAAAGGAGGAAGATGAAGTGGTTGATGATGGGGAGGAGGTGGAAGAGGAGAGAGAGGAGAGGGAGGGGAGGAAGAGGATTTTTCGCCCTTTTGACTCAAAAAATGTTAGTGGGTCTCAGAAAGAAAAGCTTTATGAGATTTGGCAAGTTAAAAGGTTTCTGCAGACAACAAAAAATATGAAAAATGTACAAATTGAAGATCATTTTAAGGATATATATTTGTTTGTAAAATCTGTTAGATCCCAATTAAATCAGAAGGGTTGCTTTACCCAGCAAGAGATGCAACCTCTGTGTAAGAGAACAATTCTGTCCATGTAGTATCAGAACTGTCCTGTTTCCTGTCTGTTCTCTGTATGTATTTGTATGTAAATATAGAAAAAGAAGCATAACATATGTACTGCATTTTTTCCTGTCCATACCCCTCTTCTATGCTCAATAAAAACTTTAAAATGGAAAAGACTGGATGTCTTTTGTGGTTTTTATTGTATTTTTTTCCCCCTCATATCAGGTATCATGAGTGAGTTCAGGGTTTCCACTCTTAATATTAATGGGGCCAGAGATGTGAGGAAGAGAGCATGTATATTTGAAATGGTAAAACTGAAGAATATTATAATGTTACTGTATGTTCATTTAAATGAGACTGACTGGAAGATGGAGTGGGAGGGGGAGGTTGTTTTAAGTCATCTTTGTAATAGCAGTAGTGGGGTGGCAATTCGCTTTTCCAGAGATTTTATTCCAAAGTCCTTTGAGGTCGAGGAAATAATGAAAGGTAGACTGATGGTGGTCAGAGCAAAGTATGAGTTTTTTAATATGGTGTTTATCAATGTATATGCTCCTAATGTTGGGCCTGCCCGAATACTGTTTTTGAATGAATTAAGTTAGGTTTTAAGTCAATGTGGGCCTGATGTATTTTTTTTATCTGGTGATTTGAATTGTACGGAGGATGATCTTTTTGACAGAAATCATGTCGAGCCTCATGGCGAGTCAAAACAAGCCATGAAGCGTCTGGTTGAAACCCACAGCCTAACTGATGTATGAATAATAATCACAGATAGTACACGTGGGTTCAGAACAGAGCAGAGGATATTTTTTTTCTATGGCCAGGTTGGATAGAATGTATTTTTAAAACAGCACTTCAGCACTTTCAAAGGGTGCAATATAATACCTATTGGGTTCTCTGACCATGTCATGGTGTCGTGCAATGTGTTTATTGCTAATGTTAAGCCCAGGTCTACATATTGGCACTTTAATACTGCAGCTCTGCTCTGACACGCACTTCAAAGAGAGCTTTATTTTTCTATGGCACGTTTTTAAAACTAGAAAGAGAGACTTTGCCTCTCTAAAACAGTGGTGGGATTGTGGAAAGATGGATATTAAGATTTTTTGTCAACAGTACACTTTTCAATGTCTCCCGTGACATCACCAGATCCATGAATGATCTGGAGATTGAAATAATGGAGTTGCAGAATGCTGCAGAATGCCGCAGCATCCACAGGAAATCGAGGCAGTTTTGATGACCTCAAATACAAAAAGGCCGTTTTGGCTGACCTGCTGGGCTCTAAGGCGCAGGGGGCGCTGGTCCGGTCTCGGTTCCAAAGTGAAACTCTAATGGACCTACCATCTACGTTTCTTTTTCAGCCTGGAGAAGAAAAAGGGGAAAAGCAGATTTATTCACGCTCTGCGCTCCGATTAAGGACATTTATTGACTGACAGCAGCGATATTTGGAAGAGGGCTGTGGACTTTTACTCTGATCTGTACAGAAGCGAGTACAGTGAGGATGAGGTGGCTTTGAATTATTTCTGCAGTGGGCTGCCAAAGGTCTCTGAGGGGACTAACAAAGAACTGGAGGCTCCTCTCACTCCAGAGGAGGTCTATGCAGCACTGCAGAGCAGTGGCATTGATGGATTACCGCCTTCTGGATTGAACTGAAAGAGGACATTTTGGATTAATTAAAGTTTTAAGGACTCTTGTCCTCAGAGCTGCAGGAGAGCAATTCTGACTTTGTTACCCAAGAAGGGTGACCTGCAGGACATTAAAAACTGGCGACTGGTCTCTCTGCTATGTACAGACTATAAAATGCCAATAGGCTGAAGAAAGTGATGGACCAGGTCATCCACCGGACCCAGACATACTGCGTGCCCGGCAGGCCGCGGCTGGTCCGCATAGTCTGCGGACCAGTCATTGCTGACCGTGCCATCGTCACGCACCCTCAGAACAAGAGGTGACCGCGCTTTTGCGGTGGCAGCCCCTAAGCTCTGGAACAACCTCCCCCCCCATATTAGAGCTGCTCAATCTATGAATATATTCAAATCCCTTCTCAAAACGCACCTTTTTTCCCTTGCTTTTAATGTGAACTGATTTTAACCTTTTTAGCCACTGTATGTTATTTTAATTTGTTTATTGTTGTCTTTTGTTGTGAAGCACTTTGGTCAACTTCGGTTGTTTTAGACGTGCTATATAAATAAAGTTTTGATTGATTGATAGTTGACAATGTGTCACTAATCCGGGACTTTTGGACATCTCTGGTTCTTTGGGTTTGGGCTGGTTACTGTTACCTCTGGAAAGTGTTACGGAGGTACGGCCTCAGTGATGGTTTCATTGCCAGGATAAAGGTGATGTATGAAGACATTGAAAGTGTACTGATATTCAATTTGGGGCTTGTGTAAACCTTTTAAAGCTACACGAGGAGTAAGACAGGCCTGTGCGATGTCGGGCATGCTCTACGCAATTTCCATAGAGCCTATGTTGCACAATATTCGGTCTCGCATTGATGGTTTATTTTTATCAGATTTTAATGCACGTTTTTATTTGTCTGCATATGCAGATGATTTAATTGTTATTGTACAACATCAATATGATGTAACTAAGTTAACAAACATAGTTGAGACATTTGGAAAAAAATCATCTGCAAGAGTTAATTGGGCTAAAAGTGAAGCGTTAGCAGTTGGGAAATGGTCCACAGGTCTACCTCAGTTGCCAGGAGGGTTATTGTGGAAAAGGGGAGGTTTAAAGTATTTGGGGGTATATTTAGGAGATGAGCAGACTGCACAAAAAAACTGGGAAGGAGTGGTGGAGTTGGCGAAGTGGAGATGGTTGTTACCGCAAATGTCCTACAGAGGAAGGGTCCTAATTTAGTGGCTTCAACACTCAACACAAATTAAAATGAACAGCCACGGTGTTGATACCATGAGATTTCCGAGTTTACGGTATTTGAATACAGCGTCGGTGGGCGGCGCATGCTGCGCATATGCAAAGCAACTCTACTCGCAGATTAAGGCAAAACATTTATTTTCACCACACAGCTGCAGTAGATTGAAAAGCTTCCTACCTTTGAGTTAGTGTTGCTGAAAGACACCCAGATCCAATTGTATATTCCATATTTCCATATGTACTAACTAAGTGTGAACTGTCAACACGGAGTTGTTGCATGCACACAGTTGTGAGCATGCGCAGATTGAACTACAGTACCACTGCTCCAGCATACACGGTAAAAAACGGCCCTTAGGGGGAGCCATAGTACAGTGAAATACAGTGGGGAATAGCTATTGATTCATTTATTGAATACTTTATTGGCATAAATGTAATCAGTATAGGATACAGTCAAACACATGTATCACTGAAAAAAAGTCCTTGCTGTCTTGTTTCCATTCGGTCCTGGGTAATCAATTCATAATCATGTCAAGTCACATGACAAATAACAAAATTCAAATTATCATAAAAGGTAAAAATTAAAAAAATAAGATATGTAGGCCTGCAGGTTGGGGAACAAAGAAGGACTTATAAGGAGGTGGGGGTAGTCACTAGGGTAAGCACCCTATGATCCGACGGACCATTGCTCCGAAGGAGCATTGGTCCGAGGTGCGCTGGGGGTCGGGAGAGGGTGGGTGGTTAGGTTTAGGTGTCTGCCCCGGGGGAGGTTAGGGTTAGGGTGAGGGTTTGAGGTAGGTTGTCGATCGGACCAATGGACCGTCGGCATATTGACGCGGACCCAGTCACTAGACATAGGTGTGTGTGTGTGTGTGTGTGTTAAGGCTGTACCCTAGCCCTGTTTTTAGGACTCGAACATTTGCAGGAATCCGAACCATTTGGTTAATTTGTTCTAATTAACTAATATCTCCGAGTGCTTTTAACCAGGCTGCAATTCATAAATAGATCCTCCGGGGCGACGTTGCAAAGACTATCAGTTAAATAATGGTTAAGTTCGACCGGGACCGGGAAGGTGTGCATTTTGAGTGTGGATACAATCGTCTCTACTTTTAATGCACTATAATGACAACACGAGATATCCGTCTTGAACATGATCAGAGCGCAGCGCGTCTCCCCCTCTCTCTCTCTCTCTCTCTCTCCCTCTCCCAACACACACACGCGCGCGCGTGCACACACACACACACACACACACACACACACACAGAGCGTCAAGTAGCTCTGACATGTGATCTGCTGCTGCGTGCGGCCGTGTGTGCATCCTCGCAAACAGCGAAAATAGCCGATCTGCATGAGGAATAGGAGCTAGCAGCACTCGGGAGGGGGGCAGCACAAATATCCTACGAGTAGGGCAACCAAATGGTCAGCATACGTCCCTGATGTGAGCTCATCATTCCAGAAAAATGAGCCATAGTTGAATGCTGGCAGGCAGCTAAAATGAGAGTGTAGCTTGCCTTGCTCGTTAGCTTTCTCTCTTTCATTGATTTGTTCCACCTGTGTAGGCTACTCTCAGAAGCGCATTGAGTGTGTGTGTGTGTGTGTGTGTGTGTGTGTGTGTGTACATGTGTGTGTGTGTCACTGTGTGTGTGTGTCACTGTGTTTGTCTCTTCTGCCGTCTGCAGGACTTTCAAATTATTGTAAACACAACATGAACATATGCATATCGCATTCTCGCCGGGATATATTTCTGAGTATTTTTTTTTTTTTTTATAATAATACAAAAAAAACGAATGGTTCAAGGCCATAAATTAAGATTCGAGTGCCAACCTTAACGAGCGAACATTCGAACCCTGAATGTTCGGGGACAGCCTTAGTGAGTGTGTGTGTGTGTGTGTGTGTGTGTGTGTGTGTGTGTGTGGGGGGGGGGTTATCAATACCGGCACCGTACCGTACTGTAAAATCTCATACCGTGGCATGCCTAGCTGAGACACATTGTGGATGTAGCAGGTCCAGGTCTCTATAACACAGAGGCTGTGGTTTCAGTACTGGGTCTGAGGTCACATCATCACACCAGGGACATCGTAAATGAGTGGATTAAAAGACTGACTGGAGAAGAATCGGCGATGCTACAGGAGTTTTTCGGAGGGACAGAGGTTCCTGATGAAGGGGATCCTTTCCCTGAATTGGGTTTTGAAATAGACACTAATGAGCTAACAGGACCTCTAGTGGACTTTGACACTGAAGAACAAAAATATTTATGCTAAGTGGAAAGGCTCTATATAAACACTGTGTTCATGCTTTGAACAAAACAAACCTTAGTGGAAGAGCAGACACTGTGTGGAGGGGGGAACTAAAGGTAGAGGAGAGCTGCAAGCCTGTGTGGAGGCTACTGGACAAACCCCCTCTAAACAAAAGAGCAGGTGACCTACAATGGACGGTCCTGAAAGGAGCAATAGCTGTTGTTGCCAACACCTTTGTCGCAAAACTGGATCCCACAGTGTCAAATGAATGTCCTTTTTGTAAAGAGCCAGAGACAGTTTTCCATTGCTTCTTGGAATGCAAATGGCTGGGAATTTTGTGTTTTTTCAAAATGCAATGTGATTTGGTCTGAAACTGCTTTCATTTTTGGTGCTGGGTACAAAAAAGAAAATGCAAAAAACTTTGTGGTGGGCCATGCCAAACTTGCCATATATAAAAATAGGAAAAGCTAATGTTTAAGGCATTGGTGAAAGCCAGAATTCGGGTGGATTTTGGGTTTTACTCGCTCATGAATAATGTGGATGAATTCATTTCTCAGTGGTGTTACAATGATGCTCTCTGTTCTGTTTTTGAGGAGCAGTTGGTTTTTAGTTTGTTACTATTGTAAAGTAAAAAATATGATGGGTCTTTGATAATGTATTGGTTGTACTGTTTTTAAGATTGTAATTATTTATTAGAAAATAAAGGTTTTATAAAAAGTAAAAGTCTCTCTCTCATGCCATCAGGATGGTTGTTACCAAAAAAGGGGTTTTTGGGCCCCTGAAACCAAACGGGCCCGAGTTGGGAGTGGTCCCTTCATTTTGAGATGGCCCAAGGTATATGCTAACAGGAAATAATAGTGAAAAAAAGGTAGCAAAAATTGTTATGAGGGCTGGGTCTAGCTCCCGGACTATTAGTCTCGTGTGAGAGTTGCAACTCTGCTTTTCACGCTATAGGCCTACAGACAATTGCCATTAACAGAAAGATCGAGGGACATTATTCTCTATCTCTCTCTCTCTCTCTCTCTCTCTCTCTCTCTGCTGTCCTCTGATAGCGTACGCAACAATATGAAGGAAGCAGGCTGTGTAAAGTTGGGCCATCTCCTCAAGTCCATAAGAACATCAGTGGACGTACTGGGGCAAAATGGCCAGAATAAGATCATCACGACAGCTGCAGAGGATGGTTGCAGAGGTCTGTGGGTCCAAAATCAAACTGTCTGTGACCAATGGGATGAAGAAGGGGAGTACGCCTTCCCTGCATTGACTGTTTCTCCTGTAGTGGGGGATTGGCAGGAGGATGGGGGTTTCCTGTCGTTCACAACTCCGGAGCTGGGAGAACTTGTGGACATGACCAAGAAAGCAGCCTACCTTACATGTGTGAAGGTGGTACATTGCAATGCTCTGGCAGGAATGAAGGCATCGAGGTGGGGCTATTTTGGTCCAGGCCCTACCCCGAAAGGCAGCTGGCGGTCCTTGTACAAACCACCCGTTAAAAATGGGTAGGTGATCTCCAGTGGAGAATTGTGCATGAACAGGTATAGCTACAAACAGATATCTGACACACGTAGATCCCAGTAACAGGGTGGAGTGTCCATTTTGTGGACGAGATGAAACAGTGTTTCATTTGTTTGTTGAGTGTCCCAGGCTAAGAAGGGTGTTAGACTTTGCAGAGGGGATAACAAGGCAACTAGGGGAACATTTTTCTCTTGAAGATGTTATCTTTGGTCCGAAATACAGCAGTAAGAGAAGACCTGTTGTACAATTGTAGTACTGGTCAATTTTGTATACGGATCTGTTAAGTTGGCAATTTCGAAAACGGTGCAGGGTTTGGCGTCAGTTGATCCCCTGTTGATGGCAAAGGGGATAGTAGCAGCTCACATTAAAGTTGAAAAGGCCTATTACAGTCTCGTGGGGGACATTGGGGGGTTTCTGCAGGTGTGGTGTGTGTAGGAGCTGCATTATGTCACTAATGATGGCACCTTACAAATTGCTTAAAAAAAAAGAAATCTCTCTCTCTCTCTCTCCACACACCAATCAATCTCTTTAAGACAGCTCTGGTGAAATCAGCATGCTCAGAGTACACTGCCACAGCGTGCTCCACACTGCTCAGATCATATTGATTTCTAGTGAAATGGGGATTCGGGGAGTATGAGCCCCTATCGAGCGTAATAATTACCTCCCAGTTTCCCAAATAAGTTTTTTTCCACCAAGCGTCTCTCTGCTGAATACCGACCCGTTGTGTTGTGACTGGCGGATCACCGATGCTGTTTGTTGTTTGTCAGACACGCCTTATTGGTTTGAGTACCCAAGTCTGTACTTTTAATGGTACCGACCTAACTTTTAGTTTTAATGTTTTAAAAAATTGTCCCTTGATTTTGTAACCCATATCAATCAATTATATCTAATGTATTCCTGGGCGCTACACTTCCTCTGCCAACCTGGGGAGAGCAGCGGACTGACCTCATGCTTCTTTCTATTCTTCTTGTGGGGCAGTGGTGGCCTAAGAGGAGAGGAGCGCCCTTGTTCCCGAAAGGTTGCCGGTTTGATTCCCCGGACGGGCAGGAAAAATCTGGGATTGGGAAAGTGATTGTCATCACTCACCCAACACTGCTGAAGTGCCCTTGAGCAAGGCTCCAGTGGATCTGCTTAGTGGCCAACAGTATCAGACTTTTTACTGGTCAGCTCCCAGGTTTGAATGTGTGTGTCTGTCTGTCTGTGTGTCTCTACTCTACTCTATACATAATACTCATCCCCACACGTCATCAGTGCTGTTTGCCTTCGGCTAAGAAGGGTCAAAGACAAGCCAGCACTCCGCATCTAGATTAGGCATAGCGACCCAGAAGAAAAAGCTGCCACGATGCGGTACGCCAGAGGTGATGTATCTTATCTTATCTGTAGCTTACAGTATGGGAAGAGGAAGAACACCCGCACACCAGTTTGTAGAGCTCCGAGACTTTATTTTAAGGCAACAATTTGCAACGTTTCAACCGACTAGGTCAGGGTTCCCCAATTAGCGGGAGCGCCCCCTTGTGGCCCACGGAAGAATTAAAAAAAGTAAAAAAAAAAAAAAAGTTTTTATTTCTTTTTTATTTCTTTTATTTCTTTTTGGGCGGGGGGGGGGTCCCAGATATAAATGGCATTAAATTGGGGTCAGTAGCCTCTGGCATGTCAAACTGGGGGTCCTTTTCAAATGGGGTCTTGCCCTGAACATTCATTTCAGGGCAAAACCTTGACTTTGCGCGTGCCGACTCGGCCCCCAGCCTGGTACCGTAGTCAAAATATGGCCCTTGAGGAAAATTAATTGGGGAACCCTGGACTAGGTCTTCATCAGGCAAATATGTAGCTTACATTATGCTTCCTGTCCGAGGCCCGTGAGCAGGGGACAACATTCAGAGCACGCAGTCTGAACTACCGTATTCCCTCTTACTTCAAAAGGAACTTGTGCGCCTTTGGGGTTATGCCCCCGGGCATGTGTGTGTGTGCATGTGTGTGCGTGTGTGCGAGTGCGTGCGTAGATTAAATCTGCTGAGAAAGGAAATCACTCTTTGATGCTGAAGAGACTGACATATCTCTCCTACGAACGCTCTAATCACAGCGATTGATCAGGACACTAATGACGCTCTCCACTCAGGCTGTGATCGCTTCACCACAGTCAGTTGTTTTATAGAATGAGAGAGAGAGAGAGAGAGACAGACAGACAGAGAGAGGCAGATAAATGGGGAGACAGAGAGAGAGAGAGGCAGATAAATGGGGACAGACAGACAGACAGACAGACAGACAGACAGACAGACAGACAGACAGACAGATATTATCAGTATTCAGCCCGCCCGGTGTTGTTGCCATCAACAGTCTCTCCTGCCTCCTGACAGCTTCCATCCAAGCGGTGAGAAATGCAGCGTCCCCACGACACATCTTAATCAGCGAGATAATGAATGGAGGATGAGCTCTCGTGAGCTCGCTGCCTGCGTCTGACAGAAGTGATCAATGACTCCCGTATCATCATCGCACCGCGCCGGCTCGTTAGGCGTCCGGCCTCCCCGTACGGGCCCCCGACGACGTCGCCGAATGACGAACGCTCGTTGGCTTTCCTCCCGTGGCGTTTGAGGCAGGTAGCATCAGGACCGCGTGACGCGGGCGCCTGTCAAACTCTCCCTTAATTTCAAGGAGCTCCGCTTTGATGTGCATCAGGACCACGGAGCCCGTTTCATATCATTCTCTATCTCTGGGGCTCCTATCTGCAATACTAACAGCCTAACTCAGACAGTGTACAATCTGTTCTATAACAGCCTAAGCCATTTAGACCTCAGTTCGATTCTACAAAATGTCTTCTAAATCATGACAATTTTCCGCAAAAAAAAAATGTTTCAGTGGTTCTCAAACATTTTCATTTCAAGGACCCCCAAAATGATATGTATTTGACCGCGGACCCCCATCTGAAAATACGTTGTTCCAGGCACCTCCCATGTCCGATATGTCGGCACTGAAAAGCGGACACACAGTAGCGTTCCATAACGTGTGTGTGTGTGTGTGTGTGTGTGGGTCATCCATCCACACTGACTCTCTGGTATGTATGCAGTGGGAGGTCTATTGCTGTCTATTGTTGTCTTTGTCTAAACACTAGGGGCTCCATTGTTGTCACCGCTAAACCCCTTATCCCTAAACTTTTTTGCCTTTTTTTACTCTTTTGCTAAACATTTTTGAATAATTAAAATGGCCAGTCTACAAGCTCACAACGTGTCAATGTAGATTGGTTAGTTGAACTATTCAATTTTTTTTTCCAAAATAGTAAAAAAAAGGCAAGGGAGTTTAGGGATAAGGTGTTTAGCTGTGACGAAAATGGAGCCCTAGGGGTGTAACGATATTGTTCTGTTCTCAATGTGTGTGGAGGGTACACAAATAAACAGACAGCTAACACTTGTCTTGAAGAGACGGTCGGAGACAGGGTAAAGTTTGAAGGGGTTTTTACTTCTTCTCCAAACCAGGTATCAAGGCAAATTTGTAAAACTGAAAACATAAGGACACAAAAGAAGCACTAATTAAATAATTGTACAAACATTCAAAGAAATAATAACAGCATAAAAACATACAGCTACAAAGTCTACAAGCATTATGCATTACAGAGACAGTAGACTATCACTTTTAAATGACATGAAATTACTATAGAAAATGTAAATAGCTTGTAGATATATGTAAATAGTTTTAACCTGTTTTTTACAACACTACACATTACTGTGAAATTAATTACAATACAATATTACTGTCCATATTAATTGAACCATGAAATATAAACAGTATTAGAATTGTTATGAACTGTATCATTGCTGTACTATGTATGAATTGACAAGAAGTCAGAAAGGCTCTCTAGAGCTTGCACAAAGCTACTAAAGCTGACAAAACAGTGAAACTGTCACATCATAGCAACGCACAGAGAGACACTGAAACTAGTATTAGCTTAGCAACCTGTATGCTAGCGTAGGCTCAGCACCAAACACAACTTGCAAAGAAGAAATTAAGATAAACCAAATGGCTACAAAATCAAACATGTCAGGAATGGTTGCAATCAAGTTACTCACAGACGATTCTTTCCAAGACATGAACAGAAAGTTAGGAGGAATACTGTAGAGCAGCAGTTGCACAGTGACCGAAGGGTCTGACGTTAGCTTTGAGAATGAATTAGTTTGCAAGTGAACCCAATGTTAAATAGTGTCCAGCAGAGGGCGCAAAAACACAGAAAAGTTCAGTATGTTCTGGAATAGAACATGACACTCCTCGCCTGGTATTTGTTATAAATACCATTAACTAAACAAACAATAAATGAAACATTGCATTACTCTCCTAAAGATAGAGGTAACTAAAGTGAGTCCAGAACCTTGACTGAAATAAGGAAGACTGTCTCAAAGACAGGCCTTTTGACCAGGACAGAGGGGCTCTCGCAACAGTCCATTCGAATAGAAGTTGGTGAGACAATGTACCTGTCTCCACCGCTGGCGGTGGAAACCTCCCCCGTCGAATGTCTCTGGAGGGGGCAGGGGGGCATACCACTGGCGTGTCAGTATGGTGACAAGTGACATGAGAAAGGGGGTGTCCTGGGTCTCAGAAGTGGGGTGTGAGGGACTGTGTATTGAGTGGGGAGTAGGGGATGCTGCCCTAATAGTACACAGATACTCTGGCTGGTCGGCAACCTTCCCGAGGAGCTGCAGGAGATTCTTGACTGCAGGAGGTGGGATGGTTGGGCTGAAGATAAGATCAGAAGGCTGCGTGGCAATGCTCTGTGTTGAGGCATCATAGTGAGAGCTTGTCTTAGACCAAGGGTTGATATGGACGGATGCTGACCTTTTGTGAAGCAGTGTAGGAGCCTGAGGTGGTAGCTCCAGGAATGACTCTGTGTCGTTTAGAAGGGCAGATGCAGAGTGTGACAAGGGGCTACAGAGAGGCTGAACATGGGCTGTCACATTTGGAGGGGTGACCGATGCTGTGGACAGTGATCCAGATGTGCTGCAGACTGTTGTTACCGTTGGTTCCGTGTGGCTACTGACCGGGTTGACCGGCAGGCCCGATGTGTAGCTTGCTTGGCTGGAAGCTGTGATGGTCGACGAGGCGTCTGTCTGTTGTCTGTCCATTGTGGAGCTGAAGATTGCGGCCGTCTGGACCTTGACTTGTGCAATAGCACTGAACGTCTCCTTGACCTGAAGCTGAGTTGAGCATGGAGTTAAGAAGGATGGACATCCGTTTTCTTGCACATTAGTGTGATAA
The DNA here is from genome assembly GCF_963924005.1 of Protomyctophum bolini. Lineage (NCBI taxonomy): Eukaryota > Metazoa > Chordata > Actinopteri > Myctophiformes > Myctophidae > Protomyctophum > Protomyctophum bolini. The sequence continues at coordinate 50,649,326 of NC_137866.1, forward strand.
GAGGTAACAACCGCTGGGCTGTGGTCTGAACCCTCGTGAACGTTGCCTATAACGACCCAGCCCAGGTCCAGTCTTTGGGCGTAGGGGTCGCTGTGTGGGCCGTTGCGTTGCTCTCGTACTTTATGTACTTGGAGGATGTCACGTCCCAGGAGGAGGAGTATTTGGGCCTCTGGGTCCAGGCGTGGTATTTTGTGAGCGATGGGTTTTAGATGAGTGTGATGCTGTGCGGGTTGGGGTTGGAATGTCAGACCGGTCATATGGCATGTGATTGCACTCGATGAGTGTGGGGAGCATCACACTTACTGCTCCGTCCAAGGATTCAGCTGTGAACCCTGTAGCTCTTCTCCCAGATGTCTCCGTAACCCCAGAACATGTGCGGAGGGTGTATGGAGAGTCCGATCCGGTGAGTTTGAAAAGGTCGAAGAATTCTGACCTGGCCATTGACCTATTGCTCTGGTCATCCAGAATAGCATAGATCTTTGTTGCTTTGTCTGGGTGAGCTTTGGGATAGACCTTCACCAGGCAAACTTTGGAACAGGACCTGGAGCTCTGGTCTCCGACGTTGGTGTATGCTGAGGTGACTGTTAGCGGATCTGCCTCTCCATCACTCTCCCCGCCATTCTCTGTAGGGCCTTCTGCGTTCCAAGGTGGTGGTCCAGGATGCAGAGCTGCAACGTGTCTGTCGCTGTTGCATTCCCCGCATTTCACCTCTGCTTTGCACTCCCTCGCCAGGTGAGTGTTAGAGGCGCAACACCTGAAGCAGATTCCATTTTCTCTAAGGAAGGTGATGCGCTCGTTGTGTGACATGATCCGGAAACCTCTACACTTTTTAAGCGCATGTGGCTTCCTGTGAAGGGGGCAGTGATGGTTTATGTCCCTTATTTCATCTGACTCAGGAGCAGAGTGGTTGTTTTCTACCTCTGCCTTGTAAGTGGAGATGTGGGTTTTGACATTCCCAGGTCTACTTACTGCTTCTGGCTTTGATGAACCTGTGATGGGTCTGTAGGAGCTGCTTGAACCCGTAGAGGCTGTTGAGAGGGTGAAACTTGGGTCATTCCTTCTGCGTGCCTCACTGCAGACAAAGGTTGTGAAATATGAAAATGGTGGAAACTGGACCTGGTGCATTTCCTTGTACTGAGAGCCTTGAACCATCCACCTCTCCTGTAGGTTGAAAGGTAATTTTTCAACGATAGGCTGGATGCCCCTAGCGCTGTCCAGACATGCAAGTCCTGTCAAGTAGCCATCTCTTTTTGCAGCATTCAGCTCTCTCAGTAGGTCTCCCAGTTCCCTGAGCGTTTGTGGATCCTTTTGATTTATTTTAGGCATCCTATCCAACCTCTCAAAGAGAGCCCTTTCAATCACCTCAGAGGCGCCGTAACATTCTTCAAGGCGATCCCAGGCCATTTCTAACCCGGCGGCAGGGTCGTTTACGTTCACATAACGGATTCTCATGACATGTTCAGAAGACTCACTCCCCAGCCATTTAGACAAGAGATCGAGCTCTTCGCTTGCAGTTAAGTCCAGTCCTCCTGTGGCATTCCTGAATGAGGACTTCCACGCCCAGTAGTTTTCTGGGCGATCGTTGAACTTGATGAGCCCCGTGTTCACAAGCTCCCGGCGCACCAAGTACCTTGCAATGTCACTCAGACCAGACCTGTCATCCATAGCTCTGTGTTGGGAAGCATGTGAATTAGGGGAGGGGGCCTGAGCAGAAGAGGGATGATTCTGAGTGTGTATGAAGCCTCTAGACTGCTGTACATCTTTGGGTGAGTGATGTGTGTAATGCGAGGCACGAGGGTCAGGGAAGGTGGGCGTTGCAAACGAGGGACGGCTTGCATGCCGCCCCACATCTGGGAGGACGTTGCTCGCGGTGGCCTGTCGGTGAGATGCGGGTGGTGGCACGCTCAGCTGCTGAGCCGCATTGACACCATGACCGTTGCTGTCCCGATCCGCTCTGGAGTCGACATGTTGTCTCTGTCTGCTTGGAGATGCATGCCGCCCCACATCTGGGAGGACGTTGCTCGCGGTGGCCTGTCGGTGAGATGAGGGTGGTGGCACGCTCAGCTGCTGAGCCACATTGACACCATGACCGTTGCTGTCCCGATCCGCTCTGGAGTCGTGGTCTCCATTTGAATGGGAGTCTACGATGGGATTAATGAAAAGAAGTGATGGCGTGTAAGGTTGGAGCTGCGGGGGTTCCTCCTCACTAGGAGACTGAGGATGTTCTGTGTGACTAGGAGGCTGCTGAGAGTGACGTTGGACATAAGCTTGTATGCGTTCTATGGCAGCTTGGGTTGTGTCCTCCATGTCCTCTTCGCTTTCAGTGTCCGCTGCCGCCTCTAGAACCACAGCCTTTGCTTCAGCTGCTGCAGCATCTCGTTCAAGCTGTAATGTAGATAAATCAGCAGCTACAGCAGCTATACGAGCCGTCATTTCAGCTCCTTGAACCTTCAAATCCTTCTCTCTCTGAGAGAAGGCAACACGTACTTTGGCAGCCTCAGCCTTAGCTCGTGCCTTGGCGGCTGCTGCACTGGCAGTGGAAGATTTGCTTCCTTTGGAAGAGGAGCGCTCACTAGCCTGGGAAGGTGTGCGTTCCTTGACTGGGTATCCTGTAGTTGACATGGTGAATGCCTCTCGGGGGTGGTTGTTAGACGATGTAGGTCAGAGCGGTGCTGTAGTATCCTGTTTGTCTTTGTAGTCATGCCCGCCGGGAAGACGTCTTTTTACTGTTCTGTTCTCAATGTGTGTGGAGGGTACACAAATAAACAGACAGCTAACACTTGTCTTGAAGAGATGGTCGGAGACAGGGTAAAGTTTGAAGGGGTTTTTACTTCTTCTCCAAACCAGGTATCAAGGCAAATTTGTAAAACTGAAAACATAAGGACACAAAAGAAGCACTAATTAAATAATGCCTAATTGTACAAACATTCAAAGAAATAATAACAGCATAAAAACATACAGCTACAAAGTCTACAAGCATTATACATTACAGAGACAGTAGACTATCACTTTTAAATGACTATAGAAAATGTAAATAGCTTGTAGATATATGTAAATAGTTTTAACCTGTTTTTTACAACACTACACATTACTGTGAAATGAATTACAATACAATATTACTGTCCATATTAATTGAACCATGAAATATAAACAGTATTAGATTGTTATGAACTGTATCATTGCTGTACTATGTATGAATTGACAAGAAGTCAGAAAGGCTCTCTAGAGCTTGCACAAAGCTACTAAAGCTGACAAAACAGTGAAACTGTCACATCATAGCAACGCACGGAGAGACACTGAAACTAGTATTAGCTTAGCAACCTGTATGCTAGCGTAGGCTCAGCACCAAACACAACTTGCAAAGAAGAAATGAAGATAAACCAAATGGCTACAAAATCAAACAGGTCAGGAATGGTTGCAATCAAGTTACTCACAGACGATTCTTTCCAAGACATGAACAGAAAGTTAGGACGAATACTGTAGAGCAGCAGTTGCACAGTGACCGAAGGGTCTGACGTTAGCTTTGAGAATGAATTAGTTTGCAAGTGAACCCAATGTTAAATAGTGTCCAGCAGAGGGCGCAAAAACACAGAAAAGTTCAGTATGTTCTGGAATAGAACATGACAGATATAGTAACTGTATCGTTTCGTATCGTTTTGCAATGCAAATAATCGATTGTATCAATAGTATTTTTTTCTGCGTGGTATTTAGTCATTTTTTGAAGAAAAAAGAAAAAAGGGGTTTCATTATGTTTAAAATAGTGTCAATGTATTTTAAACAGTTACCGTATCGATTTCAAATAATTTAATCGTATCATATTGGATCGCCATAATGAACCAATATGGTCCATGTATCGTATCGTCAGCCATGTATCGTGATACACATCATATCGCTGTTAATCGTTACACGCCTACTAAACACACATACTGGAGAACTATCTAAACGCACACAGGTCCAAATTCACAACGGCGCTTACGCTCATAACATTACGTGACGTGGGCGGAAAGGCATTTACGTGGATTTCCCACATTAATTTGGAATTCATGGAAATGGCCATGAACTTGACGCTCACGTAGGTTGGTCGGAAACTCCGTCAAATCCTACGGGACCTCTGTAGGTGGCGGACGAATCTACGCAAGCGTTCAGAAGGCTTTAGTCTTCATGCTGAATCAATAAATAGTTCCAAAATATGTAGGCATCTGTCCCTAACATTGTTCAACACATAAAAAAATTATAGCCTATATTAGGCTTACCATACGTCCTCTTTTGCCCGGACAAGTCCTCTTTTGGGGGGCTGTCCGGGGTGGTTTATAAATTCCTTCAAATGTCCGGGGTTTTACAATTATCGCCTGTTACCTGTATATGTATCGCTGCTCACAGACCATTCAGACCAATGTGTATTACAATGCACGTTCAATGGTTCGTAGTGGAAAAACACTGTGGGCCTGATTCATTAAAAAGAAATGCGCCACCGTTACACTGTGGCGGAAACAGATATCGTATTTATCCGTCCGATCAAGCTACGTTGAGATGACGTGTTATTCAGAGAGCGGTGTGTACCACAGGTGCGCTGGCGTATCGCAGGTGTATGTCATACTGAATGCAGCCGGTGCAAAGTTATCGGAAAAGCACCCGACAACCTCATTTGCATTGATCCACGCCCAATTTCATACCATAAAAGGTCTCAAACATGACTCAGCAGTTTGTGAGATCAGCTGGCACCATGGCGGCGAGAATTAAGAAACGCAACTACAGCGCTGTAGAAATAGAAGTACTTTTGGACGGCGTAGAACGCCACAAAAATATTATTTTTACCAGCGTCAGCAGTGGCTTTAGCAATGTGACCAAGGCTGATTGTTGGAAGGAGATCACACAAGAAGTGAACTCCGTCAGTGCTGTGGCGAGGTATGAAATATGAATATAGGCCTAGCCCCTTCTATTAATTTGATACACGCATATGGACCACAAACAAGCCCTTTATAGGGCTTTTATGTATATACTTTCTGCACCATTGTATTATCGTAGGCCTACTATAGGCTTATTTGCAAACCGAAAATGTTTATTATTTAATAAAGGACATTGACGGAGGTTAAAAAGAAATGGAGTGATCTTAAACTAGATGTCAAGAGGAGGCTGACCAGGCAGCGCCAGTCCATGGGTGCTACTGGGGGGGGTCCGGGCGACGCACCACCACCGTCGCCCATGGACGAAAGGATCAAAGCCATAATTGGTACCAGTCTACTTTTTTATATCCATATACAGTTACATTTGTGCATGATTGTTTATTTTCTATAGGTCTACCATTAAACAATACACAATTATCTTATAGGAGAGGTGGCGTTGTACGGTATCCCAGCCGCGGGCGGCATGGATACCGATGCCTTGGATGTTGACCTCCAGCTGAATGAAAGTGATGGTAATTAAACTATAGGCTTGCATTTAATCAACACATTATAGACTTGAACTGTCCTGCATGCTTATTCTTTGATATTGACACTCTATTCAAGCAGCATTGCACCATAAAAATGTAGATTAATATACGATGTTATTAAACAAGGAAAAGGGCACAATAAATAATTGTAAATAATATTTATTTGGGAAAACGGCAAAAAAAAAGGCACATCAAATGACGATCTTATTTTTTTCTTAGATTCTGCTTCCGTGGCGTCGGCGTCCTCCAGGGCGTCCTCTCGGTGCTCCAGAGGCTCCACCACCTCAGCTCGCACACGGGCCTCGACCCCCGCTCGGGCTCGGCGCTCCACCAACACCACCACCCAGGCCTCGCCTGCAGGGCCACCCGCTCCCGCTCAGCGCTCCACCAACACCACCACCCAGGCCTCGCCTGCAGGGCCACCCGCTCCCGCTCAGCGCTCCACCAACACCACCACCCAGGCCTCGCCTGCAGGGCCACCCGCTCCCGCACGGGCTCAGCGCTGCTCACCACCACCGGCTGCTGACGACGAGGTGCCCTCTACCTCAGCAAATGCTCCTGGTTCTGCAAGAACCAGAGTTCGGCGAGCCTCGGAGGCTGCCCCCGTGGCTGACCGGGACGCCCGGGTGGAAGTAATTTCAGCCGAGGTCTTGCAGAACCAGGAGCATTTGCTGAGGGCGGTGGAGAGGGTCGCGTCCGTCGTGGAGGAGGGTGTGAGGGCGGTGCAGAGGGGTGTGGGGATTCTGGACAGGATTGCCACAGCCCTCGAGTCCATAGCCACTGCCAGGAGAAATGAATAATTGAATAAATTAAACTATAATCAAATGTTGAATTTGCTTCATGTGTCTACTTCTTCAAGGTTATTATAGTTAAACTAACGAAGTAACAAACTGAAGGGGGAAACTAATTACAACGAAAACAAAATGGATACGAAACTGTATATTGTGTAACTATTTCCATGTTATCAAGAAACAAACTGGCTATATCAAATCCGTTAAACTATTTAAAACTAACTGAATTAGAGACGAAAAAACGTAAACTAAAATGATAAATTAAATTAAACTATATTCATCCTTACTTCAAAAACGAGCGATCAGTTGTTGGCGCAGGGCCAGTCCTGGCATGTTTGCCTCTGCGCCAATGGGTGGGTCCACTGGCATGTCTGCAGGTGGGGGCAGTGCAGGTGCTCCCTCTGGAAGGGGCACACCGTTGACTTCTGCTATATTGTGCAGCACGCAGCAGGCCATGGTGATTTTGCAAACCTAAATAGATGGGAACAAATTATTAGACTGAACAAAACCTGTTCTGTTATAGCATGCCTTAATCCGTTTTCAGCTCATGATGGTTTACTGTGTGTGTGTGTGTGTGTGTGTGTGTGTGTGTGTGTGTTTGCGTGTGTTTTATTTATTTAAATACGTTATCGGGCTTGTACAGGAGCGTCCCTCCTGCCGTGTCCAGGCATAGCCAACGGCCTTTCAGCCTCCCGATGGCGCGCTCCACCACTGACCGGGTTCTGACATGGCTGTCGTTATATGCCCTTTCTTGTGGGGTAATCGGCGTGAAAAGTGGCGTCATCAGCTCCTTTATCTCCTTTATCACCTGCATAGAGAATGAGATAGATATGGTTAGCCATATAGGCCTACAATCCAGTCAATTTAATTTCCATGAGCCAAGTGAGGGGGAATGGCACTAAATATATATACAATTGAAAAAACACTCACCAATGAGCCATGCATCTCCAGCAGCCCCCTGTGCGAGACGCATGCCAACACTGCTATTTTGCAGGATGAATGAGTCGTGGCTGCCGCCCCCCCAACGGGCAACCGCATTTAAAAAAACCATGTTGGCGTCACAAATTAACTGGACATTAATGGAGTGGTACCCTTTCCTATTTAAAAACGGGAATGGGTCCTTGGGTGCCCTGATGCGCACATGGGTGCAATCAATCGCCCCGATTATGTTGGGGAATCCTGCGGTGGAATGGAAGTCCAGTTTTATTGTTCACTGTTGTTCAGCTGTGAATGGGAAAGAAATGTAGCGGGGAACCATACGGAGGATGCCGTCCAGCACTTTGGGGAGCGTGCGGCTGAGGGATGGCTGGGATATCCCGGACCGATCGGCCACCAAACGTTGGAAGGATCCGGTGGCCAAGAATCCCAATGTGCAGAACACCTGCACGTGTGCAGGGATGGGATGTGACCTATAATAATAATAATAATAATTAATAATGGTAACAGGCTTCATTTATTTTATATGCATTGTAAACAAATAACTGCTGCAGGCATGGTCTAAATCTGGGCAAAAATAATCCAATTGAAACCATTTTTCTAAACATTTTAATTCGAACCTGTTTGTTTGTCTGGTCAGCTCTGGCTCCAGGGCAGCACAGAGCTCGACCAAGCAGTGCCTCGGTAGACGGAACCGGCACCGTAGCCACTCGTCGTCCTCTTCAAAGAAATTGGCCCGGTCCCGGAATACCCTCTCTCTCCTCATTGCACGGTTCGCCAAATAGTCAAGCAGCAATAAATCAGCCATTATTCTTTCTTCGTATTAGCTTCTTCTCTTCTCTTCACACCGGTTTGACGCTGCTCCCCGGGGTTCTTATATAGTGCCATTGATCACTTAGAACAAGCTGGTCCTGATTAGCGCACATTTTTTATTTATTTATTTATTTTGAGAGAGGCTTCTGAGAGTGAGCATGCTAGAAATATCCTAATAAATAATTAAAAAGTTGTTAAGCTTGCATGCAGGGGCAGTTTCTGTATTACTCTAGGCTAACTTGCCTATAGATGCATGCATATAGGCATACAAGTGCACTCCTTTTATATATATATAGGCTTTCATTTTTTTAATGTGCTGATCGACCAATATGTTGGGGACACATGCTTACATATTTTATCTGAGATTTGGGAACAATTTATTGATTCAGCATGAAGACTAAAGCCTTCTGAATAAATCTATCCGCAAGTGTATGCTTCCGCATTTGTCTCCGCCACCTAAAGACGTCCCGTGGGATTTGACGGAGTTTCCGACCAACGTACGTGAGCGTCAAGTTCACGGCCATTTCCATGAATTCCAAATTAATGTGGGAAATCCACGTAAATGCCTTTCCGCTAGCTTCACGTCATTATATCAGCGTTAACGCGTTGAAGAATCAAGCCCTGTGAGAGGTGGACTTTCAGCCCGAACCCCGGAATGTGTATTATTCATAACTCTGCATGGGCTGTGCGCTGAGTCTGACAGCACTGGTCCCGAGCAGAGCAGAGTAGAGAAAGGCTCGCTGGCTGCTCTGCTGTCTGCAGATAGACTGTTGTGCTCTCCGTGAGGAAAGCTTGACATGACAAACAACTATATCATCATCATTGAAATGCAGAAAAAGTAGGCTACTGTTTTCTTAGCTTTGTGACTGACCAATGAGAAGCATATTGTATTGTCTGCAAAGGAAAATGTGTCTGTCACAAATAAAAGTTCTGTCCTGCAAGCCCATGTCATGTCAACAACACAGACAAGGCAGCTGTGCGCGAGGTGAGTCCTGCAAATTAAATTGACCCAATATTATTTTGTACAACCTAGCAAAGCATAAGATAATGGTTTGGAGAATAGGCTGGTCTCTCTTTTTTACAAGAGATAAGCCATTGCATACAGGTTCTTAAACTTTTTAATTTCAAGGACCCCCATAACTCTGAGAGTAAAACCAGATGGACCCATAAGAGTCCCATTTGATTCCATTTGTACAGTATCAGAGTTAAAAGTTATAAAAGGGTCCATTTGGTTCCATTTGTACTAGTACACTCTCAGAGTTACAGACCTGTAAGGGTCCATGATTTGGTTACATTCGTACACTCTCAGAGTTACAGACCTGTAAGGGTCCATTTGGGTCCATATGTTACACTCTCAGAGTTACAGACCTGTAAGGGTCCATTTGGGTCCATTTGTTACACTCTCAGAGTTACAGACCTATAATGGGGTCCATTTGGAACCCCCTCAAGGAACCTGGATCACACCTTTGAGAGCCACTGCTTTAAATAAATACATAACTAACTAACTCATCTTGACAGCTTGTTTACAAATGTTTGTAAACTAATTACAAATAGTTTATAAACAAATCCCAAATGTTGTAAACAAATATAAAAATATTTGTAAACAAATCCCAAATATGTATAAACAAATCCAAAATGTTCATAAACAAATCCCAGATGTCTATAAACAAATCCCAAATGTTTATAAATAAATATCAGATGTTTATAAACAAACATTAAATGTTTATAAACAAATCCCAACTGTTTATAAGCAAATCTCAGATGTTTATAAACAAATCACAAATGTGCATAAACAAATATCAATTTTTTTTGTAAATAAATCCAAAATGTTTATAAACAAATCACAAAATGTTTATAAACAAATCCCAAATGTTTATAAACAAATATCAGATGTTTATAAACAAATCACAAATGTGCATAAACAAATATCAAAATGTTTGTAAATAAATCCAAAATGTTTATAAACAAACACCAAATGTTTGTAAACAAATCCACAATGTAGGTAAACAAATCACACATGTTTGTAGACAAACCCTGAAATGTTTGTAAACAAACCCTGCAATGTTTTGTAAACACATCCTTGAACGTTGGTGGTAATCCAGGACATGCCTCAGACTTCTCCTCAGGAGACTTAGGTCAGATCTGAAGCCATTTTATTTGGCGTTAGGAACCCGTTGTGCCCTTGCTGACGTCCACGATACCCCATCTGAAGATATTTAAGGCCCTATTTTGAAACAAAAACATTTTTGAATAGTTCAACTAGCCGATTTACAAGCTCACGTGTGGATTAGAGAGTGACATTTTGTCGGGATTCCCGTGGGTCACGTGATTCCCGCGGGAATCCCGTGGGATGGGATTATTTTTTTTATTAATCCCGTGATCGGGACGGGACGGGAATGAAAATCAACGGGAGCGTGCAGGAGCGGGAATGACATCTATCTAGAATCATAATGATCATTTTCAGGAAGGAAACAACGCTCGCAAAGCTCGCCGCGGTGCTCAGGCTCACTGCTGGCTGCCTGCTGTAGCCTGCAGAGCGGCCAGGAGCCCAGCACACACACACACACACACACACACCAGGTGTCAGGTTTCAAATGAGTGAATGGGGGCTGGGGGGGTGGAGCTGGGTGGACCGCAGTGTTTGTTTACAATGAAGTTTCAATAGTTGTCACTGTACAATACTTTAAAACAGTTGTCATGTTGCACACAATCAATTTGGTCATAGCAGCCGCTGAGCCGCCTGTAGAAACCCCTCTCCTCTCCAAGCAGCAGCCCACATAACCGTGAGACCGCAGTGAGAACGCTATGGCATTGCAAGAAGCTAAGGCTTAGCTGCTAAGCTAACACAACACCAGCCATGGTGGTGGTGATGTTAGCTTAGCGTAGCGTAGCTTGCTGCTGCTTGGCTGTTCAACTTCACTTCATCTCTGCCTATAATTTCTTATTGTTACCCTGACACCGGAGCTGCAAAAACAGACAGATCTACAAGCTCTACAATCTCAACTATCAAACTCCAGCTAGTCCCACTCCTCTGAACTCCAGGCTGCATGAACAGTGCTCGAGCGCTCAGTTTTCTGCCCCCTCAATGTCGCAAATCTTGCGCATTCACTTCAACTTCAATGCCTCTTCTGCACAGCGCAGCAGTAGCTTTGCTTTGCGCTTGCGTTAGTCAAAACTAAAAGCGAGTGACAGTGAGACGAGCATGTCGACCGTAGCAATGAATGGAGAGACCTTTTTGGAATGATTAAATCCATTATTGGCCTGGAGAAAGTTACAGCCGCTCCGCCTCCTCCTCCTCCCTGGCACGGTACAATTAGCCATGTGCTATATGACGTTTTGTTTACCCTGCGACAGGGACTGAGACAAGGAAACAATGTCTTAATAAAATAAAACATTAAATACCATGTTTGGGTTTATTCAACTAAGGTACTGTTACCATAGGCGTGGTGTGACTGACCAATGTTTTGTTTTTTAACTGACATACATTCCACCATAGCAAGGTATGGTATAAGGTATTATGTGTTGGGGCCTTTGAAGATTGTTGTTTAAACTGGATTAAGGAATTATATGCCGTATGGTATATACGTATATAATATACCATTACATTTACCACGTTAACTGTTCCTGGTGCCACATTGTTTAATGGCATGAAACAATACTCTTTAAAAAAAATAAGAACGCCATCCATTGCCTTAATGACTAACTTACCATATTGTGCTGAATATAAGACTATTTATTTTGTTAACGGGGACGGGGACTAGACTAATTGAATTTCAATGTACGTTTTTCACTAATTAGTCTTTAAAAATGGGGGTCATCTTATTATTGGAGTGGTCTATAATCGGCACAATGCGGTATTAAAAAAAAAAAAAAAAAAAACAGGAGCGGGATGGGAGTGGGAGTCAACTCGAGTGGGAGCGGGATGGGATCAGGAGTCATTCTACAGGAGTGGGACAGGACAGGATTTTTATTTTTACACTGGTCCAGGATTGGGACAGGACAGGATTTTTTCTGTGGGAGTGGGACAGGACAGGAGTGGAAATCCACTCCTGTGTCAGTCTCTAGTGTGGATGTAGATCAGCCCCCTCAAGGAACCATGAGGGTCCCTGGATCACACCTTTGAGAGCCACTGCTTTAAATAAATACATAACTAATATAGAGCATATTTGATCAAATTTAGGAGCCAAACTTTTTTGACAAATTAATTTCATTCAAACGCGCACGACACATGCACATCCACGACATGCATGCGCACGTGCACGCGCACATGCATGCACACATGCACGCGCGCATGTGTCCTCTTTTTGGTAATTCAGAATATGGTATATGCATGCATTCTAGGCAAGTTAGCCTAGTGTCCCATGTAGAAACTGCCCCTGCAAGCCCGACACCTTTTTATTTATGTATTAGGATATTTCTAGCATGCGCGATTGTGCTTCTCACTTGACAGCTTTCTACTCGCAGTGCAACGCGTTGTGAGCTTGTAGATCGGCTCTCGCGGACTCGCTGCAGGTTAAAAAACAAACTCACAATTATAATAAGAACATAGGCCTGGCTACAGCCTACACTTATCTGCATTCTAATCTGCACTGTACGAATCCAACATTGTTTAGTGTAGTAATGCCTGCAGGCCTATTGAAATTGTTTTGTTACGGAGCTCCTTGAGTCAGTTGACTGTCGGTCGGTGTGTGTGTGTGTGTGTGTGTATGTGTGTGTGTGTGCAGGGTGTGTGTGTGTGTGGGGGGAGACAGCAGCGTGCTGCCGATCCGATTCACATTGGAAAATGAATATATATATAATATAATATATATAATGAATATATAGCCCTATATAAAAAATAGAAGACCACATTAGCCTAATGAATGGCATCAGCGTGTTTGAAAGTCGGCCAGTCATATCATAGTTTTAAGCCAGCTTACCTCCACTCGCGCTTGTTCACAAACATGACGGACAGACTTTATAATAATGTATATTGATATTGATCACATGCATGGATGCCACACACAGAATAGTTTAACTCACTGGATAAACTCACTGGATTATGATTTCTTCAGACAAGAGGATCCCAGGCCTGTAGGCCTATAATAATTCACTTATGAATGTATAGGCTACTGTTCTTTATCGCGCAAACACAGTGTTGAGGGTCCATGGCCTCCCTCTCTCTCTCTCTCTCTCTCTCTCTCTCTCTCTCTCTCTCTCTCTAGCTCTCTCTCAAAAGACGACTTTTGCATTGACATATATCCGATATTTTAAATATCGGATATGTTTTACCTCTGCAAAGGTGTGAGTGAGCACCCGCCTTGGTCCTGAACTTAATTAAATAAATTATAATTATATTGCTTCAGCGGAGCACGCACCGTCGTAAGCTTGGAAATATTTTAATTTCCTTTGGTGTCCTTTGATGGATTGATACAGTTTGTACATATATAGTAGCCTACAGTGGAAATATACAATGGTGAAAAAACGACATAACATAAAAGCCCTAACTGTCCTGCTCCTACATGTGTAGAATTATAATAGAGTGCGGGCTATATTCATAGCAGTGACCGCGGCTGTGATTTCTTTCCAGCAATCTTTTTTATTGTAATTTGTGAAGTCGCTATATAGTCTGCAAAGCCTTTTTTCTTTTTTTGACAGACATCTCAGACAAACTGCTGAGTCATGCTTGAAGCCTTTTATGGTGCGATATGGGGCGTGGATCTATGCAGATGAGGTTGTCGGGTGCTTTTCCGATCACTTTGCACCCGCTGCATTCAGTATTCACCTGCGATACGCCTGCGTACCTGTGGTACACACCACTCTCTGAATAACACGTCATCTCAACGTAGCTTGATCGGACGGATAAATACGATATCTGTTTCCGCCACAGTGTAACGGTGGCGTATTACTTTTTAATGAATTTGGTCCACAGTGAGCTTTTGGCACAGCAGGCGCTACACTACAGTCAGTGCTAGGCAGGGATACACAGACTTTCAGTGCCAAGGCTAGACAGACAGTTATGCAGCCATTACAATTGTATACTGTGTTTTTTTCTTTTTTTTTTTAGATTTGAACCCCTCTGTGTTTGGTTGATTGACAAAAGTCTTCGGTCTGTTATTGCTTGGTATAAAACAGTTGCCATCAGGGTATTTTTGGCAGCAGATATTCTAGTTTCTCTCATGTACAAATAAATATCCGGCCAGAGAACTGAATGAGCAACAAGAAGAACAACAACAACCATGGATGTTTGTTTGGTAGAGACATTGTACGTCGGACCAGCTTTGATGCCTCGTCTTGTTTTATCTTAATGAGGTTTTCAGACAATAAGATTCCCCGAATGCACTTCACTCCTGTGTGTGTGTGTGTGTGTGTGTGTGTGTGTGTGTGTGTGCGTGCGTGCGTGCGTGCGGGAGCTCGGTCCAGAAATGCCTTGCCAGCGAGAACAACAATGCAGCATCCCCAGCAAACCAAACCATATGCCATAGAATAAATGAGATTACATCTCATTAGTTGGATTCATCTGGCTTTGAATCCCATCCAGGCAGTGTATGTGTGTGTGTGTGTGTGTGTGTGTGCGCGTGTGTGCGCGCGTGCGTGCGTGCTCGCTGCCGCCTCCCATCAGCCTCGGATAATTTGCATTATCGTGTTATACGAGCCAGCGAGCCACTTGTTTGTGGACATTTTTTGTTTTGTTTTTTGTTTTAATGGTTATTCACAAATGTACTGCGCTGCTGTCTATGTGTGGAGTGGAGGGGTTCTGAGTTGATGTGGATGATGTTGTTAATGCAAAATGACTGAGAGACATTCAATCGTTGGAAAGTTTATTCCAGGTGGTTCTCTCTCCCCCGAGGGAGAAGAATACCCTCTAGTTGGTGGGGTTGGCGAAAAGGGCATTTGTGCTATCTCCATCTCCGTGGCCCCTATGGGGGCCCTATCGTTCCAGAAATCCAGAGACAGCTAACAGCGAGAACAAAGGGCCCAGATAGAACCGTTATGATGACATTTCTATTTGAGATGAACTTTTTTCCTGCGTTGAAATGTGTGATGTGCTGCCTGCCTGGGGGGCTGCAGGGCAGAGGGACTTCACAGGCTTAACACATGTAGACCTTGAGGACGATTCTACAAATGTCTTCTAAATCCTGACAGTTTTCTGAAAAACCAGTGGTGCTCAACGTTTTCCATGTCAAGAACCCCCAGAATTATCTGTGTTTGACCACAGACCCCCATCTGAAAATATGTTGTTCCAGGGACTCCTATACCAGAAGCAAAGATTTGAGTTAATAACGTTTGCTCGAATATATATTCGAAGATTTGTGCCACATTTTCACTATTAAAAACAAATAGCAGACCTACCAGCTCGTAGCGCGTCGCTATACGAGCTTGTAGATCTGCTATTTTCCATTAGCTAAAGTATAACATAATGCTTTAAAACACCAAGTGGTTCCCGTCCTGAATGGGATAACATAACAACCCTGGTCTGGCCAAAATAATTCACCTGAGAACTCCAGCGATGTAATTATTAATAGATTTCCAGTGACATAAATAGCAGAATGAAACTTTTTTTGGGAAGATGTTCAAGGTGCTCTGCTGTGTGACTTGTGTTTTTGTGATCGTCGCTGTCTGGTAAACTTTTTGCAGGCACAAAACCATATGGTCATCGAGCGAGCTGAGCGTCTTTGCCTCTAGATATAATACACAGAAATAGTTCCCAATGCAGTTGGTGTTACCTGAACATTGAAGGCTGTGGAAGACATTTCCATTTTGTGAATCAATCAATCAATTTGTATCCCCATGTGGACTGTGTACATCCAGTCCAGTAAAGTGGGTACCCTGGGCCGTGGCTCAGCGGTCCAGGTGGGAAGCACCCTATGATCCGACGGACCATTGCTCCGAAGGAGCATTGGTCCGAGGTGCGCTGGGGGTCGGGAGAGGGTGGGTGGTTAGGTTTAGGTGTCTGCCCCGGGGGAGGTTAGGGTTAGGGTGAGGGTTTGAGGTAGGTTGTCGATCGGACCAATGGACCGTCGGCATATTGACGCGGACCCGAACCAGGCACCCAGTCTGGCAGTGTGCCGTGGGTTCGACTCCCGACGGCCTTTACTGCATGTCATCTCGCCATCTCTCTCCCCATTTCCTTTCAGCCTACTGTCTGTCCCTCCATAAAAAATATAAAATAAAGGCAAAAGCCACCATGCAGGGAAACAGCCATTTGACAGTTTTCTGAAAAACCCTATGTTTCTATGTCAGTGGTTTTCAAACATTTTCATGTCAAGGACCCCCAAAAATATATGTAATTGGCCGCAGACCCCCATCTGAAAATTTGGTGTTCCAGGGGACCCCCTCAGAAGCAAAGATTTGAGCTAAAAACATTTTTTCATGATTTTATCAAAAATACCTACAAGCTCGTAGCACGCACTCTGTGCCGTGCTATGTGCTTGTAGATCTGCTATTTTTCAACAGTAAAGCATAACATAATGTTTAAAACAACAAAAGCGCTTCCCGCCCAGAATGGGTTCATTTTTACAGCAAATTCGGATTTAGTCTTTTGAATACACACATTGTCGTCACCTGAAATTGTTTATTCTTAGTCTAGTCTTAGCCGACTAAAATATCACAATCTTAGTCTTTTAGTCCTATAGTCTTCAACAAAATGAACACTGCTCTGAAACCAACAGTTGACAAATTGTTGTGTCACATTATAGGCCATCCTATTTCCGTATAGCTTGAGGCAGAGCCATAGCAAAAGACAGAGTTACGCAAACTGCGTTCACTTCATGGGCGGGCTTCAGTCCAAGTCTCTTGTACATTGACTTCTATTGAGCATGGGGACAACCAGAAGTTTACCGAATGCATTGGAGTCTATGGGCTTGCGCGAGTACATGAACCACATGACCGGGCTGTTTTCTGCCCCCTCAATGTCGCAAGTCTTCTATTAGATGACTCTGGCTTGAGACAGCTTCATGTACGAAGCAAGTACAATTATTTACTATTGAGAGAACATCTAGAAATCAGAAGGGAACGTGGTCATCACAAGCTCTGAGCGGTCTCTAAGCGAGACACACCGTCCACTGTGTCACTGGTCAGAAGACACACCCTCCACTGAAGACACACCCTCCACTGTGTCACTGGTCAGAAGACACACCCTCCACTGAAGACACACCCTCCACTGAAGACACCCTCCACTGTGTCTCTGGTCAGTAGACACACCCTCCACTGAAGACACGCCCTCCACTGAAGACACACCCTCCACTGAAGACACCCACCCAACACTGAAGACACACCCTCCACTGAAGACACACCCACCACTGTGTCTCTGGTCAGTAGACACACCCTCCACTGAAGACACACCCTCCACTGAAGACACACCCTCCACTGTGGGTCTGGTCAGAAGAGTGACAATGAAATCCCCTCAGGGATTCATTTGATTGATTGATCTGATTGATTATGTTATTTCCGTGTCCTGTACACCAAGGGTCCTATTTCCATCAGCGCCTTAAGAGCAGAGTCGTCATTTAAAAAATAAATAGGAGTTGGCAAGAAATAGGTTATGATCACCTAAAACCCATTTCTTCGAAAAATGTGAAAATAATTGATCTACATTAAAATATCTCAGCGCGTCGCCAAGCTTGAGGTATAGGAGTGAACATTTTTAAATGCGTCCTGTGCAGGGCTCAAGACTAACTTTTTTCACCACCGTCCCGGAACCGTCCCAAAACACAATTTGAACCGTCCCAAAGTGAATGTATACCGTCCCCCCCCCAAAAAAGAGGAAAACAAATAAAAGACACCAAGTAATGGTTGCAAAGACAAAATAACTTGGTAATGTGACCTGTGTGGATGATGCACTGGCACCATTGAGTTGAAAAGGACACTTTCACATATTCTGGATAGAGTGGATATACCAGACAGTTTGCTCAATGGTACATGTAGCGGTCGCCACTGAAAGAAAGAAGGTCAAGACTTTACTGATGGTATTTAATTTATTGGAATCCATAAAAAACCAACGTGAGAAACACAGGAGAGGACTTGTTTTATCCAAAATGAATTAATAGCACAGGCACTCTTCACATACTAGAGCATGTCTGAAATAAATCTGAAATCAACATGTAATTATGAAATCATGTACATATATCTACATGTAATGTTAGAGTCCACAGAAGTGAACCATTCAAGCCTGTTTTCTCAAAATTAGGTATAAGCCATATCTCCAAAACTGGTGGGTCAAACTGAACAGCCAATATTTGAAGCTACTGTATGATTCCCTGCTTTCAGGTGACATGAAAAGAACAAAAAATATTCAATGTCTTGAAATAGCCTATTTTAACCCTTTTTAAAAGACAAATCATAAAAAAATCATTTTTCCTCTCTGGGTCGCGCAGGTAAATAAATCATATAAAAGTACATGACAGTGACAAGTGTGTGTGTGTGTCATTTCAGTCCTTGAACTGAGGTCTTCGTGACCTGCAGCCACTACTCCACCATTGTGTGACTGCCTTCACAGAGTCATATTCAATTACAGGAGGGCCATGGACTGATATGTGCATGAGGCAGTTGAGCATCTCATTGGAGAGGCAGGACCTCCAGTCGGACTTGATCCTCTTCATGGTAGAAAACCCACGCTCACAACAAGAGGAGCTCATGGGGAGGACCAGACTGATCTCTGCAATGACCTGCATGTGGCAGAACTGTCCGTCCTGTCCAATCTCGCCTTGAACCAGCCGTTGCCACAGCAGCTGGGAATCTAGGTGCCTGTAGTGCCGGTTAACAAGTACTTTCAGGTCAAGCCACTCTCGCTTTGCCCCCTGCACAGATTCAAAGGCTTCACATCTGTGAAGAAGTGGATGGAAATGCTCCATAAAAGCATTCAGCTCAGTTGTGCCAAATGTTGCCAGATCATTGGTGTCTTCTGGCCAGTTGGACAGGTCAAAGAGTGTGGATATTGCCTTCAAAACACCAGTCTCCAGATTCTTGAAGCGATCTGACACAAACTTACAGAAGCTGTCAGTGAGGCGACACTTGAGTGCGTTGAAGCTGGCATCATCAGCATTGGTCCTACTGAGCACGACACCCTGCCAACTGTTTTCTGCCCCAACCTCGTCCACAAACGCCTGTAGCCTTGGACCTGGGTTCACCTAGTTAAAAACAAAAAGAACATTTTTTTTTAATACATTTTTAATTGCAAAGAGAATATTTTAAACATTAGTGCAATGCCCATTTAAAATATTAATATTTTATATGCAATTTTAATTACTACAACCACCAAACAAAATTAGTTTTTTGAGCAAAGCATTATTGTATGACAAGACCACATAAACTTCTTCCCACTGGCATCCCATTATTATTATTATTATTATTTGTGTACATTTCCTTTGCTTGATGTTCTGTGTAAAGCACATTGCATTGCCTTGTTATTGAAATGTGCTATATACAGTATACTGAGTATAGGAATGATTTTCAATATGAATGACTAATATAATATTTCACATCTCCTGTATCTCACCTGCATGGCAACAAGAGATAGTGTTGTTGTCTCTAATCCATCAGACACCATCTGTAAGGTGAGGCCGTCTCGCTGAAACAGAAGGCTGAGCTGCTTCAGTTCTGTTAGGACATCTAACATCAGGTGAATGAAGAGGAGCATTTTGTACTGCTTGAGGGACTGCAACACAACCTTTGCTCTCCCTTTCATGGCTGCACTTGCCTCCCTGTCGTTCGGATCACTGACATGGTTTTCAAAGTGCATCATTATGGGCTTGTAATTCTTCATCAAGGCCTCCAAAGCATTTGACATGTGTGGTAGCCAGCGGGTGCCTTCTGTGTTGCCTGGTCTCACGATGGGGACCTCCATTGCTTTGCCAATTTCCTCAAGCTCTCGAGAAGCCTTCGCAGAGCAGGTGTAGTGCTTATGGATGGCACGTAGCGTTACCTTCAGGTCTTGTAGCTGGGAAAGCTGTTTAACGCTATCAAGGGCAGCTAGCTCTAGGCGGTGAGCCACACACCAAATAGAAATGAGAGAAGGACACAAACGCTGGAGTTTGGCACTCACTCCGTTATTAACACCCAGCATAACTGAGGCCCCATCACAACCAAAGCCAACAAGCTGATTTTTCAGGTCCTCCTCTCCCACTCCGACCTCCAACAGACCAGCCAGAATGGCATCCAAAATGCCCTGGCTGTGGGCATGCTCCAGGGCAACAATTTGAATCAGCTGGTTCACTGGCTTGCCATTCTTCAGGTACGTACAGTAGATCATCTCTTGGTCTTTCACAGAGCGGTCTACTGAAGAGTCAGACATGACAGAAAAGAACCGAACCGATTTCAGAATTTGTTTAAGCTGATCAGACAAGCAGGCACCAATGGCACAAATGAACATGCGACATGCCACGTCATTTGTATATGTCGCGCCAAGATCCAGGCCGTTCTTATGGTGGAGTGCAACAAGCTTGGGGAACATTGTGAAAGGGGCCTCCTCTTTGGCTAGAAAGTAAGCAATATTGAAGAGCTTCACCATCTTCTCCTTAACAGTTGCATCAATCCGGTCAAACGCTGACACCAATGCTCCTCCTTGAGGATCAGCTCTTGCCTTGAGAGCGATGTCTGATGACTTGTGTGCAGTTGTATCTTAGGGACAAAAAAACAAAAACATAGAAACGAAAATAAGTGATGGACATTGACTTTTATTATATGGATTATTTGCACATTTGAATGAACACTACTGCTGTTATCGATTATATAATATGTACTCTGCACATTTTCCAAGATGCTTTCTATTTAAATATTTGTATTATATCAATATTTACTTAAATTTATTAATGTGTTTCTTTAATATTCTATTGCATTAGAATGCCAGAAAACATTTCACTGCTTTTAAGTCACTATTATTATTACCTGCATGTTCCTTGATGGTCCTCAGTCTAACCTTGTCCCCTGTTACTCCATGAAACAGGCTGTTGCTCTTGGCCGCAGTCTGACAGCTTCTACATGTAGAGCAGTACATGAGTTGAGCTGCCTCGTCAAAGGCAATGAATGGATATGATTTCTTCCACTCTGGAAGAAATCTTCTCTTCCGTTTGGCAGCTTCATAATTCTTCTGTAGATAGAGGAAAATACACAGATTTAGTCAAAATGCTCCCAGGTGAAACGTTTTCGCACACATTATACTTGTATGGAGCATATTTAGTACATTTAAAATAACGCTGTATGTGAATCATTTTAAATAATATAATACAATTTAAGATTGCACTGTGCAGTGGTTGGCGGAGCGAGGATCATTATATCTACGTTCCGCCATTGTCTCTCAAGGACCTGTCACGTCTCAAATTAACAGTGACTCTTCAAACATCATGTTTACATTTACTCAACTGACCTAGTACTTAACTATTAAATAGATTGTGATTTTAAAACTCGGGAGCATGCATGGATTACATTTTTGTTTTGTTTGGCACATGCGATATATGCGAAACGCCCGAGGCGAAGACAACCTTCTGCGCCCGGGGAAGGGAGGATTCTTGGGGCAAAAACTACAGGTGCAGTCGGTGTGTGGTGGAGCCGTGGGGGTGTGTGAGGGGGTGTGTGAGTGAACAATCATTTACAACGAACTATATTATTAACAACTCTGGATTATTTTACCTTAGAATTTGAAGCAGCTCTCGTGTCACTAGTCTCTGGCTGTTCTCCGTCGTTTGCTTTTTCTCCCACTGGACTTATCCTCTTCAAAAAACGCTCCATTGTTCCACTCCACTGATCTTTAAGGTAGAAGGTACTAGAAGCGCGCCAGTGATACTGGCAACATATATTGAGCAGCATTCTTTATTTCGCGGGGTTCTCTCTGCAGTAGTTTGTTTTGATACTTCTCTTCTCCTGCCTGTTAGTGTTGCAGCGTGCCGGTGCACGGAATGTTGCGCCGACATTTATGCAGAGTGGTGTCTTCATGCTGCCCATAGTTGCGCACGATATGTGCATTTTCAATGCAAAACACCTTTACGTCCCGAAAACGTCCCGATAAAGAATAATTACCGTCCCAAATACATATTTTAACGTCCCCGGGACGTCGGGACGCCGCTAATCTTGAGCCCTGGTCCTGTGTTTGACTACATGGGAGCCAGCTGTGCACTTTATGCAGGACTGATGTGAGCCAAAATACACAATTGGAGAATGTAGAGGAATTGTAATTTTCATCATTGTTTGCCTGTCATCTACCATTATCCTAATGGTACCAACATCAACATAGCATGGAAACTTTAAGAAGATCTTATCCAACGACATCAAAAAATATTCTACGTTTTCGGTTTGAGAGGCTAAATGTCATGAAATGGTGGTCCGTGGCTCATTTGCAGAATAAATAATGGACCTTGATATGAAAAAGGTTAAAAACCACAGTGATAAGGCAAAAATACACACAATAATATGTTGGAATAAGTGTTGAAAAACATCCGTTTCCTCCTCCGAGAGGACTGAACAGACGAGGCACCGTCTAGGACTCAGAAAAACATCTCCATGGTAACGTACGATGTGCCACACTGCTTCCCTGGAAGACAGACACATCCAGCCAGCAGAACTTACCGGAAAATCATAGAAAGGCATAGTTATTCCATGCACACAGAATAACTCTTCCTCTACTTACTCTAATAGACTCTATGCACACAGAATAACTCTTCCTCTACTTCCTCTAGTCTAATAATAGACTAATAGCTCTTTTAGAGGACGTTAATGCAGCAGCAGCAGCAGAAAAAGAACGTATTGAAGATGAGGATGATGAGCCCTGTGAGCGCCTGAGGGCCCAACGGGTCTTCAGAGACCGGGGCTGACCTCCTGGAGGATGACGGCTGGCTGATAAGTAGATTCCGTCTCCCAAGACATGCACTTATCGAGCTATGCAACAGGCTTGATCCCCTGTTGAGGAGAAGCACCCAGGCGCTCACGCGCCATTCCTGTCCCTGTACAGGTGCTGTCCACATTGGGGTGTCTGGCCACCAGGACTTTCCAACGTGAGATCGGGGATAGGTCTGGCATCTCACAGTCCTCCATCAGCCAAATGATGCCCTCAGTGTTGGGGGGTACATTCGGTTCCCATTCGTTGACGATCAGCAAACTGTGATTAAGAGAAACTTTTATGAGATTGCTGGTCTTCCGAATGTGATTGGCGCGATTGATTGTACTCATGTGCGTATTAAACCGCCATCGCATAATGATTATTCATACATCAATCGCAAAAACTACAATTCCATCAATGTGCAGGTGATCTGTGATGCCAACCTATCCCTCATCAACGTGGTAGCCTGGTGGCCAGGGGGTGACTCCTTCATTTTCCACAACGGGAATGTGGGAATTCAACTAGAGGCTGTTGCATTGGGCGGCAGGAGCTATCTAGTGGGTGAGTATAGGCATATCGAATACATGTATTTGAATGTATTACATTTACTACATTTTCGGTGGGACTTGTGTTCTAGGTGACAAAGGCTATGCAATGGCTGACTATTTAGTCACGCCATTGCAGGAACCAGCGACTGCCCAGAAGCGCAGGTTCAATGCCACGCATATAAAAACATGCTGTGCACTGGAGCGTTGCATTGGCCTGTCCCTCTGTTAAAGGGTGAGCTGCTTTTGGTCACATGTGTTTGGAATTGGCCCAGATACGTTACAAATGTTAAAATGCACTTCATTCAAAGAGGGTTTAAAAACATTGGCATAACAGCAAAGGCAACGAATTGAAATATGGGCACCTATAAGCTCAATGTAAAATCAATGCATATAGCAAAAAAGACCCTCATTTAATAATTACTCTTTGCACAATGTTTACTCACACAAAAACTTTATTGATTCTGCAGTTGCCTGCCGACTCTATCCACACTAGCTGTGAGATTAATTATTGATGTATTTATGTCCCTCAGGGCCTGGACAATATCACGCTGCCCGGCCAGGAACGCGTCGTTGAGCACCAGGGCTCGTTCCTGAGCCTGGCGTGGGGGACCAGCAGGAGCAGAGGCGCGCGCTCTCACCGCGAGCCTCCCCTCCCGCACTGCTGGCTGGCTCTGGTGGAGGATTGTGCGCCGGGGAGGATGGACGCACTCTGCCACCGCGTGCACCGCTGCTGTGAGCTGGTGGCTCACCGTTGCAGCTATAGGTTGCTCTGAAATGACATTGGATAGGCCTAATAAATAAAATAAAACATCAACCCGTATTTGAATGTGTGAATGTTGTATTCATTTCCTATGGGGTCCAATGATTTTGGTTAATGGAATATAGGCTACTTACGGTCATCGGACCGTAAGTAGGTCATCGGCACCTCCAGTCCCTCAATGGACTCAGGTCCAATAATGGAAACAATCCTTTGCTCCAGATCGCGAGGTCTGGATCAGTCTGGTCAGAGGATCACAATGGAAATAAAATAAGCTCCCGGTTTTTAAGCAATTGCATTTAATCAACCCGTTTTGTCTCAAGTAAACAATCAACAATGTCATATAACATATAGCTTACCTGACAACCACCAGTCAGCAGCTGAGCGCCTGGCGGATCTGTGATGCCTTCTTTTTTGTCCACATCTTTATGTCAGTCCACTTCTTCTTCACCTAATGTAGTAATGAACGGTATAAATTAGCGCTTTTCCAAATCTAGGCTATCACATATGTATTTATTATTCAAATCTATATTCAAGTTTCATGTCAAACAAACCTCTGCTCTTGTCTGTTCTACTTGGGAGACGCTATTCACCCGGTTAGTGATGCGGGTCCACACGTTTGTTTTGATGTCATTACCGGCATCACTGTTGGCGCCGGCGAATAATACTTTTTTATTAACGTCCACCTCAGTGGTGAGGACATCGATCTCCGCTTCGGAATAGTTCCTCTTCTTTGCCGTCTTCCGTTCAGCCATTGCTGCAAAATCGAGAGTGCGGCTTGATTTTATTGGGCGTGCCAGATTGATTTCAGCCGTCACATTTATCACTGCTAGGAATGAAATTAAGGAAGGATCAGCTGTTTGCGATCACTTTATAAATGCCGTGGCGACGTGAGTGTACTACAAAACCTACACTCGAATTTGGGGCAGATTTTACACTCGATTGATAAATGAGGGCCTATGCACACAGAATAACTCTTCCTACTTCCTCTAATAGACTATATGCACAATGCATAACTCTTCACTACTTCCTCCAATAGACTCTATGCACACAGAATAACTCATCCTACTTCCCCTAATAGACTCTATGCACACAGATGAATTCTTCCTACTTCCTAGAATAGACGCTATGTACAGAATAACGCTATACTTCCTCTAATAGACTATGCACACAGAATAACTCTATACTTCCTTTAACACTAGCCAGTCTGAAAAAATATCACTACTACTCAGTCGCTGAACGGTCAGAGGGACCGTGTTTTTGGTGCGATTTGATTGGCCACTCTCTCCCCACTCGTCCCTGCGGAGACGTCCAGCTGGAGACGTTCAAGCCGGCTGCATCCCATTTCCAACGAATTAAATCATATATGTTTGGCTGGTTAATTAACTTGGAATTTGTTTACTATTTTGATAAGATAATATGAATACAATGATTATTATCCATGATGAGGGCAGAGGGATGTTATTATTGAATGCTCGGTTTCAATGGAGCGAGAAGCTAGCTAGCCTAGCCTAGTTAGCTAGCTGTCTGTGTCGTGTGTTAAGTGTTGTTAATGGGACAATGGGACATTGTCTGAACTGCTGAGATGTTGTCATTTCTAAACACATGTTTTCACTCCTAAAATGTATAAAACTAATAATACATATTTTGCCCGGTTAGTGCTATATTGCAACATAGCCATGGAAGAGTGTCGCGTTGCTGCTTCTTTTTTTCCTTCTTCCACCCTGCAAAGATCACTCGTCTTTTCTCGTGTGTTATCGATGTAATTAATATTATGTGACCCCACGCCATGTACAGACTGCTTGACTAGGCATGTAAACATGACATAATTGTATTAATGTTTAAGTGTAATGATGTTATTGACCGGATTGTCCGTAGTAACAGACCCCCATTCCTCCAGCCGTTAGCTTACATTTGCTAATATTATAAGCTAACCGCATTACTAAAGCCAATGTATTGCAGTAAATGCGGCATTTTAATGGTAAATTACTTATACAAGTGAGTCGCGTTATATTTACCTAAATTACAAGCCAAAGTACATTCCAAATAAACAATTATTAGCCACGTTATGTTGTTATATCAGTTTAATTAATAAAAAGCATTTGCTAAGCTGTGTGTATTTCTTTGTCCCAACTTGCAAGTACATCAACCACGTGACCGGGCTGTTTTCTGCCCCCTCAATATCCCAACCGAAATATTTTATAACATGGCTCTCCGCATCATAAGTGCATAATACTTGTTTATTTGGAGTGAACATGACAATGACGAGTAAATAAATATTAACACGACTCCCGTCGATACGTTATTTAGCCTGGACATTTCCGAATTTAGCTGAAAACGGGCTTAGTAGCCTACTATTATATTTCATTGATTGTGCCAAAGAAAGAATCGCGTCAGGTCAAACCGGCCATGCACACCATTGCTCACGAAAGCGACACCCTTGCAAGCAGCCTAGTTCACATACATGACGAAATACGACATTGGAGTTATATATTGTCATTTTTATATAGAGGGGGAAACATTATAGGCTACGCGTGTTATCAATATAATCGATGTAATTAATATATTTGATTGAGCCAAATAATCGCCTAGTTAGCTAGCTGTATGTGTGTTGCGTGTTCTTTTTTTTCCTCCACCCCTCTTTTCTTTAAATCATAACTCGCTCATTTTTTGCTCATTTAAAAAAAAATCAAAATACCATGTAAACTACGGAATTCGGTCTTTCATTTGGTATATAGATCGGTTGTGTAGGCCCTCTCTACGAAACGATATCAAGTGAAAAGGAAATGTCGGGGAATCGGGTTATAAAAGACACCATTATCAAGCAGCAAAAAGGCGAGTAGGCCTATGGGGGAGAAAGGGGGACGGCGGTCCATTGTGCCGATAATAGCCAGAAAGAGTAGGAGATATATGCCTAAAATCATATTTACAAAACGTTTCAAATGGGAAAAAAAACAGAGATGATTTCAATCGAATATTCAGACAAAGTCATGCAAGGGGAACTTTCTCTGGACTCCATGGGCTAAGAAAATAAACTTTTAAATCTCAAAACCGGTCAGAATGACCGCTCCGACGTCGTAGTGCTAATAGACTCTATGGACACAGAAAAACTCTGCAATACTTCCTCTAATAGACTACTTCCGGGCCCCTTCTCTACTTCCTTCACAGGTGTTACCAACAATGAAGGCTCTGTTCAATTTAACCCATCTACTGCCACCTGGTGGATGCAGAGCCAACCGCAGACTGCCGAGCCGTTTGTAGAGTAACACACGCTGGACTCACATCCTGTTTGGGCGGCCTTCTTAGATGCTAAATAAATAGAGTCAATGCTAGCGAGCTAAAATGAAGCCAACCTTGCTCTAGAAAGCGCCAATGTTCCCATCACCACCGGATAATCAGCAAAGACCTCGAACATCGCACGTTTTATCCAAACCATGGAGAGCTCCGTAGATTTCGAGTTATTCAGCTTTTTAGTCAGCCTGTATAAAGGGAGGTGAACGAAGCAATCCGGTTTAGGATCGCTAACGAAGGAAAGGCCAAGCAAAAAAATAAAAATAAAAACCAGCGATCCGGTTTGATATCAATAATAAAGCTTATCAGACGGAACGTTACGCCAGAAGCAGTTTCCGGTTGAATTCCAACTGGCGGAACCTGTACATTAAATTTGTTAATGTACAGTACAGTGGTTCTCACACGGTTTTAATTTCAATGACCCTCATAACTCTGAGAGTGTACAAATGGTCCATTTCGTGGAAACATTTTGTTTCCACGAAGGCATACAGATCTTTTCAAATGCGGGTCTTCAGCCTAGAGACATATCAATTTGGGATTACATTAGCATGAACTTGTTTGAGAAAAGCGTCGCTCCAAACTGTAGCTCGACTTCTGTTTTCTTTTCCCACAAGCCGGGGAGAAGAGAGATTTGCAGTCATGCGATTAATTTCACCGTTCAAAACGACGGGATGTTGAATAACTTCATGGGCGACGTGATGAATTATCCAACGGCCGAACGGGATGCGATGAATCGTCCAGCAGATGTTGGGCTCGTCTGCAGCTGTCTATCTGTCAACGTGGTTGAGAGGAGAACAGACCAGAAGCCCTAATAAGGTCAACGCTAATTGCTGCTGTGTTTATAAATAATGAAGGAGGACATTTTGCCACTAAGCAGAGAGGAGATTAACAGATATCATTGCCTGACTCCATCTGCGCCGCGACAGCAGGAATGAGAACATAAAGTCTTAATTTTATGGTTTTACAGCATTTGGAATTGGCTCCCCGCAACGATAAGAGGCATTATAACATAATTGTACTGTACGGGCGAGCATGGCGAAGGAGCTCAGAGAGGTGTAGGGGTGAACGCATTTTAACCCGTCCAGGACCGGATATACCCCTTTTGGTCTTTTAAGCATTAATGTTATACTTTAGCTGTTGAAAAATATCAGATCTACAAGCTCATAGCGCAGCACCGAAATCTAAAATGTTCTTTTTTTAAATGGTGAAAACGTGGCGCAAATCTTTGGATATCACAGCAAACGTTTTAACTCATTTAAAAAAAAAATTAATAAAGAAATTCCTGAGAAGAAATAACTCCCTTATTATAAATGTACAAACTTGTGTGTATGTTCACATGACCTGATGAAGATCAACACAGATCGAAACGTTGTCAGCATTTAAATAAAGAACGGCTTACCTTTACCTGTGGTGTGCGGGCTCCATCCTATCTACATGAAGTTTCTTTTAGCCCAGCACCCAGCCTGTCGATGTGCGTATTTTACGTCTGCTCAAGAAATAAAGGGAAGCCAATTTATTTGGCAAGCTTTCGGTCTACTGACCTTCTTCATTTTCTAATAAAGAAATTCCTAAAAGTTAGCACATCCAAAAATGTAATAAATGCCGGACAAAAAAGTACACACATTTCCATTTATTTATTGGCACACAACCAAAACAAGGAACGCTTACGCGTTTCGGCTACAGGTTCTTCAGAAACCTGAACACATTAAGTAGAATCTAATCTTAAGTCTAAATGGGTTAAAAATATGTCCTGTATTTGACTGCACAGGAGCCAGATGTGCAGGACTGATGTGACATTGTCATATCTGCCAAAATAGATTGTAGTTGACTAATACGTATTATGTATATGTATATATCAAAGAATTGCAACACTGCTGCTCTCACTCTAAATTATCTCTCTTTGCGAAAATGACAGAGCGCCACTTATTCTACCCCGTGACAAATATGAGGAAGAGGAGGTGGAGGAAGAATAGGATATAAATAGGACAAGATGCTAAAAAAAGAACGAGAAAGCAGGAGGGAGGGATGGAGGAGAGGGGGAGGGGTTGTGGAGTGAG